>NC_090928.1:139782994-140422961 GCF_040938575.1 Ambystoma mexicanum
CTTAGAAGCTTCTGACCCTTTCAGAAAATCTATTATGAGGAACCATGCCGCGTCCATGACAGTACCAGCACATTCCACTCCCCTTGTGCAGGTGCAGAAATCATATCTAAAAAACCACAAGGGGAAAGAGCAGAACCCGACCCAAGCCTGAAAACCAAAGCAATGAACTAGTCTCCTCATTAAGTCGTTAAGTCTGCACACACATACCCACAAGATCTTTTAGGCTAAGGGAGTCCTCTCCTAGGGTGAAGTCGTGGCGTTGTAAACAGAGATAGGATGACCCATGATGAGGGACTAACCAACCAAAGTCATCCCCAGGGGCAGGGCTCATCAGAAAATCTGTGGCAAAAGAGTGAAGGAGTCTGGAGAAGGAGCACATTTGGACAGAGGGCTGTCGAAGAGTGCTGAAGGAGCAAGAGCAGGAGGTCAGATGACTTCGGAGGCTGTGGTAAAAAGGAGATTCGAGGCTAGATGAGAGATTCTGGGGTTAGAAAGGGAATTGGCCAAGAGGGCTGAGGAGAGAACGAACCAGAGATTTGGGGATAGAAACATCTATGAGGCTAGTGAGGAAGGGAAGCAGGAAAGTACGGAAGGAGGGAGTGGGAGACCGAGAGAGCGGGAGAGACATTTGGAAGATATACCATGCCAAGTTAGTTATGGTTAAGGAGTTGTCAAACAAGAGGCAGAGAAATAAGCTAAGGAGGTAGTGAATGGAGCCAATGGACAGGGGGCTGAGAAGCCACTCCTCAATATCGTAGTGCCTAAGGAGGAGGTGCCTATAGAGAAGCTACTTAACAGTGAGGAGACAAATAAAGGGAACAGTGATCACAGTGGAGATTTGCAGGAGAAGGAAAGGAGAATCAGAGGAAGAATAGAAGAGCAGGAGGCGACTGACAGAGGATGGAAGGGGAAGTCTGGGGCGGGTGGAGGAATGAGCTAGAGGCAAAGCATTGAGGAGATGCAGGAGACCCACAGCAATAAAGATAGCGACAACAAGGCGAAAAAACAGTTCTGTCAAGTTCAAGGTGTGAAAGGACATTGAGGAGACTCAATTGCTTTGGAAGGTTCTAGAATGTGTACCTTGGACCCTGAAAGAGGTTGCTACTGAGAGGCTTACAGTGGCCTGTGTAAATACTTTACAGTGGCCTCTTGTCTTACTGTGGCTCAAGGCCTTAGTTTAATACCAGCTACTTTCTGACACCAACTACAAAGTCAACCATCAGGTTCCACTCCAGACGGGTTTCGGAAGGAGGGCACTCCACCGTACGGTAGCTGCACTAGAACATCACCACTGATATTATCAGAACTGAAACTATTTGACAGGCTGAAACAACGAGATTGTGAGAGACATGTTTCTGGGAAATCTTCTTTGGTTTTGTACACCAAGCACATACACACACCTGTTGTTTCATTTTGTTAAGCCGTCAGGAAGGACCAGGACTCAACCATAACAAGAACTGAAAGAACCATTGGTTTGGATCTTTTTTTAACTTTCCCGAGAGATCTTTTGGCACATGGCCACCCGGATCACAATTATACACATCCCCCACCCTAAGAGAGTTGCTTTATTTTCCACCTAGAACCCCAATAAAGACCTATTGGAAACGTATTGAATGTCTGGCTCGTGCTTTATCCTTGCATGCACTGTGACGAGTAGTAGGTGTCATACTAGTAGAAGCAGCATTGATACCACTAGTTCTGTTATTATTGCCAGTAGTAGCTGTTCTTGCATGAGTAGGTGTGATGGAGTGTGGTCATTTACACAGTACAAACTGCAACAAGCATAATTTGCATTATTATTGTTTCATTTGTGTTATCATGACCATTATTGTTTCTATTATTCACTTCAAAGCTATTAGTTGTAGAAGCGGCAGCAATTGTGATAGTGACTTCTCTTGGGGACACATCTCCAGGTGGCAGAGAGAATTGTCAGGAGACGCTGCGCGACTACAGATGTTTTTGGCCATGGGTCCTTCTTTATTAGGCAATCAAAGATCTTCGAGGAATTCCAGACCTCCATGGCGGCGAGTTCACGATTTGAATTTGAGACAATTATCTGTCAGGAAAAAGACCTCATATCTTTACATTTTGAAGAAAAAACATGAGCATCAGCATTATTTATTTTTGCTGTTTCATTCTGCTAACAATCCAAGACAGTGACCCAAATATTCCAGTGTATATTTATTTGCTCGCTTTACTAACCAGCATATTTCGTGTCCGCGCGCTGCTAGGATACAGCATAACAATTACGCATTAAAAGACAACGAGCGGTTGGCTAGACAAAACAACTGCAATTTACAAGCGGTGAAGGAAAGGCCAAAGAGGCTTTTGATGGGAACTGAAAAAGTTCAAGAAAAACAGGACAGATTTGTCAAAGGGGATTCTTGCAGTATTGTAGGACAGGAGACACAGACTTACCTGCTCACATTTGAGACTCCTAGCAGTACACCTTAGAAGCTTGCTCCCACAGGTAATGTCAGTGTGTGCTCTCCTGTGCTATATCATGGTACGCTATCCTGTACGTTTTGCCAACATCTGTCGCATAGACGCTTCAGAGGGACAGGTTGGCCAAGTTATGGTCATACATATGTGAAAAGACTAAACACAGGCCTTTCCAAAAACCCGGCCTAAGAATTCATTTGTAGCCTCATGGTAAAGTTCAGATGTTTTTCTTCCATCTGAAGAGAGATTAGCAGGTTGTCTTAAGCACCTATAACTTGCCAGGGGGCACCATTTTATTTCTGGGCAGATCTCTTCAGGTTGTTATTCAGTAAAAGACTGTTTTTTGCTTTTTGTGGTTAGGCAGAGAGATGATTATCCTTCCATGACAGGAGACAGCTCTGACCAAAGAGGGTTTATGCTGGTTGTTTGCTTGGTGTGAGCATACATTCCCTAAAAGAGATACAGATTGCAGGCCTTAACGCCCTCTAAGATTTGCTTCTCACATGACAAGTCATAGTTAAACCAACAGCCCATGTCCTTGATAGTGTTGGTTGTTAACAGGGCACGAACCTGTGATGATGGCCTTGCTAAAGGGGAGGTAGAGTAATGGGGGAGCCCACAATCAGTATTACTATTCAAGACCCATTCAAGGTTAACATGCTCTGACCTACACTCTTGGATGTGTGAGGCACATAGTCACAAATGCTTACTTACCAGTAATCTTCATTATACTGAGCTCTCATTTGCCACATCACAGTCCCTATTGTATCAGCATAAGTCATGCATGGCAAACAGGGACCCACATTGGCCCTTTAAAATATGTTTTATATATTATATTAACTTTATTTCGGTTTGTCAACCATACAAGTTTGCACAGATCCCATAATACATATAAAAGGCACTATTCAATCAAATTCAAATACATAAAAGATTTTAGAAATAGAATCCATGGATAAAAAAGAAAACCAGATCAAATAAGGCAAGCCTCCCCTTGCCTACTGAATCCAGTAATCACTGTGTTGAATTAAAACATCTTAATTAATTCATCAGTAATAGCAACGATCAATTAAGTCACTACTATAAGAGATGGCATTCATGATCCAGATATGATAATTCCAGAAATCTGAAGGAACATTTGATGTCGTATTAATATTTGTATGCATTAAGGCTTTCGTTTTGCGCCTCTCCCCTTATATCCTAGGTATGAAGGACCTGATGAATCATCTGTAATCGTGTTGGTGATACTCAAGGAAATGGCTTTAGAAATACGTCATATAAGTCGGCGGGAAGGAACTCATGACAGTGGGGAAAAGGAGACCATGGATTAATCTGGGTGTTACCACTGCAACCATATTCTTCATTACAGTCATTTTTCTATGTGTATGTTGGAAGGAGTGTCCGGTTTCCACCAACTCCTCTCAGAATCCAAACCTTTAATAACCATGACCCATAATGAAATGTAGGTAGGAATATCCGAAGGTGGGAGGAAAGGGACTGAAGGATAGCCCCACAATCAATTGCCACAAAAGAACTATTACCAAAATCAAAATGGCAAACCCACAATACCGCTGTCGGCAAATGAACAGTGTGATGAACAGTTTGACACTTACACAGGTGGACCCGAACAAATAAAAAACTAGAGGAAGATGAGGCATTCAATAAAGACAAAGTCTGAACCGTCCCAAAAACAACCAAATGATGAATCTCAAATCAAAGCTCCAGGAAACTATCAAAGAGAGACCAAGCAAACAAATACTGTTGTGACCCCGATGTAACCCCTGGAAGAAAATAGTTGTAGCCTCCCAGTAAAAACCCAAGATATGTGAGGATAGTCTCAACAATTGCAAAAATACGTTTCTACCAACCAACAGTGAAAACTGGAGCTGAGACTCCGCAACAATAGAGTGTGATACATGTTATGGTATGTTATATTAATGAAACGTATAAAGCTCAAGTAGGCCCAGGGTCATCTTGGCGCTGGAAATACACAGAAGGCTAGCTAACAACCTGGCTTAAAAATGAAATGTGATACAAAATGAAAAGAGACTCCAGACAGCGGGC
Source organism: Ambystoma mexicanum (assembly GCF_040938575.1). Taxonomy (NCBI): domain Eukaryota; kingdom Metazoa; phylum Chordata; class Amphibia; order Caudata; family Ambystomatidae; genus Ambystoma; species Ambystoma mexicanum. Next base: position 139,787,498 of record NC_090928.1, read on the forward strand.
ACATATTGGCATCAATATTACAGTAAAATACCACTGCCCTGACCAAAACAGAAATTAGAAAAGCATCTGCACCACTGCAAGGATCATACGACAAATATGTCCTACTGGAACCACCCTTCTCCTCTTGGCTCAACCTGCACCGCAGCTAAACTCACCCTGAGGCTGTGCAATGCCCAATCACTTTGTAACAAGAATGGTTTCTTACCAATCCTTTCACTCTTACCCTGACCTTGCAGTGATGTCTATCAATGAAAGATGGCTCACATTTGGCTTTGCAAGCACGAATTCTGCTAGAGAGATTTGGCAAGTTCTCTTTGCTCCCAGCTATCCAATTCTACAAGGCCAAAGTGATGGCTATAGCCACCGATGGTGCAGAAGTCTTTTTGGCTACGGACCGCTCCTGGTGGATAACACTGGAAGGTAGGTTTTGGAAGAGAGTGTTAGATCTACCGATGAGTACACCAATGCCCGCAATCAGGTATGAACTGGGTCTAACCTTTCTACGTGCAATGATGGAATGGAAAAAATATAGGTTCAGCCAAACTATCCAAAGCCTCTTTTAGGATCCTGAACCATCGGACTGGGGGGTCGGTAAGGCACTTCCTGCACAATGACAGAATTGTCATTGTGCAGGAAGTGCCTTACCGACCCCCCAGTCCGATGGTTCAGGATCCTAAAAGAGGCTTTGGATAGTTTGGCTGAACCTATATTTTTTCAAATTAAATTTTATTGCTTTTTCAAAGGGATGTTTCAATTTTCAATACAAACATATTTGTGAAACTTGACAGGAAGAATGAAAAGGGTGAGATCATAACACCCAATGTCAACCATATAAAAGACATTTTACATTATCACTTCTAATAACTAATATCCCCAGATTCCCACCTCCCACCCCTTCCCATATCACTTTAGGTGAAGTCGAAGATTCTCATTGTCTGGCAATAAAGTTTTTTGGCTTAACCATTAGATTAAACAGAGGCACATAACAGTATATTATAACTCTTTGCAGGCATTGTCAGCAGATCATCAGATTATCCATTACACTTTGCCATATCACACACACGTTCCTTCATGTGATATCTTTGGCACTTAATTCTGACCATTCATTATCAATGGAGATATGGTCCGCATGGGGGGCAGCGGTCAAATTATCCATTCTAAATATGTTTCAGGAGACACCGATCCATTCAGCTTTAGCAGGTAGGCTTGCCCTTTTCCAAACTGTCATGAGACATGCCCTTGCGGCCATCAAGAGTGTGTGTATCATTTTAGGTACCTTAATGACTGCCTCTTCCGTCTCAACCAAGCCAAATAAGATCATGAGCGGCTGTTTCTCCCTCTCCTCCCCATCTAACTCTTTAATCCAGCTAAGCACTTCATCCCAATGTGCTTGGACCACCCTGAAATCCCACCACATATGCCACTAGTCTGCCTTCTGGCCACAGTCCCGCCAGCAGTATGGGCTTACATCTTGATACATCCTGGCCAATCTGAACGGGTCATACTGCCATCTATACCATAATTTAACGCCATGCAATTTATAATGACAAGAGATAGATGTTTTTGCAGTCCTCCTACATATCTGGAGCCACATCTTCTGGGAGAGGTGCATTCCTATATCTGCTTCCCATTTGTTCATCTCTATTACTGAGGGGGCCGTGTCGACCTCTGCTAGTGCCGTGTACATCGCACTTATAAGGCCCCTGGAGCCTGTGCAGGTGTCAAGGATTTTTTCAAATGGGTTGAGGTCCCTCTGTAACTCATCTTTCCAGGCCTTTCGGGTCATGACAACTTTTAGCTTCAGATATTGGAACAGCAGGAGCGGGCCTATACATAGAGCTTCCTCGAGCTCCTGGATGGTGATGAAGGTCTTATTTCTCCACAGGTGCCCAGCCCTTTCGAGCCCTGCCTCATACCATGATTGGAAACTCCCCGGGTCCGGGATGGCGTCCCGAATCCCTGGTACCCATAGATGTCCTAAAGGGGAGGGCCAGGTCGTGATCCCTTCCATCCCTTTATTTGGTTTCCACACTGCCCATATGGTTCTGAGGATAGGGGGATTCTTAATTCTATTTAGCAATTAGGGTCCAGACACCCAGAGCAATTCTCCTACGTTGAATGGGCAGAGGTGATGATTATCTAAGCCTACCCACTGCAGGTCTTCCTGCTGCTTGAGATGTGGAACTAGCACTCGCAATTGGGCCACTCTATAATACAGTTCTAATTCTGGGAGACCCGCCCCTGCATTGTCTTTTCGGCGATGGAGCAAAGTTCTGGGGACCCTGGGCTTCTTGTTTTGCCATAGGAAAGTAAGGAGGGTTTTCTTGGAGGCAATGAAATATTCTTTCGGCAATCGAATGGGGAGCATCTGGAATAAATAGAGCAACTTTGGTAGGATTACCATCTTGATGGCGTTCAGGCGGCCCATCCAAGAGATAGAGATTCTAGACCATCATTCAATGTCCATTTCTACAGTCAGTGATAACGGGGGGAAGTTAGCTTCATATAGATCTCCCAGTTCTCGAGTAACATTGATGCCTAGGTATCGAAGCGTATTAAGACCAACCTTCTTCCCTTGGGGTGCAAATCGGTCCACCTCAGAATCACTGCTCTTGTCGATCGGGAGGAGGACTGATTTCCCTGTATTAATCATGAGACCCCCCAGTTGGCCATATTCCTCAATTATTTCTATCACGGCCGGGATGGAACTCAGAGGGTTGGTTATGTGCAGGAGAATATCATCAGCGCAGAGGCCCAGTTTGTATTCTTGCTCCCCTACTCTAATTCCCTCTACCCTTTTGTCGAGCCTCAATTCTGTGCAAGTGGTTCAAGAGACAGGACAAATAGTATTGAAGACAGAGGACAGCCCTGCCTCGTCCCTCTCTCCAATGCAAACAACCTAGAGAAGCCACCACTCACTGCCACAGAGGTCTTTGGAGATGAGTATATTGCCTTAATGGCACGGCGTAGCCTCGGTCCCAAGCCTATCCAGACTAAAATCTTTGCCAAGAAATCCCTGGCCACCATGTCAAATGCCTTCTCAGCGTCTAAAGACAGGAGAGTCGGGTCCCTCCTCTCCCCCTGTGCTTCATTTATCAGGTGGAGCATTTTTTCTCATTGTGTCTGCTCCTTGTCTTCCCATCACAAAGCCGACCTGGTCTGAGTGTATTAATCTCGGTAAATGTGTTTCCAATCAAGCCGCAATGATTCTCGCATATATTTTGACATCGGTATCAAGGAGGAAGATGGGGCGGTATGATCAGCAATGTTTCGGGTCCCTACCTTCCTTTGGAATGACCGTTAGAAGGGCCTGTGCAAAGGATGGGGGTGCCCAGCCCGTCTCGAAAACATCATTGAACAGGGTTACCAGAAAGGGGGTAAGGAGCATGCAGAACGTTTTAAAGAAGCCTGGTGTGAAGCTGTCCTCTCCTGGGGCCTTTCCTGCCTTGAGACATTTGATGGTATCTAGAACTTCCTCCCCTGTGACAGGTGCATCGAGGGCTTCCGCTTCGGTGTGGGTCAGTGCAGGGAGACCCGCCTCTTTAAGATAAGCGTCTACGCTCCCCAGAGGGGGAGGCGGGTCGCTGATGTATAAATCTTCATAGAAGGAGGCAAACGCCTCTTGTATCCGTTCTGGGGAGGGTTCAGTTTTGGCTATGCGGGTGCCATCAGTTCTCTCTTTTGTGTCTACCCATCTCTCTGCCCTTTGCGCCTGGGGTTCAGGTCGCCAAGAGGGCTTCTGCCTTGTCTCCCTTTTCATAGCATTTTTGTTTCAAATATTGCAGAGTCTGAGTCACTTTACCTATATCTAGTGCTTTCAGTTCCTCCCTGAGCTCTTTGGCCTCAGCGAGGTGTTTAGGTCTATCATGTGGAGATGACTGTGCTAGCTTCACCGCTGTGTCTAATTTCCCCCTAATGTTTTTTTCCATTAGGGCGCGTTCCCTCTTCTTCCAGGCCCCCTCTCTGATGAGGATTCCCCTCCAAGTGGCCTTAGCAGCTTCCCATACAGACAACTTTGCAACTTCACCCGTGTCATTGCTAACGAAGAACTGTTTGATTTCATTCTCAAAATCCTCTCTGAAGATCGTGTCAGACCGTAGCGATTTATTGCATCTCCACTTTGTGTTACGAGGCGCTAGGCCATCCCATTCCATGTCCAACATGACCATGTCATGATCCGACCATGCAATGGGGTGCATATTCACACTTCGGAGTACTCTCAGCAGGGCCTCAGAGAGGAATACCTAGTCGATTCTTGTGAGAGTATCATGGGGGATGGAGTGGAAAGTGAAACCTCTGTCTGATGGATGTAGGTGACGCCAGCTATCAGTGAGGCCATACAGGGCAAGGGTCGTTTTAATTTCAGCCTCCTCCTGTGTCTGTGGTGGGTGCTGTGCATCATTTATGGTTTGCCTATCCATGGCACTATTCATCCATGTGTTGAAATCACCTCTGAGGACTATATGACCTTGTGACAAATTAAACACTTTCTCATTTATTTTGTGGAGAAATCTCTTTTGTCCCTGGTTGGGCGCGTCAATCGTGGCAAGGGTGATAACTGTGTCCCGAATCGTCCCTACCATGAGCATGGCTCTTCCCTCTGTGTCGGCCCAGGATTACGAAGGCCCTTTCGAATCAGGATCCCCACACCCGCCTTTTTAGAGCTGCCCGAGCTCCAGGAGGTATGTCCTACACTGCCACTAGGGATCCCCCTCTCATCCCCTCTCTGATATCGCGTTTCCTGTAGAAACAAAATATCAATATCAGATCTTCTGAATTCTCTAGCTACCATTGATCGTTTGGTGGAAGAGTTCAGGCCTTTCACATTGAGGGTGCATATGCGTAATGTGAATTTTCTAAGTGCAGCAGACATTGTTACCCTTAGGTGTATATTCGCATGACAAGTGTACCCGCTTTAGTGCCTCTGTTTTCCTGAATCCAGCCATATGCTTGACTGGCTGAACCTATTTTAAACACCTGGTCCTTAGCATGTACTGAGATGCTGAAGACTCTAGGCTTCTCTGAATCAGACCTACTGCAGAATCCAGATGCTGTTAAAACTAAGCTATGGAGGCAAGACTGGGTAGACACGATTGCAGCAAGAGATCAGTACAAATCTTATTCGAACTTCAAGGTCGAATGTAGGCAGAGGATCTCTGTCCCAGCTTATTTAAGACAGTTCCCATGTCCACTTATGCGAGTAAAACTGCTAAGATTTAGATTGATCCTTCTTCCCACAAAAGAGATCTTGAACCAATGGCAAGAGTTGGATAGTACTTGCAGATTTTGTAATAAATGGCACACCAAAGAAACACTCTACCATCTAATACTGTTATGTGAAGGGCTGACGGAGAAAAGAACCCTATGCTTAGGTAAAATAATTAGCAACCTTGTTTCGATGTCAGTGGATGATTAGTGGCTCAGGTTTATAAGGGGTGAACACCTGAATCAAAACCTCACCTTACTAAGGTTTATGGACGACATCCTAACGGGCCCACTTTAGCAGCTCGTTATAGCTGAATGGAAAAAAAAAACTCTAGATCTGAACGATCACCCTTTTAGAGAGCCCCTAACTCTGAAAACTGCATCATATGCGGCTTGTAGGTAAAATGTGGTAGATGCCTCGGCTATACAACATGTGAAATATCACAACCCAATTTGTACCCAACCCATTTGTAAGGAGTAAACATGATTCTTAAGAATGTACTGTTTCTAGAATGTTTGCATCTTTTAATTATTGTAGTTAGTTAGTGTGTATCTTTGTTTGACAAACTGAGCATGACATTCTTACTTGCTCAAGCAAAGGATGATTGGTGCTTGTGGATCTGTTCACTGTTTAAATTTTGTGAAGTGAAAGGTTTTGTATAAACCAAGCACTAATAAATAAAAAATGTAAAAAAAACATGTCTCACTCCCGTGGCATGGCCACAATGGCATCTTGTGCATGGATTCATTCATCTTCCCACACTCCCCTCCCTTACCCAAGAAATGAGTAAGGCAAGCTTCCCAATCAGTAAACATATCCTATCCACCCACCCCTCCTCCAACTTCGTCTCACCTTCTTTCAAAGAAATTGGTGTTCCGCTCCTAGCTGAAACTCCATTGTCCATAATTCACATTGACCAATCATATCGCATCCTCGGCCTTTTTTTGATTATATTGACATTCTACTCAAGTCTTGTCTCTCTGAAGTTACAGTGATATATCTAAACATGACTAACGTCCATCGTCTTCAGTTTGAATGTCTCTCGAACCACTTCCTCTCACATTCATGGCAATTAACTGGAAGATCCCATCTCTATGGACAGTCTTCCCTCTGACCACTCTCTATTGCATCTCACTGTATTTGCTCCCTCCCCCGTCTTGTACTAGAAATCACGTATTCCCACCAAACTACATGGGTCCCTAACGGAAACACGCTATGTCATTCCTTCAGGTGCTCATTCTGCTCCTGGACAAATTGATCGATAAGGACTTCTCTATATTTAGCTGCTGCCTTTGTACACCACCATCCTGCTTGCTCATTACTCCCTCTCATGCACGTCTTGAACCCTGGATCCCACAGCCGATCCCCCCCAACAATCCAACACCTTGGGACAACCATGTCCCCCATCTATTCTACTTGTGCAATAACACCTCTCTGTGTCTCCTTGCCTCCTCCAAAAACTCCCTCCACTCTTTATCCTCCTGCATTGATTCTGTAAGGTTAAACTCCTAAACCAATGGCCCTCATTACAAGTCAGGCGGTGGACCATGGTGCTATTAGCACCATGGTCCATGCCGGATTCCGCCATTTACCGCCCCATTCCAAGGTGAGTGGGGCGGTAATTCCCCATTCAGCATTTGCCCTTCCCCATTCCCATTTTTGCCCCATGGGGCATAATGGGGATGAGGAAGGCGCTAATTACGGCACCGTAAATTACGGTGCCGTAATTAGCACCAAGGTCGCTTAGCGCCTTGGACTTTAACGCCTGCAAAAAGCAGGCGTTAAAGTGTGAATCAGGCGTTAAGGGTTAACGGCGCCGAGGGCGCCGTTAAACCCTTAACGCCTGACTTGTAATGAGGGCCAATGTATTTTCATCTCTACATTACCACCCATGCAACTATACAGGAGTGGTGCCAACATATATTTAATTGTGGCCAATGCTCAGCCTGCTTAACCCTGTTCTATTCAATTCTATCTCTCTGCCAATATCTTTTCTTGTTTCCTTTGCAAACAAAATCTCATTTTGTATGTCCCCATAATTTGGCAGCAGGGACCTGACATTCACGTAGGTGGGTCCCTGCCACACATTTTGGTCATTTGCATGGTGGAGGGCAATGGCAGTGGACGTTGCTTTTTTCCCTGCACGTTTGCACTCAGCTATGCAAACTGAGTAAATGATGCCTGCCATGTACGCATGGCAGGCAGAATTAACAATGGATCCCTATGGGATCCACCTGCTTTTTGCTGGTGCAAGTCATAGCACCCCATGGGGATCCACTGCATTTGCACCCGCATGACAATTCATGCAGGAGCAAATGCTGGCAGTATTTGTATGCTGGAGAGGAAGGGAACAGCAGAAACGAAAGTTGAGTGCCGCTCCGTCTCTCAGCCGTAAAAATGAAGGAAAATGGGGCATGATGCTAGAAACATGCGCAAAAACCTTACGCAATGGTTTTACACATGTTTCTTAGATTACACCTCATTGAAAATGAGCAATTATAACTGCACACCTTTCCCTGATCTTCTTCCCTTTGTCCCTCTTGCAAACGACACCCTCAACTCCTCCCCCCTCTGACTTTCCACCTACAACTACCACTGACACCCATCTTTCAATCTGCTGACCTTTGCTGTACTCCCACCAAACAATCAAACGCCAGACCCTCAAGGAACTGGCCTTCATTACTTGCACCCACCTCTTCCCTTTCTTTGAGCTCTGGGTCTTCAGGATCTTCCCATCCTGCTGTAAGGTGTCCACTGTCACACCATGTACTTGATCATCTGAAGGTATTTAGCTTTATTATGTGGGGTTCCAAATCAAGTGAGGCTAGAAATCTAACAAGTAATCTTAAGTGTGAACTGTTTCCTAAATATTATTGTTATAGGAAACAATCCGTTATGGGATTTCCCCTATTGTAGCAGCACCACCTTCAATTTGAAGTAATTAAATTACAGGGGAGAGTTAGTAAAACCATTTTCAAATGAAGATAAGACATTGTGTAATGTATTCAACATTTCCGCTATTAATACTCTATATATATATATATATATATTGGGTTCTAGAGTTCCCTGTAATGACTTCAATCTATCGATCCTATCTACATTTCAAAGGTTTCAAGCTTTTTATCAAGACCGGAGCATTGCAAAGGGGGGGTGAAGGAGAGCAGTGACAAGATACTAGCATGGAACGCATTTATACAGGAACCATTATACCCCAGGGATGGAAATGACACGGGTGACCCCAGTGGGACAGGAAGTGCAGACGAGAATGCAAAAGAGCAAGGGGAGCGCCCTTACTAAAGCACCAGACTAGCCGAGAAGGACTTACCGGGTACTGGTGGTCCAGAGGGTGCACTACACAGCTGTGCAGAACTAACCAACAATCTAAGTACAGACAGCTAGGACAATGAGCCAGAACAATAATGATGTGAGAAACTCCCAGCATGAAGTGCTAGACTGTATGTTGTGTTATTTGTTGTTTATTGTTGAATGTTGTAAAACAATGAAGAGTAAAAAAAAAGAATATCCCCGATATTACACCCCACCACCACCATGACAATCACACCCCAAAATCTGTGACATGAAACAAGTGTCATTTATCTGAATATTTAAAATAATAAACCAAGAAAGTGGTCACCTAACTTTCAAAGCTGAGGAAGTCACGCACATTAGCACATTGGATAATGGGCCCATACAGCTAATATCAACCTTGGTTCCCTGGAACCTGGAAGCTGCTTCCCCTGCCTGCAGCGCCATCTTTGCTCCACCCTTCCTTATCTTTAATTTTTGTATGTTACTTCCACCCCCACGCATCACTTACCTGTTTTCTTCGGCAGCGGTGGCCCCATTGTCACCACGCTTCTGCTCCCGATCCTTGGCCACCATAGAAATGGAAGAGGGGCTCTGTATGGAGCCCCGCCTGCCAGATCCATGGCGGCCATCTTGGGACAGTATTTTCATTAATTGAACGGAATGGGGCAGAGAACCGTTCAATCAATGAAATAGCCTTTTTTTTAAACAATCCGGGTTACCACTTTGGTACCCAGTGTGCTAATGGCCTTGAACACCCTCTCCAGCGTGCCTGATTGTGTGTTATCAACCCGGGCACCCTTTTTAAAGGCATGAGCAGCTTGTCTACAGAAATGAAATGCAACCTGCCTTCTAATTTTTTGCTATTGTTTCCTTTCACAATACATATACATCCATATTTACTACAGCAAATCAAAAAACTAATCTAGACAAGAGAAACAAATTATCACTGGACTTCAAATAAACAAAGACAAAACCATTCTAAGTATGCATTTTTCAACAATACAATTCACTCGGTTTTCTGTAGCCCCATTGACAAGTGTTAGCATCAGAGAAAAAATGGTTTAACATAGAATGTATTCACTGTAAAATGTTGGACACTATTGATTTTCCGTTTGGACACAGATTCAGGAATGTTGGGTAGGGTTGACTTGGCTATACATATTCTACAGTATTGGGTTCAGTGTAGAAGCTTTTATTCTGGAGAACAACATATCTTATGTTAAAGTGTCACATAAGCCTGAAATTATAAAACTAAAATACAAAAATGAATCAGCAAGTTATATTTAATTGGATTTAGGAATGTAATAAGCAGGTAGATATATTGATTCAAAATGTACTAACCAGAGGATACTGGCTCTTTAATGGCTGATTCTCAAAGGATATACTGCCAAAACTATGTTTTGCACTGTTACAACTAGAACCAGGACAGATTATATAAGGATCAATATGGAAAGTTAGCATGTGTTGAGAAACTTTAAGATCCCACATAGAGAGTGGCCATGATTCTCTGTAGAGAGATGCTATATTACTGCAAATAATGCTTTAATTGTTCATTCAAATAGGTAAGTGAAATCGCCCAAAGTCAAATAATCTCACAAAATGCCTGTGAGGATATATAAGACCCTTCTACCTTTGTTAGAGCAGTACTTTGATGTCCAATCCAACTTCACGTCAAATGAAATATGGGGTACCTTCTTGGAGATCCTAAAACCCATTTTCACCACGTCATCAACAGAGGTCGAAGTTGGCAGAAGCGGTCAGGAGCGGTGCTCCTTTACTTTATATTTTTAAGTTTCACTGTTCCTATATTTTTATTTTAAAAAGAAACTGTTCTGGAATGGTTTCGTTTTAAAATAAAAGTGTAGGAAGAAGTTGAAGCTTGCACTTCTGTGCACTGCACTGAACAGTCCCTTAAATAGCAGGTGTGTTTGTTTGGGCGTTTGGATTGTGTGTGTGGGAGGGGGCACAACAATGGGGTTTGTGGAGAGCGGGGGCAGGCCAGCAGGGAACATAGTTCCACTACTTTCTTTTGTACACTTCAACCACTGGACTGGTCATCAAGTGTTATAAAAAAGAATTCAAACAAAGACAGCTGGTTGAACGTGAGTGCAGACTTTTACTCATGTTTGATAAATGGTAAACAAAGGAAAGTGTTGCTGCCAATAATGACTCTAGAACATTTTGGAATCTAGCTACAAAATGGACCATCAGCGAAGTAGGTAATGTTGACATTCATATCACTAAAGATATGTGGGAAGACCATTTCACCAAGCTACATTACAGACCATTCACCCTACCTGATTTCGCTCTGAAAGATTATCATCAGACATTAGAACCTGGCATGGGGGAACCAGCCAAGCAGGTTGCCATAAATGCGGGCTGAAACCTACAATCTCAGCCTGCATTCCAAACCGCTTGGTGGCTAGTTCCCCCGCTTGCCATGTTCCTTGCCATGTTCCCTCCACCCTCCATTTTATTATTTTGTTTTATAACCATTTCCAGCCGGCTTCCCAACCCAACTCACCTGTTTGTTGCGGTGGAGCAGGCCGCCGCCGCAGCTTCCCAGCTTCTCCAGCTGCTATGGAAAGGGAAGAGGGGCACCCTGCCTTACCTTTCCATGGTGGCCATTTTAGCACAGTATTTTCAGTTGTTGAATGGGGCGCGCGAGGCGTCCAGTTCAATGACTGAAAACACGTCTTTTTTAGCACCCCGGGTTACCGCTTTGGTACTCTGCGGTGCTAATGGCGTTAAGCCCCCGTTCCAAGCGCTGCAACGGGGGCTAACGGCCTGGAGCCCTTGTTGATGTCCCTTGCTTCGAGCCCTTGGAACAGGGGCTTAAGGCCCCCATTACAGATCACCATGAGTGAAGTAGAAAGATCTCTGTTTTCCCAATGCCCAAACAAAGTTCCAGTTCTGGACAGATCAACTGTTGAACTATTTCTGTCAGAACTAGCTATTTGGATTCCGTTATTACACAAACTGTTTAGCTAGTTCTTCATAATAAGAAACAGGTCCCAGAGACTTGGTAAGGGGTGGGGATAATGTCTATTTTTAAGACGTGAGATCATAATAATACCAACAACTATCGCCGTATTTCACTTTTAGATTGTAGTGCAGATTTATGGAAAGATCTTATTACAATCTATTATCAAAAATGTATTGATTTACAAGGGCAACTCTAATACCTGGTCTTTCTGGAACTGCGGGCGGCATTTGATGCTGTCCCACGAGCAGAGTTATGAGAATTCTTCCACAACCTAGGTGTACACTCTAACTTGGTAGATACAATTATGAATTTATACAGTGATAATTTCACCCTGGGCCTAATTTCTGGGTCTAGTGGGTTATTACAGATGATTCATCCCTAACTTCGCTACCATCACTTCGCTTCTTACAGGCAAGCTTAGAAATGCAGAACCTCAAAAACGTAAATGGTGCGCCAAGGCCAAATATCTTTTGATAAATTAAAACATATCGTATGTAGTGAACCTGACTTGAAGGTGGCAGACATCAATATTCTACAAATAGATGCATCACATACTGGTCTTGGGGCTGTGTTTTCACAAATTCATGATGGTATAGAACATCCCATTCTTTACATTGGTAGGAAACTATTTCCTTGAGAGACAAATTATGCCACGTTTTCGCCACCACATTCACAGTAAATCCACCTGTTTATGAGTGGCAGAATAGCTGTGTTGATCCCACTTCCTAGAGTTGATAGGGGATTTTGAGGATTTAGTGCAGGTTCTAAATCAAACCACTATAAATCCTTAATTTTCTGAGGTAAAGAGGAGGAGGAAAAACCTTCACAAAGTACTGAGATATTTCCTACACTTTACTCTCAAAATTAGAACTTTGTGGTGCAAAGAATTGGAGGTAAAGTGATGGTAATCAAATTGCTGAGAGTTTTTAGCCTGGTCATGCTCCCCTTAAGTGGTTGAGCTTAAGAAAAGATACCAATGCCAGAGTTACGCACTTGTTTTGGGATTTCCAGCCCTATTGCTATTCGTTTGAACATCATAAAGGAAAAGAACAGGCTGATGTTGATTTCCTTTCACGATTCCCAATAGAGGTTGTGAAATCCAGTGGCATTAAGGGAAGTTTATGTGATGAATCAGAGGTGATTAACCCAAGGACACTGGCTGGGTATCCATCTCATGGGGCCAGGGAACGGCAGACGCTTCCTGATGCTGACTCTGGGGCTGGTGTTCTGTGGGGGATCTCATGGGAAGGGACTCAGGTCAGGAGAATGGAGAGAACCCTCAAACCAACTTCCGTAATGATCCTACAATGTTAATGGCGTACTGTAAAATTGAAGCCTTTGATGTTAAAAGAAATAAAAAAATTAAGGACTTCAAGTCCCATAATGCTCTTGGTACTGGGACGAAGAAGAGGGAGTCAGAGTCACAGAACTGTTGTGTGCGGTGTACTGGTCATAATGACCCACACCTCAGCAGGACTTCTAAATATTTAAGGGCCATTAAGGAGAAGCAGTGGGAGCAGCTGAGGCAGGTGGAACGAGACGGTACTGCTGCTGTAGTAGGAAGTAGCAGACGTCGGAAGCTCTGTAGAATGCAGAGTATGCACAGCGGGAAGCGGTACGAAGACTGACTGTCCCGAGGGAGAGAGGAAGTCTCCTCATTCTGTCTGTGACTCCGGTGTGTTGCATTCACCGGAGTGTGAGCAGAGGATCAAAAGCTTCAACTTCAGGAGGAGAAAGCGAAGGAAACATTACCAGAGCTGTCAGACGCCCGTGAGAGTCAGACGAAGGAAGAAAGGAGCAGCAGGTTAGTTGGAGGTGCATGGAAAGACCAGTGAGTGGTCCTGTGTCAGGTAACTATGGTGTGTTCTAAAAAAAGACAGTTGACTCTCTATAAAGTTTTTGAATACTGAGCTTGTGAATGGAAGCCAAATAAATGCAACTCATATATTAAGAGAGATCGAGTTGAGGAACATTGTATCCACCATTGTCAAAGGGGGCATTGTCAAAGGGGGCACACCTCGGATAATAAGAACGATCGAGTTGAGAAACATTGTTGTCACCATTTTCAAAGCCAAAGAAGTTCAGTTAAGGAAAACCAATTTTGCCAAAGCCAAAGAAGGGCAATTAAGGAAAACTAGTTTTACAAAAGAGGGGAAATTAAGGAAAACCAGTATTGCCAAAGCTAAAAGAAAGACAGTTCAGGAAAATAAAAGATGGCAGAACAGAAGCCCTCCTTGTAACAATTATCAAAGAGGAGAGGAATATAATCTGCATTGCCTGGTGCAAATGAAAAAGAGTGAGAAATATTGTCTGTGTGTTGTGACCTATTCATGAAACAGTTGTTGGGTTTTTACTTTTCCACATTGAGGACGGAAGTGTGGAATGTTTGAAGCAGCCCTACCACAAAGTACTTGTAGTAGTAGTAAGAGTTTTTATCCTGGCAGACGAGTATACCAGGAAAGGGACTATTAGTGTTTAGTCCTTGCAGGTTAGTGGACCAAGAAGATGATAGTTGAAGTACTGCAATGTGATAGAAGGTTGTGGTGGCAAGAAAGTGTGAAGAACTGTGTGGTAAAACCATCCTGACATAACTTTGTGGTTTATGAAGAAGAGATGTGGAAGTAGTTGTGCTTTTCAAGAAGAGAAATTATATTGAGAACTGACTGGAAGTGCGAAGACAAAGGGGCTAATTCATAGAATTCGGCGCACAAGTGGCGCACGCAGCTGGTGCACAGAGTGCACGTGCGGCAGTCTGCGGCAGCCGCGTGCACCAAAACCCATTTAGGCGTACAGCGTATTTCTGGATTAATACATCCATAAGCAGCCGTGGTGCAGAGTGGCGCAGCGACCCTGAAGCAACGCCAGTTACGCCCCCAACCCCGTCCCATGCGGAAAAAACATTGCACAAATCCAGTACATGGCGCAATGGCCTGTGGACCAGCATACAGCCCCCCAACCATGAAAACACGTGTAAAACTCCCCGTGCACCCCCAGAATACACGTACCTCGCTTGCACCAGTGAAAATGCATGTAAAACTCCCTGCGCACCCCCCAGAATACATATACCCCACTCACGCCAGGCCTATTGCGTGTAAAATTCCCTGCGCACCCCTCAGAATACACGTACCCCGCTCACACCAGGCCTATCGCGTGTAAAACGCCCCGCGCACCCCCCAGAATACACGTACCCCACTCGCGCCAGGCCTATCGCATTTAAAACTCCCCGTGCACCCCCCAGAATGCACGTACCCCACTCACGCCAGGCCTATCACATGTGAAACTCCCCGCACACCCCCCCAGAATACACGTACCTCGCTCGCGCCAGGTAAAGTCCCCCCTGTGGTGTGGGCTGCCTGTGGGGCATGCCCAGGGTGGATATGCTGCCTGCGGGGCATGTGGAGGGTGAATGGGCTGCCTGTGGGGCATGGGGAGGGTGGATGGGTTGCCTGCGTGTATTCCAGGGGTGCGCAGGGAGTTCAATATGCGATAGGCCTGACGCGAGCGGGGTACATGTATATCAGGGGTGCGCGTGGAGTTTAACATGCGATAGGCCTGGCGCCAGCAGGGTCCATGTATATCGGGGGTGCGCGTGGAGTTTAACACGTGATAGGCCTGGCGCAAAAGGGGTACGTGTATTCCGGGGGTGCGCAGGGACTTTTACATGTGATTTGGCATTGTGGGCCCTCCCGGGTGTGCCCTTTCCCCCCTACCCATGCACTTTTACATGCGATTTGGCATTGTGGGCCCTCCCGGGTGTGCCCTTTCCCCCCTACCCATGCACTTGTGAGCCCTGACTCATGTCCCCCACCCACCCACCATTGACGGGCACCTGCCAGCAGGCCCTGACTCATGTCGCCGGAGCCACCCACCCACCATTGATGGGTACCTGCCAGCAGGCCCCGACTCATGTCCACCACCCAACCACCCACGCCCCCCACCATTGACGGGCACCTGCCAGCAGGTCCCGACTCATGTCCCCGACCCGCGCCCCCGACCCACGCACCATTGACGGGCACCTGCCAGCAGGCCCCGATACGTGGCCCATCAAAACACCATGTTCTAACAATAGAGAACCATGGGCCTAATGCGTATACAAATCCCCACTTCCCCCCAGTACAAGCACGCAAGCATCCACTGCCCCCACTCCCAAATTACCCATGCCATGAGAGCCTCAAAAGAACCACCATGGCCATGCATAAATGTACAACAGAGCCACACAGTGGCAACACATGACTTAGGCAATGCTCCTTGAGACATGCACAAAACCAATGAGAGTACACAACACCAATAATGAAGAAATATGATTTGTATTAAAATATGTAATGAAAAAATATAATGAAAAATCAAACTTGTAAATTAAGAAATTATTGAATCCAAAAAAATAAAAAAATCCAATGTAAAACAAAAATCCACAAGAGGAAAAAGGGAAGTGGTCCATTTCAAATGTCCAAATAAAGTACATGAACATTTTTTTAAAAAACATTGATCCATGGAATGTCAAAATAACTAAAGTATGTACTGCTGCCGTGCATGTGCCCTGCCTGTCGATGCCAGCACGTCCTCCTCCTGCTGGGGTCCAGTTGTTGGGGTGGCCACCCCTGCTGGACCTCCGACTCCCGACTGTGGCAGGGATGTGTCCTCCACCAGCCTGGCTGCTGGGTCAGGGGCAGCTCCACAGGGTTCCCAGGTGATACGTGGGCAGGAAGATGGCATGGAGGAAGACTGGTGCACAGGGGGTTAAGTTGAGGAGGGGGTCGGTAGAAGGTCCAGTACACGGAGGAACCGAGCACTGGTGACCCGTCATAGTAGGTCGACACAGTCAACGAGGCATCCTAAATAACGTGCATTGTCCACACGGGTACCCTGCACATCATCCTGAATGTCACGTTGACGCAACGCCACCCCAGCCTGGACAGGCTCAACACGGTCCCGGATTGCCACGTCTGCAGGGAAAGGAAGGCCAGTTGTTGTGTGCGCATCCCCTCCCTGAAAACCGGTCTGGACGAAGGCATCCCTGCTGGTGCCGGATGATGCAGTCACAGGATCGGGGACAGGATTACACAGAGGCACCTCCACGGCCACCTGTGCTGCCTCCTGTCCCTGCCCCTGGACTGCACCACTAGCACCAGTGGAATCTCCCCCTCCGGGCCCCATGCATCAGCCTTCCACGGCCTCCTCCTCAACCAAACGCCCCAACAACCTGGATGACTTCGTGCCATCTTCCTCCATAGGCCCCTGTGGGGTCTCAGCTGTCCCTGCTGCTGCCGAGGAGTCCACCTCTAACCTCCGCCTCTTGGAGCTACCCTTGGCAGCTGCGGCCGCGGGTGCGGCACCAGAGTCCTCACTCCCTGAAGAGATGACAACCCGGGAGGGGAGCTGGTCCTTGCGTCACCGGCTGGCGGTGGGATCCCTGCCACTGTGCTCCACAGCACCGTCTCCGCCCTCTTCATCAGTTGACGCTGTAGACGGGGAGAGACAGAACACAGGCATCAGGGCACCGTACACTGGTCTGATACACACATGACAGTTGCACAGGAGCGGCAGTGTCAAACTTCACATATGGCATCACACTCCCCAACCCACATATCATTCAAACCCACACACATGCGCAAATTAACAGGAATGTTGCAGCAGGCTGCAACATCCATACATATACAACAGCATGAGCATCCGAAGGTTAGCCTGACATCACATGCAACACAGGGAGTGCCGAACACATGCAGACACGCCACCAGACATACATGCATCTGTACATCTCCACCACCTGTCACAGTGAAATAATCGGTAACTATGTCACATCTGCCAATCAGCCTCATACATGTCGGTGTCACATGCATCCATGGTGTATCACAGTGGCACACATGTCAAATAAACACACACGCACATGTACACCATGCACATACATGAAGGTGGAACCAGCATCCATGTGTCACACCCCAACCATGCCATAGTACATACACAGAAATGTAAACGTGTGCACCCACACATGCATTTGGCCATCATGCATTTGAATACATACACCATTTGTTACTCACCGGCCGGCGAGTGATCCAGGCAAGTGACCAGGATAGTTGTACTGGATGTTGTTTGAAGAGCTCGAGATGGAGCCTCCACCTGAGCCTCCTCTCTGTTGAGGGAAATAAGCTCTTTTTGATGATATGACTCTTAGCTGTACTAAATCACAGACTGAGAGACCGATGACCCAAAAGAGCGGGGAGAACACACCGCCACGGACCCAGCTAAAAAGAAAAAGACAATTGGTAAATACTTGGGGAGAGCAAAGATCACCACAAGAAAAGCCTCACAAAAGCAGAAAGTACCTGGGTCACCCACTCCCCTTGTAATTGAAAAGGAACAGAAATGGAATTTCCCCTGTAAGTATAGAAAATATATTTAGCTTCTATTTTGATGGTTCAGATAGGAATTAATAAGGAAAAGTTAAGGAAGTCTTACCAGACAGGCATTGAAATAACCTAATCAATCCAGGCTAGAAACAACGGAGGTACAAAACAATAAACAGGAAGGTTAGTAGGGATGCTATACCCGGGCGGCACGAGGAGCGCACTAGATACGGGTAGGTGCATTTCTCAGCAAGGCGTCCCTGTGTGCACTTCCAGAAATTAGTCTTTGTGTACAATCAGCAAAGCGTCCTTGCGTACACTGGAGGGAATAAATCCAACAAAACGGAATGGAGTCGGAATCCACAAAGGAACACTGGAATTGAAGAAGGAAACAGTTCCCAGTACTTGGAGTCAGCTGGGAAGGTGAGGAAAACCAGGCGAAGGCGGTGGTAGGTAATTCAGGACCGGAGTTTCTGTACGGGAAGAAATAGCGGTAGGCAATCGAGTGGACAGGCAGAGAACTGGTACACAGGTGGGCTAAAGACATTACAGAATCAGGAAGCAAGCAAACCGTAGGACAGGCAAAGGTCTGGTACACAGGTAGGCAGAAGACAATACAGAATCAGGAAGCCAGCAAACCGTAGGACAGGCAAAGGTCCGGTACACAGGTAGGCAGAAGAACTGAGAAATCTCAAGGCAGTCCATAATTGGAAAACAGGAATTGGTACACGGGAAGGCAATGATTAGGAAGGCACAGAAGGCGAAACTTCAGATGCCGATTGCAACGTTAATCAGAAGCAGCGTCCTTCCCGCTGCAGTGCCTAACATTCCCAGGAGGCGGAGCGCCGTAAGCCCGTCAGAGCTCACGTTCCGAATAGTCGGAACTACACGCAAAAGGTAGGTTTCCTGGGAGTTGTAGGTAAAGGCTGGATTGTCGATACCCTTGATGTTGTTGAGGCCAATCTCCAGGGTAACCGCCAGTGAGAGAAGTAAGGGGCTGAGAAATGTCGGATACTGTGACAAAGTGTCCCGACTCTGGTGGGTACCTTGAAAGTGGTCTGTTTCACCTGGCGTGATGAGGTGACGCGCGGGCCATTCAGACCCCGATGTGTGACACCATTAATGTGCCTCACACATGACTGGACTCACATGCGGCATGCTAATGTCCCTGTACATACACATCCATACATGGGCCTTTCAAGACATATGTCCAACCTGCACACTCCTGACACACCTCAACATGCACTGCGTCCAACAATCAGTATGCATGGACACTTACCGGTCGACTCCGGACGGGTTGGCATCTGAAGGACCTGGAGGTAGAGCGCTGGGTGTATGCATTCCAGGACCCTCATCTGGATGTTGGTAAGGCGGAACGGGCACCCCTCTGCATGCGCTGCCTTCAAGAGGCGCCGGGCCTTGCTGAGGGCCCTGGACCTGAAGTCCTCCCAGCGCTTCCGGACGTGTTGCATTTTGCGGGCTGCCACCCCCTCCACGTTGATGGCAGCCACAATGTCCTTCCAGATCCTCTTCCATCCCTTATTGTCGTCATGTGATCTTCCGAAGAGGGCATCATAATGCACCAGGACTTGCTCCACCAGGATACCAAATTCTGCGGCACTTAAGCTGGTAGCCCTCTGCCTCTCTGGCTCGGGGTTGCCAGTGGTCTCTGATGGTGTTTCCCCCAACATGGAAACCCCTGAGGCAGGTGTGGGTGGGCAACTGGGTCCTGGTGCTGGTCCGTGGAGCGATGGAACTTCAGTTGGGAGTCTTCTTTTCCAGCAGGGGTGGTCACAGCAACTGGACCCCTGCAGATGGCTGACGTGCAGGCACCAAATAGCAGGGCACGTGGCCAGCAGGCAGGCAGCAGCAGATGGCAGGTGCAAGCAGTCTTGGGACTCTGGGGGGCAGGAAAATGGCCTTTTGGGCTTGAGCCTGGTCTTCTGTGTGTTGTCGCATGACCCACTTGATACAGAGTGAATTGGCACGTGAATAAATAGTACGTCAGCGTGTAATTCAAGGAAAGGCCCTTAGCGCATAAGCACGTCTGTGCCGTAATGCACATGGGTGTTTCCCTCGTTACGGGTGCATAGTGAATCAGCACGTGAAAAAACAACATGTCCGCGTGTTAATGCGTGTAATTCAAGGAAAGGGCCTGAGCGCGTAAGTGAAGTGACGCGTGCAGGCGTTTCCCTCGGCATGGGTTAAAGGTGAGTGGGGTTAGCAGTTCGCTGTACATGCCTTTCGTGGAGACGGACGTGTGTGTTGCTACTTTGTGTTGTTTTGCACGACATCACAAATTCACAGCGGATCAAGGACTATCTCTTCGTTTGGCAGGGGTATTGGCTACGCATGTTTTTCATTATCACGCTAGTCTGACGGTGAGTCACGCACGCTATTTTTCCCTCTGCGGGTGCCCCTGTGTATTGCGTACCCATTTACAAGGTCATAGTAGCCTGCGTGTCCCATGCGTGTGTGTTTTTCATGTCCCTGGGTGCCACCGCGTACTGCGGGAGGTTAATTCCACACACGTGGGCTACCGGGGGTTGTGTGCACGGTTTTACTGTAGTTTTGGGGTGCCTGAGCGTTGCGTGACCTGTCACTTTATCACCGGGGTCATATACAGCCTTCCAGGTACACAGGGGTGCTGTTAACATCTTGCATCCCACCCCCTTCACCCCAATTGCCCAGGACAATTGTCGTGTACACCTCCCATTGGCACTACTACATCTGTGCCGGCACTACTCCATCTGTACCATGGCTGGGAGGCATTGACTGCCACGGGCCCTAGGGTAGTGGTAGCTGCAGGTGCAGCTGTGGACACCACCACCCAGGCTCACAGTGGGCCAGCGCATGCTGCGTTGGCACCGGAAGAGTTCCTGGATGATTTCCAGGAGTTCAGGAGGCACAGGGTAAGTGCATGCAGGGCTGCCCTGACCGAGGCACATGTCCCTGGGGCAGTATTGTCATCTGCTGCCCCGAGCAGCGGGGTGTCGGCAAGTGCATGGGCAGATGCAGCCAACACCACCCCGCCTGTGAGTCTACCATCCAGGACAGTCCCGGTCAGTGACCTTAGCACAGAAGATGTTGCTGCGCAGTATCAAGTTAGTGGCACCCGGCAGCCACTGACGTTAGTCAGGGCTTCCATCCTTGTTCCACCTGCCACTCCCTTGGTTCAATCCACCAGCGCCACTGCCCATACTGATCAGGGCAGCATTTGCCAGTCAGGGTCCGGACCACAGTCCAAGAGGAGGAAGGTTGCACCTGCAGTAGAGGCTGGGACCCCAGACACAGCTCCGGCCTCTGGCACGTTGAGGAAGAAGCCTTTCTGCAAGCAGGAACTGGACTTCCTTGTGGACTACGTGCGGGACCACAACAATGATATGCTAGTGGGGCCGAATTGTCACACTACAGCTGCCCATCGTATGTCCCACTGGAAGCCAGTTGCGGATTGTGTGAGTGTATTCGGAC
Source organism: Ambystoma mexicanum (assembly GCF_040938575.1). Classification (NCBI taxonomy): domain Eukaryota; kingdom Metazoa; phylum Chordata; class Amphibia; order Caudata; family Ambystomatidae; genus Ambystoma; species Ambystoma mexicanum. The sequence continues at coordinate 139,808,811 of NC_090928.1, forward strand.
ATGAGGTGCGCACAGCTGAAGAGCTCAAATAGCGTTGGGATGATCTCCGATGCAGTGCTAAGGTGAAGCGTGCCTCCAATTATGCTGTGACTGAGTTGACTGGCGGTGGGTTACCACCTCAGGTGGAAGACCTCACTTCGCACGAGTCAGTCGTTGCGGGGGTTCATACCGGCAGAATTGGTCGAAGGAGTGGGAGAGATGCAGGGCTTAGGTGCCCCGTCCAGTGAGTGTTGTCGCGTGTTTGTCCAGACCATGTGTGTTTTGCTTGTGTGATGTGTTGTGCTTGACTGCCACTACATGTCATGTGTACATGGTTCTCATGTGCGAGTCATGCAATGCTTCACTGATGCGTGCCTGCTGTGCAGCATGCTGGACATGTAGAGCAGATGGGGACTGTCCTCATCACCACAATTATACCCTACTCACATGCTACTCACCTGGCTGCCCCTCCGGTCCATGTTCCAGCTCACTGGACCTTCTGCAAGTAGCCTGGGGTGTCTTTCCTCTCAGCACTGGGACTATGTCATAGCAAGACTGATGTGCATGTGTGTTCTGCCTGCATGCGGGTACTACACGTAAGCATGCTCCCTTGCCCCTCCTCCCCCTGCACTGCAATTTCACCATGGCACTGGTGTGTATCATGTTGGAGTACTGCAATGGCCTTTTCAAGGCTCCTGTGTACATGCACACTTCCCCCTGCCAACCTGCCAGACACATACAGTGGGGTACATCCTTTGTCCTTGATGCAGGGTGTCTCACTCGGACTGTGCAGATGGCAGATGCTCCGCAGGGACATGAGTGCCCATTCATGCTCCATGTGCATTTCATGCATGCCCCTATGTGTCCTTGACTGGATGATCATTGTAGTACGTGTCCAGGATGACCTACAATTCATGGCATTTGTTCATCCATTCCATGCCCACTCTGGCTCAGTCCTGCATCACGCACATGTTTAGGGTGTCACAGTCTGTGTGGGGCACAGGCCTCCCCCTGTTTCAGGCCCCCTGACTCTGTTCAACTGGTGAGTGGCTTTTGCACACATCGGTGTGCTACTGAGGGTTCATCATGTGTCCTGCTTACTGTCCCATTATCATCTGCTGTGTTGTCAGTTGACTCAGATGATGCAATTGACGCTAGTCAACACTGTCTGCCAATACACAGGTCTCTGGTCACCCTTTCGCTGCCATGCAACGCCTCCCTGCATTTCCACTTAGGGGGGGGGGGGGTTTGCTTGTAGCCATGCAACCCATTGCATGCACATTGCACATGATGCCTGAACTTGCCCTTACACTGCCTTCACGTTTATTGATAGACATCATAATGTACTAGTTCATGTAGATAGTGGGTAACGTAAACATGTTCTGCACTGCATCAACCCACTTCTGAGCCGTGTTACACCGTTCTACATGCCTACTCACTGATGCAATGTCAAAGTGACCTGGCATGTATGGTCAGATTTTCATCCCTTCTCTGTCATGAATGCCACGGGCACGGCTGCATCCTGTGACACATGTACTCAGTAATGGAACTCCCTAGTGGTGGTTTAGCAAAGTTGATTGGTCAATCTGCGGCCTATACTAAATGGCATAGGGAGCAGATTGAATGTAGCCTGCCAATCGGGTTGTAATGACTGTGGAGCTGCCTTCACGTGTGTATGTGTACACTTCCACATACATCAAGCAAGCAGCATTGTAGCTGCTTGCTTTGCTCTATTGGATGCTGTTCATGTTCACAATACAGGTGAATGGGGAAAGGGGTGTTTTTGAAAGCTTTCACATGTACATATGCAAGGAGCTTCAACGTTGTGTAGTGCAACATTGTGACTACTCACTTATGTGTGTGTGAAAGTGTTCATTTACACATGTGTCTTCTGCAGCTTTTTGTTGACTGACTAATATGTAGTTGATTGGCGTTTATGCTGGTGAAATTTCTGAATTGCACACGTTATGTTCAACTTGCATAATCCTGAAAGTGCACTGTTGTGCAGTATGTGTACGCCCAGGCCCACTTAGCTAACATGGTCGTGCCTGGCCGTGGAGATTTTACACAAGGAATGATGGAATAGGGCACATTCATTGCACAATGTGCTCAATCAGGCCCTGAGGGGTGTTGTGGAGGCTTCATGTCCTGCAGCTCGGACCGTACTGGGTGTTATGGTCCCTCATGCCTGGTTGCAGGCACTTGCTTTGCTTGGGAAATTCACTATATCTACATGGCCCATGCCACCCGGTACGGGCTGAGCTGCAGATGGATGGAGCTATTTTGGTGATGATGGTTTAGTGATGCATGTGAACATGCATATTACGTGTGTCATTGTGTGTTTGGATTTACTTGCAGCAGTGGTCTATTTGCAGTTTGGACATGCTTCTTGTATGTGCCATCTCTTTGTTGCCATCTGTCTTTTCTGCCTGTGACATGTGCCTGGACGAGCTGGTGTCTGATGGAGTTCATATACTACTTTTTGTACTTGTGTAGGCTTTGCTATTCATACACATCCATTTCTGCTTTTGGGATGTCTTTGCATATCAAGGCCACTGGATGCATGTCAGGTTCTCATTTGTGTGTGACATGTCTGCTTTATGTGTTGGCTGTCAATGTGATGTCTATGTGTGTGTGGATTATGTGCTTCTGACATGTGGACTCATGTTTGTTTTTTTCCCCTTTTCAGATGATGACGCAATGGAGCCAGAGGATGCTGTTGTCATGCCAGGCACAGGGTTGTTATCACACCTGCAACCCAGCACAAATGGGGGTCATGGGCTGGTAGACCACGAGAACCCACTTATGTTCCAGACCATCGTTTCTAGGGCTGGCAATGAGTCTAGCCCAGATGATCACTCTGGCGACAATGCCGAGTTGGAAGTGCGTCGGGTCCATTCGTCAAGGGTGAGTGATTCTGATGTGGACGCTCCTCTGTCCGCAACACCTGCACTAAGGGGTCAGACGGTGGTGGATCGGGACGCAGGGTCACACTCCACACCAGTTGCTGATGTGCCTGAGGCATCACATCAACGGAGAAATGTAGTCCTGCAGCCGCGGGCAGTGCCAACCCAACAAGGATGGTGGCTCCTTGGGCCCCGCAGGTATCAAGCCCAGCAACGCGGTGGCCGCATGCCACTGGGTATACTGAGTGGGAGCAAGCCATGGTTGCCAATTCCGAACAGCAGGGGGCAGCAATTGATAATATCACTCAGAGCATGGAGCGCATGGCCCAATCCCTGCTCCCCCCTGCTAGGCAGGTGGATCTCCAGCAGCAGGCGGCACAGTCCACAGCCCGTTCACTCAGGCTGGGCATGGCGGTCTCAGACAGGGCACGCTGGGCTTAAATGGTGTCTTTGCGTCAAGCAATTGCTGCTCACGCAGAGGCACACATGGAGGCCACGAGGGTTGACTATGAATCCCTCAGATCTACTCTGGGTGTGCTCTTGATGTCCCAGAGGCAGCGGTCAGAGGAGAGGTTGGAGCAGCTTGAGAATACCATCTCGGCTGAGCTACGTGCATGCCGGGAGGTGTACCAGTTATCCAGCCAGGCCCTGCAGCAAGAACATTGTGTTACACGTGTGACCTTGAAAGAGGAAGCACGCGTATCACGTGAGGTTCTGCATGCTGACCTATGTGTTATCGCCGCACAGAACCAGGCTCACCCGTCCTGCAGACTTGCTGCCGACGAGGGGCAAGTTGCGCATAGGCGTGGTCAGGGTACTGTGCCACGTCAACCTTTTGAGCCAGAGGGTGACTCAGACGACGACCTATCTCCCACACAGGTCGGGCTGTGCAGGCGTTGAGCCCATGGAGGTTTGTTTTTTATCTCAACATCATCGCATGTGGGTGTTGAGGTGCACCCTGTACCCCCCTCCTGGGTACCTCCCCTCAGGTCGTATGTGGCCATTTCTGATTTTTATAGTTAGTTTAATTAGTTAATATCGTTTTTTATAGTTAGTTTAATTAGTTAATATAGTTTAAAATTGCTTGCCTATTGTGCATTCATCTGACGGTGTGGCGCTTTGTTGTTTTTGAAAGCATCCACTGTCTGTTCCAGCTGGGCCCTTCAAGCTTGTCTCGTGTATGTGTTTGCAGTTTAGGGTCCTGACTCACATATGCCACTCCTGCTTCCCCTATCCATGGGCTCACAAGGATGGTTCGGTGTTATAACCATTTGCACAAGGGCATTGGACTTTCGTCATATCTGTGGCCTGTCTGCTACTGTACTACTTGTGTTGACACCGCTAGTGGGGATAATGTATGTTCTCTCCACGGCATGTCTGCAATCTTTTTTAGTTAGTACATAATTAATATGTCCATTTATTGATGTTGATTGTGATGTGTGTTCTTATCTTGCCTGTATATGTGCTTGAAGCACTTCATGCTGTAGACAGTAGCCTGCACCCTTTGGCTGTCAAAGTCACACTGATGGTGGGAGGAGGTTGGATGTACGTCTCAAACATGGCCCAGTGACAACCAGCATGAAGACACACACACACACACACACACACACACACACACACACACACACACACACACACACACACACACACACACACACACACACACACACACACACACACACACACACAGGGAACTTTCCAGACTTATTAATAGCTTTTATGCCCTTTCTGCAGGAAAATGAGCCTCCAGACTACCTTTACCAGCAGACACAGGGCCAAGAACTACAGAAACCTGGCCACGTTGGGGGGTGCACACATCCCCATGCGTGTGCAAGCAGAAGCACAGGAATTGTGCTCAGTCGTCCAACAGATACAGACGTGTTTCCAGGAGCTCCAGGCAAGGTGAGCAGCATGAGGGGCCACACCCCAGCCGAACTTCCTCCAGGCCCCTTGTACATGCATGCTAAGTAGCACCAGTGCTGGGGAGCTTGGCCAGGAATTGGGAACGTAGCGCACAGTACAGCTAAAATGCGTTGAGGAACAAATGCCAAGTAGCTTTACAAGTTGTCAGGTGCACACGCAGGGGGCGTTGCCCATATCCTCGAGTCCCCCCTGCTCGATAGAAGCTGAGTTGTTAGTGCAGTAGCGTTCCTAGCCAGAAACTTATACAGCGCACGGGGGCACCCAGCGATGCACAGACTCAAGTGCTGTGCATATCATTTGCATATGCAAATTGCCACGTGCACTGCCTATTGAAATCTGCGGCTGGCAGAACACGACTTGTATTGAAGTCACACCTCACAAAACGTGTCTAGCAGATCACCCAAGGACCATTCTATCATGTGTGATTCTGAACACATTGGTCTTCCATTTACCGCGGGGCAACGTGCAGCTGCCTTAAGCATTGACAGAGTTTGAACCATCACGGGGCCAAGCAAAAGTATACGAACAAAGCAGCAGACAAGAGTGTTTGTTTGTTTGTGGAGAAGGCACTTTGTTTGAGGCATGAATGGTGTTGTGTGTGTGCTGAAAACACACACAGATTAGTAACTTTGGCTTGCATTTGACCCATTTTTTACAATGTGCATGAAGAACATGGTTTCTCTGATTGAGTATGTGTTATTGTCAATAGTTGTATTTTGTATTTTGTCTGCTTGCCCTTACCCATCCAAATCCCCTCTCCTGCCCCTCTTTCCGGTTATCCTGAATACCAATGCCTATCCAGAAAACGGATCCCTGACCCTCTTTCCCCTCCAGGGTCTCGGAGTCCTGTGTAAGTTTTACCTTGCAGGCGACCAGACCGCGGAGGGGATTGTTGGTTCGTGTCACTCCTGCGCCTGGAGACCGGAGCTGTGACACTACCCATCAGTTGTTGCATCCTCATTGTATATTGTGTACTGAAAATGCTACTCATCCTGTTGAACCATTGTTGAACTGTGCTACCTTGGTTGTTCTATCATTCTGCTTGGACATGTGCTTGGACATTTTCAGCGACTTCAAGTCATCTACTGAAGACTCTTCCATGTTTTTTTGGTGGCTACATTCTTTTTTACCTGGTTTGGGGGTTTGGCTCCTTGGAGTTCTCTGGAATTTGGTATTTTTACCAGTCAAGGTGGCCTCTGAGGGGGCTGTACCCTATTTACATGCAAGGTAGAACATGGAAGCCAAAGGGTAGGGGGATCCTGAAGCCAGGTACACTAGAAGGAAGAAGGCTACATACCCCAGACACAGTTCTTCAGAAGGTAATGGTGATGTGTGAATGAGGGAGGGCCTTTTGTTGTTGGACAGTAAGGTTGGGCTACAGTGTTTGGCCACTCTCTGACATTGTCATTGTGGGGTAATATGTACATGATGTGTTCTACTGGTCAATGGCTGTTCCTGTGTTGTGTTTACTTTTCAGGGTTCAGGGGATTGTTGTGGTTTGATATGCTGGGGTGTACACATGGGCAATGTTCACATGTGATGTGTTCAGGACACTGAGGGTCACTTCATTTCACATGCATATATTGAGTGCATGTCCCTACTGACACACACACTTACACAATGTTCCACCACACGTACAACCACCCTTCCATGCCCACACGTGCACACAGATTGCCTTCTCTTTTACGCTGTGTCCCTGAAGCGCATGATCACTTACCATTTGGGGATCGTGTACATGCGTCAATGGGTTAATTTTGTTGCTTGTCCTTTTTATGTGATGCTCAAGGTGTATCCCCAACACAATGGCTGCTCACTGTGCTGTGTGCTGAGCAGTGTGTTGCAGGAGACACACACAGCACATGGGTTAAGGATTAGTGGATTTGCCTTGGCCAATGTGCATGAGAACAGGCATTCAGTCTTTTGTTGATGGAAGCTCTGGTGGCAAGCATTTGTGTATGACTTTGTATGTGTGGGAGGTTGTTGGTCAGTCATTTCATCTGATTCCATGTCAAGCGTGATTGTCTGGGGCATCTTTCCATTTATCACATGTCACTTTGCATCTCATTGGTCATGTGTTGGGCTTTTGCTGTTGCATGCCATGTCATGGTGTGGCAGACAAGGGTGATGTGGGTTGGGAGGGTTTGGGTGACATACCAGTGACTGTCATGGCCTGTTTTGCAGGGGGTGGTTTGATACACACCTTGCATATGTTCCTTTTGGTCACACAAGATTGGTTATGATTAAGTAGCTAGGGATGCACACAATGTAGCACTTCCGTGGCAACATTCTCAGAGTTGTAGGGTTGTGACAGTTGACTGTCTCTTTGTCATCATCGATTGTCACCTGGTATGTGCCAGGCCTGTGTGCACTCCGCAGGGGTGGGAGTTTAGGTGAAAAATGTGCCCACAAGCTGGGTCCGGCTGCCTCGCCATGTGCCCTTTCCCCTCCCATGGGCAGCGCCTGTACCTGTGGTTGGGGATGTGGGGGCACCACCATGTCCACCAGTACGTCCCGCCGTGTTGCAACATTGTGCAGGACACATGCTGCCACAATGATCCTGCACACTACTGGGGGTGCATATAGTAGCTGGCCGCCAGAGTGGTCAACGGAGCGGAAGCGTGACTTGAGCACTCCGAATGTGTGCTCCACTATGCCCCTGGTTGCAATATGGGCAGCGTTGTATCTTACCTGGGGTGGTGTGGTGGGGTTCCATATTGGCGTCATCATGTGGTTGCTCAGAGGGTAGGCACTGTCCTCTGGGGAGGTTAGGATGGTTATGAAAAGTTGGGTTTGTGTATTTGTCTGTGTGTGACATGTATGCATGTGCGCAGACATTTGTACTCACCAATGAGCCATGTGTCACCATGCTTCCCAGCTTCCAGGTTCCGGCTCAGGGCAGACATTCTGTAAAAAAAACTGTCATGGGTGGACCCAGGATAGTTTGCATAGACAGAGGTAATGATTCCATGGGCATCGCATGCAACCTGTATGTTGATGGAATGCTAGTGCTTGCGGTTTCGATAGATGTGCTCAGTGGCCCTAAGTGGACGTAGGGCCACATGGGTGCAATCTATGGCACCGAGCACTTTGGGGAAGTGTGCCACCCTGTAAAAGTCCTGGACCACGGCCTGGCTTTCTGCAGGTGTTCTGGTCATGCATATGTGCCTGCGGACTGAGGGGCGCGCAGTCATGATTGCCAACACCTGGTGTAGGCAGCGTGACTGCGTGGCCTGTGAGACACCCCCAACTATGGCAGTTGTCCTCTGAAATGACCCAGTGGCCAAAAAATGCAGGACATTGAGCACCTTCTCCAAGGGGCTCAATGCTTGGGAGCACAGGGTGGGTGATGTAAGGTCATCTTCCCACTCCCTGACCAGGTCTAGGATGACACAAGTTGGAAACCTATACCTGCCATAGACCTGGTCATCAGGCATCCCAAAAAGGCTGGTCCGGGGCAAAGAAATGCAGGGCCTGGCTATTCTCCTCCTCCTGCGTTGTCCCACGATCAGTGCTGCGACAATTGGGGCATTCATCGTAGCTGTGTATGTGTGTTTGTTGTTTGTGAGCACTTTTATACTGCGCGCGGGGACGATTCTGCCTGCCTCCGTGTGGCGGACATGTTGATGCCTATGCGCGTCTTTTGCCTTGCGTGGGTTTCCCGTATTTGATTCCATGAATACGTGTTGTTTGTGTGCGTGTGGGCATTCTGTGTATTTCCCTGCAGTACTTCCCCAGTTATGCCTTCTTTTTCATGCGTTGTTCCCCATTCCGCGTGTCCCGCCTCGTGTTCCGCCCCCTTTTTGGTGTGCGTGCTAACGTTGTGTGCTTTCACTGTGCACGTCGTGCACGGCGTTCGGGATGTTGCAATTATGTGTGCGCCCGTGTGCGGCATGTATGGATTTGGCGCACATCCCAGGGAAAACACGCACAGGGCCTTCCATGAATCGCAGGCGTGCGCATGCGCTTGCTTTTTCACGCTTGCACCAGCTTGCGCCACGATTTTAGGTGCACTTTTGTTCCATGAATCGGCCCCAAAGTCTTTTGTTATCAAGCAAGAACTGTGGAAAATTTACAAGGATTTTGAGGAGTGAAAAATTCTGTTTAACAATAAACTGTTTAAGTGCCAAGCAAAAGACTTTTGGAGTGAATAGAAGTGTACGTTGTATTTGAAAAAGATATTGGCAATTAAAAGAAACTTTCTTGATTTGAACTTTGGTTTGGAAAATACTGAATTAATCCTGGGGAATGGGATCCGGCCCTGATTACAAGAATACATGTTTGCAAGTTTTGTGTTTGTATCTAACTGTTATTTTTGGCCATATGATACCTCTATGATTTATTGTATGCATAAGTGTGAGGGACAGATACCATTTTAGAGTGTTTCCTTTAGTCTTAGTTGGATAGGTCTGGAAATCCTCATTAGGTTAGGGAAGGTTAGGCGTTTAACCCAACCTTATTATTGAATATAATGGCTACGTGTGAAAAAACTGTATCTACTTTTCCGCCTTGCATTTCTGACTCCTCACAATATCCATTGATGGAATTCTAATATGTCATAATACAACAGGCTGTGCAGGAGGCTTAGATTAAAGGTAAACAAACATTTGTGATCAAGTACAGATGCATTTCATGTCCAAAGGCTGCATTTTGGAATTATTTGAAAGTAAACACTGACATGTTACAAGAACATAATATTACCCATTGAAAATAGATATTATCACACATTTCACATGCCACTCTGGCTTTGTTAAATAACCTTCCCTCTGCCAGAATGACAGCACAACTCCAATCTTGTTTTACTGTCACATGACCCTCATACCTTCTTTATTGTGAAAAAATCCTGGCTTGCGGATCCACACCCTGTCCCCTCCAGACACTTTAACAAGTCTGTCTCTTTTCTGAACATCATGCATTCTTTTCATGTCCTCTTTCTTGCTGTCCATGCTCTCTAACAAGGCACACTGGTCCCATTCCATGTATCTAGTCCTCCCCAACCAGGGTGGAAAAATTACAGTAGTGGCTTCCTTCTACATAGTATTTCAAATGTTACTAACCCTGTTAGGCGTACATTCTTCTTAACCTCATCCTCCCAATTGCTACCTTCACTTACTGCCATGCAAGTGCCTTGCATAATGATACTGTTGAACCTCTCGGTCTCGGGATGGAAGAGAGATGACTTCAGGTGGATGACACCAATTCCTGTTAAAATCTTTCATTTTGTGAGATGTAAATTGCACTCTGTTATCAGATAGCATTCTGCTGGGAAACCTTTCCCTCTGAAATGCTTGATTCATAAAATGACACTACAGCATTAGAATCAGCCCCTTGGACAACACATGTCTCAACCCCTTTGGAGAATACATCCATAAGAACTATAATATACCTCCCTACACCATGAACTCCTGTTATGGGACCTAGGATATCAATCGCTGCAAATTCCCAAGGCATATTGGGAAACTCTACCAGCTTCAATGGTTGGACACAGCACTTTAAGGTTTTGTCAGCATCCCTTCAGGATGTACAATCCTTCACCAATTCCTCAACTTAACTGTCCAGATCCGGCCACCAGTAGTCGGCTCTTAAACGCCCTTTGGTCTTTCACATTCCTAGACGACCCTCATGACCCATTTCCAGTAATTTGTGCCTAACATCATGAGGTGGAGCCATGCTGGGCTTAGAGCTCTTTGGATAGCGTGTACTCAATGGATGGGGATGCAGAGTAACTCTGACACCAAATAATCAAACCAACTCAGGAAGATGGCAAAGTTTGCTGTTTTATTATCAATTGTCTAAAACAAGGAGTTACAACAGACATCGAGGACGTTCGCTCGAGCTCTCAGTTAATTTCACACAAAACCAAATTTATATACTAAATATTCATCACACGTGATGTCATAATACGTGCCAAATGAGAAAAACCAATGAGGGGTTGTGATAGGCTCAAGGGGAACATCTACGTATACTTTCTATAAGCGGTGAGCTTGTGATTGGATCTCTACTGCCAGGTGGAAAACTCATGCTTACCTCTAAAACATTTCATTTTCAACACTATTAAGTACATGGTATATCATTGGCTCTAGAAATATAAGGCCATCCGTTATATGTCCCTGTACAATTGGTTGGCATGCACATGCCATGTCTGGAACATTCAGCTCACTTAACAGCAGGTAAGCTCATACCCATGTGCCAGAAGGTGGACTTGACTTTACCTCCCCACCCAATTAGCCCAAGGTCTCTCATCGCCCATGCCTTCTGCCATGAAGATTGTCTTTGAACCTGGCCTTGCAGAGTATTCTTGACTATGGGAATATAAGGGAGTGAGTGCACACATTATCATTGTTCTAGGACTCCAAGCTCAACTCTATTTCCATCCTTGTCTCACGTGATAGGAGACCACGATTTGGTCAATTTTGCAGTATTTAAATGTCTTAAATGAATACAACTTGGCACGCTTGGTGTTCTTTGTTTTCACTTTTAACAAGGGATGATTCAGCTTCTCATGTTCACCGCCTTCAGGAATAGATAACCAATCTTGGCTGCTTTCACTATGACACCATACCAAACAGCTTAGCTATTTGTATACACGATCTCAGCTAATTCTTGCTGCGACATAGCTCTCTGCCTTTCCTCTCCATGGGTTTGGCTTACTAAATTCCTGACACTGATGTCCAGTTTCTATACAATGGTGGCTTTGCCTGCAGTCTATTGACTACATATGGCCAGCTTCTATGATCACTTAATTTACTTGCATTGCAGCATCTGTACAGTTATTGAATGACTTGCATTTTCTGCAGTACGTCACACACGTGGAATCTTCTTTTCGTATATCAAAGTTAACTCGATTTTTAAATTTGTCATCAGTTTCTATAAGGCCCATATATTCTCTTGAGCCAGTCTTCTCAAGGCATCATGTTCATTGTTCATGACGCCACTAGCTCCTCTTCTTGCTCTTTTTCATAATCCTTAAGGGAGTTCCTCCCTCAGATTATCGTCTCTTCAGGAATACATTTGATAGGGTTTTCTCAATGGGTATCTTCTTTTGAATATTCACTGAGGTATGGTCACAACTGTTGGTGTCAAGCATAGCACAATCTCAGGCTTCCAACATAGAGGAGGTAGTGGGGCGGGGTTTCCTGCAGAGGCATGCAGCTGCTCCTCTACATTCCCCCCTCTGGTCGATTCATCAACCACCTCTTCACCAGTTTCCACACATAACATTTTCTCTTGAAGAAGTGCTTCTTTGGGGTCCAGATCCTCATCACCCCTCTAAGGGTGCCGGCTGATTTAACATGTTCATCCACACTCCAGGTCATGCAACTGCACTGTCCATTCGGATTACAATAGACCCATCATCCCACGTACTTCTTATGATTCTTCGGATACAGGAACTTCGTTCCCTCATGTGCTATGATGCTGGCCTCTAAATATTTTCTGACATCTTCATCAGTCAATTTCTTGGGTCCAAACCCTGATTCAACATCTATCATGATCTTCATTCCCACTGCTTACTTCGCTGTCTTCTTACATTGTGCAATCATCATCCTGATCACACAGAATCCAAACATCACCATCACCAATATTTCTCCAAGAAACTTGAAGATGTTTGCCATCCACTGCGGAATCCATGAGAATATGGAAGCAAACCAACTGTCATCTGCAATGTCCTCTGTCTTGTCTTCCATCTGGTTATGCAGGTTCGTCAACAGCATTACAGCCTCTGCCAAGGTCCCATTCTCATTATCATGAGAAGGTGTGAATGTGCAACATGATGGCCCAATTTTGGCACAAACTCCTCCTTCCATAACTGTGATAATATCAAGGACATATCTGTTTTGCATGGTCATCAGTCGTATGGCCCTCAGCTCTTCCTAGATAGCATTAAATCTCTTTATGGTGGTGTTGATTGTCTGCAGAAGCTCCCATCTGTTAATTTACAACCATTTGGCATTGGCCATCGTCTGGATCACAGGCATGAAGATAGTCGTGAATATTGAAGCAGTCTTGCTGAACAACCTGTGTTCATACAAAATGGATTCAAGGGCTTCTATTGATTTGGCTGAGAAGTGGTTCTCTCTTCTGGTTCGATTGAGAAGTTCAAGCGCTCTTCTTTTTCTCAAATGGGTACCTACTTTTAGAACTTCTCCCATGTTCATGTCACTCTGAGGAATCACTAATGCTGGAACATGGATGAGCACCAAGGAACATGTTCCTCTCTAATCCTTCGGCGGCTTCATGTAGGCCATAGGCCCACAAGCCCAATATCGATCCATCAGAACAGCTGTCCCTGCTCCCATCCTGGAAATATCAACTATAGTTTTGCAACCTATGTTATCTTCCACATGCTTCTTTCCTTCTTTTCGAAATCACAGTGTCACATTCGCCAATAGAATCACAACCATTGGACCTGATTCATCTTCTACCCATGTCAAGAGTTTGTTATGCTTAGGCCATGACTTTAAACACCCATCGTTTACTCTCTGTACTTCTTGCACATATTCAGACTTTAGTAGATGAGCTGCACAGGACATCAGTCCTCCTTCCCATCCCTTCTTGGACTTCACTTGTCCATAGACTAAGACTTGAGTTTGTTCCCAACATCCAGGCAGTCCAGCTATCTCTGTTGTATCAGGACATTCCATTCTCTTCATATTTTTTACAACCACCTCTTCCTGTCCTTCTGAGGGATGCATAAGCATCTTGCTCTCCCATCCAGGTTGCTTTTCCATCTGTGAAGTCTTGATATAATTATCCTGGAACAGAAACCACCATTTCGATCTCCATTGTAAAGTAGCCCAACTTCCTTGAAACTGTCCTGTGGTTATACATGCTGCAAGATGAACGAGGCACCTGGCATTGTGTTCTGGAACTTCTCTAGAGATGAACGTTTGTACTGCATTTAAGGCATAGGGTATGAGAGCACAGATGTAGCAACTCTCCTTAGATGTTCTCTCTCTTACAGTTTTCATGTGCTGATACCGCATGTTATTACCCACGTGTGCTGCTTAGTCTAGCTAGGTATGTATCCCCTCATTATCTTGCTCTGCATTTTGCTTGTGTCTCCCATATGTAAAGTTTGTGTAATATTTATGAAGCAAGTCAAAAGCAGTTCTCCTAATAGGGGGAACCTTAGGGGCGTCTGTGTCAGTGGAAGTAAACAAATCAAAAGCAGTTCCCATAGTGGGGAGAACCATGGAGGCCTCTGTCTCATTGAGAGTACTAGTACTTACATAATAGAGACTGTGAAAAAGAAGGAATGGAAAGACAAACGACCCAGGCAGTAAGGGGTTAACAGCGCCATAAAAGGTGGCAGCGCTGTTAACCCCTTACTGCCTAACTACGAGGTCCCTTTGCGGGTCCCTAGCTTAACGGCTGGTTTTACCAGCCGTTAAGGATTGGACCCGCAAAGGGACCTTGGAGGTAATTGCAGTACTGCAATTTGCGGTACCGTAACTACTGCCTTCCCCATTTCCATTGAGCCCTATGGGGGCAAAAATGGGAATTGGGAAGGGCCAATGGTGAATGGGGAATTACCGCCCTGCCAACCTTTGAATAGGGCGGTAATTCCGCCATTCACCATGGCGGAATCGGTAAAATACCGGCGGCAACCATGGCTCTGCTAGTGCCATGGTTACCGCACGGGTCGTAATGAGGCCCTAAGAGTGTAATTGTGTGGGCATATAATATGCACCAAAACATAGAAGACCACCTTTTGTGCAATCCAGGTACATGTTGTTAATTCTCTAGAACTGTGCCAGTTTCCAAATTTCTCATCTTTAATGCAATTTATCACATTTCCTTTACACCTGTAATTGTACAATTTGCTCAATGATTGCAATAAGGAGCCTTCTAATCACAGGGCCATTTGTAGGATCCTGTAAAAAAGTGTAGAGGTGGAGCCAAGTACCCCCACTCAAAGCTCCTCCCCCATGCTGCACATATGTGAGGAGCCAGAGTGTGAGACACGTGCAGTGCCGGTGAAAATACTGATACCGAAAAGAATCTTGCAAGTCAGGTTCCCATTGAGGAAGCCATACATGCATTCACAACACTATGATGGCCAGTTGGATGAAATCCCAGAGTAAGTATGAAAACTGAGCAAAAGAGAAGATTGGTGACTTCATGAAAAGCAGAACCAATGCACCTAGGGAAGAAGTGAGAAACTGAAGACGATAGACATTCTATTGGCTCTAAAGACGAGGTGTCAAAGATGAGTGTTAAGATGGATTTCTGAACTCTGTCCTGGAGGGGCAGAGGTTCAGAAGGCCAGCCTAGTTTCTTGGAACAGGGTAACCTCTGGACAAGCCAGACCAATCAAGGTAGCGATTGCGGCGGTCAAGAATAGGTCTCAAGAGGGGTGAGGGTGACTAAAAGCCTGCAATGAGCACACAAAGCAAGGACACTTACAAATTACTCCAAGCAGGTGTTATATTAAAAATATAGACACATTTATTACAAGGCCTTTGTAATATTGACCATAGTAAAGAATCACAATAAAACTCAAGTAAACCAATACATCACAATCAAATACAATATATATACAATTACTGAAGGGTCTAAAGAGTTAGAAGCACGAAATATGCAGACCACATAGATGGGGAGGAAAACAGGCAGTGCAAGTAATCGTTTAGACCCAGTTTGCCTTCAGAGGCCACCTAACTAGAAGGAAGTCCGAGCCCTACAAAGAGTGGAGCCTTGTGCTCAAAAGTACCTGCACACGCTGGTGCCGATGGGCCAAGGGGAGTCTCTTCAAGGAAGTCAGGCAGTTCAGAGTGGTGAACAAAGGAGGGCAAACAGAGCCCCGCTACTCAAGCGCGGCCTCCACTTGCGGGCAGAAGCAGAGCGCGAGTGCAAAAAAGGTGTGCTGTTTAACACAGCGAGGAAAAGCTTTGGGCTACTGCAGGAGGGCGACCAGTTCCTAGCGTTACTACTCACCGGTCCCCGATGCAGGCAGACCCAGGCTTCTCCGCGTCAGTTTCAATGCTGGCAGGTTCTGATGCGAGCAGGGGACGTCTCGGCGTCGTGTAGATTCACCGGCAGCAGAAGTTAGAGTTGAGGATGTCCCAAACGCAGTGAACCCGCACAGATTGTTACCACAGCAGGGCAACGAAGCGGCTTTGTGTATTTCAGCCCAATGTACACTTCTCACTTCAGACCTGGGAATGCTAAGTGTACGAATCGTGTGAGAGTGTCAAGGACTCGGAATACAGGAGCAACATGAGGGCGGTTACAGAGCAAGACTCCTGGGTAAGCTGGTCAGTCCACTGGATGGCCCAGAGACACTTCCGAAGGCTTACGTGCAGGAGATGATGAAGATGCCGAGAATAGTTGTTCCCACTATTCCAAAGGGTCGAAGTACCAGTACAGGCCTTCTCGTTCGATCAGAGGCAGAATGGTTTCACAGAGCGACAGCAGTGCAGAGGAGCAGTCCTTCAGCGGGTCACCAGCGATTCCTCGGTTCAGCCTCGTAGTTGCAGGATACTTGGCTCCTGTATCCCTTGTTCGTGAGAACTCAGGAGATCGACATGGTAGTGGTGTTTCCAGCTCCCTCTCATTCAGAGTTCTCTTCGCGCCAAAACAGAGAGGACCCAATGGGAGATCTGCTCACAAAACACTCACACCATACGTGGACCTATCATGGACCACTGTGGTCCCATGGATTCAAGACACGCTAGCTCTCTGGCACCCAGGATGTGTAGTGGGACCAGACATCCCAGCCCACATCCTGGAGGCACACAGAAGGCCTATAGAAGCCCGCAAAAGCATCTGTGTTTCGCGGGAAAGTACATACCCAAATAAGGAAGGCCCCGGGTCGGCTCGACCTGGGGAAGGTGAAGGGGGCAAGACGGTCAGCGGGCAGGACAAAGAGCCTCTTGGTCTGGACATTTTGGGAGCCAGGCCACCATTTTGGGCTAAGCGCGAGAAACGTGCTTAAACAGCCAAAAGGAGCTCAAAACACAAAGAAACGATCGCTGACACCAGTCCCGTCCGTGATTCACTTGCACCGTCCGTTAATAATCCAAAGAGAGTGTCTAGGGCCTGTAGAGTGACTAGATACCCAAGAGAGCAGTAACTTAGCTTACAGTGCCCTCTTGTGTCATGTTGCGCGAAAGCTGCAACATGATAAAAGAACTACGGAAAACAAAATTTCCCGGTACTGACTGTCTTAAGGGCATGTCAGTTTCCCCGTAAGAATGGAGCGAAAGCCCAGAGGAGTGCGGCAGAAGGCTGCGCTTCTCTGGCAAAGTCTAGATCAGGGTGAAAACAACAGCAAAAAGTTTAGGGGTTGCCACATGGAAGGAAAATTACCCACAATTAGAAATCTTTCCTAACACTCACCCCTCCCAGACTATGGACAGGGGAACTAATCCACCCCTGGATGAGTCTCTTGTTCAGATCCGTTAAACATTCTGGACAACCCATCAGCATTGCTATGTTGGACACCTGGCCTATGCTCAATAGTGAAGTCAAAGCCTTGTAGACTTATGGACCACCTAAGCAACTTTGGATTCTCTCCCTTCATGTTCATCAGCCACTTTAAGGGCTTATGGTCAGTTTGCACAGTGAAGTGGGTCCCATAGAGGTAGAGCCTCAGCTTCCGTTGGGCCCACACAACAGAGAAACATTCTTTCTCCACTGTGGACCATCTGAGCTCTCTGTCCTTAAGCTGGCGACTAATGAAACCAATAGGGTGTTCCTTACCCTTCTCATCTACTTGTGATAGTACAGCTCCTATCCCAGTGTCAGAGGCGTCTGTCTGCACAATAAAAGGTCTTTGATAATCAGGGGCCCTGAGGACAGGGGCCTGGCACAAGGATTCTTTTAAGCCGTTGAAGGCCTTCTCACACTCGTCGGTCCAAGTTACCTTCTAGGGTTTTTTTCGGAGTGGTGAGGGCAGTCAGAGGGGCAGCTATGGTGCCATAGTCTGCCATGAAGTTGTGGTAATACCCCGTGAGTCCTAAGAAGGCTCTCACTTGGGTCTGTGTAGTGGGGGTAGGCCAGTCTTGTACTGCTTGTACTTTACTGGGAAGAGGCTGTATCCTCCCTCCACCTACTTCATGTCCAAGGTAAACCACTGAGCCTTGTCCAATCTGGCATTTACTAGCCTTTATGGTCAAGTGTGCTTTCTGAAGAGCCTGTAGAAACAATCCCGAGGTGTTTCACATGGTCTTCCCAGGTGGCGCTGAAAACTGCTATATCATCCAGATATGCAAGACAGAATTCATCCAACCCATTCAACACATGATTCACAAGCCTCTGGAAAGTGGCAGGTGCATTCTTCAATCCGAACGGTATTACCTTGAATTGGTAAAGACCTTCTGGAGTGGAAAACGCTGTCTTTTCCTTGGCATGTTCTTCTAAGGCTATTTGCCAATAGCCCGCAGTGAGGTCAAATGTGCTGAGGTACTTGGAGGCACCCAAGGTATCCACCAGCTCATCGGTTCGAGGCAAGGGGTGTGCATCTGTCTTGGTGACAGCATTCAGAGCCTCAATTCAGAAGTGCCTGCTTTTGGAACCAAAACCAAAGGGCTGGACCAAGGACTACTAGAGGGTTCAATCACCCCAAGATCTAACATTTTTTTGACCTCCATCTTAATGTAAGACTGTACTTTGTCTGACATCCTGTATCCTCTACTTTTGGTAGGAACGCTGTCTCCTGTGTCTATGTTATGTTTGCACCAAGGTATCAAACCAGGGGACTGCGAAAACAGGGGGGGGAAATTGCCTAAGCAAACTTTTCACCTGAACAGAAGTCAGGTGAGGGGCCACTTGGACACCCTCAAAGGAGCTATCTGAAGGACCGCTTTGGAACAGGTCGGGGAGAGGTTCAGACTCCTCTTCCTCAACATCTGAAGCCAGTAGCAGCGCTGCGATTTCGACTCTTGGGGCGAAAGCCTTCAGCCTATTCACATGGAACACTTTTGGAGCCTGTCCAGGCCTTCCAAGGTCCACTAAATAGTTAACCTCACCCAGGGGATCCACCACTGTGTAAGGGCCTGACCATTTGTCCTGTAAAGCTCTAGGCCTTATGGGATTCATGATCAGGACTTGCTGACCAGGTGTAAAGTTGATGTGGGAAGCTTTCTGGTCGTACCAATGTTTCACCAGCGCTTGTCCTGCCTTCAATTTATCACTAGCCAAGCCCATCAGAAATACCATCCGTTTTCTGAGCCCTAACACCTAGTCGACTACGTTGGTAGTAATAGGGGGAGTGGGCATCTCCCATCCCTCCTTCACTATGGGTAAGGGTCCCCGCACAGGGTGACCAAACAGAAGTCTGAAGGGGCTGATGCCAACACCCTCCTGTGGAACCTTCATATTAAAACAAACATATTTTTCCAACTTCCTGAGTCAGTTTCTGCATCCCCATCTATCTCAACGAATTGTTACCTCATCTTAAATGGCTTCTGTTGGACACACAAGTTCATGTGGTAGCAGAGAGATGATGGTTAAAAATCCATAGACCTAGTAAGCTTTGGGGTCCCGGAAATATTGGACGTCCTCCGCCATTTAGCTGGAGGAATGTGAAGCTCCCTGTGGATAGCCGCCACTAGTTAAATAAAACTTGCAAGTACAGATGGGAAAGATCCCTCGTTTTCAAGCCAAATGCCCTCCCAACTTCTACAGGAAGCTGAGCGAACCAAAGGCTGAAGCGGCCGGTTGAGGAGAAGGCAATCCAGAGGGTCGGAAGTCGAAACAGTGAATGGTCAGTAGGATGAGTGAGGTGGCAAACTGAATGAGCATTGAGTGTGGAAGAGTGATAACGGGGAAAGAGTACCGGAGGGTTGGTTGGGGAATTTTATTTTTGGATTTAAGACTAAAAGCGTCTTGATTTAAGGCGAAGAGTGTCATGGTTTAAGAAAAAGAGTGTCATAGTTTAAGGTATATAGACGAGGAGCGATCTATATGATAAGCCCAGGATCCTACGTCAAGGACATTTAGGAGGAACTTGTCCTAAAGTCCAAGTGGACATATCTAGGCTACGAACAATCAAGGATCGTTAAAGAGGACAGTTTATACTCCGATCTGAGTCATTATTAGGTGCAGGAATAGTCACGAGGAGCATTGACGGAAGTATATGTGGGCCGGCCAGACTGTCAGTTTGTCTGTCTGTATATTGTATATGATGTATGTGATGAAGAAATGAAATATCGAAAAACAAGGAAGAAATTGACTGTGGTGGAAACATTGAGATTTGAAATTGAATTATTTATTTATAGTTGGCTGATAATGTTCAGTGAATAATTAGATTGAAGTAGAAGTGAAACAGAGGTTTGGAGCTGTGATGGTTGGTGCACGCTCATATTGTATTATTTCTCTGAAAGGCATTTATTTGTGTAAAATAATGGTGACTAAGTCATGATGGAGGATATTACTCCGCTTATACACTTGTACAGACAGCTGCCAAAACATGCACCCAAGCTGAAGCAGTACAGTGTAGAATGGGTTAAGGGTACGGCAGATAAAATGTTCATGCCATTGCCATAAGGGGGATCACTGTCCAAGGCAGTTTTACAACACATGATGACATACTTGCACGCAGAATACACAGGAAAAAAGCTAGCAAGGAGGTAAGCTAGCTTAGAGCTTTGGAATATGTACCAGGAGGAAAGGGAATACCCACCTCCTGAAGACTGGATGCTTAACCAGTGTAAAGATGGGGGCGAAGGACCTTCTGCTCCCCCTACCGCACCTGAAGTAAATGGAAAAGTACGAAAGAGGAAGGATTATATCCTCTAAGAGAGCTTAAGGCAGCGACAGGGTATAGCAACCCAACGTATAAGTCGCCTGCATGTAGCACGATAAGAGTCCTGAAAAGACTCCAGAAAAAGATGTGATCCCTAAAGTCCTATGGGACAAAGAGAGAAGTGATCAAGCAGGTATGGTTCTAGATATAGAGAGAGAAATAAAAAGGAGGAAAGGAGAGAAAGATAAAGTTGATGAGGTAGCGCTCATACCGACCGAATGGATGGGCGGTCAGATATTGCTCAAACTTGATGGAAAGAGCATCGAGAAAGTAAGACAAAAAGATGACCAGGACAAACAGGATAAAAAAGATAAAGAAAGAGAGAAACGATTTAAAGAAGACAAGGCCAAAAGAAAGAGTAGACAAAGGCGGGAACAGCTGTATCAAGATGAACAGATAAAAAGACAGGAAAAAGCATAGAAGCAAAGGAATTATGATAACAGGGAAAGAGCAATCGAAGAATGAGAAAAGAAAAGAGAAGAGGAAGAACAGAAATTAAGGGATAAAAGAATGCAAAGACGCAGAGATGAAGAAGTGCTTGTTATGTAGTAAATTGCATCGTATGTCAAAAGTTTACTGCTGGGTACATGCTGCGAACAGTCAGGGGAGTTATACCTTAACCGAATGGTCCTTTTCAGCATTTACATTTCGACAATGTTGATATGCTGCAGGTCTGTAATGGATATAGGTGTATAATAGTGGTGGTGTGCCACTTTTCTAGGTGGGTCGAGGCTGGTCCATGCACACACCCAGACGCCACTTGCGCTGCAAAGTTTTTAGTTTGAGAAGTATTTCCTAGATGGGGAATATGTGCGGTATTGAGATCAGAAAATGGCCCACATTTTGTGAATGAAGTATTTGAACAAATTAGCTTATTGCTCAGTATAAAGCATAAGTTTTCCTCAGCTTATCACCTGCAAGCAAATGGTATATGTGAGAGACTCAACAGTCTGCTCAAGCAAAGGATAGCCATGCTAAAGCTAACAGTGAAAAAAGGATGGCTGCATTGCCTGCCTCTTGCATTATATGCATTGAGGAATCAACCATGTTCTGACCATCACCTCACGCTCCATGAACTAGTAACAGCGAGGCGAATGAGAGGCAAACACCCTCCCAATTGCTGTCTGAGATGCAAATTCACTGAGATTAATAAATGGTTAGAGTGTCTTGGTGTGAGGGGCCCGGGTATATCCTGGGACTCTTTTGAATGGGAACCTGTCATCAGATTCCCTATTGTGGATGGGTGGTATTGTTTCCCATGCTGTTAGAGGGTTTCCTTGGGCAGGTACGTACATGGTGTCTGGCCTCACCACAAGAAAAACAGAGATTTTGTTTTCTCCTCCATTTCCTTTCTTCCGAGAATACTGTACCCCTGGTAATACCCAGTTGCATGGGTTCAGATTCGTTTGTAGATGTACATTTTCTGTCTCAAGGAAAGTGCTTTCTACCCATTTGCTATCTCCTCCATTCACCCTTTCTATCACTGGAATGTTGGTCAAGGCGTATGACAAGGGCTATGTGCTCAGTAAGTGTTTAAAGAAGTGTGACAACTGGCATAAGGCATCTTTCATATCATTTAATCCTTTATGAAAAATAGTGAGATGTGCGTATTCAGGCCAATCCATCTGAGATACTAGCTCTTTGGAAGTGCGTAATATATATAAGATCTCTATTGCCTTGCTTGATTTCTAACAGTTCTTGTTGGATGGACTGTGTTGCCCATTGTCTATCAAACACAGCTTGGAATGCAGCTAGAAACCTGTCATAGTCGGTCAGCAAAGGGTTGTTACTTTTGATGCAAAGGAATTCTCTAAATAAATAACATTAATGCGATCTTGGCCTGGTTTGAAACATATAATGGAGGTTTATTTAAATAATGAATCCGGCCTTGTGTCCAAATGTCTTGAATTCTTTAGGATCCGCCCCATATTTAGTAGTCATATGAGGGTTAGGGATACTACAATTCCCTCCCGAACCTGGCAAAGTGGCAGAAGCCAGAATGGGTCAGGAATCAGTACATGGAGTGGCACCACCTTTAGTGGAAGAAGTAGCTTGTCCTGCCCGTCTTCCCCAAGGATTACTAACGGTGGGGGTTTTTTCACCATCAAATTCAATGTAGGCTGTGATGCAGACATGGATTGGAATAAAATGGCATTTTCTTGGCATGATGCTGCTACTTCGACCTGTAATTGCTGTACAGCCAAAGCCAGGTCCTTAAGTAGTGCTTCTATGATCTAGGATGGAAATAGGTTCTGGCAATATTTCAGACGCTAGACTGCACTGGAACTGTGACCCCGCTCAGGATTCAGCGAAGCAATACAACACTCACCTGAAAGGAAATAACCCACAGGCTGAGTAAGAATACAGCACTGTGGGAGAGTTCTCCCGAAGCGGGAGTGCTGCGTGACACACCCCCTAATCACAATGACCGGACAGGCACTGTAGAGTGGGGGATAGAAGGGGAATTATAAAGGAAGTAACAGGAAAACCAATATTATGTACAAAATGGTTTTAGCAGAATGCAGTACCTTAAAAGAAACTGCTGTTCGTGGTGTAACCTAAATCCAGAAAGAAAATGGAAGCAGTATCTAACTAACTGAACTAAACACCTAAATACCTAACACTAACCTGCATCCAAAGGTCCAGAAGCCAAGGAACAATACCAGTGCAAGAACGGTGCTTGTATAACTGAACATGGCTTAAGTAGTCGTATGTAGCGCTGGCCTATGACCACACGACTAGAGGAAAGGACCTAGCCGCCTGGTCATGCACTGTACCCCGTTGCATCTAGTGATACAACATGTTCGGAATGTGCCGGCAAACAGCCAGATGCATCCCGCCCTTTCCAGGGCAACCTGTATGCTCTGAGAAAGAGGCTCACTGATCTCATATCTCATGGGCGAGACCGTGACAGAACTGTTTATACATCTTGTGGCTGCGGCTGCGAGAGAATCCTAACAGGGATGGACAGTTACAAGCTGATACCAATGGCCAAGCCCATGTTTAAAGCTTCAGAGCAGGACCTGTGGCTAAAGACAAACTAATTAAATCCTGGTAAATATCAAGACCCAAAATGGTCAGCAAAAGGAACAAACTATTCCCAGGCAATTCACAAAGAGACGCAGCAGCCCATGACTTTAAAAAGCTGGAGACAACCATATCATGGCAAAGGCTGGGAGGAAGTACCCACCAGGTACTTTACCACCAGGGGGCGCCACGCATCAGATGCCTGATCCGACGTCTCCCATCATCAGGCTGAATCTAACCCTCCGAGAGCAGTATTTCCTACAATTTCTACTCCTACGTGGCACTTTCTTACTTCTAAGAACTCTGTGCTTCATTGGATTACCTTAATTCGTTAATTGAACTCTTTTCTACCTGTTTACCGCCATCACTCGCCTCCCGCCTCGCAAGCAAAAACAAGGCGACCTCGTCTCAATCCTCATGACGGCTCCCCCTGTCTTTCTGCTATGCGGCCCCTCCAGCTCCAGACTTGCTCCAGCTGCTCCGGCCCTTGACACCCATAGCATCTGGTTGCCGCCACCCTCATCGGCCCCCTGCGAGGCTCCAACTTGGTTACTACCACTCTTGCCGCTCCAGTGGCCCCCTCGGCCTGCCTTGACCTGCGGCATCTTTCGCCTCTGCAATCGTGCCCCTGGTGGCTCCTGTGGCTTGCTTCATCCGCCACTGCCTCCTGCATCTGCTGCCTCTGCTGCCGTGGACCCCGCTGCTCCTTTGGACTCCTCCGTCAGCCTTCAATAGCCCGCTCCACCAACCACGGACTGTTGTGCCTCTGGCTGCCGCGGCCCCGCTACTTCTGTGGTCTGCTCCATCAGCCTCTTGTGGCTGATCTATCAACCACGGGCTGCTGTGCCTCTGGCTGCCGCGGCCCCCGTTACTCCTGGGACTGCTTTGTCACCTGCTGACATTGTGTCCATGGCCGAGGCCCCCTCGGCTTCAGTGCCTCTACTGCCGTGGCCACCACTGCTCCTGTTGTCTGCTCTGTCAGCCGCTGACACTGTGTCTGCATCCACCTGAGACCGCAGCCTCCACAGCTTCAGTGCCTCTGCTGCCACGGTCCCCACTGCTCCTGTGGACTGCTCCCTCAGCCTCCAGTGGCCCACTCCACCAACCACGGACTGTCGTTCCCTCCAACTCTGCAGCCGCGGCCCTCGCAGTGATCTGGTGAGTGCTCAGGTTCCTGCCTCTTGGCACCGCTCTCCCAGGCTCCACAATGTCCTTGGCTCAATAACTGCTCCGTTCTCCACCCCTGCAGCTACAGCCCTGATGGCGCCTGTGGCCTGCTCCATCCGCTACTGCCTCCTGTGTCTGCCGCCTCTGGCTACCGCGGCCCCCGCTGCTACTGTGGCCCACTCCTTCACCACTAACGCGGTGCCCACAGCATTTTGCAGCAATGGCCCCTCCAGCTCTAGTAGCCCTCTCCTCCTACCACGGTGATTGTGTCCTCCATCTCTACTACCCATAGCCTCTTGCAGCAGCGGTCCCTCCAGCTCCAGAAGCCAGCTCCTCCTACCATAGACTATTGTATCCTCCACCTCTACTGCTGCGGCCCTCTACAAAACCTTCCATGACTTACAGCACCAGCCCTTGCTGGCTCCCTTCAATTCAGCCTACAGGATCCTGCAACTCCTCTCTCTGGCTTCTTCTGAGGGTGCTCCCTTCTCGCTGGGTTAACTTCATGGCCTGACCCTCCAGCCCACCTTTTGACCCTGACTTCTTGTGCCTGCCCCTCTGGTCGCTGATCTTGAAACCACTCATCTGCCTCCAACTGGATCCACAGTGCTCCTCTATCCTGCTTCTACTGGTGTACAGCTCCCTTCCAGAGCGCTCTGGACTGCACTCATCTTCCTCCCACTGGCTCTACAGCGCTCCTCTACCCTGCTTCTAATGGTGTGCAGCCTCCTTCCTGGGCGCTCTGGTCTGCGCTTGGACCCATAACATCCACTGCCTTCGACTTGCTTCTCCTTTCAAACATTGGTTGTGTCCTCCCTCCACAGCGCTCCACTCTCCTGCTCCCACTGGTATACAGCCCCACTCCTGAGCACTCCTGACTGCGTTTTTAGACCTGCAGCACCTACTGTCTTTGACCAACCTACAGCGTCCTCTCCACTTTCATCCAACAGCTCTTAGTTCCTGCCCCTATGTGTCCCCGACAACTGTGCCTCAGTGATTCTAGTGCTTTTTGACTAGGCATCCTATCCTACGCCCCACCTCTTCCCTCTGACATCTCTTCCCTCATTACCCCTGCCTGTGGTTCCTGACCCACCCTACCCCCGAGTCTGCTCCAGTCCCACTTATCTCCCCTCTGGTCTAAATCCTGCTCCGTGTTATGCTCTGCTCCTCCTTTTTGTTCCACCCCTCTCCCCTTACCTCCCCTCTTCCCCCTACCATCTTCCCCCTCAAAACTCTCTATCTCATCTTCATGGTCATCTCCTCTCTTTACCTCCCACCCCCCCATCTCCCAATCCTCCCCGCCTTCTAATTCCTCATCCTGGCACCACAACCTCATCTACCCACATATCTCCAATACTCCCAATACCTTTGAAGTTGCCATCTGGAACACCTGATCAATCTGCAACAAAACAACCGCTGTTCTTGACCTATTCTTATGCCTCAATCTCCAATTTCTCTGTATGACTGAAACTTGGATCCCTCCCCATAACACCTCTGTTCCTGCTTCCCTTACCTCGTCTTCATCTTCTTTCGTGCACGTCCGTCGCCCCTCTTGCTGGGGAGGTGGCTTAGGCCTTCTCTTTCGCCCTCACTTTACCTCCTCTCCCTCTCCTACTTCACTACCCTTTCTTCCTTCCTTTGAATTCATGTATAAAATCTTTAATTCTCCCCATGCTATATCATTCCTCATCATATATCGCCCTCCTGGCCCGCTTGGCTCATTCTATGAGGACTTTGACCATCTTCTCAGCCTCATCGCACCCAGACCCACCCCACTAATTGTTCTTGGCGATTTCAATCTCCATCTCTCTACTAACCCTTCCTCCTCTCATATACTGTCCATCCTTGATTCCTACCTTCTCTCTCCTCTCCCCTCCACTCCCACTCACCAATCCGGCTCTGCCATTGACCTCATCTTTACCTCCTCCTTCTCCGCATCTCCAATCTCTTCTCTACCTAACTATCTTTCTGACCACCCCTTGCTCTCCATCTCCCTCACCCCCTGCGCTGCCCACCTCTCCTTCTTCCATCCCCTTCTTTAGGCGCGACCTACGCAACTTCAACCCTTCTCTCTTCCTTTCTTCCTGCTCCTCTTCCGTCCCCTCTCACTACCACTTCTCTACTCTTTCAGCCACTAAAGCCTCATCCACCTTAACTTCCTCCCTCTCCTCTACTCTTGATCATCTTTACCCTCTCCCCTCGTTCCGCCCTTCTCGCCAACCTACTCTACCCTGGCTATCAGCTCATCTTTGTTCCATGCGCCGCCTTCTTAGGCGCCTTGAATGCTCAAACACCCCACCACCGCCAACCAATCTGCTTACTTCTACTATCACTCCCTCTATGACTCTTGTCTCAACTCTGCTAAGCGCACTTACTTCTCCAACCTTCTCCACTCTGAGTGCTCTCACCCTCGCCGTATCTTCCAAACCTTAACTCGACTTTTCTCTCCACCTACCCTCGATCATTCCATTGCCTCTCCTCTCTCTGCCTCTGACCTTGCCACCTTCTTTTCCAACAAAGTCCTCAATCTCCGACAAACTATCCTCTCCTCCCCTTCTTATTCTCCACTTCCACCTCCCCCTCCCCCTCCTCCCCTTCCCTTTTCCATTTCCTCATTCACCCCTATCACTCAATTCGAAGTTGACCTCCTCCTTTCTAAAACCCATCCCACTGCCTCTCCCACTGACCCCATACCTACCTCCCTCATCCCCAAAATCTACCCCCTCTTCATTCCCTATCTCACCTCCCTTTTCAACACCTCTCTTTCCACTTTCACCTTCCCCACCCCTTTTAACTTGCTACTATCATCCCCATTCTCGAAAAACCCACAGCTAATCCCCATCTCGCTTCTAACTATCGCCCCATCACTCTACTACCTTTCCTTTCTAAATTCCTACAACGCATTGTCTACTCTCAACTCTCTACCTTTATCTCTAACCATTCTCTCCTCCCCGTACCCAATCTGGATTCCGCCCTCTTCACTCTACTAAAACTGCTGTCACCTCTGTTCTCAACTCTCTCCTTTCTGCCTGCTACTTTAAGCATTCCTCTATTCTGCTCGTACTGGACCTCTCTGCTGCCTTTGACACTGTCGACCACCCTCTACTCCTTAGCACTCTCTCTTCATTTGGCCTTAAAGACTCTGTTCTTAATTGCTTTTCCTCCTATCTCTCTAACTGCACCTTATCAGTCTCCTGGGGTGGCTGCACCTCCCCAATTTCCCATCTCAACCACAGTGTTCCCCAAGGTTCTGTCCTTGGCCCCTTTCTCTTTTCACTCTATACTTCCCTCCTTTCTCCCATAATCTCCTCTTTTGATGTCTCACATCATTTCAATGCTGATGATACCCAGCTCTTCCTCTCTTTCTCCTCCTTCGCTCCTGACATCCACCATAAACCTTCTTCTTGCCTCTCTGCTATTAAATCTTGGATGTCCTCTCACTTCCTTACTCTTAATGCAGATAAAACTGAACTTCTTTTCTTCCCTACCAACACTCTTCCTCCTCCCTCCCCTCCTAATTTAATTCTCTTTCCTCCTTCCCAAGTCCCCTTCTCTCCCCATGCCCGCAACCTTGGTCTCCACATTGACCCCCACCTCCCTCTTTCTCATCACGTTTCCCTCACTGCCAGATCTTGCCGTTTCGACCTCTACCACATCCGCAAAATGTGTCCTTTCCTAACCTTCCAAGCTACCAAACTCCTCATCTCCTCCCTCCTCTTCTCCAGACTTTTCTACTTCTCTACTCTTCTCTTTGCACTCCCCTCCTCTCACCTCTCCCCCCTCAAATATGTCTACCACTCTGCCATTCGCTCCCTATGCCTCCTCTCACCTCACGACTCCAACTCCTCTCCTCTTAACTCACTAGGATGGCTCCCATTTCACTCCCAGCTCAAATTTAACTTCCTCTGTCTAGTCTTCAAAGCCCTCTATGGTCTTGCCCCTCCTTATCCATCCTCCCTTCTCACTTTCTATACTCATTCTCATTCTCTCCGTTCTGCGGATCACTTCCTTCTCTCTACTCCTCACCCCCCCTGTTCCCCCTCCCGTTTCCGCTCCTTCCAACTTCTCGCTCCCTTCCATTGGAACCGCCTTCCTCTCCTCGTCCGCTCCATCACCTCCTACCCCTCATTTCGCACTTCTCTAAAATCCTATCTCTTCCACTCTCCCCCCAGCACCCATTGTTCCTCTCTCATTACTGAACCCACCTCCACCCACTCCTCCTACCCCCTCTCCTACTTCTGTCCCTCTCTATTTGTACTTAACCTCATCATTAATGTAAATTGTTCTTTGTACTGTTTTCTGGTTTAGATTCATTGTCATGTATTGCTTGTTGTATTCACTTGTTCCTCTTGTAAAGCGCTTTGGATTAAAGCGCTATATACATTAAAATAAATACAAATACAAATACAAGTAGACATGACACCTGCCACTCCTTGGATACACTAGGAGACTGCTAGCTGGGAGAAGGCAGTGTGCCTCCTGTCCACGGTAACATCAAGGCTCTAGCAGCTACATACTAGAGAACAGGACAAGTGAAACCCGGAGACTGGAATGCAGAGGCAAGTTCCTTCCTAAAGGGCTGCAATAGACACGATGGCCTCGAGACTGAGCACTTCCTGAAGAAGACTGAGAAGATTTTCTGACAAGAGGGAGAGATTATGAACTGCCTGAAAAGGATTCTGAATTAGTGGGGAATAAATATTGATTATTGTCAAAGGGTGTTGTGCAGTGCATCAAGGGTCACAAGGAGACCGAGTTGAACTAAGAGCCATAGGTCACAGAGAGATATAAGAGAATTGAGAGAGGGTGAGTTTATGGAGAGACCTAAGAAGCTTTAAGCTGCAAACCAAGAAGAACGAGAGGCAGTGAAGATGCCTAGGGAAATTAATGCAGCAGCCCATTTAACAGACTATTTAAATAATGCAGACAATGTGTAGTGTAATTTTTGCATTGCATTTCCTTAGTCCTGGAACCCTAAACACATGGGTTACTCCCCCTGTGATGTTCCCTTGTGCCCCCCCATTCTCGCACACAGGTGTTGCCTGTTTTGCTTGATTCATCTACCCTGCTCCCCCCTCACCGAACTCAAGCCTACTTCTGCAGGAGTCTGTCCTGATACATTCTGGTTTCACCATCACCGTCTTGTGGACAATGCTGGATTTGACTTTTATGGACTTCATTCATTCATGGTGCGTCACCCTTTCTCAACTCTCATGCTGAACTTCTTTTGCATCTTGTACTCATGGTGGCCCTGAATCATGATGTTCCCATTTTCATCTTGTATCCTGGCTTGCAACATTATGCGTTACTACTGACTTCTGCAATTGTATTCACTCTCCCCTCTTGCTTCTCCACTCTTTTGAGTGCTTACTCTCTGTTCTCTCCTCCTTTCCCTTCTCCCTTTTCCTATCTCCTCCCCTTACTTTCTTCTATGCACTTACTCTATCAGAATTGTCCCTGGACCTAGTATGATAGCAACCTTGTCTGTCTCCTCCTCCCTCCCCTTACTGGTTTTTCCTCCCCACCCCCACTCCAGAACTATCTGAAATGTCGTCAGGCCTAATATGATAGACGCTTGTTTTGTTCCTCCCCTACATTTCTGCACCCCTCTCCCTCACATCTTGTTTTTTTTCCGGCTCTACCAGAAATGTCGTCAGGCCTAGTACGGTAGTCGCCTGTCTGTTTCCGTTTCCTTCCCACTCTCCCCCTCCCTTCCTTATCTATGTTTTAGCTCTTGCACTATCTGAAATGTCGTCAGGCCGAGTACCATAGTTAATTTCACATCCTTACTGTTCATGGCCTGTAAGAATGTCATTGTTTTTTCCCTTGTTCCCTCCCTTGCCTTGAAGCGCTTTGAAACACATTGTGTATAGGCGCTAAATAAATAAACTATCATATCATATCATATCATGGGTGACAGGGCCAAAGCAAAATGGGCGTAAGTTCTGGCACCCAAGCCAACGACAAGGAAATAGTTTGTTTCCTGCCTTGCTGCACAGGCTCACCACAAACTGTCAGTGTACAGTTAAAGTTTCTTATCTGATACAGTTAATGTCCAGTTAGCACACAAGGCACAAGGGACAACTCTCTAAACTTGCAAACTCAAGTGCCCATAGGATAGAATGAGAGACAATGACTAGCGGGTGAACATTATCACACCTTGAGATAAACACAAGGCCTGTTCTGCATAAGGTTCGAGTGATACCCCTAATGTGCCACCCTTTACTGTTGAAAAAATCAGATATGATGAATCTACACATGCTGGGTGGCCATCTTGCGGGTAATAAATAGTTGGCCGAGAAAGATGGAAGGGGGCAGATGAAAGAGCTTGGTAAGGCCAGAGGGGCTGGGGAGAGCAGAGAATAGCCAGGTCGACACAAGGCAGATCCTGTCAACCACAGAGGCAGTAGCCTGCTGTGCAACAGAGTTCTCTCTAAACATGAGTGTCAAGTAGATACTTCCTGTGTGAATGGAGACTAAAGGCATATAATGCATATTATCTTAGCAAGAGAGAGGGACGTCATTTGGGGGTCGCCAGAGGTCGCAAATGTGACCCCTGAGGTCTCCCTTGCTACCCCTGTGGTCTCCCTTGCTACCCCTAAAAAATAAAATTAAAAAATCCTGTTTTCTTTTTTTTTTTTCTTTTTTAAATGTACGCTCCAGGGTGGCTCTTAGTTTGTGGAGTGTCTGGCTTTCCTGCTCAGGCCTCTTAAAAAAAACATGGTGTTCCAAAAGTGTAACACTTCGAGCAGTGACCCTAAATAAGAAAGAATAGGGATAACAAATAATGTGTCTTTCTGGAATTCTATACAATAATTGCTAGTCTCATTAAAGGTTTGTTTCAGGCAGATTTCATGGGGTGAGTCACTGACTTAGTCTGTTCTTAAACACCTTAACTCAGCCTTTTATCCTTCTGAGGTTGATAAATGAGTATCAACACATGTTGGGTGATATTGATGTATATTTTTTCTTTATAAAGCGTTTAAGCGTAAGTGCTATATAATAACACATCATTATCATTTGGCCTCGGACGTCTGCTTGAATTCACAGTAATTTGGTAATATGGGCCTATACACACTGATATTAATGATACGTATGGTGATCCAATCTTGTATGAAATGTATATCACATTATAGTGATATCTTAACCATATTTTTCGTAGTGTACTTAGGAAAAATGCTATGTGATACCACTTTCATTTTTGTCAAGGGTGAAAGGTCATGTTCCATCACTTCCCGTGATGTCACTTCAGGGTGGGGTCAAATGACATCACTTCTTGGGATGCCATCAGAGGTCAAGGGTTGTGTGATGTCACTTTCACTACCCCTAGAATTTTGGTGAAATGAGGTCCCTGGCAAGAGATGTAGGTTACCAATGCTTTAAAATTAAAAACCACTTGTTCTAGTATTTACCCATTCAAACATGTTCTTCGCTTACATGGCAATCTCGTTAATGGGTGTGATGTTATGTTATGTTACATCTGGTTTTGCTGTAGCTTGTTTAATGAGGTTGAAAACCTTCACAAGATAAGGCATCGTAGTAAATTAATTAAAATAATCACTCTTTTGTCAAGTGTATATTTAATTGCAACTAGGTGTAATGTTAACTCGAAGTTAGTCACAAACCTCATTTCTCTGAGAACATATGTTTAACCATGTTCACAACACCAGACACTAGGCCAGCCTGTCATTTAGTGCTAGATACATGGCCCGGGGTTTTTTAAACATGAAAGAAAGAAGACCACATGTCCATTCTCACAGCCTCACATAGGTGGAGTGAACAGAGATTGTGGTCTCACCTGAACCACAGGCATTCTTGTCAAGGGGCCTAGAAAGGTCAAATATGTGAGTACTTCAGAAACAGACTATTAATGAAGAATCTGTATATGGTTGAATCTACTGCAGGGCTGGACTTTAAAAGCTTAGGTTATGAAGGATTTTACTTGTGCACATTTCTTTTGTTGCGTAGAGTTAGCCAGGTGGCTAAAAGACTTGTCAAGATTAGGTTTACCTTGGTTTTTCATCAACTTTGGACTTTAATTGATAGCTTTGAGGGTCCTGGGAGGGGCTGAGACCTGTAGGTTTAGGATTACAATTTTTGGTGTGAAGGCATAACTACCGTGAGGTACAGGAAGCAGTAGGAAAACTCCACTTTGTGTTGCCACATTGTTGACACTTTTTTACTGAAGAATTCCTTATTATTTCTAGAACATTTCATAAGTTCCTCTAGATGTGTATTGTAAGGAACCCATGGTGGCAATAGGAAAGACAGAAACAAGTCATCACAGTTCAATGGTGTTTATTAAACTGTATGCATGGCTGAGAAAAATGCCTAATCTAAACCTAAAGGTAAGATGGGAACAAGCTACAACTATCAAATAATAATAAGGCAGTCCTAGTAGCGTCTTGTCAAATAAAAAGGGCCTAGACTAAAAGAAAACTATTGCCAATCCTTACCACTAAGTTACAAAAAGAGTGTGGGATAATGTTCACCAGAAAATAAAGAAGTGTTCACAAAATGATAAGTCAGGATGGTATAGCTGGGTCTTTCTTCATCATGTTTCAAGCACGGGACAGGGCAGAACTCAGAACACAGCACACACCTGGGCTTCCCCAGCAGGAGATTCACTAGTCTATTCAATGATATCAGAACCTGCAAGGGCCAGGTCTCTTTTCTCAAAGACTCTTGCCTTAGAAGGCCGGATGGAACAAAACAACAAACAAACAAAACTTCCTTTGGTGGTCTTGCACCTTGGGCGATTGTTCTTCACCCCCAGGATCTCCCTCCGCCGGGCCCGGATCCTCCTTGCAAAGTGGTCCTCCATCCGTTGGGTTCACTACGCCTTTCAAATACAGCTCGTAACATTCAAGAGCCTTAATGTCTTTTAAACAGCCATTACTGTGGACAACCCTCAGCCGGGTTCTTACTTGTTGACACAATGTTCAAGGGTGTATTACTCTTCACCCAACTCAGCCGGGTTCATGTTTGACAAATATGTAGTTCACTTTGCTTTATCTCAATACGGGAATCACTCTCAGTAGATTTCCCCTTGGTATCCCTCCGTCGGTTTGCATATCCATCTTCAACACCGTTCATGAATTTATAACAGAATTCACGATTTGCTCATTTTCATCAGAAAGCGGGAGTTCCCTTCTCCTAGTTTTCTTTCGGTATCCCTCTGTCGTGTTCACACTTGCCTTTTTCCACAGTTCACAATCTTATCAGAAAGCAGGGTTCCCTTCCTGAGCTTTCTCTTGGCAATGGGTCAGAGACTTTCAATTGTACAACAGATTTGACGTGAACCTTGTAGGATCACTCTGACATCTCATGCTGCCCTTTCCTAGGGCCTTCTGGTACTTGCAGTTTCAACACAAAACAAAAAGGGGCCAGCGAGAGACCTTCGAATGAGCACTCCTTCGGCGCCTGACCACTCTGCAGCTGGCCCTTGATTGGGATTTCCCAAAAGTTCAAACACACACACAAGCTCTTTCTTCTTACAGTTCCTTGTGTTCATATAATGTTGCCACTTGCAACATTGGGCTCGACACAGTTCGGTTTGCTATCAGCTTCCTCCGACTCACTGGCTGTGTTGAACTTGTTGGCTTGTCTTGCTTCTGGAGTCAACGACAGTACCTCGGTAGCCAGCGTGCCTCCCCACCTGTGCTATCAATGCAGGAGTCCCCCGTGCACTGTTGATATCTGTTCCTCTACACGCCAGTTGTAACTCCCGGTCTTATGAGTTCCCTTTCGGAGGCTTCACAGGTCTGAGTTGAAAAGGGCAAAGGCAGTTCTCCCTTCGTCGTCCCTCCAGGTCTCGCTGCCTTTCTACTCCATTTAAACTTCCTGCCCGGTATAGCTGCCTCCTTGTGCATTCAGCATTTCTCTCTCAGTGCTAGGGTATTAGGAATGGATCTACTGCAGGTTTCAGCCTTGCAGCCTTCTTCCTCTGTTCCCCAGAGCGACTGCCTTCCCTTCTCCTGCAGGCTCCTTTTAAGCACCTGTGGGATGTTAATGTGCTTCAGGTGTGTGGGTAGGGTTGGGCCTGACTATCCCTTCCTGTCCTCATTAACAGGACAGCCTGCTTTTAGTAGGGGAGACTGTGTCTTCTGTGCCTTAGTGTGTTTCTTGTTTGCACTCTTCATTCCTCTTGGTTGCCTCATCTTCTTCTTAGTATTGTTAGGAAAAGGGGGGGGGGCGGTGACATGGAATTACACTGTATTAATTTCTAAGAGCAGAGTGGGCGTGTTGGTGAATAGGAACCTGACGCAGCCTACTTTTCTCACTGGAATAGGACCACTGTATATCGTCAGAAAGGCTCCTCCCCTTTTTGGCCTTTGGTTCTGCATAATGGATATAGGGTTTGTGGGAGTTGTAGTTCTTGTCCGGATGAAGGGGATAAGGGTATTGTTGTGGGTGAATGGGTTTTGAGTGTTAATAACCTATAGCGACTGAGGGGATTTTGGGCAAGGATATACTGGAATGGGGAAATACCGCGTCCCTGGCGTTCCTCGCACAGTCTCCCAGGGTCCCCTTCCCAGGTGATCCTCCCTCGCTTGTCCACCCCCAGGGTTGGGATCCAAAAGCGATGGCCCTCCCCTGGACACCTGAGTCAGGGATCGCCGGGAATAGCATGGGACACACGCCTCAGGTTTCTAACAGTATCCAGCCCAATACCATGTATTACTTTAATCTAATAAAAACCATGAAAAACAAACTTGTGACATATGTTGTGCAATTGCTCAGTTTCCCTTAAGGACTTAGATTAGGATTGATGTTGGTAACTACAGTCAGACTTTGCCGGCAGCGGCAGTGAACTACTGGCAAGCCAAACCTGCCGGGAGTTCGGGCGCCTGCGGGCAAAGAATTGCCCCTATCACCAGCACTGTTACTACCAGCGCTAGTCATAGGGGCAAGCCCATTCCATGTATTCTTATGGGATTCAATGGAATGGGAACTTACCACTGGTGCCGGAACCTGTAATATTCCAGTAACACTGGGATATCGGCCGCTGGTAACGGTAAGGCGAGTCTGCCGGTAACCCATGAGTAGCACCGGCTGGTTACCGGCAGACTCATAATAATAATAATTTCTTGAGGAGAACCATCTACGGTTCCGGAAGCACCTCAAAACCTTCCTCTTTGCTTCTGCTTACTCTCTCCCTCTCCCTTGCTAATTCTTCGCTGAATCTGCACCGAATCTGCAACTGGGCCACTCTCGCCGACCTCGGTCCTGGGCCCAGCCACTCTGCACTTGCACTGCCTCGCTGGCAACCCCTGCTCTGCGGGACTGTCTCTGTATCCCTACAGCCCCCGTTCCCAGCACTTGTCTGCACTTACCTTGCACTTGCCACCAGCTGGCCCTATTCATCTTATTATATATACTTACCTTGTACTGCACTTACCCCTTCCCCTCCCCTTGCGCTTTGTCCCTTTCCCCTTCCCCTGCACTTGCGCGATCTGAATGACACCTGGCCTAGTAGGATCGTTGTCTGTCTTCCCCCGTTTCCCCCTCCCTGCCTCGTTGCGCCTTGAAACACTTGAAACGCTTGTGTATAGGCGCGTTACAAATGCCATATCATATCATATGAAAGGGATTTGTGTTTGAGCTCAGAGACTTTTGTTTGGACCCAGAGACTTTTGTTTGAACAAAAGCAGGTCTCAATTCAAGGGTATACAGGGTCCACCCACATTTTTTAGAGGTTGGACGCCGTCCCCCCACCCCTGTATTTTAGAACTGTGTGTAAAACAAGAAACAATTACTGTCTTTTTTCAATTTATGAATTTACACCGACCTGGGGACTCTAACTGTGGGCACCAGGTTTGCAGGCAGGGAGCTTTACACCTAAACCATATAACCTGGTGAAAAAGAACACACAACTAAAGATGAAATGTAACATTCCAGGGAAAACAGTGGTATTGGTTCTTAGAGTCTAAAACTTGGACACCTTTTAATGTTTTCAAAATACTATTAGAAGTAAATCTTCTCCCTTTGATTTTGTTGGATTGATGTTATGAAAGGCAAATACCTTTTGTCCTGACCAATTTGTATGCTTATGCAAAGCCAAATTGAAGTTTGCATATTTCAACATGATATGCTAATTTCTGGTACCATCAATGTTAGATCTTATTAGGAGCTCCCCGTGAGGTGAGGGAGCTCCGGTGCGCATAAGTAGGCTACGGGCCCTGGGTGCATACAAATAAGACACATCCAGCCAGAATCGTAGATAGCCCGGAACTGCCGAGCTTCCGGCTTTTTTTCGCGTGTTCCATCCTGCGGTGCACAATGATGTGATGCGTGCATAACAACCCTCTTTTTCCATACTAACGAAAATACATAAACACACACCGGTCTCACAATGCTTATACCACTGTTAAGCTCAGTTTCACATTAAAAAACATACCCAGGGGTCATGGGGTCACCCTCAGGTTATATCCACTGTAGCGTTGATGTGGTGCAGTATCTATGTCTTCATCATCGCCCCGCTCGCCCTCCAGGCTGGGGGGCGTCTCCTCTGCCTGTGCTTGGTCAACGGCCTCAGGGCCCTGATCTGCTTCCCCTTTGCTGTGTCGCATCAGGGAGGTTGGTGCATCTTCACTCTCCACTTGTGACTGGTTCTGGTCTTCCGTCCACATGTCATCTGGGATATGCTCGAACCACGATGTATTCCTCGTGATGGTCTCCTGTCCCCGTCTGGCTATTATCATTGTCCCTGCTCTCCGGATCACACTCCAGAGTGTCAGGTCATAACGGGTTGATAGCTTGGACTTCGTTGCATTTCTCAACACCACTACCTCATCCCCTACTTTGTGCCTTGATTCTCTTGCGTGTCGATTGGTGCTCATGTGCTCATTGGCTTCCACTTGCTTGGACTGAATGCGCTCCTTCTTTAGTTTCTTCACCGATCTGCTGGGGTGGTGCGATATTGATGAGTTCTGAATTTTTCCGTACATAACATCTGGCAGAAGCATGTCTGTTAAGCTGTGCAATGTCACCCGGTAGTTTCGTAAAAAATGGTACAGGTCCACTGTCCATGGGCTGTTCTGGGCTTTTGCTATGCGTAATACCTTGTTTATGGTCCTCATAAACCATTCTACATCACCATTGGCTTGTGGCCACCTGGGGGTAATGTGATGATCGTGGATGTGAAGATTGCCCATGTACTTTGTTAGTTCTTTCCCTTGGAATGGCAGCCCATTGTTGCTCTTGATGTATCTCAGCAGTCGGTGTGTCGCAAACATCTTTTCCAAAGCTGGGATCTCAGCTTCTGCCGCTGTTGAATGTACAATTTCCACTTCAGGGTATCCTGAGTAGTCATCAATGGCAACCAAAAGGTATGTTCCATCCTACACGCTGCAGAAGTTGACGCTAATCACCTCCCACCGTGCAGTGCCCCTTTTTGTGGATTGTATTGGCTCTGGCCTCGGTGGTGCACTGGTCACTTGGCAGGGATGGCATGAGGAGATGTCAGTCTCTACTTTTGCATCTATTTGGGGAAACCACAACCTATGTTGTATTCTGGCCTTGGTTCTTACTATCCCCTGATGTCCCTCATGCACCAAG
The DNA here is from genome assembly GCF_040938575.1 of Ambystoma mexicanum. Taxonomy (NCBI): domain Eukaryota; kingdom Metazoa; phylum Chordata; class Amphibia; order Caudata; family Ambystomatidae; genus Ambystoma; species Ambystoma mexicanum. The sequence goes on from NC_090928.1 coordinate 139,847,118, forward strand.
GCTGGTTGGGATAAGGATGCATGTGCCACTTAGAATCAACCCCTCGCTTGTGATGGAGATTTCCTGGTGAACCGCAAATATCTCTGTCAAGAAGTACCTGGCAGCCTCTGCGATTGTGTACGTTTTAGAGAAATGACCCACTCTCCTGCAAGTATTGTGTTGTTTACAATGTCACATCACGGGTATGCGTGGGTTGCTTTCAGAATGTCAGTGATGCTGACGGATTTGGGTTTCATTGTGCTAGCAATTTGGCAAATATGTTCTTCTGTCTCTCTCGATGCTTTGACCTTTACTGGTGTCGCTGCTCTCGGGTGCCAGGAGAGGAAATCTGCCAGGTTGTCTGCCCCCGCTTGGTATACCAGGTCAAAATCATATTGCTGGAGGTGTAGGAGCCATTTGCCAATTCTGGCAGGCGGATGTGGTGATGATCCTGTGAATATTGGCAGTAGTGTCTTGTGGTCAGTGTATGCCTAAAACTTCTGCCCATAGAGGTGAAGGTGGAAGTGTCTACAACCCCATAGAACTGTGATGCCCTCCTTCTATATATGCGATTATCGCTGTTCTGTAGGTGTCAGAGTGCATGATGCATAAGCAATGGGCTTTACTTCTCAAGTGTGTGACGGTTGTACTAGGATTGCTCCCAATCCGACAGGGCTGGCGTACACACATAGTTGCATCTGTAACGTGGCATCATAGTATGCCGAGGTGGTATCAGCTGATAGTGATTCTTTAATTTGTTCGGAAACTTCTTGGTAGCATGTGTTTCAATCCCACTTGGTGCTTGATTTGGTCAACTCCCTCAAGGGTTTCGATATGGTAGCCAGGTTTGGTATAAACCTGCCACAGTAGGTTGCCATACCTAGGAAGCTGCACAACTCCATGGGCGTAGTGGATGGTGTTGTTCCTTTGACATCTGCGACTTTGGGAGGGTCAGTCAACACTCCTTTGTTGTTGAACACTTAGCCAAAAAAAGTTATGTCCTTTGGGAATTCACACTTTTCTCTGTGAATGGTGAGCCCATCCGTTGCTAACCTATCGAGTACCATTTCCAGTCTGCATAGGTGTTCTTCTTTGAAGCTGGCATGTACAAGAATGTCATTGCTGACATTTAGCTCCCCTGGTATTCCTTGGATGACCTCCTGGAATGCTTGCTAGAATACTTCCGCTGCAGAGGATATTCTGAAGCTCAGCCTTTTGTATCTTCTTAGGCCAAGATGCGTTAAGAATGTCGTGATATATTTTGAGTCACAGTGCAGTTTCAACTGGTGGTATCCAGCGCTGAGATCCAGTTCGGAGATGAAACAGGATCATGTGATGTCCATTAAGATCTCGTCCAAGGCCGGGGTAATGTGCCATTCTCTTATTATGGCCACATTTAGCAGCCGCATGTCGATGCAAATTCGCACCTTCCCTGGTTGTTTTTTTTTGTTGTAACAACCATGGGGGATACCCATGGTGTTGGGCCTGACACTGGTTCCATGATGTCTGCTTTTTCAAGTTCACATAGCTTCTTGGCGACAAGATCCCGCATGTGGAACGGCATCCTCCTGTTTCGCACCACTCTGGCCTGTACTGTTGGGTCAATGTGTAGTTTGACTAGTTTTCCTTTCAGGCATCCTATGCTCTATAGGAGACTGGGATGAATATTTAGTAGATTACTGATGTAATTTGAGTCTCTAATGTTACAGATAAACTTTATCAGTCCCGAATCTTCTGCAGACTTCCAACTGACTAGGCATTCTATGTCTGCGCTGACAACGTACACTTTGGATCTAATCTCTTTGTCTCCCCTGCTAAGGGTCGTCCGGAACCGTCCCACAACCTGCAGTGGAGTTTTGCAGCCATACGCGAACAGAAGGGTGTCTGTGTGTTTTAGTCTGGCTGGGGTTGCATCTGCTTGAACCTCTCGACTGGCATAATGTTTACAGAGGTTCCTGTGTCAACCGTCATGACAGTTTCCTGTCCTTGCACGTGTATGAAGCACCTGGGTCTCCTTTTTCATTGGTATTTTGTCACCTTGTTCCAGGGCCGAGATGAGGTGGATTTTCCCTTTTCTCTTGATGTGTCCCGACTCAACTGCTGCGCCACCCTGTTATGTTCATCCCGGATTCATCCATGGAGGAGCTGTCCCCAGTCACAACAAGGCATGTGTCTGCATGTTTATTCTTCTTCTTGTACATTTTTGGCAGTTGAGTTTCTGTTTCATTGTGGTAGATCTGATGATCGACATACTTGTGCGTAGTGATCTTGGCACCTGCATGCACTGCACCTGGTGTCCTGGGCTGGTTAGTTTCTCTTCCCATGGCACAAACCTTCACACCATCTGCATTAATTCAGCCCAAGAGTCCTTGGTTGCAACCTTGGGGTTTTGTGAGGTTGGACTTTCTCCTCTCTGGCCACTGGACGGTTGGTGATTTGGGCACTTTGGTTGGTGGGGCAAGTTGTAACTTTTGCAGAGCAGTGACCATGTGAGCTGCTCTGGCGTGCAATAGTTTCCTCTGGTGTCCGTACTCCAGTATTCTTGCAAGAGGGATGCCTTTCTCGCTCAGAACTATCTGCCACAACTTTTCAGAGTTCATGCCATTTATGATATAGCATCTTATTTCTTTTTCCATGTCCTATAAAGCTGCAGGATAGGGCCAAACGCCAGAGTCTGGGGTGGAACACGTCAAGGAGCTAATCCTCTGTCTGGACTGTGGTGCAAACATTAGATGTCTCATAGTCAGGGTTCAGCTGTGGCATGAAATGTGCTGTTAGTGCATCCTTTGCAGAACAGTATACATCTGCACCATCTCGTATGGCTAAGGAGTTGAAAATATGCAGTACGTCATCCCGACATTCAGTAGCAGGTAAGACCTCATTTGCATCTGTGTCATTGCATCCATTACTGACACTGCCATCTAGGCCCAACCTATGAGCGGTCTGTATATGGATCTAACGGGCCCAGTACTGCAGTGATGTTACCTTGACTGCATGCTGTTGCTGGTGAGCTGAGTGATGTCGCCATTCTTGCTGGGGTGCCTGACCTAGATGTGGAAGTGCCCTTTGCCATGTTCCGCTTTGTGTTGTTTCCATGTTGTGGTGTGACTGGGTGGTGGTTGGGGCAAATCTCTCTCACCTCAGTAGTGTCTGTTAGATGTAGATGCAGGTCATGTGCGCTCTATAACTGGGCCCATGTAGACTTCGTCTGGGTCTGGATGTTCCTGTGTTGCTTGACGCTGCGTGACACAGCGTGGTTCCAAAAATTGGTATTTTTTTAAGAGAGAAAAAAATGAATTGTGTACACGTGATTCGTATCACACCCTTGTCGCCAGTATTAGATCTTATCTGGAGTTCCCTGTGAGGTGAGGGTGCTCCGGTGCGCCATAAGTAGGACGCGGGCCCGGGGCGCATGCAAATAAGATACGTCCAGCCAGCATTCTGGATAGCCCCGAACTGCTGGGCTTCCGGCTCTTTATTTCACGCATCACGTCCTGCGGTGCGCGCTGACGTGACTCGTACTTAACAGTCACATCCCATTGCGTATGTTATGGAGTACCCCACTTTTCGTTTTAGGATTTGATCCTTGAAAAAGCCATCCTGCACAGTCTTGGAGGAGGGAACTTAAAAAACATCCCACTATCCTAAAAAAAACAATAAATGTCTTTAAATGCATGAATTCTTGCTCTTAGAGATAAAATCAAGAAAAGTGTGCTAGCATTTTATGGGATAACCAAACCTCCCGAGATACTGAGGGGCTCTGATTGGTCCACCGAATCTCACTAAAATTCAGTTTTGTCGTTGCTTTGCACTTCTGCCGAATCTCAAACAATCTCGCTGGTCCACCGAATCCCGGAGAGGAATCCCAGTAAACATCAAGTCAGACAAAGAACATCCATTGAATAGCTGTGAACTACAGCAGTTCAACAACTGCCTAGGGTTATGATACAAGGGGGTGACTCCTCGGTGGCCTCAGAAACACGGGATGGTTGAACAATTCATGGCAACCATCCAAAAAGCAGTGCAACAGGTCGAGATAGAAGGCAACTCACCCTGGCAAGAAATGTGCAGTGCACTCAAGGTCTTTCGCTGCTCATGTTGGGCAGGCGCATTAACACAGATACCCTGCATTGTGACAGGAATTAGGTCAGAGGAGGGAGCTGAAAGAAAGTAAGACAGATCTGAAAACAGAAAGTGAACAACTACACTCACCAGCAGAAGCAGACCTGAGAGCCTAAAGTAGCAGTGTGAGGAAAAGTGCAATCCGAGCAAAGTCTCCTAAAGTCAAACAGAATCTTACAATCCCATCCAATAGTGGTGATCCAGATGTGAGGGACCAGCATCAAAGCAGCAAATGAAGACAACTTTGTAACCTGGAGCGCCTCACACTTCAGAAAGCACCAGAAGAGTGGGGGGACTGGAGATAGAGAAAGAAGTGATGCAACCAGAGAAGTAGAGCCCAAAAAGGCCAAACCGGGAAGGTAGCTGCCGACCAAGGAACTAACCATGCGGCATCCCGAACAGCAGAGAAGGAGAGAATTAGGCACAAAACCAAGAAGAGGAATGAGAAGAGCCAAAACAACCATGGACATGTTGTGGTCCAGATCCGCTTCGATATGGAAGATGGTGACGAGAGGGTGTACCATTGAAGGACATGTAGAAACACACAAGAACGGATAAAGGGAGATATGATATGATATGATGTGGCATTTATAACGCGCCTGCACACAAGTGTTTCAAGGCGCAACAAGACTAGGAGGGGGAACAGAGGGAGAACAAAACAACGATCTTTCAAGACCTTTCGTGTCATTCAGATCACGCGATGAGATGCTTATTCCACGGTGGTGTTACGATTGAATGTAATAAAGCAAAATTTAAGAACTTGCTTCTATTTGCTTGTTGCTCTTTTCCAGCTCTCACAGAGACACAGGTTTTATATGGTGCTAATTCATTCCTACTTTTTGATAATCTGTCATCATGCGACACACATGCAATGTTTGCTCAGTCTTGGAAGACATCTGCCATTTCTTTTCTATCCCCTCGCATCCTATCCAACCTACTTCCGTTACCAAGAATTAAACCTGCCAGAGGCGGTGGTGCAAACTTCCCCTTTATTGCTTTATAAATGCAAATACATAAATAAATATCTGGTTTCCAGCTTTACCTGTTATTTTTTACTCCTTTTGTGTCTGACTTCTGTTGCCTATTTTAGTTTGAACGATGTATATGTGCGTTCAGATGCCCAATAGTCCCTGTATAAGAAGTATGCACAGAGGATATTTTTTTTATTTGCTAATGTGTGCATGCTATGTGCCATGCCTAGAGATAATGTATGCGGTAGAGCCTTACCATAGAAACCAGCAGTGAGAGGAAGCAGGAACTGCTTGTTGTGGTGCAAGGAGTGTTAACTGCACCACAAGAGTGATAACAGTGGAGCTCAGTGGCTAACAGGGGCACACTGCAGAGAACTACTAATTCTCAGCGTTGGGAATGACTCTGGGTATGTGGGGCAGGGCCAGCCTTTTATTTAGACTTTGTGGTGAGGACAGCCATGTCACCATGCTCATGCATTGCTACATCAAACAACCGGTCTGTGGCATCCACTCGGAAGACCAGGCATACCACACAGCATCCCTCCCCAAAACACGAACACATCCAAGAACGGTGGATACTTTTACATTTAGGATACAATCACAAAACATAACTCCCAAACCCACCACTCAACTGTTCGCTTTGTAGTCCCAGGATTGTTCCTTCTATAGTCCACCTTGATGACGAAGAATAGCTATGGGGCAATGCATATGTCTTGGAAGCAAGACAATGCAATGCAACACAGGTTGGAATCCCGACCGTGCTTAGAAACCACTCGCAGGTATTAAGTGCGTTATAAAATAACAATTATAATTAATTGATGTGTTTTCTTGCTAATGATAGGCAAGCCACCTACTGTGAACCTTGTCCGAATCCCTCACTAGACATTTTTGGCTGTCTCGTGAGGGCTTTGGCAGAAGATTCTCTAGTCCAGGACTATTCTGGTGGTGCTACACTCATGACAAATTCTGTGCAAAGCCCCTTGCACAGAGCCACCCTATTTATGAGTGATACAAAACATATTTTTTCATTATTTACATTGCACATGCCCGTTTGCTTCAGGCCAACATGGGAACACCCACTAATGAACAATTCTGAACTATTAGTAATCATCAAAACTCCTTATACCTGAAATGGAGACCCGTTATGGAGCCACAGTGATTTAGTTGTGCAGAGGAATTTCACCTTGGGTGGAACAAATAAATCAACCACTACAACCATAAATTGGGATTTCCGGTGGCAGAGTACCAAAGTCAATCTTCACACAGTGCCATAGGATGGTGATTTGTTGGTGTGATGCAATCGGAGGAGGCATTGACCAACCTGTTCTTCCACCTTGCATTCCTTAGCCTTGCCTTTGTCTTGACCATTCCCTGATGACCATTGTGAAGGAGCTGGATGACTCTGTCCTCGGGTAGCAAGGTCCTGCTGCCACTGAGAACTGTTCCCTCTGCAAATCAGGTATCCTACCACGTATCACAAAGATCCTTCTCAGGACCATCTATACCTTAGCAGAGCACCTTCGCCTACAGAAATCTTTCTGATTTCCCGTTCTGATTGCCACGACCACTTTTCAATGAACACTCATCTATGTTGGTGGCCTGCATAACTTTCTCTAGAAATATAGGCATTAGTACAGCTGACTGCCACATAAGGTTCATGTTTGACTCAGTGAGAATCCCCTCACCTCAAACACAGTGACATGGAGTATCTAGACAAATAGCTAGCTGGGGTTTCAGCAACTGTGTGATATATTGTGTGAGCTGATTGCCATATTCTGGTTGTGGCAGAAGCCACTTCTCACTGTGAATACCCGGCAAGAAGCAGGTGCTGACATAATAGAGGAGAAGCTTAAGGCCTGCCACCACTGTCATTGGGTGTCCCTCTCATTCTGGAAGCTCGTCTGTTCAATGCCTGTCATGGCTCTACTGGCAAAAGCTACTAGTATGACAGAACTCTGGGAATCTGACTGCAGGTGCCCTGCCCTCAGGCAGCAGTGTCTGGCATGGAATAGCAGATTTATTTTGGAGTATGCATTTAAATGCACCATGGTGGTTTCAGAGGTAAGGGAATACTGTGTCTTGAAAATCCCACTCCCAAGATATCTGACCACACCCACATCGCTTGCAACTTGTTTGGGATGAGCAGTTGTTCGGTTAATGTGGCTAATTTGTGAATGAATGTCCTACAACTAGTTACCCATTCCCAGAAAGCCTTGCTATTCCATGGGAGAGACAGGAAGGCACACTGCCATTACGTCCAAAACTTTTAGATCTGATGGGAAGGCCCTTGCCTTGAGGAACGTAAAGCGAGTTTGCAGAAATTCGCACTTCCTTTGGTTGACAGTCTCACCTTCCTCCTACTTCTTCTTGAAGATGCTCTCCAACTGAGCATCTCGGGAGGATAGCTCAGCGGCAATGTGCTTGCCTTAGAAGCAAGACAAAGCGGAGCAACACAGGTTCGATCCCTGGACCCGCGCTTAGAAACCTCTGGGTATTAAGCGCGTCATAAATAACCTATGATATCATATCAAACCTGTGATGGTAAGCATCGATAAAGCATAAATGAGGATAACGCCACTGATATACAGTACCCCAGGTAGAAAGTGGAGCGAGTGAGTGAATGAGAGAGGAGACTTGCATGACATAAAACCACAAACAGAAGTGCACAGGGTGCTTCTTGGCAGAACAGGATTTTCCTGGTCTGTTATAGGCCACTAAAGTGTATTGTTCACCCTGTTGTTAAGCTCTCCACGTTTGTCAGATTAGTTGGATGCAGTGAGGTAAAGTGATGCGCCGAACATCACACAATATTGGTCAAGTCACAACGTTCACAGTATAAATGGCACCCCCACACTTATAAAGTTGCACAATTGATCAAATGAGTGATGTACAATATTTCAAGGATGCTGATGTCCACCAAAGTGCTCCTTCGGTATGTAAAGAAACAAAACATTATGCAAGACTGCACCTCTGTATTTTCTGTATTAAAAATGCCTTTTGGTAGTATTTTATTTATTTTGTTACATTCTTTTCCATTCCCATTAAACCTTCCATTTATGTAAAAGGAGCTATTTTGAACACACAGCTAATGCAGCTGCTGCCAGAGTTTCTGTTGGTTGCTTAAAATAGTGCAGATTTGATTGATAACATGAGTAAGTGGGTGCATGCATAGTGGGTGTATGCGCCTTTAAGAATTGGATAGGCTTTTAAGTGATGTGTTTTCTTTTACTGGCTTGTTTATACAGGTCTTTTAAGCCCCTGATGAACTTGTACATGGACTGAAACGTGTTGGGCTATTTGATTTTGTCTGTATTCCCCATGAACTCTATTTGCCCACAATGTTCCATTGACATTTTTTTAACTTGATTTGAAGAGCTGCAATAAAAACGGATTATTTTTCAGTTTGTTCTTTAATGAGTGTGAAGCAATCTTGACATTTGGGTGCGCTTCCTCCCATCAAGATCTAAGGTTCGGTCTTGCATATTTCTTTCGGTCTTGCATATTTCTTGCAATCTTGCATATTTATTGCGGTCTTGCATATTTGTTGCGGTTCGGTCTTGCAGTCTTTCAAGTCATCAGAAATAATCAGGGTGAGAGATCACACAACCATTCTTTGATGTACTCACCTGTACTGTCTACAACACTGTAAATAGCCAAGTTTTTTGTCTCATTTGTGTAAAATATTTGTATATTAAATAACCCAGGGTCAAATATTCTGTTGACCTTGATAAAAAGTGCAGATTTGTGTTGCTTCTGTGTAGGAGTGCATCAAAGAATGGTTGTGTTATCTCTCACCCTGATTATTTTTGATAATTTCAAAGTATATGCCCACCTGGGTTTATCAGGACCTGGCTAGGTGCTCTCTCTTGTGAATCTGGTCTTTCATGTCAGAAAGTCCACAGCATACAACTTAACAATTACCCCACATCTCCTAATGAAGGACACACACCAGATTATACATGCGTCCAGATTCAGGGACTGTTGTTGATGTGCTGAAATGCCTTGTGCAAGAGATATTCATTTTCTCTACTTGGTTCTTTTCTTCACAGCCTTGTCTCATTTATATTCAAAGAGGAAAGCATTCTAAGTTTAGCATTTTCTAATGTTGGTACATCTTCATCTTTGAAAAATTATGTTTCTTTAAATATCTCCAGTTCATTTTAAATAGATTAATATTTTATAAGTACGTGGATGAGCCTGCAAAACCTGTTGGCACATTGGGCCTCATTACGACCCTGGCGCTAATGGTTTAACGGCGCCGTAAAGAGCGTCAGCGCCGTTAAACCATTAGCGCCTGATTACAAGGTCCCTTAGCGGGTTGGAGGCTTTAACGCCTGCTTTTTGCAGGCGTTAAAATCCAACCCGCTAAGGGACCTTGGAGCTAATTACGGCGACCGTAATTTACGGTGCCGTAATTAGCGCCTTCCCCATCCCCATTATGCCCTATGGGGCAAAATGGGAATGGGGAAGGGCAAATGGTGAATGGGGAATTACTGCCCCCGCCAACCTTGTGATGGGGGCGGTAATTCCGCCATCCACCATGCCGGAGACCGGCATGGACCATGGTGCTAATAGCACCATCGTCCAGCGCCTGGGTCGTAATGAGGCCCATTGTATTCATTTTGACCACTGTGTAATGGTAAAGCTAAAACTGTAGATCTGTGAATAAGCACCTGTTGCACAATGCTCCTATGTAGTGGTAATTTGGTAGTAGCATATACCGTATTTCAGAACCACAGCTCAATGCCCCACCTTATGCTCATGTCATGTCATGGTCTCCGAATGCCCCTTCCTCACACCCTTTTTTTGGCGCTCATGAGACTCTTGATCCAATGGTAACATACAACTCTCATGGCCTCATTAGGAGTTTTGAGGCAGTCCGGGTTCCCTGAATGGGGAAATACTGGGCCATTCCAACCTTGGAGGGTCCGGTATTTCCCCATTCAGGGAACCCAGACCCAGACCATCCCCATTCCCATTCGAGCCCCCATAGGGCTCAATGGGAATCGGGAGGGAGCTAACAACGGGCCTGCTTTTTAAATTTTTTATAAGAATGAATAAAGGTATTTCCTTAACATAAAGATGCATTCCTTATAGAATTACTATGCCTCCATTCTCACACCATGAGAACTGGTTTTAATATTGTTTGAATAGAATACCTTTTTTCAGTGTTCCTTCTCAGTGAAAACAAGACTCCATACGTGGACCTTTAGTAGGCATTCTGTGAATGTGTGCCCAGTAAAACTCAGGGAACATTTGTTTCTATGGAGCATGATCCAGAGGTGTAACTAGGAGATTTTTACATTGTAGTTGTGGCCCAGGGTTGGGCCCCCTGCAACTAAAGTGTATATACTTATTTAATCAGGATGTTTTCTTTAGCATGCTCCCACAGACCAGGCTAGTGATTGAATGATTCTAGGCTCTGGGGTACTTGTAACTAATTAAATGATACAATTCACCATACTACCCACATCCAATTGACCAGAACTTAAAGGGTTGTCATCTCAAGAATAAAATGCTCTTTTAGTTCTACTACTGTATGCTCAAGATAGACAATGAAAGAAACTGTGTAAGGAGAGCACATGCTCGCAGTCATTGTTTGACAAGGGCATAGAGTTGGAAGTTGGGTGGGATGTGAATAAAGATTTGACATGCTGCAAAAGAGCCTACATTTTATGTATGCCTGGCAATCAGGTATTATAGAAATAAGCCAAACAGTTTAAAAAGAAAGGGGGCTTACTTTGTGATTACATTTGTTGTCTTAAAAGATTAATTTGCTAACTGGAGTGTGCAGGGACTTTGAGAGCAAATCCAACTATTGAAGTGTGCACATTTCATAGAAAGCATTGCTACACGCAACAAAGTAAAATTCACTGTATCACAGTGAGTACCCATAGCTTTACAACATTTTCAATAATACAAAGGCGGTACTGTGATTAGCAATAAGCACTCAAGCAATGACTGATTTATTGATTAGATACAAAATCATTTTGTTCTTAAAAAGATACATATTGTATATACATAAAACTTGCCTGAATCATCTGAACTAAGCCAACACATGTTTCCTTCAGTGAGCTTCATCAGGGCAATTGTCATACATGTAGTTTGTATTCAATGCTTCAGAATGAGAAGGGATAGGAATACTGGTTTTAAATTAGATACATCAATTACAATGCTATTGCATTGAGATGAATATTTGTTGCATTCCAAATTACATTTAAACCATAAATGTTCAATAAATATTTGTATTGTAAATTAACAAATGCACCTATTATAGATCTACCTTGTTATATATGCCCTCTACTGAGTGAGGAACTTCTTGAGTGGGGATCTCATAAGGTGTACTCTCGCGACCCGTATGTTAGTGCTATTAAAGTTGGCAATGGTTTTCTTATTTTGTTATTTTATTCTTGTGTCGCAAGGATGTAGGTCAACACGGAGACATAGAGTCCCTCAGCTCCGTTTGTAAAGTAAGCAGTAGTTTGTTTGTGCCTACACCTCTTTGCGCCAAATTTATGATGTAAATGAATAAAAGTACGTTGTCAAGTTTCTTCAAGTATATTTTCTTAATTTATTTGATATATGTTCTGCCCATATGGATGACACGTGTTTCGGCGTTCCATTGGCGCCTTTTTCAAATCCGGGCTGAATGCAAGCGAAAAGAGAGGACCTCAGATATAAATTTGTAAAACTAGAGAGGGCCTCTCGCAAAAAAATTGATAAGTATTGGGAAATAATCTCTCTGAAAAACTATGTATCAAAGGACCAGATCCCAAGAGGACTTCGCATTTTGATCTTTCCAGATTTCAGTAAAGACGATGATAAAGATTTGGCTAACAATTGGGAAACAAACCTCAATCAATGCTCAAAACACATGTTAGAAATGCTAATTGAGCATGCACAGAGAGAACACAGACGAATAACTGATCAAATTGAAAATATAAAAAAGGAAATTAAAGAGGCAAAAGCCTTAGAAGTGACTAAAGAAAAGAACTTTTTGAAAATGCATGAAATTCTCAAAGAATATCAAGACGAGATAAAATTGAGAAAATTGAGAAAATTCTATCGTGATGACAGAGATTACCAAGAGGATAGAGTATACACTTTCCAAGAGAAATATAATAAAATCAAACCAACATCAAGAGAGACTACTCCCAACACTTCACCGTCCAGTTCAGAGGCAGAGGAAGAACCCGGAAATGAGAATGACGTGGAAACAGTATTAGGAACTGCAAAACCGAAGGGACAAGGATTTCTAAATCAAATCAAAAGATACAAACAAGGAAACAGAAACATTCAGACGAAACAAGTCCGTTTTCAGATCAGCAAAGCACCAGACACCTCACAGAAACGAGTCGGAGAAGAGGTAAGAGAGGATCAGGAGGACCCAGAAAATCCAGACGGCTCAGACGCCTATCGACGATTAACACGGGCGGCGTCGAAAGAAGCTGCCAAAAAACAACAGAAATAAATAACTTGGTGATGAACATATCGAACCAAATACTAACTGAAGATGAAATTAATGTATTGAATAAAGGCCTATCATTCGCCCCGACAACTGAGTTTGAACCCATAGAAATACATGTGGATCTTTTCAAATTTGTTCGGAAATTAAAACTTAAAAAATTTTTTGCGACTCAAGTTGAAAAAAGGAAAAAAACATCTGAAACCATAACTAGAAGTGATATAACCATAGAAGAACTAAGCGGTATTCACCTATTACGATCCCTACAAGAACCAGGAGACTATCCAATACATCAAACCATTCATGAGTTAGAAATACAGCCAACTCCTTTTTCCATGAAAGAATTGAAACCCAAATCCAGGTTCACACCCCAGCTATCAGCAGATAGCATGGTGGACGCATTTTACAGAGCCGTCACACAAGATTTATACTACTTAAGAAAAAGACCACAAATAAAAAACAAGACTAATCTCAAAAATCTTACAGCAAATGAAATTCTTGCCATAAGAAAATTACAATCAAATCATCAATTGGTTATCAAGGAAGCGGACAAAGGTGGCAACATTATAATAATGAATAGAGTGGATTACATAAAGATGGCTATGAACCACTTGGAAAATCCAGAATGTTATGAGAAATTAATAGGAAATCCAATACTGAAAATAACACAAGATTTGACAAGCCTTATTAATGCCTGGCACCAGCAAGGACTAATAACTGATGAAGAGCAGACACACCTACGGGTAAATAAACCTACAATTCCAACCATATACTTTCTTCCGAAAGTTCACAAGAAATATGACACCATCCCAGAAGGAAGGCCTATTGTAAGTGGCATAGGTTGGGCGACAGAACCTATAGCGGAATATATTGACAATATAATAAGACCTGAAGTACCTAAAATACAGGCATATCTGAAAGACACAACAGATGCCATTAAAATTGTAGAAGAAATTCAGTGGCAAGATACATACTTATTAGCAACATGGGACGTCAAGGCTCTATATACATCTATTAAATACGAATTGGCCCTGGAGGCAATGGACTATACTTTCAAAAATAGATCTGCGTCATTTTTCAACTCTGCATGCATGCTTAAAGAAATGCTCATGACAACTTTAGAGAACAATGTTTTCATTTTCAACAATCAGTTTTTTCGACAAATACGTGGAGTCGCAATGGGCGTTAAATATGCCCCAGCCCTTGCCAACATTGTAATGGGAATGTTTGAAGACCTACACATATACCAAATACCTGAGTTTAAGAACAAAATAATCAAATGGCTAAGGTACATCGATGATGTACTAATTATTTGGAACGGTACACCGGAAGAACTGGAGTCTTTACTAAACCAAGCAAATAACAATGAATTTGGCCTAGAATTTATTGGGCAAAGCAGCAAAACGGAAATTAACTTTTTGGATCTAACCATCTTTGTATCCACAGGATAATTACACACAAAAACATTCAGAAAAGAGACGGAAGTCAATTCAACATTGTATGCGACTAGCTGCCACCATAAACCGGTTATCTACAACATTCCGAAAGGAGAGTTCATTAGAGCACGACGTAATTGCACAGAATTATCAGATTTTGAGGGTGAATGTCAACTGTTATCAGACAGATTTAAGGCCAGAGGATACTCACAAAAAGCAATTAAAACTGCAAAAATGAAAGCCAAAAACATGACCAGACAATCAACATTATCTCAAAGCAGCAAAAGTACACAACCAGATGATACTATTCATTTTATTACGGCATATTGTGCAAACAACAAAGAAATTAAAAAAGTCCTAAAAAAGAACTGGTATCTATTAAAACTAGACCCACATATCGAGAAACACATACAAGATTATCCAACAATAATTTATAGGAAAGCCAGAACTCTGAAAAACATGTTGAGTCCTTCTATGATGTCCGAAGAGGAGGAAGAAGAAACAAGATCACAAACATGGTTACGACAACCACAGTCAGGTTTCAGGAAATGTGGCTTCTGTTCGATGTGCCACTATGCACTACAAGAAACAGTTACTTTTACGAACCAAGAAGGTGTCAAAACAAAGATTAGGGAACAAATTCATTGTAGATCCAAACATGTGGTCTACGCAGTGATATGTGTCTGTAATCTGCTCTACATTGGGAGCACCATTCGGGAGTTAAGAACTAGAATTAGAGAACATATTTCAGCCATAGGAAGTCAAGACAAAAACCTCCCGTTATCTGTTCATTGGCAAAACCAACACCAAATGCAAAATAAAAAAGACATTAGATTTATTGGACTGAAAAGAATCAAAATGGGCAAACGAGGAGGAAATCAAGAACTTTGCTTAAGCCAAGAAGAAGCCAGATTAATCTGTCATTTTCAAACATTGGAACATGGATTAAATTCAGACAATGAAATGATTCACTTTTTGTGATGCTGGAGAAGTAGCAGAGAAATAGCAGAAACAAAACCAAAAAAATTATAATATACAGGACTCTTGTTATGAATATTGCAAATGTTTTCATTAATTACAAAAATGTTTTTTTCCTGTTTTCTATTTTGTTCAATTATAATTTGTTGCATAGAAAAATATTATTGAATACTGCAATGTTAAAACATATGCTTCAGATATACACATGGGGAGATCCTATATATGGGCGAAACTGCTAATCAGATGAAAGTTAAACAGATGAGAGAGGCGAAATTAACATCAAACCACAGGTACCACAATGCACCATTCTGAAATTGTGAAAAGAATGCTAATAAAATATAGTGAGAAAATAATGGTCAATGAAGAAAACTAAAGTTACCATAATGCACCATTCCCAACAGGAAACTGTCTTAGGTATACATAATATAAAGAGATTGCGGGGGGGGAGGGAATAAAATACTAATAAACATAGTGAAAAATTAGTTACTCCTTTAACTTTAATTTTTGTAAATTTGGACATAATAATAAGTAACAGATGAGCCGCGCAAGATAAATACGGAAGTTTAAATTCAAATCAATGTTACACTAAACACAAAAAAAAAGCTAATCAGATGAAAGTTAAACAGATGAGAGAGGCGAAATTAACATCAAACCACAGGTACCACAATGCACTATTCTGAAATTGTGAAAAGAATGTGCATTGTTAAATCATATGTTTTAGATATACACATGGGGAGATCCTATATGGGCGAAACCGCTAATCAGATGAAAGTCAAACAGATGAGAGAGGCGAAATTTACATCAAACCACAGGTACCACAATGCACCATTCTGAAATTGTGAAAAGAATGCTAATAAAATATAGTGAGAAAATAATGGTCAATGAAGAAAACTAAAGTTACCATAATGCACCATTCCCAACAGGAAACTGTCTTAGGTATACATAATATAAAGAGATTGCGGGGGGGGGGGGGGGGAGGAAAAAAATACTAATAAACATAGTGAAAAATTAGTTACTCCTTTAACTTTAATTTTTGTAAATTTGGACATAATAATAAGTAACAGATCAGCCGCGCAAGATAAATACGGAAGTTTAAATTCAAATCAATGTTACACTAAACACAAATGCAACAGATCATTTTAAACATCAAAAAGGAAAAAAGGACTTACGTACTAAAACTCAGCCCAAAGTATGGCCGCCGAATTTTGTAAATGAACAAAAGGAAAGAGGGACTAGCAATCTGTAACTCTTTATGAACAAGGATTTGCCAGAACCAAAACAGGACCCCCGATGCTTGAGGCATGAGCAAGAGAATTTTGTAGGTAAGCGCTTTTAAGGGGTGGAAAGACCACCGCTACAAGCATGCTCAATGTAGAATTCAGCACGCTTGATGCCGAGTGGCATAAACAAAATATATTTTGGTTGGGATTTCAAACTCACGCGAAAGGGTGTTTTGGTAAACACAAATGGGGAGCAAATCGGTTACCAGTCATTGTAACTGAAAAAGTAATTCCTAGTGACCGCTAGAGTAACAGAATGCATGAGACCAAGGATATGTAATGCGATTGGAGGATTGCAAATATGAATAGCACTTTTTACACAAATGCAATGAGAAAGATGTTACTAGTCATGCTTACTAGAGTTTAAAATGTGTCTAAATATATGCCAGGGAATCATGCATAAAGAATCAATCCGAAAGAAGGTTAAAAGGCTAATGTTAGCATAACAGAACAACCAAATTTGTTCTAGGTGGGATTTAACCCTGGAACTACCGTGATACACTTCAACTAAAAACTAATTCCCGGAAATAAGGAAAGGGAGATTCGCATTACATTCAATAAGGGTAAGAAAACAAATTCACATGCTTTTCTGACAGCCAAAAATTGTTAGGTCCATGCCATCCCATACTTACTTCTTTTTCGGATTGCACAAATTTAATTTTAAAAAACTAACATAGTCACTGTAATGGATTTATTTTTAACCATTTGAGGTAACTAAGAGGTGCTGCACTTTTAGGTGTTCATGCAATTTGAGAATGCTAAAAGGATATACTACACAGCCTAAGTCACTATTCTAACTACTAAATGTGTTACAAAATATGCTAAAATGCTATTTCATATGTTATATTTTGTGTTTTGTTTTATTACATGTTACGCTTGCATTCAGCCCGGATTTGAAAAAGGCGCCAATGGAACGCCGAAACACGTGTCATCCATATGGGCAGAACATATATCAAATAAATTAAGAAAATATACTTGAAGAAACTTGACTACGTACTTTTATTCATTTACATCAGAAATTTGGCGCAAAGAGGTGTAGGCACAAACAAACTACTGCTTGTTATATATGCCCTCTCTTGCTTTTGCATTTGAAACAACAGATTTAAAGAACTGCAAACTATATTTGCTGAGCGCCCCAGAATCTATACAAATGGCAAATATATGTTTCTATTTGCAATCTACGGGTGTCATGTCTCGGCGAGGGTGGCGGATTTGGAACCGCTGGCACTATGGTCTGCCATAGCTAGTTCCATTACGTTCTCCTCTTGCGGGGAGTGCAGGTCTAGTTCGTTGTACGCGCACATAGCCAGAGGTACTTATTCAGTCACTTCCGGGTTACGGACATGTTGCAACGTTGCCTGGTTACTCACCTGTGTTGCCGTCGCTCTCGCTGCATTTTTCCCCATTTCGGACCCCGCGTCCGTCCTTCTATTTTTCTCCTTTCTCCCGTATTTACTTCGGGTTACCTTCCTTTCCTTGTTTCAGCCCGCCTGCTCCTCTTGTAGTCTCTCTCTCTCTCTCTCTCTCTCTCTCTCTCTCTCTCTCTCTCTCTCTCTCTCTCTCTCTCTCTCTCTTCCTCGTTCCGCTCCTTCCCTCCTGCTCCTGCTCGCTCTCCCTGTCTTTTGTCCTACTTTTTCTGCCTTTCTTATTTTCTATCAGCCTTGCCCTCCCTCTTGTTTCTCTCTTGTTTTTCTGTGTTCCTATCTCAGCTTGCCTTTTGGAGTGCCCCTGTTACTCGCCCTGTACCAAACAGCTTCTCAGTGTAACAGACCTCAGCCTGCCATTTGGATTGCCTCTGCTGCTCGCCTTGCTCCGAACAGCCTACCAGTGTACCAGACCTCAGCCTGCCCTTTTGGATTGCCTTTGCGACTCGCCTTGTACCCACCAGCCTACCAGTGTACCAGACCACAGCCTACCTTTTGGATTGTCTTGCCGCCTTAGTACTGTCGTCAGCCTCACGTTCTTCATCTGGTCTACCAGCCACTTCAGCCGGCTCCACCACCACCGAGTGGAAGTCTCTTAGGGGTTTTTTGTGCCGTTGGCTTTTTCCCCTCTCTTGACGTTCCTGGAGGATTGTCCATCGTCACACCGATATGGTGGCATGCTTCCGTGGACGTCCCTATCTCTACAAAAAAAAGGATGGACCTCGAAGCAAAGAGAAGAGGAAAATCAAGCAGAAGGACGAAGGTGAGGAGCTTGGGGAGGGTGGTGAAACGGAATCTTCTTTTGAAGAAGAGGATATCTCAGACCCTTGTGACAACGGGCTCAAAGAACACAAGGTACATAGCCGGACAAGTATTTATTTATTTATTTATATATTTATAAGGCATGCTAAACCCAGAGGCATTAAAGCGCTTTTACAACCAGTTACGCAAGTACTTAGGAGGCGGGGAAAGTCGGGAGGGAGCAGGTGCTTGATTTCCGGATTAGGCAAAGAGTCAAGTCTTCAGTGATCTCCTGAACACCCATTATGATTGTTCCGCTCTTATGGCTGGCGGAAGTGTGTTCAATTGTCTGGTCGCAAAGGTGGGAAAACTTGCGCCTCCAGCTTTGGATCGGTTGAATTTTGGCAGCCGAAGTCTGTTGGTGTAGACGAATCTCAGCGGTCTGTTAGCATGGGTAGCATGGGCTATGGTGAACTTCTGTGCGAGCTAAGGAGGAGCTGCATTGGAGAGGCATCTGTGCATGACCGATAGGGTCTTGAAGATAATTCTTACACAAATCGGAAGCCAGTGAATGTTTCTCCTATCACCATAGATGTAATCTCTTTTGGCAATGTTGAGGGCGGATCTGATAGCATTGTTCTGGATCACCTGCAAATATGTATCACTTTTTCGGGCCTCACAAAAAATCAAGCAGAAAAAAAGAGGTGGGAATTGTGAACCCCAACATGCAGCAACTGTAATCTTTATATTGGACTGTGTTAAACATGGCATCAACAAAGACCATAAATTCAATGTATTTCTATAATATGTCATGATTACACATGGACAAATGACTTATATTATGTACTTCTTTAATTCATTATTATTTAATAGCACGATTAATACCAGAGACCAGCCTCTAAGTGCAGGACCGGGATTCAAACCTTTGTTTGTCTGCATTGTCTTGCTTCCAAGACAAACATGTTGGCCCTGAACTATCGTCCCGCCCAATGTTCACTAGGTTGCAAGAATAACACACACCAATGTTCTAATGTTAACTGATACTTCAAAGTAAGCAATGACAAGGATATAGGGCCTGATCACGACCTGGGCGGTAACGCTAACGCTATTAACCGCCATAGCCCCCTGCGCTAATAGCGCAGGATCACGAGTTGGGCGGACTTGGAAGTCCCCATTCCCCATTGAGCCCATTCGGTAATGCCCCATTCCCCATTGGGCTCAATGGGGAAAATTTGTGCTCTTACCACCGGCAGATTTCCCGCCGGCGGTAATAGCGCACATTTTCGGCGGATTCCCCCCCCAGCCAAGAGCTGGGGCGCAATCCGCCAAAGCCCTGATTCGGTGGACCCTTAAATCCGGCGGTAATAGCGCTACCGCCGGATTTAAGGGTTACCGCCGAGGTCGTGATCAGATAGTCTTCTACTATTATATTATTCATCTCCTTACAGACTAGCATTATATGGCATTAGATGAATAAATCACACATTATTAATTTACATATTTTACACCTTAATACACCATATGTCATAGAATTAATGTCCAGCGATTAACACAATGTTATGTAGATGTTGTTATGCGACTTCATTGTGTTTCAGTTCCTGCAGTAACCGTTTTACTATTTCTGGTTCCTGCTGCCTTGCTGTGCTTCTTATTTCGCGCGTTTGATCTGTTTCATTGCCATTGGTCAGACATCTACAGACTAAGTATATTATTTTATTATTATTATTAGGGCATTTACTGACAGTGTTTCTAGCTTCGGGAAGCAACAGAGTGCTTTACAAGGAATTCATCATACATAATTATCCCAACAACTATACACACGTAGGGTAGATGTGACACAATGCATCATGTGCTTTTTCATCGTTGTCCTTTCATTGATGGGAGCAGGGAGAGTGACCTTACCATCACATTCACTTAGCATTTCACAATTTCAACAGCTCCCTCCCTCAAAATCCTATTTAGGGCTTCTTCTACAAATGTAATCGATGCTAGGAGAGCTGTACATGTCATGGGGGAAGGACACAGTGAGCGAAGCAGAGATACAGGGGGGGCCAACAATGGGGGAACCGAGGGGGGGGGTAATTTTGCAGTAAGGAATCAACTAGCAACCAGGGGAGGAAACAGGGCAGGAGCAGATCACCCAGTAACAGGGTTGGTGGGGAGTGGACCGAGGTGTTAGGATGGAACCATTCCTTGAAGAGGAGAGTCTTGAGCTCCTTCCTGAAATGTGGACGTGAGGGGGTGAGTCTGGTGGTGACAGAAGGAGATTACAGAGTCTGTGGGCATACTCAGAAAAGGCAAATCTTCTGGTTCTTTCCTTCCTGCCCCATTGGATTTCAAGTCTGAACATGCCCTTACTTCTGGTGGATCGTGGGCCTCTACAGATGTTGAGTTTCTAAGTGAGGTAGCTCAGAGACTTGAAGGCGACAGTCTTGCAGAGGATGCAGCAGAATTTGAAGATGATACATGCTAGCAGGAGCAGCCATGCAGTTCGATGAGGTTCTGGGTAATATGATTGAATTTGTGGAGACCTTTGATGAGTCATACTGCAGCATGCAAGACACATCTCAGGGGTGCCTGCCAGGTTTGTCGCTAGAAGGCCTTCCAGAAGGGCATTGACACCATCCAGGTGGGAGAGGACCAACACTTAGACAACAGATCTGAAGTTTGTTTTGGGATGAAGGGCTTGATTTCCTGAATGAGAGAGATCTGGTGCCAAACTGGAAGTGTTCCTTGCTATGTGCTGCTTCAAGGAAATATGTCTGTTGATATCAAATCCAAGGGACTTGAAGTTCATAGCAGAGAGCCAGGTCTGATTATCCCGGTGTTTGATGTTGCTTGCTAGCAGTAGGAATTCTATCTTGGAGGAGTTGAGCTTCAGGTAATCACTGGACTTCCAGGACTGGGTGCATTTGAATCAGGCCTTGACCCTGTGGATGCCTTTGATGGAGTAGACTTTGAGAAGAAGCTGTGGGTGATTTGCACATTGGTGGATGTGGATGTTGTGTGGAGCCAGGAGGGTTTAGAGTGGTTTTATGTAAAAGGTGAAGATTATGGGGGAGAGGGTGGATCCTTTTGGGACTCCACAGGTGATGGTTAGAGTTGATAATCTCAAGAAATCATTTTAGAAGAATGCGTGGCTGTTAGCAAGGTAGCATTTGAGCCAGCTAAGGATTGATCCCCATACAGCGATGTAGAATGTCTTCTAGTGTCTCGTGGACTACTGTGTTGAATGCAGCTGAGAGGTCAAGGAGAACCAGGAGGAAAAGATGGCCATCATTAAGGATGCTAAGGCGATTGTCGATCACCTTGATGGTAGCTATTTCTGTGCTGGATCTGGGTCTGAAGCCAGATTGGTAGGACTGAAGGAGGTTGTTTGCTTCGATGTGTTGAAGGAGGTATGTGGCTACGGTGTTCTTAAGGATTTTAACTAGGAAGGGAACATGAGTGATGGATGGTAGTTTATATTTTTCATAGATGTTTATTTATTTACATAAAACAAAAGCTCTTTTGATTACAAAAGGGCATGCAGAGTTAATATTGCCGTTAAACCGGAAGCAATGGGCTTCTTGCAATGAGGAGAGTTTGATTTACATCGTGACCAGGTTAGAGTAGGGGTAAGTAGGACAGATACCATGGACGATTGTGGACAGTCTTAAGATAAGTACATGTCAGCATTTAGTGTGTGTGCAGGCTGACTGGGGTCAGGAACTATAAGTGGTAGAGTAAAGGGGAGAAATGAGGGAAGGGTTTCTAGAGGTGAGGAAAGGTGAGAGTAATAGGGCAAGGGAGTTGAGTCCAGGGTAATTGTAATTGGTTATTTTTAACGCGCTTAATGCCCAGAGATTTCTAAGCGCAAACCCGGGAACCGAACCTGTATTTCTCTGCGTCGTCTTGCTTCCAAGGT
This sequence comes from Ambystoma mexicanum, assembly GCF_040938575.1. NCBI lineage: Eukaryota > Metazoa > Chordata > Amphibia > Caudata > Ambystomatidae > Ambystoma > Ambystoma mexicanum. The sequence continues at coordinate 139,869,421 of NC_090928.1, forward strand.
GAGCGCGTTATCCCTGAGCTATCCTACCGGCCCAGAAGATAGTTCAGAAGTGAGGAAGTAAGCTTTCAATTTGCCTTTGAAAGCATTGATTTGAAATGTGGTTCGAATTTTAGTGGGAAGGGAGTTCCATCTAAGTTAAGCTAAAAGGGAGAAAGAGCTAAACCGAGAGTAAGCACAGGGAGTATGGGATGCTCTGAGGGTCACTGAAGAGGCTGAGCAGAGGTTGCGGGAGGGTTGGTAGGGGTTGATAGAAAATGATAGATACAGCAGTGCCTTAGCATGGATAGATTTATTCACAAACTGGAGAAATTTGAATTTGGACCTGTTTTAAAAGATAGCCAGCTCGCCTGCTTGTGTTAAGAGAAAGTAGGAGTGACGCGAGAACGTTCCAAGAGAGACCTAGTTGCAAAGTTAATGATCTCGTTAAGGGGACAGAATGAGTAGTTAGGGAGACCAAAGAGGATGCTGGTACAGAAGTCCAGTTTCGAGAAGACAAGAGTGGTTAAGAGATGTTAGATTGCTTTGAAGGGAAGGAGGTGCCTGGTTGTTCTGATATTTAGTAGGTTGAGGCAAACTGCCAGTGCAGTTTTAGAGATAAAGGTGCAGAAGGAGTGCAAAGGGTCATACATTACACCAAGGTTTTTAGCTGTAAAGGAATAGGGGAGATCGGCAGGTGGGAACTGGATAGGCAAGGGAGTAGAGGAGAGATAGGATTGGGCAGGAAAGAAAATCACCTTTGTTCTGGAGGAGTTTAACATTAGGGAGTGTGAGATCATACAATATTTAATAGCAGCGAGGCAGTTGGAGACTTTGTTGAATAGGTGAGTGGAGAGTTCAAGAAAGAAGAAAAAGATTTGGGTGTCAACAGTGAAGAGTTGGTACGAGATCCCCAAAGGGGGAGATAAGTGCTCCAAGAACAGTAATGTAAAGTGTGAACAGGAGTGGACCGAGGACAGAGCCTTGGAGAGTAAGAAGGGTGAGTTGGGAGGCGTTGGTGTTCCATGATACAAAGAAATGGCCATGAGCCAGTTAGGGCTCTATCAAAGAAAGGGCTTCATCACAAATCTCTAGTAGAGAGAGGGTATTGAGGAGGTAAGAGTTCTCGGGTGTATCAAAGGCAACAGGAGAAGGCAGGGCAAGGAGGATGAGGATGGAAGATAGGTTGGAATGTTTGGCAGAAGCAATGATGCTGGAGATATATATGCAAGCGATTTCAGTAGAGTGGGATGGCCAGATACCAGCTTGGAGAGGGTAGTGTAGGTTATGTTTGTCGGGAAAGTGTGTAAGGTGGTTGAATATAACTTTAACACTTTAGAATAGTGTGGAAGAAGTGACACTGGTCTAAAGTTGGTCATCATGTTAGCGTCATCACCTTGCTTTTTCAGAAGAGCAATGACCATGGTCATTTTGAAATTGGAGGGTAAGCAGGCAGAGTCAAGGGGCAGGTTATAGACTTTAGCGAGCTGAGAGGCCACTAGAGGGGCAATTGGTTAAATAAATTGAGGTGCAAGAGGAGCTGCTGGGGCGCAATATGGATTAGCCTTCATTAGGAGAGAAACACTTCCTTAGTGTTGGTATGGCTGAAGTGTGAGATAGAAGTAAGGGAAGATGGTAGACTAGGGGGAGTAAAGATGCAGGAGGAGGGAGTAATAGGAAACTGGAGAGAGCAGTCTTAATTGCAGAGATTTTGGAAGTAAAGTATGCAGCAAGATTGTTGGCTGAAAGAGTTGAGTTAATGATTGCAAGTTTAGGGGGTGAAAGAAGTGAGTTTTGGGTGTTTTAGAATCGGTGAGGATGGCTGGAATGAGTGGTGAGGATGGCTGGAATGAGTGTCAATAAGAGAAAGTAGAAATCTCTTTTAGCACTATTGTGAGAAGACTTAAGAGAGTCCAAGGCTGAGAGTTAATGTTCAAGGTCCTCGTGAGGGTGAGAGTGCCTCCATTTGCGCAGGAGTCTTCGCATGGAAGAACAGTGATTGTGAATGGATGGGGTTATCAACCGCTGAGGAGGTTGTCGGGGTCTCTTAAGAAGTGGGAGGATTTGTCCAGTCTTGCGGGTTGAGGAGATGTGCCTTGAGTGAGGGAGCTTGTGTATATGATGAAACTTCAAGGATATAGGACAGTACGTTCGAATTATTGAAATTGTTAAAATCATTAATATACCACAGCCCTCACTATTGAAGTTGCATTGAGGAATCAGCCGATTACCTAAAGATATGCATAAGAAACCCTCCTTTTCAAGATGGCGCCTCTCAAAGCCACATCATTTGAATCTGCACATAGCTTGCTATTTCTTGTTTGCGTTAATATATCTGCACATTTACTTAATGCACAGTACATCAGGCGGCAAAAACTCTAAGCATTTACAGATGCTCGTTGCACTGGATTCCTTACTCTCGAAAACAATGTGTGAATGCTTCAACATCCTTTCCATACCCCAGTTTAAACACATGTTAAGTACTTTTCTCCAAAAATGCACTGCTATAAATGGTACATCCATGTTCATTTTAACAGGGTTGCTAGGCTATGAAGACTAACTTAAAGCAATAGTTCCAGTAAAGCAAGATTATTTCCAGACACGGTATGCAAGGGGCTTCTGACCAACCCATGGCACATCACAACAATATGCTAAGTGACATCACACCTTCTCAGAAATTATTCTCAAGTAATTTTTAGATGTTTTTTCTTGCCACCCAAAAGTACAATAAAATATATGAAACTTCTTTTTCAGTTATAAGAGTTCCTATAGCATAAGGATTAAACACCAAAATAGTAGTCTAACAAAGAATCCTATTTCTTATTGAAACATAATGCAATTGACTTTCAATCGAGTTCAAATCAAGTGATATGCTCCGTTGAATAGCACGGTAAGCGCTTTATAAGCAAGATTACTTTGAATCTCAATTCACCAGCTACTGAAAGAATAAGAAATTAAAACAGGAAATAGCATATCGATGCACGACGATTCTTAAATGTTCTCTTTGCCTACTTACTGCTGCATACCTTCGAACATTATTCAGTAGCTGGTTTAAATGCCACACAAACCCATTTTACTAATTTTTCAATCAGTAAAAAAGGATTACATTTGTATGTTGCTACTTTAGCAGTAACACTATGTGTTCGCCTATTTCGAAAACAGAATTGCTACCCCTTTTCTTTTTCAACCATGGAATATGAAATGCATGTTTGGAAATCGCTGCGAGGCACCTCACTGAGTGAAACACGTTTTGGCTTAGATCAGATGGTTCTGATTGGTTTAGTATTAGGAGAGATACTTTTGCACATCTACAAAATGTGCTATTTTATTAAACACTATTTGTGAATGTTATGATTAAAACAGGCATTAATTGGGCACATACTACTAGTCATAGCATTCTGTTTTTCTCTTATATTTCTGATCTTGATACCAAGGGGTTTGATTTCATCGCTGCAATACAGCGCAACCAAGTATGTATTTCAAGCTTGGTGGTTCAATAGCCATTAGCCTTTCAATTTGCCTCTCTTTTAACTCATTTTAAGTAATCCACCTAATATTTCCATACTAAATAGTTTTCATTTTATTATCGGGATAAAGATTTTTTTTAAAGTTGGCCCAGCCAGGATTCATGCAAATGCATGTTTTCTCTTCACAAGCACAATGTTATAATGCATGCTAAATAACTGCCTAATATGAGAATTCTTAACCCAGCTTAAAGTGCTAATGGAGCTGAACCACTATCCACTGTTCTCACTTAACACCTCTACTTCATGCGCACTCATGTTTCTTAAATACATCCCAAAACAGGCCTCTCAAATCACGTTTTATAAGTCTAGTGTTTATATTGCATGCCATTTTGGTTTATTATTCCCAATACAAATGTAGGGCTACCTGTGCCAGAATGCAGTGTGATGTGAACCGAAAAGCTAGGATTGTTTTTTGTTGGTGCTTCACAACTGATATGGCACAACTTTAATGAATTTGAGATTGCTGCAAATTACCATATGTCCTGTGATTCTTTTTTCAGACCTACAGCCCAGAAGGGCCTTTGTGATAGTCACCTGCCTGGAGTCATTTTTTGACACACGCCAGTATCTTGAATTAAGTTTAATGTGCATAACATTTGTAAATCTGAAATTAAATGACATTAAACAACTTTCAACAGAAGCCCATTCAAAGCCTCCTGCATGGGTCTGAGATGGGAATATCACAGTTATTACTTGGCTTTACTTGTATTCGTTCTTAGCAGCAGAGAATTTGCACAAAGCACTTACTATGCATGTTCATCTCCTGCGCGTACATGTGCATTGCAGAAGGAACATCCAACATCTTGCAGTCAGAGAAGTGAAATACAGTCCAAAAAGATGGTTGTTTACTCCTGTGCTGATGCTCCGCTTGCATTCATGGAAGGCAATTGTAAAAATTGGAGTAAACTGAGCTGCAGCGCGAGCGCTATAGCTCATGGAGTTCTGGTGGTTTATTACGCTCCTTTACTCACTTCTCAACACACTTTAATCAGTATTGCTTTTCACTGATAAACAGCAGCAGCACCCCACTCCATACTCACCCCCTCCCCTGCGTGTACCATCACATGTGGGCCAGGGAGAACAGAGAAAGGGTCTTGCTAATTCAAGCCACAGCCTGTCTATGGCATTGGCAGGTGGCCTTTACATATTACTGAACAGGCATCGGTGGAAACGCACAAGCAAGGGGGGTTCTGGGAGTTTATCTACCGTCCTATATCCTGGGTTACAGTCTCAACCAGATATAGGGCCTCATTACGACCCTGGCGGTAAGGGGTTTACGCCAGCGTTAGCTGCGCCGACCCCTTACCGCCAATTACGAGTTCCCAGAGCGCCATGGTCACTTTTACGCCCGCTTTTTGCGGGCGTAAAAATCCATGGCGCTATGGGACCTTGGTGTTAATTACGCCACCGTAATGTACAGTGGCGTAATTAACGCCTTCCCCACTCCCATTGAGCCCTATGGGGCCGAAATGGGAATGGGGAAGGGTAAATGGGTCAATGGGGACTTACCGCCCCGCCAACCTCGGAATGGGGCGGTAAGTCCGCCATCCGCCATGGCGTAAACGGACTTTACGCCATGGAGGAAAAGTCCGTCGATGGCGGAAAAAATCCGCCAGGGTCGTAATGAGGGCCATAGTGATATACCAGGATATAGGCCGGTAGAGAGACACTCCCAGGACCCCGCTTGTATGTGGATATTAAGTAGCTTTGGGTTTTCACCCTAAATTACTAGAGTAATCCAGACGTGGAACCCTTGCTCACTGTCCTTAGAGAGGCACAGCTCCACCTCACTGATGAGGCACAACCAGGCCGAAACACGTGTCTGGGGTTGCTGTTGGTACTCTTCTTCAGAAGAAAATTGCCTTCCATTTCGGTGCTGGACTGCCCTTGGGCAGGACAAAGACTGAAAAGTAGTGGAAATGTCTCCTCTGTGAAAGGAAGCCGTTAGAGAAACACCCCTAGAACCCCACTTTTTTGTGCATATTTAGTAGCATTGGGTTTTCACCCTACATTACTAGGGTAATCCAAACGTGGAACCCTTGCTCACTGTTCTCAGAGAGGCACAGCTCCACCTCACTGGCGAGGCCCAACCAGGCCGAAATACGTCTGGGGTTGCTGTTGGTACTCTTGTTCAGAAGACAATTACCTGGCATTTCGGTGCTGGACTGCCCTTGGGCAGGACAAAAATTGATATGTAGTAGAAATGTCTCTTCTGTGAAAGGATGGTGAGCTAAAGACTCTGGTTGAGACTCTAACCCGGGATACAGGCCGGTACAAAGACACTCCCAGGACCCCCCTTGTTTGTACATCGGTGGAAACGCACCTTTGAGGGAGATAAAGAATGGATGAGGGCCATTTTGGGTGTGGATTTTCTGAGGTGACAAGAAAGGGTTGTCAGAACCTCCTCAGGCAGGGAGTTGTGAAGTGGCAGGCGGTATTCCCTTGAAGAGGCCTTGCCGTTTTTCAGTGCAATGCAAAGGGCCAATGAACCCAAATGCTGGTTGTTTGCCTCGATCCAGCCAGACAGCATTTTCACGGGCACATCATTCTCCAAGCCTTGTAATGAAGTGGGTAAGACCCTAATAGATGCCCTCACGACCGCTCGCAAGGCTTTTAGCAGCAGCCATTCCCACAAAACATCACTATAGTCCACTGACGTACAGGCATGGCAGGTGCTCAGCTGTTCAACCAGGTACTGGGGTAATGTGTGGCTGTACCACTGACAGTGGCACAGCTCAGATAATATCACACTGCACCAATGTGTGGTGGGAAAAAAAGGATTTCTTATGTGTCTGGCGACAATTAGCAAGTCACACAGGGTCATTAATTCCACCCATCAAAAAGCGGCTACTAGAACTTTCCACCATATGAATGTTCTATGCATGTTTCTCCAAAGTGTTTACGTTGAGGTGTGGTTATGTTGCGGTAATTCCAGTACTGTGCCGTTTGTTTATTTCTATTCGTACTCGTATTAATCCCATTTCATCACGTTTCAGTCACAGAAAAAAATAAAAAATAAAAATAAAATAAACCTTTTACCCAATGACCGCATTTTGCGAAGAAAGTATATTATACAACGTTCTTCGATTTATTTATTCAGCTTCAGCAATTGAACTAGGATTACCATGATGAAAGAAAGATGTAATCTTGGGCCAGTTCTACAATGTTTTTCGGGGCCCAAAAGTCTAACCTCTTGTTGTAAATCCTGTTTGTGAAACTGATTTACGTTCAACAAATACAACCGAGGCTATCTTTTTGGAAGAGCCATAGACATACTTGAAGTAATTTTCTGGTATGTGAGCTACTTAATCATGATTATGAAAAACTTGGCTATCAGAGCAGGAGAAATTTACAGCCTTTTAGTGCCGCAACGCCTAATTATAAATGCCTCATTAGTGGTTGTCAGCGACTTATCCTGAGTTATTGACCTTTGAACATGAGTTGGATGTTGGATTTCTCGTGGGCGTTCCCCCTGTTTCATAATTAACTGTTTAAACAGCGTTAAAGAAATCTCTCACGCGTATCGTCGAGGAAGGAGCGGCTCAGTGCCTTCAGTGAGTCCAGAACGCTAACAGTGTTTTCCACAAAGGCAGCAGGCCCGACAATGCAAACATTTTATGCCATTCTGACTTTGTAAAATGTAGAGTTTTTTGTGGCTTTCGAAATCATGCAAATGCTTTATATACATGTCCTTATTAAATGCTGTGGTTTGGCACACTGTGTGGGGGCCGCAGCCATTCTGGTTGCTCCTAAAACTGACTTTGAGGCGATACATTGGCCGCGTTGATAGGAACGCGGGATCACGAGTTGGGCGGACTTGGAAGTCCCCATTCCCCATTGAGCCCATTCGGGAATGCCCCATTCCCTATTGGGCTCAATGGGGAAATTTTGCGCTCTTACCGCCGGCGGATTTCCCGCCAGCGGTAATAGCACGAATTTTCAGCGGATTTCCCCCCAGCTCAGAGCTGGGGAGAAATCCGCCGAAGTCCTGCTTTGGCGGACCCTTAAATCCAGCGGTATTAGCGCTACCGCCGGATTTAAGGGTTACCGCCAAAGTCGTGATGAGGCCCAATATATCTTGAATCCACTTTCCATATTGGTTACCATGGTACAGCCCTACATTTAAGGGGTGTGTATCTGGCACTTTTACTTCCTAAAATTAGATAAATACTCCCCAAAAATATAAATAGGGATAAAACAACTCCCAACATAAAATAGGAAACAGACACTTCTTTCACTCACACAAGCTCTATGGATTTGTTTGGACCAGTAGTGCACATAGTACCACAGGAAGAAACTACTTTTATTACTGCCCGTTCAGAAGAAGTAAACACATATCTTTTAATGTGTATGAATAACTAGGTGGCTTATAAAATACTCCCATTTGGAATTGGATTTAGATTTTTACTTGCTAAAAATCATCATACTCCCAACTTAAAAAAAAATAGGCAGTAAAATACGCCCACTTCAAAATGTTATCTGGAGCACTGTGTCTGGTTAATCAAACTGAAAATGTTCTACAGTTAAGTGGACGCGGTTACGTGAAATACGTTTTCTATATTGAGTACATACACCATCACATATGTTTGAATTTATTCATTAAACATAGCTGCTCCATGCCAGCTACTACCAACCAGGAAGAGACCTAAAATCAAGCGAGGACCTCTAAATCGAAACAAATCAATACGAAAAAAGGAAATTCGGGGCAACCACATTCTCACGTGTAATTGCTAATCTGTGGAACACAATACAAAAGGAAATTAGAACAACAGAAGACAACCTCACCTTCAGAAAATGACTGAAAACATGACTATGGACTCCCAATGACCAGCACAAAATGGACACTGCCAGCAACACCAATAGGGACCAAAGGAAAGCCACCAGCTACTAACCCCCACTTCCGATTCCTCTCCAGCATATACTCACTTACCTCACACAGTCCTTTGAATGACTCTCATTTCCACTGAAACTCACAACCCACACATCCACCACAAAACGAACTACCACAAAACCACACCCAATCACTGGATGCTGCCCATGCAGACACAATACCTCTAGTTCTTACAATCCAAACACACCTAGAAACCGGGCACGCACTAGATGCCAGTTCCTCCTGGTTCTACAAGCACCAGCAGAAAAACACAACCTCTATCCTACTCCCTCTTCCCACTCTCTTACAGAACCACGTGAGCGCCTGGAGACAATGCCAATGGTAACATTGATGTTTGCTTTTATATGTGATCAATCTTGTTTTATGACTCTCTTCATTCAAAATAAACAGAATTAAATTGAATATACTACATTTGTGAATGTAATTGTCTTTGGTTTTTGAAGTTGTTCCTATTGATTAGTAATGTATATCTACTTGTTGCTTTTCTCAAAATATCAGATTTGATTTTGGGAAAAGTGTCCAACATAAGAAATCTCCTTTGTAGCTTCTACAGGCATCGAAGCAGGAAGGAAGTGCAGTCCTTCAAGACCTCGTTACAGGGAAAAATCTAAGAACACCAACCTCCCAGGACTTGAATTTCATCAAAATCAATTTCCATACAGACACAGGCACGGCTATTTTATCTGTCACCGCACTTAGAGGGTAATTCATGGAATTTCGCACAAAAGTGTCGCACGCGGCTGGCGCACAGCGTGCCCGTGCAAATATCTACGCCAGCCGCGTGCGCTAAAATCGATTTCCGCGCACAGTGTATTCATGGATTTTCGCATCCAAAACCAGCCGTGGCGCAGCGTGGCGCAGCGACCCTGCAGCAGCGCCAGTTACGCCCCCAAGAACGCCCTCACGCAAGGAAAAGCCTTAAAAATCCCCAAATAATCGCAAAGGGCTGCGCTAACCCTGGACCAGTTCACAGGGCTGGCAAACAGCAAACGCCAAGCGGGGAACGTTTATTTCAGTGGTTCGCGGGAAGTTCCACATGCGATTGTCCTGTGTACGTGTATTTCAGGGGTGCGTGGGAAGTATCACACGCAAAAGCAGCAGGGTACGTGTATCTCAGGGGTGCGCGGGAAGTATCACACGTGATTCCATCAGGGTACGTGTATTCCAGGGGTGCGCGGGAAGTATCACACGCAAAAACAGCAGGGTGCGTGTATTCCAGGGGTGCATGGGAAGTATCACACGCAAAAGCAGCAGGGTAGGTGTATTCAGGGGTGCATGGGAAGTATCACACGCAAAAGCAGCAGGGTACGTGTATTTCAGGGGTGCACGGGAAGTATCACACGCAAAAAGGTACGTGTATTTCAGGGGTGCGCGGGAAGTATCACATGCGATTCCATCAGGGTACGTGTATTCCAGGGGTGCGCGGGAAGTATCACACGCAAAAGCAGCAGGGTACGTGTATTTCAGGGATGCGCAGGAAGTATCACACGCGATTCCATCAGGGTACGTGTATTACAGGGGTGCGCGGGGAGCACCACACGTGAATTGCACATGTGGGTCCTCCCAGGTGTTCCCTCTACACCCTCCATGGCCCCTGCAGGTGGCCCACACCACAGGGGCCTACCCTGCACATGTCCTGCAGGCACCCAATCCACCATGGCCATGCCCCTCAGCCAACCCACATGTCACCTTGCACTACTGCCCACCAACGCATGTCCCCCTGCAGCCCCAGCCACCAGGGGCAGCCTCCACCAGGCCCCCACTCATGTCCCCTATCACCCCCACCACCCAGCAGTGCAGGGGCAGCCTCCACCAGGCCCCCACTCATGTCTCCCACCACCCCCACCCCCCAGCCACCAGGGGCAGCCTCCACCAGGCACCCACTCATGTCCCCTATCACACCCATCCCCCAGCAGTGCAGGGGCAGCCTCCACCAGGCCCCCACTCATGTCCCCTATCACCCCACCCCCCAGCAGTGCAGGGGCAGCCTCCACCAGGCCCCCACTCATGTCTCCCACCACCCCCACCCCCAGCCACCAGGGGCAGCCTCCACCAGGCCCCCACTCATGTCAAATTCATGTCTCCCTGCACCCCCACCCCCCAGTAGTGCAGGGGCAGCCTCCACCAGGCCCCCACTCATGTCCCCTATCACCCCCACCCACCAGCAGTGCAGCGGCAGCCTCCACCAGGCCCCCACTCATGTCTCCCACCACCCCACTCCCCAGCCACCAGGGACAGCCTTCACCAGGCCCCCACTCATGTCCCCTATCACCCCCACCCCCCAGCAGTGCAGGGGCAGCCTCCACCAGGCCCCCACTCATGTCCCCTATCACCCCCACCCCCCAGCCACCAGGGGCAGCCTCCACCAGGCCCCCACTCATGTCCCCTATCAACCCCACCCCCCAGCAGTGCAGGGGCAGCCTCCACCAGGCCCCCACTCATGTCCCCTATCACCCCCACCCCCCAGCAGTACAGGGGCAGCCTCCACCAGGCCCCCACTCATGTCCCCTATCACCCCCACCCCCCAGCCACCAGGGGCAGCCTCCACCAGGCCCCCACTCATGTCCCCTATCACCCCCGCCCCCCAGCAGTGCAGGGGCAGCCTCCACCAGGCCACCACAATCTAGATCCCTGGCCCTTATGGTCAGCCTCCAAATGCCAAACACCCACCCGAGTATTGCATCCTCCCAATTAGAAATGGCAAAAACATGATAGAACCACAATTGCAAGTTTGCAAATGAACACATGTCCCTCACATACACCCAATGGGTGTCAGTGAATGTCAAAACCCATATCATGATATGCATGAAACCAATGAGATGATACTACACATTGAACTCTGAAGAAAAAATATGTATTAAACGCAACATAAATAGAATCAAAAATAAAGAAACAATAATTGAAATTTTTTAAAAATAAACCAGCAGGTACTTGAAATAATGCAAAACCACAAATCATAATGCAAACGAAAGGTGTCCAAAGTCACAGTCCACAAAAGTTAATCCAATGGAAAATTAAAATCGAAAACCATGCTCCATGGGGAAATCATAAAACAAATGAAAATCCAAAAGTCAACTATATACAGATAAACAATCCAGGGTCCATGATCCCAACCGAAGAAATGAAACCTATCTAATAACACTACCTAAAAAAATAAACTATATACAAAAATGTGGGCCATTGTCCAAAAGGTCCAAAAAAAATGCTAAACCAAAGGAAACCTAACACTAACTACAGAACTATTTACAAGGGCAGCGGGCTAGTCCGATGGCTCACTTCGGGATGTTCCGGGCCAGGGCATCATCGAACTCCTGCTCAATGTCCCGGAGGCGCTCCTCCTCCATGGCCCCGAGGGTCCGCAGGGCCGTCCCCATGTTCCCCCCAAACTCCCTGCGGATTGCCTCGAGGCACTCGGCACGCCTCAGGGGCCTCCGCAGGGAGTTCTCCGCCCTGACCATCGTGAGCCGTGCCTCTTCCGCCCGCTGCCGCTCCGCATCTATGGCGTGGCCCAACCGCTGCCACACGGAAAACACTCCCCGTCCTGGGTCCTCCTGCCCTCCGGCCGATGCCTGCCCCTCCGATGTCGAAGGCCCCGAGCCATCATGGCTCCCACCACGTTGCTGCTGCTGCTGCGCCTCTGCCCGTGCACTGCCTGCTGCTGTCTGCACATCCTCCGCTGGCTGGGGTGCAGTCGTTGATGTGGCCACCCCTGCTGGACGTCTGACTCCCGACTGTGGCAGGGATGCCTCCTCCACCAGCCTGGCCGCACCGTCTGAGGCAGCTCCACAGGGCACCCAGGTGACTGATGGGTGGGAAGATGGCACGGAGGATGACTGGCGCATAGGGGGTTCAGTTGAGGAGGGGGTCTGAGCAAGCCCCATCAAACGGAGGAATCCTGCCTGGGTGACCTGTCCCAGTAGGCCGACGCGGTCAACGAGCCATTCGAGATGACATGCAGTCTCCTCATGAAAAGACTGCAGGTCACCTCGCATGGCCCGTTGACGCAACGCCACACCAGTCAGGACAGGCTCAACCCGGACCCGGATAGCCACGTCCGCAGGCAGAGGAAGGCCAGTTGTCGTGAGCTCATCCCCTGCCTGAAAACAGGTCTGGACGTAGGCATCCCTGCTGGTGCAAGATGATGCAGTGACAGGATCAGGGACAGGATTGCACACAGGCACCTCCGCGGCGACCTGTGCGGCCTCCTGTCCCTGGTCCTGCACTGCACCACTAGCACCAGTGGAATCCCCACCTCCAGACCCCGTCTCTGTTGCTTGCACAGCCTCCTCCTCAACCAAACCCCCCACCAACCTGGATGACTCCGTGCCATCTTCCCCCGTTGGGTCCTGTGGGGTCCCAGCTGCCCCTTCTGCTGCCGAGGAGTCCAACTCTGACCTCCGCCTCTTGGACCTCCCCCTGGCAGCTGTGGCCTGGGATGTGGCACCGGACTCCTCACTCCCCGACGAGATCACAACCTGGGAGGGGAGCCGGGCCTTGCGTCTCTGGCTGGCGGTGCGATCCACGCCGCTGTGCTCCACAGCACCTTCTCCGCCCTCTTCATCAGTTGACGCTGCAGACAGGGAGAAATGAAACACAAGCATCAGGGCACTGTACAATGGACACATACACACATGACAGTTGCACATGAGTGGCATTGGCAAACCTCAGACATGGCATCACAATCGGCAACACACATGTCATTTCAACTTGCACACATGAGCCATACCACAACCACATTGCAACTGCCAGCACCATCCATACACATACAACAGCATGAGCAGGCAAAGGTGAACCAGACATCACATGCAACACAGGGAGTGCACTACACATGCACGCACACCACCACACTTGCATGCATGTGTACACCTCAACCAACTGTCGCAGTGTTCCGATGGGCATCCATGTCACATCTGCCAATCAGGCTTCCACATCCCGCTGTCTCATGCATCCATGTTGCATCACTGTTGCACCCTTGTCAAATACACACACATGCACATGTACACAGTGCTGATACATGCTGCTGAAAACAACATACATGCGTGACATCATGACCATGCCCACTTACATACACATTCATCCAAACATGTGTGCCCACGCAGCTGCATTTGGCATGCAAGCCTACACACACAAGCACCATCCATGTCTCACACATGACAGCCCTCGCATGTGTTAGCCACACGGCCCTGAGAAAATATACGGGAGGGAAAGCCCAAACTATGCACAGGACTAAGGGCTGTCATTAGCAAGAAAACACAAGGGGGGTGGTCCTGGCTGAAACAGTCAAAGCTGATTGCAAATGATTGAAATGCAAATAAAATTTGTTATGTATCTAATCCTTTGTTATGGTACTTATTCGTATAAATCCAAAGGGAAGATGGAGAGGTACCAGGGAGAAGGAGTGTATACCACAAAACACTTAATTGATATAAGACTGGGAGTCTTTTTTTATTTTTTGCCCTCAGTCAAGTATTCATTATTAAACAAACCAAGGTCGCATAGACCTGTAAATGATACAAACATTACATTATATTGCATTATACAGAATATTCATTATTTCACATATTCAGACATGTAAACAGCAACAACACATTGATGCATAGATCAATAGAACATTTTTTGTTGCTCTAACACAAAACCTTGGATAGGTCTAACAAAAGCCAGGCTGGAGGGTGACCAAAGTAGATCGACGTCACTGACATAAATCAAAACCAATTGGAAAACAGGGACCTGTTAACCCCAAAAAGGGGGAAGTGTCCCAGGACGTTTCGGCTAGACAGTGGATCACAGCCTTCTTCATGGAGCCAAGGATTTGGAAACCCCTGTGGAAGAGGAAGAGGTGCTATGGTTAGCGCACCTAATGTCATGTCAGGACATGGTATACAAAAGAACTCCACATACAAAATATAATAAAATTCGTACAAAAAGGACACACTGATTAAAACAGGAGAACTCTGGTAGACTCATATTGTTGGTCAAGTACTGACCTTAACCCGGACGGAGTCCTGGGTGGTGGCCTGATGGCTAAAATTGCAAATTCCAATGGATAACTCTGGTGGAAAAAGTAGAAGCTGCTTCTAACATGGAGGAGCTGGAAAACAAATGTAAGAGAAATTGGGGCTCTTGCATCAGGGGGACCCCTGTGGTAAAAATAGGGGCAAGAATGTTGGTAAATAGGGGGTGTAACAGGAAAGTTACCTGGAGTTAGCTGGGTGATAGTCTCGGCAACCAAGCAATACAACTGGCGAGGTGCCCAAATTACCGATTTGGGAGACTGGAGAACAACGGTGAGCAGAGACAGCTAAAGGCTGTAAAGAGGAGAGAAGACCGTGGTCAGTTTAGGTTTGCCACATGGATTGCAACTGCAGTAATCAGGGGCAATGCCTCCCGTGAGTAAGAGGGAGAGCGCTGTTCGCCTGGACGGGTGCAATGACACAAGGGAGGGAACTTGAAGTACCTGAATCGAGTGGGCTCCGGCGTCCGCGTACAATCGTCAGCTCGGTGGGACACAGAGTGAAGCTGTGTGCACCGTGCTGTACGGCGCAAGCCCAGAAATACCCTGTACACCCCCACCCATACTCGGCCCCATACAAACATATGTGCAACCGCACACTACTGGCACATCACCACACGCACAGGTTACAATCATGATGCATGTACACTTACCGCTCGACTCCAGACGGGTCTGCCTCTCAAGGACCTGGACATGGAGTGCTGGGGATATGCATTCCAGGACCCTCATCTGATCTTCCGACAAGTGGCCCCGGCGCCCCTTAGCATCCGCTGCCTTCAAGAGGCGCCGGGCCTTGTTCAGGGTCCTCGACCTGAAGTCCTCCCTGTGCTTCTTGACATGTTGGAAGACGCGGACTGCCACCCCCTCCGCGTTGATGGCAGTCACGATGTCCGTCCAGATCCGAGTCCGTCCTTCCTTGTCGGCGCGCACACTTCCGTAGAGGGCATCATACTGCCCCAG
Source organism: Ambystoma mexicanum (assembly GCF_040938575.1). Taxonomy (NCBI): domain Eukaryota; kingdom Metazoa; phylum Chordata; class Amphibia; order Caudata; family Ambystomatidae; genus Ambystoma; species Ambystoma mexicanum. The sequence goes on from NC_090928.1 coordinate 139,884,785, forward strand.
GACTTGCTCCACCAGGACACCAACTTCCCTGGCACTGAAGCTGGTGCCCCCCTGCCTCTCTGGCCGGGGGTTGTCAGTGGTGCCAGATGTTGCAGTGCCCGACATGACAACCCCAGAGGCAGGAGTGGTTGGGCAACTGGGTCCTGGGGCTGGGCTGTGGAGCGATGAAATCCCAGTCGGGAGTCTTCGGTTCCAGCAGGGGTGGTCACAGCAACAGCACCCCTGGCTGATGTGCAGGCAGCAAATGGCAGGGCACGTGGGCAGCAGGCAGTCAGGCAGCAGCAGATGGCAGGTGGTAGCGTGCTCGGGGCTCTGGGGGGGGCAGTAATTCGGCCTTGTGGGCAGGAGTGTGGTCTTCTGTGTGCTTACGCGTGGCCAGCTTGATACGGAGTGATTTTGCACGTGAAAATCCTGCACGTCTGCGTGTAAATCGAGGAAAGGCCCTTAGCGCGTATGCACGTCAGCACGCATATGCGATTTAATTGGACCAAAGGCCCTTAGCGCGTAAGCGTGTCTGTGACGTGACACGCGCGGGTGTTTCCCTCATTACACGTGATGACAGAGCACACGTGGATTTCCACCAATCGCGTGTGAAACTTCCTGCGCACCCCGAAGTACACGTACCCAGGCCAATCGCGTGTGGAACTTCCCGTGCACCCCGAAGTACACGTACTCAGGCCAATCGCGTGTGGAACTTCCCGCGCACCCCGTAGCACACGTACGCAGGCCAATCGCACGGCTGGGGGGTGGGGGTGATAGGGGACATGAGTGGGGGCCTGGTGGAGGCTGCCCCTGGTGGCTGGGGGGGTGGGGGTGGTGGGAGACATGAGTGGGGGCCTGGTGGAGGCTGCCCCTGGTGGCTGGGGGTGGGGGTACAGGGAGACATGAGTGGGGGCCTGGTGGAAGCTGCCCCTGGTGGCTGGGGGGTGGGGGTGCAGGGGGACATGAGTGGGGGCCTGGTGGAGGCTGCCCCTGGTGGCTGGGGGGTGGGGGTGCAGGGGGACATGAGTGGGGGCCTGGTGGAGGGTGCCCCTGCACTGCTGGGGGGTGGGGGTGGAGGGAGACATGAGTGGGGGCCTGGTGGAGGCTGCCCCTGCACTGCTGGGGGGTGGGGGTGATGGGAGACATGAGTGGGGGCCTGGTGGAGGCTGCCCCTGCACTGCTGGGGAGTGGGGGTGGTGGGAGACATGAGTGGGGGCCTGGTGGAGCCTGCCCCTGCACTGCTGGGGGTGGGGGTGATGGGAGACATGAGTGGGGGTCTGGTGGAGGCTGCCCCTGCACTGCTGGGGGTGGGGGTGGTGGGAGACATGAGTGGGGGCCTGGTGGAGGCTGCCCCTGGTGGCTGGGGGGTGGGGGTGGTGGGAGACATGAGTGGGGGCCTGGTGGAGGCTGCCCTGCACTGCTGGGGGGTGGGGGTTATAGGGGACATGAGTGGGGGCCTGGTGGAGGCTGCCCCTGGTGGCTGGGGGGTGGGGGTGGTGGGAGACATGAGTGGGGGCCTGGTGGAGGCTGCCCCTGCACTGCTGGGGGGTGGGGGTGATAGGGGACATGAGTGGGGGCCTGGTGGAGGCTGCCCCTGGTGGCGGGGGGGTGGGGGTGGTGGGAGACATGAGTGGGGGCCTGGTGGAGGCTGCCCCTGGTGGCTGGGGGGTGGGGGTGGTGGGAGAAATGAGTGGGGGCCTGGTGGAGGCTGCCCCTGAACTGCTGGGAGGTGGGGTGGTGGTAGACATGGGTGGGGGCCTGGTGGAGGCTGCCCCTGCACTGCTGGGGGGTGGGGGTGCAGGGAGACATGAGTGGGGGCCTGGTGGAGGCTGCCCCTGCACTGCTGGGGGGTGGGGGTGGTGGTAGACATGGGTGGGGGCCTGGTGGAGGCTGCCCCTGGTGGCTGGGGGTGGGGGTGCAGGGAGACATGAGTTGGACATGTTTGGGGGCCTGGTGGAGGGTGCCCCTGCACTGCTGGGGGGTGGGGGTGAGGGGAGACATGTGTTGGTGATCAGTAGTGCAAGGTGACATGTGGGTTGGCTGGTGGGCATGGCCATGGTGGATGGGTTGCCTGTGGGACATGAGCAGGGGTGCAGGGTAGTCCCCTGTGGTGTGGGCTGCCTGCAGGGGCCGTGGAGGGTGTAGAGGGAACACCTGGGAGGACCCACATGGCCAAATCACGTGTAGCATTCCCCGGCACCACCGAAATACACGTACCCTGCTGAAATCGCGTGTGAATCTTCCCGCGTACCTCGGAATACACGTACCCAGGCCAATCGCGTGTGGAACTTCCCACGCACCCCGAAGTACACGTACCCAGGCCAATCGCGTGTGGAACTTCCCGCGCACCCCGAAGTACACGTACCCAGGCCAATCGCGTGTGGAACTTCCCGCGCACCCCGTAGTACACGTACCCAGGCTAATCGCGTGTGGAACTTCCCGCGCACCCCGTAGTACACGTACCCAGGCTAATCGCGTGTGAAACTTCCCGCACACCCCGAAGTACACGTACCCAGGACAATCGCGTGTGGAACTTCCCCTGCACCCCGTAGTACACATACCCAGGCTAATCGCATGTGGAACTTCCCGCGCACCCCGAAGTACACGTACCCAGGACAATCGCGTGTGGAACTTCCCACGCACCCTGAAGTACACATACCCAGGCCAATCGCGTGTGGAACTTCCCATGCACCCCGAAGTACACGTACCCAGGACAATCGCGTGTGGAACTTCCCGCGCACCCAGGAACACACGCACATTCTATTTTTCACACAGCGGGTGTCCGTGTTTGTCGGTACCCCTTTGCACCTCATTTATCCTAGAGGGCCACTGTATGGCCCATCATCATGGCTGTATATGGGTGCTTTTTGTTAGCGCACATTTTGGCGCACATTTTTTTCAGTCGCAGGGGCGCTACCGCCTGCTTTCTTGTGGCGTACTTGTTTGGCCCTGTGCGCGTCTTTGACCGTGCGCTGGTTTGCCCTATTCGATTCCATGAATACGGGTTGTAGGCGAGCGTGTGGGTGTTCCGCGCACTTGCCTCCTGTACTTCCCCCGTGACGCCCATATTTTCACACGTTGTTCCCCATTCCGAGTGTTACGCCCCGTGTTACGCCTACTTTTGTGATGTGCGCCGCGCTATGTGCGATTTCGCATTGGCCGTGGCGCACGCTGTTGGATGACCTGTGCGCTGGCGTGCGCGGCGCACATTTTTAGCGCACATCCAATGTTTTTCTCACGCACGGACTTCCATGAATCGATGTGCGCTGGTTTCCCTGCGATTTTCGCACTTTTACTGCGATTTTCGCACTTTTACTGCAATTCGCACGTTTTGGCACCACTGCGCGGGAATTTTCGGCGCACATTATTTCCATGAATCTCAATCCCATTATTTAATGTGCAATTTTGAAAGAATACAAGCACATCATTTCAGTGATTGATCCTCTGAAGAAGAATGTAGGTTGGCGACTGAATGTTGTCAGGCTCTCGAGAGCAGTGCATCTGTCCTTTCCATCACTGGTGGTCATCACAAACAGATGCCAGACTATTGGGTTGGTGGAAAGACAATGAATGACAGAGCAGCGGAAGGCAAGTGGACATTCAGTAGGAGGTTCAGTATTACAATTGGAGGGAGCTCATGGTAGTACTTGGGTCATTACAGATATTCCATCCAGTGATGTAAGGAAGGGTTATGCAATCATTGGATGCACAGATATTTTGGACTGAAATCCCCAAGGGTCCTAGCCAGCTCAATGGTGAGGAAACATGGGAGTCATATTCCAAAACATTTGGCTAACATCAAGTTGCAGACACCTATTATAAGGCAAGGGTTTTATTCTGATTAGCAACCAAATGCTGTTAAGGATCTTCTAAAGCTATAGATGCAAGCCATTTGCCTGGTTGGATGAAGGACAAAACATGCTGTGGTGTATTCATCCGGAAAGGGCAATACTTGGTGTGAAATTTCAATCACTTCTAATCCAGCATTGGTAGGAACTCTCCCAAAAGCCTTTAGATGAGAAAGGAATCTGAATGATGGTTTTCTTATCCAGGAGGCATTGCATCTCATCTCTCAGGGTCTGGAACTTGATTACATCTCTCGGGATAGGTGTGCCCAAGACGAATGTCTCTGGAGGAAACTCCAAAAAAATGAATGATGTAACCAATGGAGATCATTCTTTGCAGCCAGAAATCTACAGTATCCTGAAGTTTTCCTTGAAGATGTGAAAGAGGAGAACCGTTCCCACAACTGGACCCTTGTACTGAATGGCTGGCAGATAGGTATGGATAGGTTTTACAGAAAGGGAGTAGATACGGCTCAACCTAATCTGATTCAGCAGACATGTTTCTGCCGTGAAAAAGGGCAGTTTCTCTCCTGGGGGAGGGATGTTGGAACAGATGAAGTTGTTGGGGGAACCCATGACAAAAATGTTCTTCCTTTACACACACTAAAGTATGATTTGAACAGTGAATTGCTTCTCCAGAAAGGAGTTCAAGTGGGAACCAAAGAGAAATAAGCACAAGAATGGTAGCTTGGCCAGAGGTACTAAACAGTGTTTCAGTTTTGCAGCCGGAATTGCTTTATGCCACAATGGTTGAGCTTCCATCCACTGACGCACCACTTAGCATATATTAATTCATATCATAAAGGTATTGGATCTGCCTCCTACGATCTCCCAGTGATTGAAAATAAACCCAAAACAATTGTGAAATTTATGCTGAATGCAAATATAAGGCTAAAATAAGGTTGAGCAAGGGATTTGTCCTTTTCATTTGATTTTCTATCTCGCAGTATCGCTGCATTAGCAGGAATCAGCTCTTGCAGAGAAGAAGGATTGACCAATGAGTGTCATGACCACTGTGAGGGGGCACAAGTTGTGCCACAAGCAGGCTCCCACCAGAACCCTGAGGGCCTTAAAACCACTGCAAAAGGGCTCCCTTTAGCACCAGGCACCAGGCTCCAGGCGCCAGGCTTGGGCAGCAGGCTCATATGTAGGAAGGAAGGGCTGTTCAAACTAGGCCCCATTTATGTACATGGGCCTTTAAATCCAACATGGAAGCACCCACACAGTCTAGTTCTAAGAACCAAGCCATGCGGTCTAGTGGTTTGGATGTGGCAGGCCTGGAACTACTTTCCCTGGTACTACTTTACCTGGGCTCTATAAACCACACCCTGACTGCAGAACACGCTTTGAGTTATTCTGCAACCCGCAGCGTGACGCTCACCGTGCCGAGCTCCTGGTCTTCAGCATCTTCCTGTAATCCTGCAAGAACAAGAACAAGAACAAGATTATTCTGTCTTACCTGACAAAAACACCATCCAGCATTCAGCATCTCAACTGGGCTGCAATCGGCAGAAACCGAGAGAAGAAGAAACATCACTCACCTGTGAGTACTAGCTTAAGGATTTCCGGCAAACCGCTACCACAGCTGCTGTTCGAGCATTGCGACCTGCAATAACGAGAAATGTAAAAACAATATTAGAACGTGCACTTCCAAAACATCGAACTCCATCAGTCTTACCTGAATTCCATCGTGCTACGCCACACTTCCATCTGGAGCACCACAGCAACATCTGCAAAGGAAAAGAGACATATTCAGGTTTGCTTTCAATATTAAAGAACCACACAGCACTGTACTTACCTTAACAGATTCCGGGGGCCTGCTATTCATCGCGCTCTCATCCACTTGCAGCACCACAGCGGCCTGTGAGGAGAAGAAGAAGAAAACACAGGTTAGCTTTAAAAGACAATAAAGGCGATGCGCTTCGCGCTTTCTCTTACCTAGAAAACGTGCCTCTCTATCCGGCACACCAGCATCAAGACCTTCGCACCTGAAAAGAAGGAGAGAAAGACATTAAAGAATTCCCACCATAAACAGAACAAAGACTTACAATTAACAAACCTACCTGCCTACCAGCAAATTCGGGGTAAAGGCAGGCCTGGGCCCAAGGAAGGTGAACTGTACCAGTGAAGCAACTCGGGCAGCTCGCCAACAAACGTCAAGCGCCCCTGCACAAGAAACACAGGACAGATAGCTCTCCCTACAAATAACTAAGGTGAGAAAAGAAGCCAGTGGGAAGGAAATCGGTCAGAGGGAGGTGGGAGATTCACCCATTAGAGAAAGTTATAAAAAATCCTCCCTTCTGTAATTGCAGATTCATTATTCAGCACTGGGCAACTACGCATCCAGGGTTCCAGATCTCGGAGCCTTCAGATGCCCCAGGGGAAATCAGGTGAGCGTAACAGACCTCAAAGCCTTTAAACCTTATCCACCTGGACGTCATGGAGACATCTGAAACTGATCAGTTAGCCCAGCATTTGGGACAATTACACGCTGAGGTACACGCAGCCCAGCAGGAAACCAATGCCTTAAGACGAGAGTTAATAGTCACAAAGGACCGTACTGATGAACTAAGCAAACAGCTACTACAAACAAAGGCTGGGCAGGCTCCATTGCCCGGATTCGACCCATCTGTCGCTACACCATAATCAGTCAATCCAGTACAGATAACTTTGCCGGGAGCAGTAGCCCTGGCACCACGAGAACGGTTTAATGGAGACCCCAGAAGATACGCAACTTTCATGAACCAGTGCCGCCTCCATTTTCTTTGTAGGCCTGGGGCTTTCCCAAATGACCAGGCGAGGGTGGCCTTCTTGTTATCATATTTGAGTGGAAGTGCCGTAGACTGGTCGGTACCTTTACTGAGCCGGGATGACCCATTACTGCAAAACTTCAGGGGTTTTCAACAGGAGATGGAAAAGTTATTTGCTCGACACTTGCATGGGCAAGCTCTTGATAACGAACTCCTGTCACTCCGCCAAGGGAATCAAGATTTGCTGACTTATATTGCCACCTTTAATAGACTGGTTGCAGAAGCGGGGTGGCCAGAAGATAAAAGAACTACGTTGTTTCATCGGGGCCTACCAGGAGACCTGAAGGATGTCGGTTCAGTTGGACCACAGATTACAGGATCGAAGAACAGACCGAAGTAGACTCGAAAATCGTGCCATGTACATACGTTCAAAAGAAAATGTGCAACGTCCATCAGAAAATACCACAGCACCCATGCAGATTGGAGGAGTACGGCCCCCTTTAACCAAGGGAGAAAGAGACAAAAGGAGACAGCTACAGTTATGCTTATAGGTCGGTAAATCGGGTCACTACCACAAAAAATGCCCGTTGAAACCTCCAAGGAAGGTGGTAGGCGCTACAGAGAAAGAAGATGATGGGAAAACTACCAGGCCCGGCACGCGTAGAGGTCCTCTTGTCAAGCGAAAAATATGAGTCACAGATCTCACATTTCGCCCTACAAGTAACCTTGATCAATCACCAAAGACCGTCACGGATGCATGCCATAGAGGCATAAATAGACAGCAGAGCAGTTGGTTATTACATAGATCGAGATCTGGCAACAGAAATGGGACTTCCCTTATGCACAAAACCAACAACTGAAAAGGTAACTAAAATTGCTTTGAGACCAGTAACCCAATGCACAACAGAATTAACCCTTCTGTGTCAGGAGGGACATTAAGAAGCAATCACGTTTGACCTCATCAAAGCTCCTCAGTTCCGGTTGATCTTAGGGATGCCATGGTTAGTAACTCACAATCCCCACATAGACTGGCGTGCAAAGAGAGTAACCTTTTCCAACGAATGTGCCCACGCTTGCTACCCGAAATCTATACCACAGCCAAACCTGAAATCTGTTCAAGGAATAGCATCGGGGATCGCGGAACCAATGGACACCTTACCAAAAGAATATCAGGATTATCAAGATGTTTTTCAGAAGGAACAGGCTAACACATTACTGCCACATTGGCCCTATGACTGTCAGATCGACCTGATACCTGGTGCACAGGTTCCTTGTGGTCGAATTTATGCACTTACAGAAACCGAAAATCTCCACTTAAAGTCTTATCTGGATCAATACCTGGCTAATGGGTTTATCCGCCCGTCAAAGTCACTGGCAGCCTCTCCCTTATTCTTCGTACCCAAGAAGGAAGGAGATTTGAGGACTTGCATCGATTACCATGCACTTAATCAAATCACAGTAAAAAAACGCTACCCTTTGCCCCTTGTCCCGGAACTGTTGGACCAAGTCAAGGATGCCCGAATCCACACCAAACTAGACCTCAGAGGAGCATACCACCGTGTACATGTTAAGAAAGGGGATGAATGGAAAATCACGTTTCGCACCAAGTATGGCCTGTACTAATATCAGATAATGTCTTTTGGGCTGTGCAACGCTCCCGCAGCGTTCCAATACTTCATGAATGAATGATGTATTACGGGAATTAATCGATGTGTGTGCTCTGGTCTATATTGACGACATCCTGGTGTATTCCCACTCTGAAAGAGGTCATGTGGAACATGTTCGCTCAGTCCTTGCAAAACTTTGCCAGTACAAACTGTACGCTAAACTCGAGAAATGCTCCTTCCATGTCACCGAAGTTGAGTTCTACGGTTTTGTTCTCTCGCCAAAGGGAGTCAAGATGGATTTACACAAAGTAGATGCCATCCTTAATTGGCCGTCACCTTCCTCACTTAAAGGAACCCAAAGCATGCTTGGCTTTGCAAATTTTTATCGCCGATTTATTCCAGATTTCTCACGAATACTCCACCCAATCACATTGTTACTGAGAAAAAACAACACAAAATTCCAATGGACTGAAGAGGCGGAACAGGTCTTTTAAGAACTCAAGAAAAGATTCACCTCCACGCCAATTTTACAACATCCTCGCCCTGATCTCCCCTATGTAGTGGAAACTGATGCTTCCAGCATAGCTATGGGAGCAGTTCTCTCTCAAAGAGATCCAGAGACAGGCCAATTACACCCTGTGGCCTTTTGGTCATGTAAATTCTCACCACCAGAACTTAATAAAGCAATTACAGACAAAGAATTGTTGGCAATAAAATCAGCCTTCAAAGCCTGGCGGCAGTATCTATTAGGTGCCAGACATACCATCACAGTAATCACAGATCACCGAAACCTTCAATACCTACAGTCAGCAAAAGCCCAATAGTCACGACAATTGCGGTGGCCTCTATTCTTCACAGAATACGATTACGTAATAACATACCGACCGGGAGTTCGGAATGGGAAGGCCGATGCCTTGTCTCGTATGTGTGTTGAAGAGAAAACAAACAGTACCCTGGAACCTCTTGCCATCATCCCAAGTGATAAACTACTGGGACTCACCACCACATTGACTCTGAGTGAACTTCAAGATAAGATTCGAACCTTAATGAACCCTGAGATCTTGCAGAAATGGAATTCCCAAAATGAACATCACACAGTTCTGGATGGATTACCCTACTTCAGGGAACAACTATATCTACCAAGTAAAGATCTGCAAGAATTGGTCATGTCTGGTTATCACGATTCCCTGATCGAAGGCCATCCCGGAATTGCTAAGGCTCTAGCAAAGGTTAAACAGAATTATTGGTGGCCAACCTGGCGTAATGACTTTGCTCGATTTGTTCAATCCTGTGGGATATGTGCACAGAATAAATCACAAAAACAGAAACCAGCTGGCCTCCTACAACCACTGGATATTCCACCGGCTCCGTGGCATACTCTATCTCTTCATTTTATTACGGTACTACCTCCCTGTCAAGGTTTTAATACCATTCTGGTGGTTGTAGATCTGTTCTCTAAAATGGCACATTTCATTCCATTCAAAGGACTTCCTAACGCTACCGGTCTGGCAAAAAACATTTCTTGAACAGATTATAAAACTGCATGGTTTCCCCTCAGTCCTAATCTCAGATCGTGGAAGCCAATTTGTATCCAACTTCTGGAGGAAATGTTGTACCATGGCACAAATCGATGTTCGATTATCCACTAGCCATCACCCCCAAATGGATGGACAAACAGAAAGAACAAACCAGACATTAGAATAGTATCTATTTTCCATGCTGCATCAAGTGGAAGAGAATAGGAAAAACTTGTTATGGATAGCTGAATATGCATACAATAACTCCATACACACCTGCACGAGACAAAGCCCGTTCTACACAATATACGGAAGACATCTACGTACCTCTGAACTAGACTCCCCCATGACCTTGGAAATGCCAGCGGTAAAGACTCTACACACAAGCATAACCCAAGCCTTCAAACGGTCAAATGGACATTTACTGCAAGCCAAAGACACACAAAAAAAATTCTCGGACCAGTATCGAAAGAAAGCTCCTGATTACCAAGTTGGAGAAGAAGACTGGTTGGCATCAAAACATGTGCCCATAAAAGGTACCCGGACCTTTCGTCCAAGATATCTAGGACCCTATACCATTGAATCAGTGATAAATCTGGTGGCCATCAAGTTAGCCTTATCACCAAGCATGCAAATTCATCCGGTGTTCCATGTGTCACTTGTAAAACCTGTGCAACCAGGAACCCGAGTCTTAACACCACCAAAACCTGTACTAGTTGATGGAGAGCCAGAATTTGAAGTTGAAAACATCCTGCATTCGTAACGTCCAAGATCTAAGCTATACTATTTAGTGGACTGGAAAGGATACGAGCCTCAAGACAGAACTTGGGAACCAAGTGAACATATTCACGCACCACGTCTGATTAAGAGGTTTCACCTGGATAACCCCACCAAACCCGGACCAGACAGGAAGCATACCATGAGAGGGGCCTTGGGGGGAGTGCTCTCATGACCACTGTGAGGGGGCACAAGTTGTGACACAAGCAGGATCCCACCAGAACCCTGAGGGCCTTAAAACCACTGCAAAAGTGCTCCTGGAGCCAGTCCTGGCGCCTTTGGCACCAGGCTCATATTTAGAAACTAGGTCCCATTTATGTACATGGGCCTTTAAATCCAACATGGAAGCACCCACACAGTCTAGTTCTAAGAACCAAGCCATGCGGTCTAGTGTTTTGGGTGTGGCAGGCCTGCAAATACTTTCCCTGGTAATACTTTACCTGGGCTATATAAACCACAACCTGACTGCAGAACACGCTTCGATTTATTCTTGAACCCGCAGCGTTACGCTCACCGTGTCCAGCTCCTGGTCTTCAGCATCTTCCTGTAATTCTGCAAGAATAAGAACAAGATTATTCTGTTTTACTTGATAAAACACTATCCACCACTCAGCATCTCAACTGGGCTACAATCTGTGGAAACCGAGAGAAGAAGAAACATCACTCACCTGTGAGTACTAGCTTAAGGACTTCGGGCGAACCGCTACCACAGCTGCTGTTTGAACATTGCGACCTGCAATAACGAGAAAGGGAAAACAATATTAGAATGCGTGCTTCCAAAACATCGAACTCCATCAGTCTTACCTGAATTCCATCGCGCTACGCCACACTTCCATCTTGAGCACCACAGCAACATCTTCAAAGGAAAAGAGACATATTCAGGTTTGCTTTCAATATTAAACAACCGCACAGTGCTGTACTTACCTTAACGGACTATGCAGGCCTGTTTTTCATCGTGCTCTCATCCACTCGCAGCACCACAGCGCCCTGTGAGGAGAAGAAGAAGAAAACACAGGTTAGCTTTAAAAGACAATAAAGGCGCTGCGCTTTGTACTTTCTCTTACCTAGAAAACGTGACTCTCCATCCGGCAACGCCAGCATCAAGACCTTCGCACCTGAAATTAAGGAGATAAAGACATTAACGAATTCCCACCATAAACAGAACAAAGACATACAATTAACAAACCTACCTGCCTACCAGCAGATTCGAGGTCACAGCAGGCCTGGGCCCAAGGAAGGCGAAATGCACCAGGGAAGCAACTCGGGCAGCTCACCAACAAACGTCAAGCGCCCCTGCACAATAAAAATGCAGGACGGATAGCTCACCCTACAAATAGCTAAGGTGAGAAAAGAATCCAGTGGGAAGGGAATCGGTCAGAGGGAGGTGGGAGATTCACCCATTAGAGACAGTTATCACAAATCCTCCCTTCTGCAATTGCAGATTCATTATCAGCACTGGGCAGCTACGCATCCAGGGTTCCAGATCTCAGAGCCTTCCAGACGCACCCAGGAATATCAGGTGAGCGAAATAATGAGCTTCCAAAGTTGGAGTTTGTCATGAGTGAGAAGGAGAAGCACACTCAGGCACATTAGTAATGAAATTGTAACAGGGTCTATTTTGATGAAACAAAGAACCGAGTTGATGGTAGTAGGGATACGATAACCAACAGAAATTCTATCACCTCCGGCGTATTTTAGGTATAGGTTACAAATCAAAGGCTCTCCTTTGAATGATGGAATGCCCTATGCATTCGATTCATAAGTGGGATCCTATGTATCACCTATTGGCATTCACTCACTGTCAGCTGTGCTGCCAGAGATTATGATTCATTCTGAACCTTGCAGCTTTTACCTCTTTTGTTTTGCTCAATCACCCCCAGTGGGACAGGTATCCCCAGATGTGAGTCACACGCTTGCTGGACCTAGAGACCCAAGCTACACCTCACTGATGATGCCAAATGAGGCTGACACATGTCTGGGCTTGCTTTTGGTTTCCTACAGAAGGGATGTAACCATGCAGTTCAGACTGGCCAGACATTTTTCGGGTGGGACAAAGCCTGATTTGCCTATGGTCTTTCCCCTTCTGTAATGGCTTGGCAGGCTGAAGAACGATGGTCTGGAGCATGGCCCAGAACTACATGGTTTTGCTGGTCCCTCCCTACCCCACTAACCCATTGGTGCAGAAACACCATTAAAATGATAATTTATAATTATAATTTTTCTTTTATAATATGTTTAATATCTGAGATCAGTTTCTAAGCGCAAGACCAGAATCCCTTTTCATAATCCTTGAAATAAACTTCAGGGAACTGATAAGGCAACATATGCCACACTTGAATGCCTGCAGCTTCATTTAAACAAACCTCCACTTCCAGGTTAGAAAAAGCTGTAAGTGACTTCAATCCAGCACTCCAACCAAGTCAATGCTTAGGATAGGATGCCCAATGGAAGCCCTTATTTATATATTTTCATGTCGAAGTTCTTTAAATCTGGATGATGAACCGTTATATAACGCCCCTCTCTTTGGATCTCCCCGACCTCACTGAGCCAAGAAGTAGGTTTGTTTTGCAAATTAAAAGGTTTATTTGAAGAATTTGACAATATATATATCACACTTTTATGAATAGAATAATATCTAAATAACACACTTATGAATATGAACAGTGATCAGTACTGGGTAATCTTACAACATCAACAACTCTTTAATCAGTTAGGAGAGATGGAATAGGAGAATAAGGTGGCAGAGAATACCTTTATGGTTCAAGGAAATGTAAAATGGCAAAGAATGCAGCACAGAAATAAACTAGATATGGTTTCAATCAAGAGACAATCTAATCCCTGTTTCCCCTGTTTTTACTCACTCCCCCCACTATGCAATATGAAGAGGTGTAAATGAGGGCACATAGGTTTTAGGAATATTAATCAACAATGCAGTTCAATTCCAGTTCCCCCAGCAAGCTTAGAGAAACAGGTCTGATTTTAAAACAGGCAAAAATACTTTTGAATGGGATAGCAAGGAATGTGAAAAGATGCTAAAATGATTTTAATTCACTAAAGGAGATTCAGGATAAGTGATGGTTACTTTGGATTGGTACAGGTCAACACTAGCAATGATTCATGAAGGATTATCGGATTGAAAACGAATTTCAGCAGTTGGGAACAAGAAACAGCTATTTTGAAAAGTGGTGAAATGGAGCTAAATTGCTATTTGCGGCAATTTTTCCACATGCGTGAAACGCGATTACAGAAAAACTATAATGAAATGGCATGTCGTTTTAGGTTCAGCTAAAGCTTAAGTTAAAGCTTAGGATCTTAGATTTCGGTTCTAGGACGTGCGGTTCAAAAGTTACAGAGGTTTTTGTGAAGGTAGATTTTCAGAAATAAAGTCAAGATTTCAAAATGACAGATTGCGCTTTACAGAGGAGGAATCAATATGGATTTATACTAAGGAGCTATGAAGAAGCAAGACACTCAACGGGCAGCCACCAGAACAGCGGCGCCACCACCCTAATCTCTGTCCGTCAAACCACGTGTCCCTCTTCAGAAATATCAGCGCAAAGATGATTATTGGTACAATTATCAAGAATTATGTGGAGGAGAGAAGAATTAGGATAGACAAAAGAGGTTTTATAATGCAGTTCTGGACAGGCTGAGATGGTTGGAATAAGATTACTTTAAACTAAGAGATGACTATGGACAGTTCTAGACTAAATACTCACCCCTAGGCTTTGGAATGGAATGGGCCCGTCAAGATCTGGTCAAGGGTTTGGCTTTAATTCTCTCACCTCCTGACAGTTCTCAGGCACTCTGTGTTCTGCTCTCAGCACCACATGGCGGACTGGGTGGCCTCTTGGACTGGATATGATGGGTTCTGGATACAGCTCTGCTTTCTGGGTCTGGACCTTGGTTCTAGCACAGGGTCTTAGCTAGAAGCAAACAGCACAGCCCGGCTGTTGAAGGTGAGAGCCCCTGGGGAGTTTAGGGGTTAGAATCAGGTTGCTAGATTCTACAGGCCTGCTGAGAAGGGTTCAGCTTGTGAATTAGGCCTCTCTGCTTCAGAGTTCTAGAGTTTGGTTCTAGAGTCTGGTCTCTGGATCTATCTGGAGTCTGGAGTCTTCTGGCAGGGTGCTTCGCCAAGAATAGTTGAGTAGTGGAAAAGAGTGTGTTTTTTATCTGTCCTAGCAGTCCTTATTTATGTATTTCTAAAGTGGGTGGGGAGGCTGATTCTCTATGCCCAACCCTCTAAGGATTTGATTGGTCAGAGGATTTCCTGTCCCCTGACTGGAGAAAGGAACAGCGTGTCACCCGGTGTCATGTTTATGGCTTAGGTGAAAACACTCCCCTTTGTGTCTGTACAGCATATCTGATTTTTCATAAAACCCATATTTACAATATACACTTGTTAATGCTACCTAAATTGCATGACAGATTGCCTAAGGTACATTTCTGTCCAACTCTTATCTCCCTAGGAGATTTGGTTCAGAAATGACCACTTTTTGTGTTTTTGGTGTCATGACCCGGCAAAATTGCCCCTTCTGGACCTCATGGTCATTGTCACGAAGGGCTGGTACTCCTTGTTCCTCCCAACATGGCCGTACCAAGCTCTGTGCTACGCACTAGCTTTCACGTCGTGGCACGTACTATAAATTGGTCACGCCCCTGCGGGTCCGCGCGTCTCAACGCTATCTTCGGTAGTGACCCGACGTGTGTTTACTCTCTACATTGGTTTCCTTTGATCCTCTTACTTCCTTCCTTTCCTTTTATCCTGTTCCTGGATTTCCCCCCCTACTTACTCGTTCATCGCTATCCTGGATACCTTGGAACCACGAACTTCACAGAACTCTGAACGCGTCCTGCAACCTGACGAGGCTCGGGCGAGCCTATTTAAGACCCGAACCATCCACAGGAAGAGTCCTGCGGCCAAACAAGGGAGATCCCGATCACAGGTGAGATGGGGGGAGATTTACGACAGTTTGAGACGCCCAACGATCAATACGGATTCTACCATGGAGAATGCTATTCAGGACCTGATGCGCGGAATGCAAGAACTTTCCACAGAGATGCAGAATTTAAAAGCCGAGAATGCGGCGCTAAGACAGCTTGTCTTGTCACGTGACTCCGCGAACAAGGACAGCGTATTATTGGGAGGAGTGGTTGATAAATACGACGGTTCAACAAAGACCTTACGTGGATTCCTGGATTCTTGTTTGGTACATTTTACCTTCAAGCCCTACTATTTCTCAACTCCTAGGGCTAAGGTGGGCTTCATAATATTGCATCTTTCCGGTAATGCCCATACATGGGCCACTCCTTTACTCAATTCAGGGGATGCTCTCCTGGATGAGCCAGGGTGGCACGTCCTAGTTTATCCCAGGCCCTCCTGGACTTGTCTATGCAAATAGACTTCAGAATCCAAGAAAGAAAGGCCGAAAAGAAAAAGAATAAAGTCCCAATTCAAAGAAACTCCCCAGAGAATACTACAAGGACAGAATCTGCCAACAATCCGAGCAATGATTCTGAACCCATGCAACTTGGAGCCTTTCGTGTACCAATTTCCCCGCAGGAAAGGTTAAGAAGGATACACACAGGCTTATGCATGTATTGTGCCTCAGATAAACATCTAGTTAAAGAGTGTCCTCTGGCTCCTCCCCGACGCTCAGGAAACGCCAGCTCCCGATCCTAAATGGAGCAAGGTTTCGGGAGAGCGATGTTTGCTCCACATCAATTCCATCCTTGAACTCTCCTCGACAAAAGAAATTGGTGATATTACAGGCCTTTTTATCGCCATCCAAGGACAAGGTCTACCCCATACTGGCCTTGGTGGATTGCGGAGCAATGGGAGTCTTCATTGATCAAGATTGGGTCAGAAGTCATAACATTCCATATGAAGCAAGAAGTTTTTCACAGCCAGTGGAAGCAATTGACGGAAGACCTCTTTCCTCAGGACCCATAAGTCTGCAAACAAGGGAGATCCATCTTTCCATAAATCATCATCACGAAAGAATTGTGTTTGACATTATAAAATCAGCCCATTACCCCTTGGTTCTGGGCATGCTCTGGTTACAAAGGCACAATCCATATATTAACTGGACGGCCCGATCCTTATTCCTGGGCTCGGAGTTCTGTATGAACCATTGCTTAAACCTGGATACCTCAGTCACAGCTCCTATAAGTCTACCAAGGTGTCCAGAGACACCACTCATGGTTTCCAATATTGTACAAGTTCCAGAGATCTATCAAGGGTATGCTGATGTATTCTCTACTGCCATCGTTCAAGCCTTACCTCCACATAGACCCGAAGACTATGCCATAGATACTGAACCCTCAGCAGTGATTCCCTTTGGCAGGATGTTTATCCTTTCAGAACCCGAAAAGAGAGCCCTCCGGGAATACCTAGACACTAATCTTGAGAACGGCACCATAAGACCTTCAAAATCACCAGCTGGTGCTTAATTGTTCTTCGTTCCAAAAAAGGATACCAAAGAGCTTAGACCTTGCCTGGACTATCGGGGCCTAAATCAATACACCCTGAAAGACAGATACCCACTACCCCTGATCTTGGATATCCTTGAAGCTGTGAGAGGTGCAGTGATATTCACGAAACTGGATCTCTGAGGTGCTTACCATTTGATCCGTATCCGGGAAGGAGACGAATGGAAAACAGCCTTTAGAATGCCCTTTGGTCACTTTGAATACCTAGTCATGCCCTTTGGTCTGACTAATGCTCCCGCAGTCTTCCAGAGTTTTATGGATAGGGTGTTCTCTGACATGTTATTTCTCAATGTTATCGTCTACTTGGATGATATATTGATCTTCTCCAAGTACTCCTTGAAACATGAAGAACATGTAAAAGCAGTACTTCAACGTCTCCGTGAAAATCAACTCTTAGCCAAACCAGAAAAATGTTTGTTTCATGTTACATCAGTTCACTATCTGGGATTTGTCCTTAGTTCAGAAGGAATTAGTAAGGACCCTTCAAAGGTGAAGGCCATACTGGCTTGGCCCGCCCCAACATCTGTTAAGCAAATACAATCCTTCCTGGGGCTTGCCAACTCCTACCGGAAATTCATTCCCACCTTTTCCGAGATTGTTCAACCCATTGTTAATCTCCTGAAGAAAGACGTTCCATTTGACTAGTCTATACCACAAGACAATGCATTCCAACACTTGAAAGAAGAATTCACTCAGGTCCCATCCTGGCCCAACCTGACATAAATCGTCCTTTTCTAGTGGAAACTGATGCCTCCAATTACGCCATAGGAGCAGTTTTAAAACAAGAATCCGATGATAAGTTGGAACATCCCATTGCTTATCTCTCACGGACCCTGACCACCAGCAAGACTCACTACTCAGTTCTGGAGAAGGAGTTATTGGCTATTCGTCATGTCTTCACTGAATGGAGACATCTACTCCTGGGTGCTAAATATCCAGTTCAAGTCCGTACTGATCATCGAAATCTTCAGGTCCTACAATCCATGGAGTGCAAGAACAGTAGACAAGCTCGATGGGCCTACTTCTTTGCTCAATATCAATTTCAAATTTCACATGTTCCTGGATCGCAAAACTTGATTGCCGATGCCCTTTCTCGGCGTCCCGACTACGTTCCCTTGGAGGATAAGATCTATCCTAAAATGTTTCCACCCACAATCTTTGTAGCTCAAGCGATCAATCTCCTGGAAGAAATCAGAGTACAGACTCAATTATCTGAACTCTGGAAGGACATATCGAAGAAAAATCCCTGGCGTCTAACAATCAAGGAAGGATATTTATTCAAGAACAATTCAGTGGTCATTCCGACAAAAGAACTTCAACAGAAGGTAATGAATCTATGCCATGATACTCTTCACTCCGGCCATCGAGGAGTAACCAACACCTTCCGTCTTATACAAAGACAGTTCTGGTGGCCAGGGATGAAGTCCAGTGTAGTTCAATACATCAAGACCTCTGCTATTTGTAGTCAGAACAAATACGATAATCAGAGGCCGGCGGGTCTGCTTCTACAACCTACGTTGCCAACCAGACCCTGGGAAGTTATTGCCACTGACTTCATTGTTGAATTACCACCTTCCCGAGGATATACAACTATCATGGTAACCATTGACTTGTTCACTCATCTAGCTCATTTTACACCATTGTATAAACTGCCATCTTCCTCAGAACTTGCTGGAATTTTCCTGGAACATATTTTTCGTCTTCATGGCCTTCCTTCCAAGATTATTTCGGATCGGGGACCTCACTATATTTCACAATTCTGGAAACATCTCTGTCGTGTTCTAGGAATCCAATGTGCCCTTTCTTCAGGCTATCATCCACAAACCAATGGGGCAACGGAACGAGTAAATCAAACCCTGGAACAATATCTTTGTTGTTTTGCCACCAAGGTTCAAGACGATTGGTCTCTCCTTATACCTTTAGCCGAATTCTCCTACAATAACTCAGATCATTCAGCTCTCAAGATCAGCCCTTTCTATTGCAGTCAAGGTTATCACCCGACTGTTTTACCATCAGTTCTTCCAGAATCTACTCCGGTACCTACCCTTGACTCTTGGATTCAGACGCTGATCGACTTACAAAGAGAGGCCAAGGATCAGTTAGAACAGGCCCAGACTCGAACCAAAAGATATGTGGACTCTAAGATAAGACCATCACCTTCCTATTCAGTTGGCGATCAAGTCTGGTTAGCCTCGAAAATGTTACCTCGACATCTACGACCAAACAAATTAGCTCCTCACTATTATGGTCCATTTTCTATAAAGGAGATCATCAATCCTGTCTCCTTCCAACTTAAGCTCCCAGATTCCTGGAAGAAGATACATCCAGTCTTCCATACTTCCCTGGTGAAACCCTACGTTAGTTCTACTCGAAAACCCTTCAAACCCACACCTGTTGTTGTGGACGACCAGTTGGAATATGAGGTGTCCAGGATATGTGATTCCAGGTATAGGAGGGGTCGACTACAATATCTGGTCGATTGAAAAGGCTACCCCCCTAGTGAGAGAACATGGGAACCAGTTTCTAATTTAAAGACCCCTCGTTTGCTCAGAAGATTCCATCTTATTCACCCAGGCAAGCCTGGAGGAACCAGTCTTCGGAGGGGGCATGCTGTCATGACCCGGCGAAATTGCCCCTTCTGGACCTCATGGTCATTGTCACGAAGGGCTGGTACTCCTCGTTCCTCCCAACATGGCCGTACCAAGCTCCGTGCTACGCACTAGCTTTCACGTCGTGGCATGTACTATAAATTGGTCACGCCCCTGCAGGTCCGTGCATCTCAACGCTATCTTCGGTAGTGACCCGACGTGTGTTTACTCTCTACATTGGTTTCCTTTGATCCTCTTACTTCCTTCCTTGCCTTTTATCCTGTTCCTGGATTTCCCCCCCTACTTACTCGTTCATCGCTATCCTGGATACCCTGGAAACACGAACTTCCCGGAACTCTGAACGCGTCCTGCAACCTGACGAGGCTCAGGCGAGCCTATTCAAGACTCGAATCATCCACAGGAAGAGTCTGCGGCCGAACAAGGGAGATCCCGATCACAGGTGAGATGGGGGGAGATTTACGACATTTGGTGGGTTTCCCAATATTATTTCTGCACCCATTTTTAGACATGCATTCATATCCTCTCTGGGCATATTACTGTAATTTCTTATGTTCATAGCAACAACACGGCAGCTACAATATGAATACATTCCGGGGTTTGGTCTCAGAACATCACATGGCGTCCAGCTTAGTCTTAAATCGTGAGGGAATTTTTCATTTTAAGAACCTCAAAGTTTCCCATTTTTGTCAGCTTGGTACAATTTGTTATAAACATTTTTATAAAACATACATTTGCTTTCAATTCAATTCACATCTCAGTCTGGTCCGCCTCCTAGAGCTGGACTGACTCAGAGGGTCACATGTCTTGTTTCCTGCCAACACTTTGTTGACAGTTACACCCGAATTTAGCATATTCCTATTCATCCCAGAGAGTTCATTGTCTTGACTGAGAGCAACAGGCTAGGGTGTCTCTGCTTGTTCCTGTTCAGACCAGCTTGTCAATCTCTTGGCCAAGGGCAGGGGAAGCTTCCTTTGTCCAGGGAAAAAGTGTGAAGGGTTCTCAGGGGAAGCAAGCCTTTTGGCGTTTTAACTGCATCAGGTTACTTTCTAATCAATTGTAACATAGTTCCTTGTGGAAAAAAAATAACATTTATAAACTTAAAATAAGCAACATATCCTTAAATCAAGTCTTTTTCAATATGAAATCACTGTGTGGCACTCTCATATGGCATTTTGTTGGAATTCTCTTCTTTGGCATAGTTTGGGTTCAATTGTTCAACTTTACACAAATGGTTTTAAAACACTGACTTTCTGGTAGAGGTGAGCAATGGTATTACACCCATTTTTGACAGCTGTCTTTCCATAAAGTATCTTTTAAAATAGGATTTTGTTCTGAGAACATATGATTTTTGCTGACATTGTATTGGTGTGGATTCTTGCAGTAAATGATGTGGAACACCCAACAAAGAGGTTGGATCTTTTAGGTGATTTGTGAGCCATGATTCTAGCAATTTTTGACAATCAAGAAAACGGATTTTCAAACAGATCTGTGTTTCTTTTTCAATCAGCATTGCTATTTCCAAGTGGTTTCAGGCTACTTTGTGGGTAGCCCAATGGTGGTTTCTGGCAGTGGTCTCCTGTGTTACCACTGACATAGGCAAAAGTGGATGGTGGCCTATTTTTCAGGTTTTCACTGTGCAATTTCTGGTGATTTCTAGCGAGCAGCATGCTTTCCGGCGGCCATTATGATGTTTCTGCTGCCAGCAATGCACAGTGATGTTGCAGGGCTTGGATGAGTGGGTTGATACATTCCACAAGCCCCCCTCTTGCGATGGCCGTTGAATTTCCATCAATGGAACTTTGCAAGACTGGGATGTAAGCCTCATCTCTCCGGATTCCACAAATGGAAAAGTTCAGCATCTTTTCCTCCATCAGGGGTGGATCGATTGGTTCTCCTTGTCAGTCCTGATGGGAGTATTGAGCGATACCCTGCGCCCCTCGGATCTTTGCTCCCGGTCCCCGGGTCATCCTCCTTGGTCAGTGTCTATGGTTTATCTCTCTCTCTTTCTCTTCTAGGATGACAAAGCAAAAAACATATTTGTAGACATTTCCCCACCACTATTAATGTAGTGGGGCAGACATATACATTTTATAAATCAGGAGACATTTTTATTATTGTATTTTATAGACTATATGTGGAACATTTTAGGGTTGATATTTTATGGATCTGGAGTGGCCCCCTCTGGGGTTTCAGAAGACTCCTCCAGTTGCCGCAGAGTGTGCCTAGGGTGGCAACACTTTAGCTGATTAATATGGACCCACTTATCCTCCCCTTCTGCCAAACTGCCTTTGGGGATGTGGATTTTGTAGGCGACTGTTGAGATCTTGTCTACAATTTCAAAAGGTCCCTTCCAGGTAGCAGAAATTTCCGCTGTTTGGCCTGGTTCCTTTGGAAATTGTATAGATAGACCCGGTCTCCTACATCATATTCTTTCCTGGTAGTCTTTAAGTCATAGTGGGTCTTCATGCTGTCGGCTGATCTTTCTAGATTTCGCTGAGCATAGGCAAAAGCATGTTAAAGGTGTTTTGTTACATTTTCAACATACTCATGTGTTGTGGAGGCATTGATCAATGTCTGCTCTTGGGTCCTGTAAAGCAGATGCTGGGGAAGCACCATCCTGCATCCAGTCATCAGCTCAAACAGTGACATACATTTTTGTTGCAGATGAAGGGGTAGATCTGATGGCCATTAGGACAAGAGGTAATCGAATATCCCAACTTGGCAAAGAATCTGCCACAATTTCTTTTTAATATGCTCACAATGGTTTTGTTGTAACGTTCTACTGCACCACTAGAGGCTAGCCGGTAAGCAATATGTAGCTTCCTTTTAACCCCAAGTATCTCCCACATCTTTGTCATTACTTCGCTGGTGAAATGGCTACTTCTGTCTGACTCGATCCTTTAGGGTAGTCCAAAACGTGAAAAGATGTGGTTGATCATCAGGGCAGCTGCTGTTTCTGCCTTGCAGTTTGGGGCCGGGAGACATTCCACCCATTTAGTAAATAAGCATTTCACGGTCAACATGTACTTATTTCCCCTGGAGTAGTGAATCACGAGCCCGATAAAGTCGACTTGCAAATCTGACCATGGCAGTGTCATCCCCCTCTTTTGGAGAGGCGCACCGTGTGTGAAGGATGTTGGCTGAAATTGTGCACACACAAGACACCCCTTCAAGTATTGGTCAAGGTCCTGCCCCATGTGTGGCCAGTAGGCACCCTCTCTTAAGATTTCAAATGTTGTATGAAACCCCCTATGACCGGCTGTGGCCGCATCATGGGCGTGACTTAACATCAGGCTTGGGAATGAGGTAGAAACCACCCACTGATCATGGCCAGCTAGGGATTTCCTCACCAACAAACCGTCTTGGATTCAGAACATTTTTGGACATTTCATCAACACTCTGAGGTCCTCTTTCCCTATGTAATCGGTATCCGTCAGGGGAAAGTTTTCAGGGTCCTCAATGGCTGATAAAACTTACCAATTATTGGATCCCCTTTTTGAACCGTAATCAAATCAGCATCTGGGGTCTCCTTACTCCATTGTGCAGTTGAAAGATCATTGTGAGCACTTGTCTGGGACCTAGTGATAGCAGTGACCTGGATTTCCCCCAACAGGGACTCGATCTCTATTAGATCCCCTCGGATGGCCCCGGTTTTGGCTAACTGATCAGCTAAGTAATTTCCAGTTTTGTCTGGTCCCTCTACTTTGGAATGACCCTTGATCTTTTTCCAGTAGATGGTCATCCCAATCGAGGTGACCAGATCATCAATATTTTGGATTAACTTCCCATGTTTCAAGGGTTTGTTATTAGCACATAGCATGCCTCCATGCTATGTGCTAATAACACACGAACCCGTTCCGTACATAATCTGAATCTGTGATTATGACCAGTTTGTGGAGTTGATGTTGGACAGCAGTGAGGATGGCTTGATGCACAGCCATCAACTCTGCCACTTGACTTCTTCGGGGACCAATCTTGTACCCAGCGGAGGGTTCTGGGGACTCATTCACCCATGCATTCCCTACGCCGGCCACAAGTTCTTTTTCCCCATTGTTGTCAACATGGTAAGAGCATTCATCCACATAGACAGTGGGCATTCCCTCACACTTGTCTTCTTCAAAGACTTTGTGTGGGGAATTGAGGTATGCCTCCATGATGTCCTTGATTTTTAGACTCCCGTCCTCGAGAAAGTTTTCTCTTGCACAATCATGCAAGTCGGCCAGCCCTTGCGCGAGGGTACTCTTCTTGTTTTGGGCATATCTGACCTCCACAGGAAAGCCTTGCATTGACAGAATCCAGGAAGTAATTCGGAAATTACTCACATTTCCGGCACGGATTCTGTCACTTTGGAGATATTGCAGAGGCTGGTGTGGAGTCTCCACTATGATGTGTTCCACCTGGATGAACGGGCGGTAATTCTTCAATGCCCACACAGTTGCCAGGAGTGCCTTCTCACAATCGTTGAATTTTTCCTCCACAGAGTATAAAGTTTTACTCGCATAGGAGATTACTTTATTGACCTTGTCATGCTTTTGGTATAATACTGTAGTCAAGCATGTATTAGAGAACCCTGTCTCCAAAAAGAACTCCTTGTTTCTGACAGGGTAAGCTAGGCCAGGCGCTTGTGAGAGGCTTCTTTTGAGTTGTCGTACTGCCTCAGATTGTTCTGGACCTCATTCCCACTGGAACCCCCCTTCAAAAGATGAATCAGGGGTCTGGTGATCTCTGCGTAGCCCTCAATGAACTTTCTGCTGCAATTAGTCAGTCCAAGGAGGCTCCTTAGTTCCCGCAGAGTTGTGCGGTCCTTCAGTTTCTGGAGTGCTTCCACTTTCTTTTCCTGGGGACAGAGACCCTCAGGAGTAATATCATGCCCCAAGAAATTAACACGGGTTCTACACCACTGTGCTTTCTGAAAGGAAAGTTTTTCTCTGGCGGCCCTCAACTGTGTCAGAACATAATGGATCTCCGCTATGTGTTCCTCCACAGTTGAGCTTTTGATGAGGACATCATCTACATAAGCCAGGTTACCCCTTTCACCCAGGTTGGGAATGGCCTTATGTAGAAAAATGTTGAACTCATTGCCGGAGTTGAGGTATCCAAAGGGAGTCTGGGTCCATGTGTACTGCTGGCCCCCAAACGTAAAAGCCAGCTTGTATTGGTCCTCCCTATTGACAGGTACAGTCCAGTATCCATTGATCAGGTCTATTGCAGTGAATACCTGTGACCCCTGTATCTGGGCCAGCCCTTGGTCAATGTAGGGAAGATGCCATCGGGAAGTATGGACCCATTTGTTGAGCTCCCTAAGGTCGGCGCAGAGTATCCACTGGCCGTTTGGCTTCAATATCCCCAGCACCGGATTATTGAAGGTGCTGTGGACGGGAAGGAATATCCCACGGGACTCAAGGTTCTTAATGATTTCAGTAAGGGACTCCATTGATGCGAGAGGCAGGCGATATTGCTTCACAAACACTGGAGTCATACCAGGGTCCGTGGGACTTGTTGTGTGGATGTCAGTGCGACCACAATCATCACAATCAGGACTCGAATTCCCAGGAGGCAAAGAGGAGGCAGTGCTCAGAGCACCACCTGCAAGTAACTAAAATCTCAATTTGTCACGCTGCTTGTACTCGACTTGCTGCTTGTTTTTGTTTTAGTATTGCGGAATAGAAGCTCAGCCTCCTAAAGACTGAAGCAACTGTATCCCTAAATACCTCATCTGTCAGTTTAACGGGAAGCAGACAGGACTACAAGTCCCAGAGTGCTCTCGCGCCCATATATAGAAACGTCAGGCGCTTCAGCGCCGGCGCTTCTGCAACGAAGCCGGTCTACGCCGGTCCCGGCGGACGCTATATTAACAACCTCAGCTCTATCCTCACTCAGGACTCGAATTCCCAGGAGGCAAAGAGGAGGCAGTGCTCAGAGCACCACCTGCAAGTAACTAAAATCTCAATTTGTCACGCTGCTTGTACTCGACTTGCTGCTTGTTTTTGTTTTAGTATTGCGGAATAGAAGCTCAGCCTCCTAAAGACTGAAGCAACTGTATCCCTAAATACCTCATCTGTCAGTTTAACGGGAAGCAGACAGGACTACAAGTCCCAGAGTGCTCTCGTGCCCATATATAGAAATGTCAGGCGCTTCAGCGCCGGCGCTTCTGCAACGAAGCCGGTCTACGCCGGTCCCGGCGGACGCTATATTAACAACCTCAGCTCTATCCTCACTCAGGACTCGAATTCCCAGGAGGCAAAGAGGAGGCAGTGCTCAGAGCACCACCTGCAAGTAACTAAAATCTCAATTTGTCACGCTGCTTGTACTCGACTTGCTGCTTGTTTTTGTTTTAGTATTGCGGAATAGAAGCTCAGCCTCCTAAAGACTGAAGCAACTGTATCCCTAAATACCTCATCTGTCAGTTTAACGGGAAGCAGACAGGACTACAAGTCCCAGAGTGCTCTCGCGCCCATATATAGAAACGTCAGGCGCTTCAGCGCCGGCGCTTCTGCAACGAAGCCGGTCTACGCCGGTCCCGGCGGACGCTATATTAACAACCTCAGCTCTATCCTCACTCAGGACTCGAATTCCCAGGAGGCAAAGAGGAGGCAGTGCTCAGAGCACCACCTGCAAGTAACTAAAATCTCAATTTGTCACGCTGCTTGTACTCGACTTGCTGCTTGTTTTTGTTTCAGTATTGCGGAATAGAAGCTCAGCCTCCTAAAGACTGAAGCAACTGTATCCCTAAATACCTCATCTGTCAGTTTAACGGGAAGCAGACAGGACTACAAGTCCCAGAGTGCTCTCGTGCCCATATATAGAAACGTCAGGCGCTTCAGCGCCGGCGCTTCTGCAACGAAGCCGGTCTACGCCGTACCCGGCGGACGCTATATTAACAACCTCAGCTCTATCCTCACTCAGGACTCGAATTCCCAGGAGGCAAAGAGGAGGCAGTGCTCAGAGCACCACCTGCAAGTAACTAAAATCTCAATTTGTCACGCTGCTTGTACTCGACTTGCTGCTTGTTTTTGTTTTAGTATTGCGGAATAGAAGCTCAGCCTCCTAAAGACTGAAGCAACTGTATCCCTAAATACCTCATCTGTCAGTTTAACGGGAAGCAGACAGGACTACAAGTCCCAGAGTGCTCTCGCGCCCATATATAGAAACGTCAGGCGCTTCAGCGCCGGCGCTTCTGCAACAAAGCCGGTCTACGCCGGTCCCGGCGGACGCTATATTAACAACCTCAGCTCTATCCTCACTCAGGACTTGAATTCCCAGGAGGCAAAGAGGAGGCAGTGCTCAGAGCACCACCTGCAAGTAACTAAAATCTCAATTTGTCACGCTGCTTGTACTCGACTTGCTGCTTGTTTTTGTTTTAGTATTGCGGAATAGAAGCTCAGCCTCCTAAAGACTGAAGCAACTGTATCCCTAAATACCTCATCTGTCAGTTTAACGGGAAGCAGACAGGACTACAAGTCCCAGAGTGCTCTCGCGCCCATATATAGAAACGTCAGGCGCTTCAGCGCCGGCGCTTCTGCAACGAAGCCGGTCTACGCCGGTCCCGGCGGACGCTATATTAACAACCTCAGCTCTATCCTCACTCAGGACTCGAATTCCCAGGAGGCAAAGAGGAGGCAGTGCTCAGAGCACCACCTGCAAGTAACTAAAATCTCAATTTGTCACGCTGCTTGTACTCGACTTGCTGCTTGTTTTTGTTTCAGTATTGCGGAATAGAAGCTCAGCCTCCTAAAGACTGAAGCAACTGTATCCCTAAATACCTCATCTGTCAGTTTAACGGGAAGCAGACAGGACTACAAGTCCCAGAGTGCTCTCGCGCCCATATATAGAAACGTCAGGCGCTTCAGCGCCGGCGCTTCTGCAACGAAGCCGGTCTACGCCGGTCCCGGCGGACGCTATATTAACAACCTCAGCTCTATCCTCACTCAGGACTCGAATTCCCAGGAGGCAAAGAGGAGGCAGTGCTCAGAGCACCACCTGCAAGTAACTAAAATCTCAATTTGTCACGCTGCTTGTACTCGACTTGCTGCTTGTTTTTGTTTTAGTATTGCGGAATAGAAGCTCAGCCTCCTAAAGACTGAAGCAACTGTATCCCTAAATACCTCATCTGTCAGTTTAACGGGAAGCAGACAGGACTACAAGTCCCAGAGTGCTCTCGCGCCCATATATAGAAACGTCAGGCGCTTCAGCGCCGGCGCTTCTGCAACAAAGCCGGTCTACGCCGGTCCCGGCGGACGCTATATTAACAACCTCAGCTCTATCCTCACTCAGGACTTGAATTCCCAGGAGGCAAAGAGGAGGCAGTGCTCAGAGCACCACCTGCAAGTAACTAAAATCTCAATTTGTCACGCTGCTTGTACTCGACTTGCTGCTTGTTTTTGTTTTAGTATTGCGGAATAGAAGCTCAGCCTCCTAAAGACTGAAGCAACTGTATCCCTAAATACCTCATCTGTCAGTTTAACGGGAAGCAGACAGGACTACAAGTCCCAGAGTGCTCTCGCGCCCATATATAGAAACGTCAGGCGCTTCAGCGCCGGCGCTTCTGCAACGAAGCCGGTCTACGCCGGTCCCGGCGGACGCTATATTAACAACCTCAGCTCTATCCTCACTCAGGACTCGAATTCCCAGGAGGCAAAGAGGAGGCAGTGCTCAGAGCACCACCTGCAAGTAACTAAAATCTCAATTTGTCACGCTGCTTGTACTCGACTTGCTGCTTGTTTTTGTTTTAGTATTGCGGAATAGAAGCTCAGCCTCCTAAAGACTGAAGCAACTGTATCCCTAAATACCTCATCTGTCAGTTTAACGGGAAGCAGACAGGACTACAAGTCCCAGAGTGCTCTCGCGCCCATATATAGAAACGTCAGGCGCTTCAGCGCCGGCGCTTCTGCAACGAAGCCGGTCTACGCCGGTCCCGGCGGACGCTATATTAACAACCTCAGCTCTATCCTCACTCAGGACTCGAATTCCCAGGAGGCAAAGAGGAGGCAGTGCTCAGAGCACCACCTGCAAGTAACTAAAATCTCAATTTGTCACGCTGCTTGTACTCGACTTGCTGCTTGTTTTTGTTTTAGTATTGCGGAATAGAAGCTCAGCCTCCTAAAGACTGAAGCAACTGTATCCCTAAATACCTCATCTGTCA
Source organism: Ambystoma mexicanum (assembly GCF_040938575.1). Lineage (NCBI taxonomy): Eukaryota > Metazoa > Chordata > Amphibia > Caudata > Ambystomatidae > Ambystoma > Ambystoma mexicanum. Next base: position 139,913,505 of record NC_090928.1, read on the forward strand.
GTTTAACGGGAAGCAGACAGGACTACAAGTCCCAGAGTGCTCTCGCGCCCATATATAGAAACGTCAGGCGCTTCAGCGCCGGCGCTTCTGCAACGAAGCCGGTCTACGCCGGTCCCGGCGGACGCTATATTAACAACCTCAGCTCTATCCTCACTCAGGACTCGAATTCCCAGGAGGCAAAGAGGAGGCAGTGCTCAGAGCACCACCTGCAAGTAACTAAAATCTCAATTTGTCACGCTGCTTGTACTCGACTTGCTGCTTGTTTTTGTTTTAGTATTGCGGAATAGAAGCTCAGCCTCCTAAAGACTGAAGCAACTGTATCCCTAAATACCTCATCTGTCAGTTTAACGGGAAGCAGACAGGACTACAAGTCCCAGAGTGCTCTCGCGCCCATATATAGAAACGTCAGGCGCTTCAGCGCCGGCGCTTCTGCAACGAAGCCGGTCTACGCCGGTCCCGGCGGACGCTATATTAACAACCTCAGCTCTATCCTCACTCAGGACTCGAATTCCCAGGAGGCAAAGAGGAGGCAGTGCTCAGAGCACCACCTGCAAGTAACTAAAATCTCAATTTGTCACGCTGCTTGTACTCGACTTGCTGCTTGTTTTTGTTTTAGTATTGCGGAATAGAAGCTCAGCCTCCTAAAGACTGAAGCAACTGTATCCCTAAATACCTCATCTGTCAGTTTAACGGGAAGCAGACAGGACTACAAGTCCCAGAGTGCTCTCGCGCCCATATATAGAAACGTCAGGCGCTTCAGCGCCGGCGCTTCTGCAACGAAGCCGGTCTACGCCGGTCCCGGCGGACGCTATATTAACAACCTCAGCTCTATCCTCACTCAGGACTCGAATTCCCAGGAGGCAAAGAGGAGGCAGTGCTCAGAGCACCACCTGCAAGTAACTAAAATCTCAATTTGTCACGCTGCTTGTACTCGACTTGCTGCTTGTTTTTGTTTTAGTATTGCGGAATAGAAGCTCAGCCTCCTAAAGACTGAAGCAACTGTATCCCTAAATACCTCATCTGTCAGTTTAACGGGAAGCAGACAGGACTACAAGTCCCAGAGTGCTTTCGCGCCCATATATAGAAACGTCAGGCGCTTCAGCGCCGGCGCTTCTGCAACGAAGCCGGTCTACGCCGGTCCCGGCGGACGCTATATTAACAACCTCAGCTCTATCCTCACTCAGGACTCGAATTCCCAGGAGGCAAAGAGGAGGCAGTGCTCAGAGCACCACCTGCAAGTAACTAAAATCTCAATTTGTCACGCTGCTTGTACTCGACTTGCTGCTTGTTTTTGTTTTAGTATTGCGGAATAGAAGCTCAGCCTCCTAAAGACTGAAGCAACTGTATCCCTAAATACCTCATCTGTCAGTTTAACGGGAAGCAGACAGGACTACAAGTCCCAGAGTGCTCTCGCGCCCATATATAGAAACGTCAGGCGCTTCAGCGCCGGCGCTTCTGCAACGAAGCCGGTCTACGCCGGTCCCGGCGGACGCTATATTAACAACCTCAGCTCTATCCTCACTCAGGACTCGAATTCCCAGGAGGCAAAGAGGAGGCAGTGCTCAGAGCACCACCTGCAAGTAACTAAAATCTCAATTTGTCACGCTGCTTGTACTCGACTTGCTGCTTGTTTTTGTTTTAGTATTGCGGAATAGAAGCTCAGCCTCCTAAAGACTGAAGCAACTGTATCCCTAAATACCTCATCTGTCAGTTTAACGGGAAGCAGACAGGACTACAAGTCCCAGAGTGCTCTCGCGCCCATATATAGAAACGTCAGGCGCTTCAGCGCCGGCGCTTCTGCAACGAAGCCGGTCTACGCCGGTCCCGGCGGACGCTATATTAACAACCTCAGCTCTATCCTCACTCAGGACTCGAATTCCCAGGAGGCAAAGAGGAGGCAGTGCTCAGAGCACCACCTGCAAGTAACTAAAATCTCAATTTGTCACGCTGCTTGTACTCGACTTGCTGCTTGTTTTTGTTTTAGTATTGCGGAATAGAAGCTCAGCCTCCTAAAGACTGAAGCAACTGTATCCCTAAATACCTCATCTGTCAGTTTAACGGGAAGCAGACAGGACTACAAGTCCCAGAGTGCTCTCGCGCCCATATATAGAAACGTCAGGCGCTTCAGCGCCGGCGCTTCTGCAACGAAGCCGGTCTACGCCGGTCCACGGCGTCCGACGGCTCACGGCCCGAAACGCTGCAATTTCGGAATAAGAGTGACACAGCGAGAATAAGGTATGGGCTATTTAAACCTAACTGAGTTATTGACCCGAAATGAAACTTTACAGCAACTAGGAATAGTACAAAATTACCTCAGACACAGACAAGAGATAGCACCCACTAATGCCATACCGACAAGTAGCACTTCACCTAAAACCGCCCTTAACACGAAACCCGAACCAGAAATAGAAGACGACAAAGCCCATCTCAAAATTGCATTACTGAACACCAGGTCCATGCCTAAACATGCACAAGAAATCCATGATTACATCACGGACGAAAACTTAGACATCCTATGCCTTACAGAAACCTGGCTACAAGAGCCTGTTGGACCCACGATAGACACAGCAGTTCCTACAAACTACAACATCTACACAAAGAATAGAGATACAGGAAAGGGTGGAGGTGTGGCGATTATCGCAAAAAACTCACTTAAACTCTTTGCCTCTCCTATTCAGTGTCTAGGTTGTGAGGTCATCCACCTCAAACTCACACCCACCCCAAATAACTGCATTAACATAATCACTATCTATAGACCCCCATCTTTAGTATCCGACTTCAATGATGAAATCATGACATTACTAAATAGCACTAAATCAACCAACACAGAGACTATAATGTTAGGCGACATAAACAGATGGAGGGGGAACTTACAGGACCAGCTAGCCATCACTCTAGAAGAGGACTTAGAAAACAGTGATTTCACTATCATCAATAAAGAGCCTACTGCAAATACAGGGAATCAACTTGATTGGATCGTTACAAACAATCCCAAAGTAACTATGCTCGGTACTTACCCCTGCATATGGTCAGATCATTTTAAAATCGAAATCTCTCTACCATTGAAATTCAATAAGGGAAAACCAGCTAATTTACCTAAACCAGTTATGGCCAGAAACTTGAAAAAGATCACGAGTAGTATGCTCTCTGAGGAAATGCAGAAAATCATGAGCTCCACCAAGGATGAAGACCATAGTAAACATATAATTCGGACTTACAACCAAGGCATGTTAAAACTGCTAGACACTCATGCCCCCTTGAAAGACAAAAATGTTAGACCCAACCCAAATCATCAAAAATGGTTCACCGCTGAAGCCGTTAAGCTTAAAAAGGACAAAAGATTTCTTGAAAGGAAATGGTTAAAAGATCCTTCCGAAACTAATAAAAGCAATTGGAAGACAGCAGACCAACTATATAAATCAAAACTAGTGGATTTGAAGAAAAACCACTATAATGACATCATAAGTACCGCGGCAAACTCCACTGGAAAACTCTTCCAAATCCTTAAATCCATAGATAAGCCTACAACACTCACACCACCATTCCAACCAACGGAAACAGACTGTGAGAATGTCCAGACTGCCTTCCAAAATAAAATAACCAAAGTCAGAGATACAATCATTATCTGCCAGACCACAAATACCTCAGCTAAGACTTTCTCTATAGAACATAACATCGAGACAGAAGCCCCTAAATTTCAATTTCGACCCATCACAGTCGACACAATGAAGAAAACGCTATCCACCATGAGGTGTACCTCGTGTTCAGAAAACTTTCTTCCCTCTAAGCTCATTCTCGAAAACCCCGATATCTTCTGCCCCTTTCTCACAAGAATGGTAAATGCCTCATTTAGAGACCATACTGTACCCAACACCATCAAAACAGTTACGGTCACTCCCTTACCAAAAAAACCAGACCTTAACCAACAGGACCCTGCCAATCTCAGGCCCATCACAAATTGCAATTTTCTGCTGAAAATTATGGATAAAATAGCCACCGACCAACTTCAAAGCTACATTGATGAAAACAACCTACTTCATCCACAACAATCTGGGTTCAGATCCAGCCATAGCACCGAGTCAGCACTATTGGACCTCCAAACTGAAATGCTTTCCATTTTGGACAGAGACAAGTCGGGGCTGCTGATACTGCTGGACCTTTCGGCGGCGTTTGATTTGCTAGATCATGTCAAACTCCGCGAGGCCCTTGAAAAATCAGGCAATTGCTCAAAGGAAGCCATTGAATGGATCGCCTCTTTTCTACAAAACAGACAATCTAAGATTGTTTGGGGAGACAAAGCATCTAGCGCTAAGCTAGTCGACTGCGGGGTCCCTCAGGGTGCCAGCTTCTCCCCATTACTTTTTAACCTCTACATGCGATGCCTTTGCACCATGTTATCCCAGATGGGCATATTTTTTTTACCAACTTCGCTGACGATACCCAACTGGTATTTGAACTCAGTGGAAACCATCAAATAGACAATGATAAACTTAATACCCTTTACAACACCATCGAACACTGGATGAAAGAAAACTGGATGTGCTTAAATGGCTCTAAGACTGAGCTCATGATCTTCGGATCCCCACAAGCCAGAAAGAAATTGAGCCCTGCCTTTAACTCATTCACCATCAAAAACATCCAGATTCCAATATCAGCAAAAGTAAAGACCCTAGGTGTGTACCTTCAAGCCTCTCTTGGCGCTGAAGCACACACAAGCTACCTTAAAAAAAACTGCCAGTACCACCAAATCCTCCTAAAAAAGATCAGGCCACTGTTAGACCAAAAGAACAGCACCATCATTGCTAGGGCCACTATATTATCTAGATTGGACTACGGAAACTCCCTACTCTTGGGAGCCAACAGCAAGTGCCTGAAAAGATGCCAAACCATCCAAAACAACGCCATCAGAACGATCACTGGAAAATCATGGAGAGAACATATCTCCGGAGAAAGGAAAGCCCTCCACTGGTTGGCTATGGAGGAGAGAATCTCTTTCAAGTCTCTCACCATAGTACATCGTTGTCTTTATGGCACAGCCCCGGCCTACCTCAAGAAACAGTTTAAATGGTACGAACCGTCCAGGACCCTCAGATCATCAAATATAGGCAAATTACAAACCATTACCACAAAAAAACAACATGGCCTCGGCAAGGCTTTCCCGACAATAGTCATCGGTAAATGGAATGACCTACCCACTTCACTAAAACTTGAACCTAACTATCTCATCTTCAGGAAAAAACTGAAAACCTTACTTTTTAAGTAAATCCTGGAAACACACTGTACCATGTTGAATTAATTCAGGCCTCTTCCGCCTAGTCCCGTCTTCATTCTTTGTTGTCCTGTCTATATGTAAGCGTTCTGATGCCCGTGGGCTTTAACGCTATATAAACAAATAAATAAATAAAATAAAATAAATAAATCATATGAGTCCACCGCAAAGAGATCTTGAAAATCCAAGAAAACTTGTTTCAACTTTTGCTTCTGCTCCAGAGTCACACAGGCATCAGCTAGGTTGACTTTCTCTTCAACCATCTGCCTGAAGCCTGGAAAGACTTCTGGTTTCGCTATCTCAGCGGCCTCCTCCAGCTGGGTGGAGAAGTCCCTGGTCAAAGTGCTGATTTGGACTGGTGGCTTCAGGTGTGAAAGGCAGCCCTCATGGACCTGGAAAATCATCTCATTCCTCCTGAAGTCACAAGTCACATCTTCCTTACCATAAGGGCAGGAAGTGTACAACAGGAGGTTCCCCCCATGCCGGGTAAAAATCCTGTCTGGTGTTGGGTTGTCATCAAGGTCACTGTCAAAACAGTCCTTGGGGATTGGTCCTAACAGTTCATTTCCTAAATCAATGGAAAAATGTCAGTCATCAACCGCCATTCCAATAATGGTGCCTGCGGCTAGAGTGATTCTCTTTAAGTCGCTGTTATCCACCTCTATTGGAATGGTGTCACGTTCTATGTTGACTAGTGGGTTTACCCCCAACCCTTGCTGTTGGAGAGAAGCATTCAGATGAATATAAGCATCAGGGTTTTTCAATTTCTGTCCTCTTTTAACTTTCACTTCCAGGGAGAATTGTCGGGTCCTTTCTGGGATGGTGACTTCCTCTCCAATCTGAATTTCAACTGCATAAGGTAGCAATTTAGCTGACCTAAATGATTTCTCTGGATCATCAAAGCCCATGGGATTATCCGCTAATCGGGACCAAGCTTTGAAGTTTATTAGGTCCAAACTAATGGCAAAGCGATTGAGAATATCACTGCCTAAGTAAAAGGCGACAGTGACGTCTCGCACGACCCAACAATTATGGACTATGCTCTTGTTGCCTATGGAGATTTTGAGCATACACCTGCTTGGCAGGAGATGTTTGAAATTCAGTGTTTTCAGGTCCATTTCCCATTTGTCTAGAAGTCTAAAGGTGGGAATGGCTGGATCTTTTGGGAGTTGGCGGAACATGGCTTCGCTGATGAAGCTCTTACCGTTGTTCACACACACTCGGGCAAGAACAGAGTCCTTCCCTTCATTTACCTGAACAGGGATGAACAACTGCTCTCCAATTTGCTGAATATCAGCCAGGATCTGAGCTGATTTCACATCTTTCTGGACTATTGGAGTGGGAATGTCTGATGTTGGATTGGTAAAGAATTTCAGAGTGTTTCCTTCCAGTGTGGAATACCACCTTAAACTGGAGGGAAGGTTGATTTTCAGAAATAGAGCGGACCCCCCCATCACCAGTCTGTTGTCCTACTGCTATTACGGTCACGTCTGGAATTTGGTTGTTCTGGAAGTGAAATTCTACTTGGTCAGATCTTTGTTCAACCATGTGACATGTGCCGTTTAAACTAACATGGTTGACACTCTGTTTTAACATTATTGGTCGGCTAGTCTGGGTCCAGAGGACCTTGTTTACGCAATCTATTAGGGGTGACAACCTTCTCAGGAGGTCATTCCCTAGTAAACAAGGGGTGCCCTCTGAAGTCACTACTATGACCGGGTGTTTCACCTTGTGTCGCCCAATTTTAATGTCCAAATCCGCAGTCCCCTCGACGGAAATTTCCTTCCCGTCAAACTTCTGAAGTTGTCCAGGAAGAGAGGTGAGAGGAATTTGGTAATTCTCCCCCCTTCCTCAATTTAGTTCATCAAAGGCGTTTTTGGACAGAAGGGTAGCTTGGGATCCAGTGTCCACCAGTGCCAAAATTGTACCCTGCCCCTGTACTTGAACCGGGGCATAGTATCAAATAATGCACATTTTTGGACAACTGGTGGGCTAATTGTCTGGTTTTGGACATGGAAAGAGAAGAGATTTGGGCAGAATTCTGTCCAGAGTCATGGAAATCTGAAAGAAAAAGTTGGCAACTGGAGATAGGAGCGGTTTTGGGTTCCCCTCGTTCCGGTTCTAAGCCGCCCCACCCCCCTTTTTGGAGGCAGTCACCAGCATGGGTTTGAACCAGGGGATTTTGATGCTGTTGGTTCTGGGATGGGATGATGGGCGGCGCTAGCTCAGTCCCCACATCTCCCCAGTCTGGATGTGAATCCCTTGGGAACCATTTTTCTTTGGGAGGAGTTCCCCCATCTCTGAAGGAGAAGATCCTTTTCCCAGGATCCTCTGAGGATCCCTCTCCTTCAAATTGGAAGATTTTTACCTCCTCCTCAAAATGGGTCTGTTTTGATCCTTTGTGTCTCCTACCCCCCCTCTGCTCCTTGGGTGGCGGGCTTTCAGGGGCAGGAGATTTTGTTTCCGGGTCCTGGGTTTCCAGGGGCTGTTAACAAGTGGGGAAGGAAGCTTTCTCCAAGGCTTTACACCCCCTTCCCCTTGTGCCCCCTCCCTGGGAATCGGTGAGTTATCGGGGTGCTGCCCCCGTCATTGTTCTGGAGCACCAGGTTCAGAGTTTGGGGCATTCTGTGCCGGCATGCTCATCTGATGGTTCTGCTGAGCCCTCAGCATGAGACCCAGATCGTGTGCCATATTTTGGACCTGGCGCTCAAGCTGTGAAACCCGCTCAGGCTGATACAGGGTTCTGTTTTCTCCCCTGGGCTGATCCCGGGAAGGGTAGCTATCCCGGGTTGGGAAGATTTGGGTGCCCCTCCACCCTTGGCCTCCCCTCTCCCAGATTAGGTGGTCTGGGCTCAGGGAAGTGGGGAAAGAAGGATGGATGATTTTGGGGTTGGAAATTTTGTGGATACCTGGGGAAAAAGTTCTGCCCAGGATTTGGTGAATTTCTGCCCTCCTGGGGGAAGTTCGGAGGGAAGTTCCCTGGGTTAGGTGCTTGGTTGGATCCCCCCCCCCCTTGGGCTGGAGGAGTCCACACATAACCCAGGATGGGACGGCTTCCCTTGTAGCAGGGACTTACATAGTCAGGGGAGTGAGGGATCCCATTTGTGGGACTACCTCCTTGACTCCCTGTCTGTGACTGGCCCGAGGGCCTTCTGGGCTTGGAATTATTCTGTGCGGGCAGGTTTTTAGGCCCCCCATCTCCAAATCTAAAATGGGGGAAACCTTTACCTCTGCCACCTTAGCAGGTCGGTTTGGGGCTTTTCTGAGCATTATTTTTAATTTCTATGGGCTTCTGCACCTTGTAGATTTGGGTGGCCTGTTCAATGACCCAGTCTAGTGACCTTTTCTCATGAAAATCTCTCACTAGCTGGGTCATGATGTATTTGGGTAGCGCATGGAAAAATGTATTCACAAATTCTTTACTGTCCGTGCGCACCCTTTTGGTAGTCTACGCAAAGGCGCGCTTCAAATCCTGCACAAATTCTTGTGGGGCCTAATACTCCCCACATTGCAAATTGTAGGCCACCTTGCAAGCCTCTTGGGGATTGTTATGAACAGAAACAGAAAAGTGCTTTAAGACGGCCGCCCTATATGTGGACCATCTTGAATGATTTTGGCCCTCCAGCCCTGCAAAGAAACTGGAGTATTCAGGGGAGAATGTCCATTTTACGTACTGAATGCAGCTACTGCTGTCTTTCAAATGGAAAGTCTCCATCATTTCCCACACAGAATACTTGGTGTTCTTGTGATAAGGGGCGATGACACTCCTTATTGCCTTAATCTGTTTTAAGGGGTCCTTAAGCAAGGCCCTTTTTGTCTTATTGGCCTTCTTGGTTCGGGTAACCCTGGTCCATTCATCCTCTGAGTCAGAGGCACTGCTCCCAGAGGTGCCGTCTGATCTTCCAAGTTTTCCCAGATTCTGCGAGCCTGGGAATGGCTGGCAGAATGTGGGGACCTAGTCTCCTGTGTCCTGGGACGCTCAGAGGAGTCTTCAGATTCCTCCTTGCTGCCAGGATTTGATGGGTACCCCCCCACTGACCTAACTGGGCAGAGATTTTCAGGAAGCCCTTAGTGGGCCTACTCTCCTGGGGTTTCCCCACTAAATTGCACTGTACTTGGGTGCCCATACCCAGTTGCACGCCCATCCATTCCTGGAAGATACTGGCCTATGAGCCCCATACTTCTGACTGGATAGTAATCTGCCCTCCCTGTGGTCCTGGGCTCATGTGCGCCAGGGGACATGGGGGTGGCAGAGTCCAGGGACTGGGAGAGATGGGGGCCTCAGGTACTGGGGCTCCTGAGGTTATGCTCAGAAGTTTCCCTTTCCCAGCGAACCTCATTTCTATCAGCCCCTGCTCCCTGTTGCCATGCAAGAGCCTGAGATTTCTGTTCCTCAATCAAGGCCTTACTAGACTCTATCCGTCTCTCTTGCATGGCTACTTGTCGCTGGAGCCTATCATTGTGCTGACAGAGAGCCTCACATTCTCTCTGTGCTTCCTGGTTTGTCCTGAAGTACTGGCCCAGTCTTTGCTGCAGGAGGGTTACCTCCTTAGTCCCATCCCTACTGGCCTGTTCCTTTCTTGCCAGAGCATCTTCCACCCTCCTGGTGTGCTCTAACAAGTTTTGATGCTCTTTTTGGAGGTCACCCAGTCCCTGGAGGGCCAGGTGATTTTCTTACAGCTTCCCTTTTAAGTGACAGACTTCCTGCCTAGGTTATCCCTTTCCTGAGCAAGAGCCTGCCTCTGTGCCGCCAGGTCGTCCCTCTGCCTTTGAAGGGCACCAGCTATCTGGTGCTCTTCCTCAAATTCTGCCTGGGTGTCCAGGTCTTTCAAAAATAATGTATTGCTCTCTGCCTTTTCCATATCTAGGTGGCTTTGCAGGGTGACTACCTGCTCTGCGCATGCCCTATTGAAATCCAGTTGTTGCTCCAGCTTTTTCTGGCTCTGCAGTAGGGAGTCCAAACCTTCTTGATACTCCTTCCGCAAGGCCAGAATTCTGGTATCCTGGTCTACCATTTCCTGTTTCAGGATACCCATATCCTCTTTTATTTTAATTAGATACTGGCTACTTTCATTTTCTGACTCCTGGCTCCTCTGCAGCCTGTGCTCAGAGGAGTCCAGATCAGATTGGGCCTTCTCTAATTCCATCAATTGCCTACTTGCCAGATCTTGGCCTTCAGCACATTTGTCCTGTATGGCTCCCATATATAAATATAAATATGCCGCTACCCTGGCAATCTTGTTGTGCTCATCCTTGGCCTTAGAGGCCATATATAGTTCACTCGGGCCACATGTAAGGGACCCTGATCTCTGCAGATATCTAACCCAGTTGCAGTGACCTGTTGTGTGATCGCCTGCAACCACGCATTCTGGTCCTGCTCAGTCCATTCACCTCTCACAAATAGCTTATGTAAGAGGTGCTCTCTAGCTATCTTGATGTGTACCCATGTCGCCATTCTGGAAATTGATTTCCTTCCTCATTTACAGAAGTTTATTATTTTATTTTGCAAAACAGACCATTTCCTGAGAGTGTTCCTTTTTGAGGGGTGCTTTTAAAGTGTAACACCGCATAGTAGTCTAACAGGATTTATGTATCCTGTCAGTTAGCACACTGTATTAAGCTGCACAAGTGGTACATCTAATCCAGAAATCCCAGACGAGCCCCCAATCTGTAAGTGACTTCAATCCAGCACTCCAACCAAGTCAATGCTTAGGATACGATGCCCAATGGAAGCCCTTATTTATATATTTTGATGTCAAAGTTCTTTAAATTTGGATGAAGAAACCTTATATAACTCCCCTCTCTTTAGATCTCCCCGACCTCACTGAGCCAAGAACTAGGTTTGTTTTGCAAATTAAAAGGTTTATTTGAAGAACTGAACACTATATATATCACACTTTTATGAATAGAATAATATCTAAATAACACACTTATGAATATGAACAGTGATCAGTACTGGGTAATCTTACAATATCAACAACTCTTTAATCAGTTAGGAGAAGGAATAGGAGAATAAGGTAGCAGAGAATACTTTTATGGTTCAAGGAAATGCAAGATGGCAAAGAATGCAGCACAGAAATAAATTAGATATGGTTTCAATCAAAAGACAATCTAATCAGTTTTTCCCCTGTTATTACTCACTCCCCCCACTATGCAATATGAAGAGGTGGAAATCAGGGCACACAGGTTTCAGTAATATTAATCAACAATGCAGTTCAATTCCAGTTCCCCCACCAAGCTTAGAGAAACAGGTATGATTTTAAAACGGGCAAAAATACTTTTGAATGGGATAGCAATGAATGGGAAACGATTCTAGGATCTTACATTTCGATTCTAGGATGTTCTAGGACATCCTAGGACATGCGGTTCAAAAGTTACAGAGGTTTTTGTGAAGGTAGATTTTCACAAATAAGGTCAAGATTTCAAAATGACAGATTGCGCTTTATAGAGTAGGAATCAATATGGACTTATACTAAGGAGCTATGAAGAAGCAAGACACTCAACGGGCAGCCACCAGAACAGCGATGCCACCGCCCTGATCTCTGTCCGTCAAGACACTTGTCCCTCTTCAGAAATATCAGCGCAAACATGATTATTGCTAAAATTATCAAGAATTATGTGGAGGAGAGAAGAATTAGGATAGACAAAAGAGGTTTTATAATGCACTTCTGGACACCGCTGAGATGGTTGGAATAAGATTGCTTTAAACTAAGAGATGACTATGGACAGTTCTAGACTAAATACTCACTCCTAGGCTTTGGAATGGAATGGCCCCGTCAAGATCTGGTCAAGGGTTTGGCTTCAATTCTCTCGCCACCGAACAGGTCTCAGGCACTCTGGGTTCTGCTCTCAGCACTGCACGGCAGTCTGGGTGGTCTCTTGGACTGGATCTGACTGGTTCTGGATACAGCTCTGCTTTCTGGGTCTGGACCTTGGTTCTAGCACAGGGTTCTTAGCTAGAAGCAAACAGCACAACCCGACTGTTGAAGGTGAGAGCCCCTGGGGAGTTTAGGGGTTAGAATCAGGTTGCTAGATTCTGCAGGCCTGCCGAGAAGGGTTCAGCTTGTGAATTAGGCCTCTCTGCTTCAAGGTTCTAGAGTTGGGTTCTAGAGTCTGGTCTCTGGATCTATCTGGAGTCTGGAGTCTTCCGGCAGGGTGCTTTGCCAAGAATAGTTGAGTAGTGGAAAAGAGTGTGTTTTTTATCTGTCCTAGCAGTCCTTATTTATGTATTTCCAAAGTGGGTGGAGAGGCTTATTCTCTATGCCCAACCCTCTAAGGATTTGATTGGTGAGAGGATTTCCTGTCCCCTGACTGGAGAAAGGATCAGCGTGTCACCCGGTGTCATGTTTATGGCTTAGTTGAAAACACTCCCTTTGTGTCTGTACAGTTTATCTGATTTTTCATAAAACCCATATTTACAATATACACACTTGTTAATGCTACCTAAATTGCATGACAGATTGCCTAAGGTACATTTCTGTCCAACTCTTATCTCCCTAGGAGCTTTGGTTGAGAAATGACCACTTTTTGCGTTTTTGGTGGGTTTCCCAATATTATTTCTGCACCCATTTTTAGACATATATTCATATCCTCTCTGTGCATATTACTGTAATGTCTTATGTTCATAGCAACAACACAGCAGCTACAATATGAAAACATTCCGGGGTTTGGTCTCAGAACATCACACGGCGTCCATCTTAGTCTTAAATCGTTAGGGAATATTTCATTTTAAGAACCTCAAAGTTTCCCATTTTTGTCGGCTTGGTACAATTTGTTATAAACATTTTTATAAAGCATACATTTGCTTTCAATTCAATTCACATCTCAGTCTGGTCGGCATCCTAGAGTTTGGCTGACTCAGAGGTTCACATGTCTTGTTTCCTGCCAACACTTTGTTGACAGTTACACCCTAATTTAGCATATTCCTATTCATCCCAGAGAGTCCATTGTCTTGACTGAGAGCAACAGGCCAGTGTGCCTCTGCTAGTTCCTGTCCACACCAGCCTTTCAATCTCTTGGCCAAGGGCAGGGGAAGCTTCAATTGTCCATGGAAAAGGTGTGAAGGGTTCTCAGGGGAAGCAAACCTTTTGGAGTTTTAACTGCATCAGGTTACTTCCTAATCAACTGTAACATAGTTCCTTGTGAAAAAAAATAACATTTATAAACTTAAAATAAGCAACATATCCTTAAATCAAGTCTTTTTCAACAGGAAATCACTGTGTGGCACTCTTATATGGCATTTTGTTGGAATTCTCTTCTTTGGCATAGTTTGGGTTCAATTGTTCAACTTAACACAAATGGTTTTAAAACGCCGGCTTTCTGGTAGAGGTGAGCAATGGTATTACACCCATTTTTGACAGCTGTCTTTCCATCAAGTATCTTTAAAATAGGATTTGTTCTGAGAGCATATGATTTTTGCTGACATTGTATTGATGTGGATTCTTGCAGTAAATGATGTGGAACACCCAACAAAGAGGTTGGATCTTTTAGGTGATTTGTGAGCCATGATTTTAGCAATTTTTGACAATCAAACAACTCTGTGTTTCTTTTTCAATCAGCATTGCTATTTCCAAGTGGTTTCAGGCTACTTTGTTGGTAGCCCAATGGTGGTTTTTGGCAGTGGTCTCCTGTGTTACCACTGACATAGGCAAAAGTGGATGGTGGCCTATTTTTCAGGTTTTCACTGCGCAATTTCTGGTGATTTCTAGCGAGCAGCATGCTTTCCGGCGGCCATTATGATGTTTCTGCTGCCAGCAAAGCACAGTGATGTTGCAGGGCTTGGATGAGTGGGTTGATACATCCAACAAAGCTGCCTTTCTCTTTAAGGGAAAACATTTCCTTTTATTCGATACTGGTAGTGTGTGCTATTACATTACTAATTGTAACATTGTTCAAAACACCAGGGAAGTAATTTCACAACTTAAAAGTGGCATTTGTTGAGGCTCCGATGCATCAGTTACACCTCAAGAGCACATTTGTGTAGCGCCAAATTCTATACCAGCAAGAAAGCCTTAGCTGCTGCATTGGAATCACTAAAACGGCCTGCTAATACATAGAGGCTGCAAAAATACTTTTTAGACTTTGGGATTAAAATCAAACTGACCCCATTTTCCAATTATGTGTTTTCAAACCTCTCACTTCAATATGCTTTTTAAAATATCATCAGTCATTTTAGGAAACTAGCAGGCCCCCCTCAAAACTGGTTGCACATAACTTAATGGTTACATGTGAAAAGAACATGCTTTTTCTCAGAATGTGCACTGTTTTCAACCCCTTGGGCCTCATTACAACTCTGGCGGTAGTCGTGCCGTTAAAAACGACACGGCTGCCGCTGGAGTTGCATTTTTTCCGGCACCCGTGAATGTGCATGAACCGGGTCATGCAGAGTTAGACGGACCCGGTACTTGCCCATTTTTGGGTGCCGGAATCAAGGGCCTCCTCATCCCCATTCTGCCCCATAGGGCTGAATGGGGATGGGGACGTCGGATGCACCGGCACATGCAGAGTTGTGCCGGTGTATCCGATGTGCTGTGCTCGCGGGTGCCGGTCGGCCCGCCAGGAAAAACCTGGCAGGCTGTCAGGCACCCGCAAGCACAGCCTGTAGTATGGTGGCCCTTGAACTACGGTACCGGCATGCTTACCAGTACCATAGTTCCCAGACAGCCAAGCTTGTAACGAGGCCCTTTGTGTCCCCTACTGTTTTGGGGGCATTTTAGATAAGAAAGCAATTCCAGGCCCACATTCTAGTCGTTCTGGTCCTCCAGCCAATGAAATGTTCTTCTTTTGTCGTTTTGAGAATTATCTGTGCTGTGGCTTTCCTTTGCAAATCATTTCACTCTGCAACATCTGATGATGAGGCATGTGGGACGTTGTAAGCTATTGTCTTATTCCATTTCTGCATAGATTTTAAAGTTAGTCCAATCAACCGTATCAAAATCTGCAACTTGAGGGGCGCTGCTGGGCAGCCAAGAAGATGGCTACACTTACGTGAAGCTCTGTCTCTGCCAGCATGGTTGGAGCTGTTATATCCGGAAAGCAACCTTGATTTAAAGCCACAGGTGGTCCCTGCTCATGGAGAGGACCTCTATTTCTGCGCCCGAGATACCCTTCATCCCCTGGGGTCACACACTTTGCGGAAGTGGCCAGCGGCACCTCTGTTCTGCTGGTTAGGACCTTTGCAGCAGCCAGCCCTCTGTATGCTCCTCCTCTGCACAGTGGGCACGCCAGCAGCCGCAGCTCAAGCGGATGTTCTTCATCGACTTTTTGGGCCTGCGCAGGGGTCAGCGAGGATGCACCAACTACCAAAGCTCCTTGCCAGGAATTCCTATGTGGCATCATCCTCGTTGTCATCTGGGACTTTTGTGTGGGTCTGGCCGTCGCCGGGCTCCCCCTTTGGTACTGTGAAGCGTGTCGGCACCTGCGGCCTGCATAGATGCTGGGCCCACCATGGGGACCAGCTCAGATTGCCCCAGACCATGATCTGGGCGTGAAACAACTACATGAGATCCAGCATGGCGCGAATGGCACAGTGAATGTCTCCTTTGCCTCAATTACCCAAACACTCGGGGCCAATTGGAATCCAACAGTGTACAAGTCATTTACAGTTTCCATACTAATACTCCCCTCCGATATCCACTCTGGCCTGCTGGCTAGAACAGCCTCATAGTCTCCTCCTCACAACACCTTCAGACAACAAGATGATGCAGCAGGCTGGAGGCTCCAAAAAACAGGGGAAGATGGACGCGTTTACGAGGCAGGCCCATAATTCTGGGTCACAGGAGAACGTGAGCTTGTGGAACGCTGAGCAATGAGTGTATCAGGAAACTCCAAATATACAGCTACTTCTCGATAATATGCCGTCCAGTTTTGCTTCAGTAAACATGATGCTTGACAACATCACTGCGAACATGAATACCTTCATGCTAAACTGGACAAAGAAATGGCACAGATAACAGAAGCAGAATGTTGGATTGGAACGGTGGAAGATGACCTATCCATCCTGAAATCCGGAATAACATAAATGAACGATTTACCTGTAGCACAGAATGGCAAAGTGTGAAGATTTGGAATCAAGATCTCGGTGCAATAATGTCTGCATTGTTGGCAGTGCTCAGATGGAAGACTTTGCAGATAAATTGCTGCTGGAACTATTGGAGCCTCTGGCACAGTCACCGCACTTCATGGTAGAGTGGGTGCGCTGTAGTCTCGCCATATGCCAAGGCATGGCAAGCCGAGGAGGTCTCTTATAGCCATATTTTGTAACTACAGGGATCAAAACAAAATACTGTGCCTTGCCAGAGAAAAGGATGTACTGCATTATGACTGCAACAAAATGTACATCTATCCAGACTTTTCAGCGCCAGTGCAGGCAGAAAGTAATATTTTCGCCAGAGAAAAAAAGCTATTCCGTGAGAGATCCATTGCATACGCAGTGCGGTGCCCAGCCAAGTTAAAATTCCAGATCAAAGGCAATACATATTTTTTCACAATCCTTGAGGAGGCCATTACTTTCCCAGAGTCCAATGCTCCGTTGAAACAAAGTGTGCCCATAGACTGCATTACTCCAAACGGGGCGGCCATCTAATTTAGCTGATCTACTACTTCCTAAGAAGTGAGCACTACTTCTTAAAGCAATGTTTTTCTCTTTGTATTGCGTTCTTGTGTCTTTGTTTGCCCAGGATCTCTGGGTGACTTTTGGATTCCGCTGTGAACATCCTGGTGGTTACTCCGACGGTGCTGGAGAACCGGACTGTGTGTGGCTCCCCCCATGCACAATTGCTTGTTAGTTTTGTTCTGGGTTTTGTTGTTGAAATTGTTGGGGTCTGGCGTTGGTATGTTTGGGATAGCCGCAGGGATGGGTACGGGGTTGGGGACCTGGGGGAGGGTAATGTTGAAAATGCTTGCTCATCCACTGTACTAACAAATGCTGATAATAGGGGAACTATGGTGTTTGAGGTGAGATCTGCACTAGTGTCACATACTATCACTTACTGTATCCCATAATGCCACAAGTTGACATATTTGTGTTGAGCTGGAATGATAGGGGATTGGGCAATCTAATGAAAGCCAGGAAACTCCATGCACATATGGAAAGACATAGAGCAACCATGCTATACCTGCAGAAGACGCACTAGACATCGACTGTCAATGACGCTTTTGCTGAAGCCTGGGGGAACATGTGTTTCTGTACATCCTACTCCACACAGTCAAGGGGGGTCCTGGTGATAGTTCATAAGTCGGTACCATTCACACTCATACACACAAAGATAGACCCAAGGAGCAGATACGTATTAATGCCTGGAATGCTGCAAAATGCAGAATTGTTATTTGTAAACATATACGGACCCAACACAGATGACCCAGGGTGTTACGAAAGAATCATCGAGATGTGCCAAGTGTACCCTAGCATCTCAGTGATCTAGGGGAGAGATATGAATACAGACCTGGATCGCCAACTGGATCGCACTGACACTGCCCACAGGACAGCGTCTAAGGTGGCCCACACTATACTATAGTGCAATCAATAGACATCCTCCCTCGCACATAGTCAGATCAGTCACCGGTGCTTCTCAGCCTAACCCTTGATCCCCAGAGCACAGTGCATAGATACTGAAAATGTACAGCTTTGACGCTACAAGATATAGTGATCCACTCCACATTACATGCAACATTTACAGTTCTCCTTTGAGCTACGTATAGGGTCTGTTGATACTATGGCCATGGTGTGGCAGTCGTTCAAGGTTTATGTGAGGGGCATAGCCATGGCGACTGATTTGCGAGTGTTGAAAGCCATTAGCAAAAACATCAAGGACAATGAATCCTTACACTTATCTAACCCCACGAGGGAACTACTAGCTGAGATTAAGCAGGCCCTGGACACATTCCGTACCCAGGCTGACAGAGAACAGAATAACGCAGCAAGGCCAGCGGCAGCCAGAGGCTACAGCGAGTGTGACCGGCCTGGTAGTCACCCGCCATTGGTCCTCTGAAATTAAAATGGATACAGCGACACAACAATTAGACATAGCCAGCAGGGTGAGGTGATAAATGGACTGTAGGGGATAAATACTGTATTTCGTAAATTTTATTTAACTTTATATGCACTTCAGGATGTAAAGACAACCATAGAAATAGACACCTTTCTTGCGGAGCTCCCTATCACAGAGTTATTGTTGATGGTTAGAGAAGCTACTATAGTAGTTTTGCTTAAACCTGATACACCTCCTACAGACTGTGGCTTGTACCGGCTGCTGTCTTTAATTAATAAAGATACCATGATATTTGTGAATGTCCTGAAAACCCGTCTTTTGCCATTTATGTCACATGTGGTACATCAGGACTGGGCTGGCTTCATCCCTTGGCTCTCGACTTCTCTGAACACACGTAGGTGCTTCAACATCACGGCCCAGATAGATCCTGCGATACGTGTGATAGCAGTATTCCTTGACGCCCAGAAGGCCTTCAACACAGTTTCCTGGCAGTTTCTAGTCTATGGTGCATTGGGAGGGCGGGTTTGGCCCTATACTCATTTGTTATGTATGATTGCTTTACACCAAACACTTAGCCAGAGTCTGTATGAACGGCCAGGAGTCAGAGCCCATACAGTTAGCCAGAGGCAGAAGACAAGGGGGGTCATTACGAGGTAGGAGGTAACCATGCTGCTATTAACGGCATGGCTACCCCCTTACCGGGTACCGGGTCCAGGTTCCTTGAATGAGGAATTACTGTGCCATTCCGACCGACCTTGGAGGGTCCGGTAATTCCTCATTCAAGGAACCCGGACCCGGTACATCCCCATCCCCATTCGAGCCCCCATAGGGCTCAATGGGATTGGGGAGCATGCTAACAACAGGCCCGTTAATAACGGGCCCGTCGTTAGCATGCTGGGCTGCTTGCGGGACCCGCTAAGGCCGCCTGGTAAAACCAGGCGTCCTTAGCGGGTCCCGCGAGCAGGACACGTAATGAGGCGTAAGTGGTTGATGGCTCTGGCACCTTTACCGGCGCCATTAACCCCTTACCACCAAAGTCATAATGACCTCCAAGGTTGCTCATTATCACCATATCTCTTTGCTTTAGTCATGGTACCATTGGCAGATTTGATCAGATTGAAGCATGCAGGCAGGGGCATACGCCTGACCAGAGTGCCTGAGGTTATCTCCTTATATGCTGATGACATCTTATTGTATATCCGAGACCCATGCACCAAACTTGACCCTGTCCTTAAAGAAGTAATCAGGTGTGGGGCTTTGTCTGGCCATCAAATTAACCAATCCAAGTCAGAGATATTTCCACTCACGAATATTACGACCTCTACTCAAGAAAGGGCCCTGTTGAATAGGCCCCCAGATCGCAGAAAATACTGAAGAATTCAAGTCAGTAGGTGCCGGAAAACATTATTGGAGGAAAACTATGAGGCCTTCCTTACACAAATGGTAACTAAACTACCCAATTGGAAGCAGATTGCATTGTCAGTCATGGGTCGGATAGTGTTGATCAAAATGGTAAATCTACTGAAACTGTTGTGTATCTACCAATATGTACCCATCTGGCCTGGTGAGGACTACTTTCATACTATGCACAATGTCTTATCTCAGCTTCTATAGCACTCGGGTGGAGTGAGGAAAGAATGGCCACATCTGACTGCCCTGTATGACAAAGATGGGGTTAAAGCCCCAGACTTTGAGCCTTATTGTATCGCGGCTCAAGCACAGTATACTTCCTACTGGTTAGGCTCGTTGCAGTTGCCCCTTCATGTGAAAATGGAGTGGCTAGCAGCTGGAGAAGCTGATATTTGCGCACTTCTTATTGCCAATACATATGAAGGTACCTGTCAATTCGACCCACTCAACGTATTCGTATTTGTTTGTTTGTGGAGCGCTCCTGGCCCACAGGCCTCTGGGCGCATATCTTAGGTTACAGTGGCATCACAGTTTTGGCATGGCGCAAAGTGTTTCAAATAAATTAAAAATCACTTATAGTAAATACCTACCACCCTGGCACTCACCCAGTATTCCACCCACTATGGATGAATCTACTGTAAACAGGTGGCAGGGTACACGATCCGAATTGCTTGACGACATGTACACAAACAGTCTTTTCCTCACTCTGGCGGATGTCGCGACCACCCGCACACTGACGCCCCTATTCGGGGTGCACTTTTATAGCAGCCTTCAATTCAAAGTGGCCCACTTTCCCTGCTGAACCAAGGGAAGACCCACGCGCCACTTGTATAGTTTGTATAGTCAGCTCCCCGGGTTGCCCACACCTAGTTGCAACACTCTTTAAACTAATAAAGAATTACATAGGGGTGACCACTAGCCAAGTTGCGCAGTGGCTGGGCGATAAACCTGGGAGCTGAGAGATCTGACGAGGATTGGCACGCGATGTGCAAGCAAACGAGCGATGTGTAACTAAACCTGAGGCTCTGTATACCACAGTACAAGGTACTACACTGTACACCATCCAGGATGATGCACTTTTCTGGGGAAAATAGTGGAAAATGTCCCAGATGTGATGCGGAAGACACTGAACACCTGCACATGTTATGCAGTTGCCCAAGACTGCACTCCAATTAGGGGTACATATGTAAAACGATCGTGAAAATTGTGGGTGCTTTGAAACAGAATTTCTTTGCTGTATACGCACCTAACAAGTGAACAATGAATAAATAAACAATAGAGCCGAATCCGAAAATGAGTTTTTTTGGAGAAACAAGTGAACTGCCAGAGCTGATGCATCATTTTGTGAATCTGGGTCTTCTGCTGGCAAATCACTGCATACATATGTCTTGGACACGTAGGTCACCTTATATGGTTGAAAATTGACTGAGAGATGTCACCTGGACTAATAACACTGAGGAACTTTATGTGGCCCTGATGTCGATGGCTTCCAAACCCGAAGATGTCTGGGCGTACTCGCAGAACTATTTGTTGAAAAAGCCTGACCGCAAGATATCGATGTCATTATTGCTTGGACCGTAGTCAATGTGGAGAGTCTGCTGTAAATACATAGGGGGTCATTACAACCCTGGCGGTAACCGTGCTGGTAAAAACGTCACGACTGCTGCCGGATTTGTTTTTTTTCCAGCGCCTGTTAATGGGGAATTACTGGGACATTACAGCCCGGCAGTCCTGGTAATTCCCCATTGCCAGGAGCCGGGAAAAAATACTTAACATTCCTATTTGAGTCCCGTAGGACTCAAATGTGGCATTATCTCTGCAAGTTTTAAAGAAGCCTGGGTACGCCCCCCCTTAAAAAAACCACCTCAGACCCCGCACAGCTCAATAACTACCGCCCAATAACCACAGTGCCTTTCCTCCTCAAAATCTTGGATAAAGCTGCCCACAGCCAGATCCAACACTTCCTTAAAGCTAACTCTATTCTTGGGAAGAGACAATCGGGTTTCCACAAAGGGCACAGCACTGAAACAGCTCTGGTAGACCTAAAAAACCAAATTGCGCAAATCATGGATAAAGGTAAGCCAGCTCTTCTAATATTATTAGATCTCGCGGCTGCCTTCGATCTCACCTCACTCACTCAGCCAAATTCTCCACAGATGCAGCCTCCTGGATTACTTTGTTCCTGGAAGATAGGGCAATTAAGGTTTTCTCCAATACAGCTCTTGCAGCCCCTACCACCATCCACTGTGGAGTCCCACAGGGCTCATGCACAGCACCCACACTCTACAACTTGTTCACAAAGCCCCTCTTCGACAAACTTGATGCACTTGGTATAGCGTGTACCAACTATACTGACGCCACTCAAGTACTCCTACCTCTCTCCGGCTTTTACTACCAAGAGGCCGAAGCACTGCACCTAATCTACACCACGATCCAAGCCTGTATGGCGGCCAATGGCCTTTGCCTCAATGGTGACAAGACCGAAATCATTATTGTCAGTTAAAAAGCCACACTAGCCAAACTTGACAACCTTTACTCGATTTTCACCATAGACTACACTCTCATCCCCGTCTCCTCATCTGTCAAGACCTTAGGGGTGTACTTAGATTCTACTCTCTCCATGACAAGGCAGGTTAGTGCCATTGCATCTGCCTCGGCCCACATCAACAAACTCATCAACATGATTAAACCTTACTTATCTAAGCTTAACTGTCTATCTATAGCCAGAGCAACTATTGGTGCTAAATTTGACTATTGCAACGCCCTCCTAGCAGGAACCTCTGCAAAAAATCTAAACAGGCTCCAAATTACGCAGAATACCGCCCTACGAGCAGCATTAAGCATCCCCAAAAGGGAACATATTTCTCACGCTAGGCAGGCAGCACTAAGGTGGGAGGAATTGGCACATTTACGAGAATTCTCCCTAACACTGTGCATATTGCTGACTGGGCTCCCGCTTCAGCCCACCAGTGTCACGGATGCTGCTCTCTCCGTTTGATGTTATGCAGCAATACTCAAAACAATGCCTCATTACAACCCTGGTGGTAGCCGTGCCTGTAAAACAGGTACGGGTGCCGCCGGAGTTGCATTTTTTTCCAGCGCCCAGAAATGGGCAATTACTGGGTCATTACGGCCTTACGGGACCCGGTATTCGTCCATTCCTGGGCGCTGGAAATGGGACCATAGGACTCAATGTGAATGGGGAAGCCGGATGCACAGGCACCATTATCAACGGTGCCTGTGCATTCGAAATGCTGTGCTCGCGGGTGCCTTTCATTCCGCCAGGTCAGACCCGCGAGCACAACTCAGAGTTTGCTGGTCCGGATACAACGGTACTGCTAAGCTTACCGGTACTGTTGTATCCAGACCTGCTAACTCGTAATGAAGCCCATGTACTGTAATGTATGACCAAGCACACAAATAAATGTAAAATAAAAAGAAATCTGCAACTTGTGTGATGGATTTGGTTGAAATAAATCTAATATATCAAATCATCTTAACTCTGTCTTTGCTAAAGGTTATGCTCTTAAATTCTAGGGTGTTGCTATGCTAGCCACTAACCTTGTAGTGCTGATTGTTGTACAAGACCAAATCTCACATCCCTCTGCCTAGTAAGTAACGAGATCTCAGTAGCGATGCCCTTCGGGTATTCCCAGTAATATAAAGACAGCATTGCGTGGCCTAAGTCCATGACCCAAAGAAGGGCCCACTGGTCACGGCCTTTGGGACGTGAGGCCCAAATCCCCCTTGCCATTGGTCCATGCCCCATAGTTTTGCCTTCCCTTAATTTCCATGGTCATTTCCTCAGGAATGTTTTCCCGGTAATCCTTTATACAATAATACATTGTGTGTCTAATACTGCAATGATGGAAAACAGTTTACAACTCAAAACCCTTCCTTATCCCACAGCCACTTGTTTGCTGCTTGCTTGCCATGTGCACGCTCTTCCATTCTAGGTTCCCCATCCCATCCCTTTGTGTAAATCCTTCCTGACCCTATCCCATAACCCCCTTTTACTCGCCAGCTCATGTGACGCATTTCCTTTTTCTTTTTGCAATTGAGTCTTGCGATGTTACCATGGACTTCCCCCGGTTTTGCCACAAACCGCCCAGCCCACCCCAAACTCTCCACATACACATGTGGTCATCGTGTCCCCTCCCTACCTCTGCCCTAACGTGATGACTCCCTTCTGCCCCTCCAATCTTCTTTTTCGGCAAATGGCAGTTTCTGAAAAGCTTCACTGCTGCACTGCAACATACGGGATATAAACTTCTTTGGGTCGCCATCAAATTTTTTTAAAACTACTGCACGGTTTTACCCCGAATAACAAAAAGCACACCAGCCCAAGTTGTTTCCTGTTTGGTGCAAATCCATCCAGAGGTTTTCAAGGTACGTGTGTTCAATTGAAACACCTTTTTTTCTCTATGGGAAAATGCATTGCAGTGGCCTGAAAACAGCTTTTTTTATTTTCTTAATAACTTTCAAACCGTTTAAAAATGTTCTCCAACATTTTCAGTTAAGAGGGGCCCTTGGCCCATTTTATTTGGTTAATTTCATCCAAATCCATCCTGGAGTCAAAGTTTAATAGCAACAGATTTTTGGAAAAAGTAAATGCAAATTGTGAAGCTGTAAGTATTGCAATCAGGTGATACACCCTGGTCTCAGCCTAGTATGCAGCACACAACTGAAATGCCTATTTTGTTTTATATATATATATATATATATATATATATATATATAGGTTCAATATTTTAGAGATACACTACTCATATCACACTCCTTTTTCAAATACCCCGGGTCACGGTGGACCAGGAACCAGGCTGGTTGGTAAAGGTAATATTTATTTATTTATTTAAAATTCAAGAAAATCATACACTTTTTAATATATGGGGCAGCAATCACCAATGTGGTGACAATAACAATAAGAATGTAGCAATGCACTTAAATTAACCCTTTAGCAACACAGATAGAAAACACCAGAGAATAGAGACACTTTTGAATTTTTAGAAAGATAGCACTCAAGTTAGGATTTCCCCCTGCAGTATTCCTCAACCCACAAATAACCCATTCTAAATAGATATAAGGAAGCAGCAGGTCATCAGGAATGAGGAATAAGAAACAAAATTCTAATCCAGCCTTCCCTCCTCAAACAAGAGAGAAAAACGGATTTGAAACCCTTGCAATGTTAAAATGACACTCCGAAATGGCTGAATAAAACAATGAATGTGTGCAAAAATCCTTAAATAAGTAGAATTCTCTACGGGAGCAACACTGGAAAGTTACAAGCAATCATAAGCAATAGATTGAGCAAAAGCATACAATTCGAAAATGAATGGAAGGTTTCAAACAATTGATAGTAAAAATAACATGTGTAAAACTTTGCAAAAATGCTCATTCCCGTCTGAAATTAACCAAACGGTTTTTGATATATTGATATAAAACTAAGGGAGATAGGAAATGTAGAATAAGAGGCATTTTTAGAAAAATCGGGTAGTGAAACAGAAAAGAAAATCGGTTTTGACAAGAACCGTTTTACTCTATACTAGAGAATTCAGGCTAGAATACCAAAGAGGGACACAGTAAGCTCCAGGGTTGATTCATGAGTTCAACCCTAGTTCCCCAGTGCCCACCCTGGCAGAACCAGTTCGATCACTCGAAATAGGATTGATATTTTAGGATTTAAATTACAAGAATTACTAAATAGCGCTTGCACTAGAAATCAATGAAAGGGTTGCAATAAGGATTCTGACAATGTTACAAGTTATTAAGGTAAGGATAGGATGGTTTTAGAGATTGGGATAGGACAAGCAAGGCAAGGTTTACTATGTTTCTATGGTTCCTATTGATACTCACAGTCCACTTTTAGTTTAGTTTTTGGACAGTCAGCGGTTCTGGTCGCCACATGGATCTGGTCTAACACAGGACAGCCAGACAGAATCAGCAGGCATGGACTGGATACCGGCTAGCACGCCTGGTTACTGGATAAGATAGGGCATCAGGGTAGCAGGATAGCAGCAGCATGCAGTGAGTGGCGGCAAGCCAAGCGGAATTTGGATGATTCCCAATGCCACAGTGTTTCCCTTGGTTATGGGGATTATTTTAGGATCAAGGCCTAGCTGAAGCAGAATCAGCAATGCTTGGCCTTGTGGTTGGGATCTGGAGTTTAGATGGATAAATGCAAGATG
This sequence comes from Ambystoma mexicanum, assembly GCF_040938575.1. Lineage (NCBI taxonomy): Eukaryota > Metazoa > Chordata > Amphibia > Caudata > Ambystomatidae > Ambystoma > Ambystoma mexicanum. The sequence continues at coordinate 139,939,358 of NC_090928.1, forward strand.
AAGACAGGAACAGACAGGAAGAGAATGCCGGCAGGGGCAGGATTCACTACCCACGCCCCTAACAATAGGATTGGGCAAGGGCAGTAATCTCCGCCTAGCTCTTCGCTGATTGGATCTCAGTAAAAGGATGTCATGTTTATGAAGTGGTTTTTAATGTATCTAGAAACTCACACATTTACTTTACTGAAAATCCGATTTTGTCAAAAACATACATTTCTTCAATTTTTATCTATTGGCAAATTATACCCACAGGTTACATATGATTTGCGCACAGATTAGTCCAAACCTCCAGTCTGTGCGACCTTGTTTCCCCTTTCTGACACATTTTGGTAATTTTTCACATTAAAGATTAGGCCTAAAATTCTACAATTTTATACACAAATGTGAATTGTCCTCAGGGATGTATGTACAAAATGTTATGTTTGCCACATTAATACTTTCTTGGGAATCTGTCACATTTCGTAACTTCTGTTCTCCGTGCGGCAATGAGTTCTACCAAGTTTTAAAAGATGGCCCACGAAATTAGATTTAACACTGCTGACTTTTAAATTTCTGCTAATTCTTGCTCTTTAAAGTTTCTTTATAATATGGTCTCTGGCACCAAAAGGCAGTCCCTTTGTTACTTGATGCTGTTTTTTTTTCTTCCTTCAACTGCAAGCAGCTGTCATTTCCTCCCAGGCAAGGGGGTTTCCAGGCCTAATTGAAGGTTTTATTGTCCTTCACACTTGACAGGTGAGTGTCCCAGGACTGCTATTGTCCCAGCCTGGAGCACAGACGAATGTCTGATGAGCTTGTGAACTCTCATTGTCCTGTCCCATACAAAGTTTTTCAAGCTGGCACTTCGCACCTACTTGTCCTGGAAATTTATGGTGTGTGTCTCCCTTCCTATGGGAAGTTACAGGGCTAGCAACTGGCAGAATAGGTTTTTTAGAGCTTGCCAACTCAACCCAGTTGATTTAAAAGTCTTTATTTCCTGATTTCTGAGTCTTGATTTAACAAACTTGTGGAATAAAAATAGCCTATGTGTATATTATCATCAGCCACGTAATCCTTTTACATTGCTAAGTAGACAGGCTTTCATTAACAATTTACTTTTAAATAGGCAATTTTTTCTCCAGTCAGCAAAACCCATTTTACCACATGTGTTAAAAACTGCTAACATTTCTTTCATTCATTTCGATTTGACAGCCCCATCTGCCTTTGCAATACTGCCTTGCAGCCAAAGTCATTTTCCTAGAAGCATGAGTTTTATATGAACTATGATGCCTGAAACTGACCAGGTTCCGATAGTTGAAGTTCTTTTGAAAACAGCTAATGTTTGATACATTGTGAAGAAATACACATGGTTTCCTGTGCGAGTGAAAGCAGATTCTTTGGTTAATTTTTTCAAAGTTACTTTTGACAGGGGCTGTCATTCAGGAATTAGGGCCGGTTCTGCTGTGACATAATGGATGATCCTGGGCATTGCAGGGCCCCTTTCATCCCAGTGGTTTCATAAGGACTGGATGAGTTTAGCATCAAGCAGCACATTTAAAGGGTAAAAGAGGTGTCATTTTAAAGGGAATTTTGAGGGTTTTCAGCAAGGTAATGCTGCCTATTTCACTTAATTCCATGTTAAACATTGCAGAGCACACTGGCTCACTCCTGCGGTGTGTATTCTGTTCCACCCCACCTGAAATGTGTGTGGCAGGGTGGTGTAGCCATTATTTTGGTGGTTGTAAAATGCCATTTGGAGATCCTGGTGTGTACAGGAGCCAGCGCAGCCATATTGCTGTTTCTTGCGCAAATGCAGCATGGTAAAACACAGTTGAGTGGGTCAATATATCCCACAAATCAATCTGACAAAAATAAACACAGTACAACTTAGTACCAGCATATTTTCTTTATTTCAATCTGTGCAAATTTACATTGCTCACTAGTTCATAATTAAAAAAAACACACATATAATTTTTCTGTTTAAATATTAGGTCTTGCTCTATTTGGTGCAAAACAGAACATATGTACTTCACATGAAACCCCCTGAAAATAAGGCACAGTGAGATAAAATGATTTACCCAGGAATACATGCTTTAGTTTACTGATGAAGATGGGAATTGAGACCAGTCTACAATTTCGGGACTTAACCTCAATTCTACTCAGGTCTAGTTGGTACAAATGCGTGAATGTTTGGCTTTCAATAATACTATAGTTTAATGACTTGCAATGTATGCATCCTAGTAAAATGACTTGACACATATATCATATAGAAATCTGTTAAGTAAAGATGGTATAATGGAGGCTTTATTTTCCTCCATCTTGATTGTAAGACTGCAACAGCCAGAAAGCAAAGCAATGTGTCAAGTAACCTGTCAATTACAGTAGCTGCCATCCTCTGGCCATTGCTCTTTTGGGTAAGTGAAGTTTGTGAGGCCCGAATTATTGTACAGCCTCCCATTTCAATGCTCTCCAAATTGATCCCCAACCCTCCGCCCCTTTCATCGTGCATAATGCACTGACTGAGCTTCACTGACCATCTTTGAAGTTGTGTGGCAGTGATGTAAAGGTCAATGGGGGTCATTCCAGGGTTGGAGGTAAGGGATTACCGGTGCCTGTAAGGGCACCGATGGCGGTAATCCCTTACCTCCGTATTCCGAGTTCCCTTTGCAGGTCCCTCTTTACCTCCTGCTTTTAGCAGGAGTAAATTACGGGACCCGCAAAGTGACCTTGGAGTAAATTACGGCTCCGTAATTTACGGTGCCGTAATTACCTCCTTCCCCGTTCCCATTGAGCCCTATGGGGGCAGAAATGGGGATGGGGAAGGGCTATGGTGAATGGGGAATTACCGGTCCATCCAACCTTGGAATGGACTGGAAATTACTCCATTCACCATGCCGGTATTCCATGGAGTAAATAGCTCCATGGTTGCCAACCATGGAGCTATTTACTCCATGGTGTAGTCCTAACTCGGAATGAGGGCCAATGAGATCAAGGCAGACGAAACTCACTAAATGCTGTACTGACCAGACAGCTCATCATGCTGAATGCATCTTGCCCCACGGTCTTTCACCGCAGGATACAGATTTGAACGTCAATGGAGGGCCCACACAAGATTATCGCCTCCACAAACGTTTTGTTCTGCCAAACAGGTGAGTGGTTAGTGATTGAGAGGTAGAGAGTGTTTATCACTGCGGCAGGGGACCAAGAGGCCAGGAGGCCCTTCACTCGTAGATTCACATAACCCGCCAAAATTCTGGTGGTCTCTCACTATCTCGCAATGATCTGGAGAAAGGTTCTAAAACTTGAAGTCTCCATACCAGTCCCTGAGGTTAAGCAGCTTTCTTCCCGTATTCCCCACCAAACAAACTTGCATGTGTTCCATTTTCAGACACACTAAGAACCCTCCACAACCACCCCCTCCCCCACACACACACTGCATGCATTACATTCAAACATGAACCCATACAAGCACTTGTCTTTTAAAGTTACAGACAGTCGGGGACGGCGTCCCGGCCTTTCAATATTTTCGATTGAAAGGGACCTCAAGACTAATGGGGAGTCGGACAACTGCCCCATGTCGCCAGTCAGCAGTCTTGTACCACGGCAGTATATTCCTTTCTCTATTTTCGGTCTGGGGCTTAAAATGTGAGCTTTGCAGTGCTGACATTAAAAGCTGTTTTCCTGGAGCCCTTCTGGCTATCACTTCCCACAGGGATATACAGAAGAGTTATCACCTCATTGCCTTCTAGCACTTTTTCCTTCACATTAGCCACTTGCTGACAAAGAAGGGTTTATAGCTCTTCAGTGGGCATTTCGTGTTTAATATCCTTGCTGGCTGGCCGTCTCGTGATAATAGGCAGCTGTTAACATTATCTTTGTCAACATTGTAATGTATGCACCCCAGGGGTGCCTCAAATAGTTTTCACTCCAAGCATGGGCCCTCAACCATCATGTTGAAATGGGACCCAACATATCTTCCGCCTCGCCTGCCTTTAGGTATTTTAGTACTTGAGCCTTCTTTCCGGTGAAGGAGGCGATGGAAAGGCATCGCGATCTGGCAGCTGCCCGGGAAAGACTTGAGAATGTGAGGTGCTCCAAGTGGGGATTCGAACTTTATTGCTTAGCAACCTAGGAACCTATATACACCACACCTCCCACTACAATGCGTTTTTTACTTAAAAAAAGGTAATGTTCTGTTTGTGCGAGCATCATCCTTGCGGAGGCAGGAGGGTGCACTTGGCAGTGAGGAATGTCCTGAGAGGGGCAAATGCCCTGCCTGTGCCCGTGGGCCTATTATGACCTATTCAGTGTGAAGCTTGCACTGACATTGTCGTCCACGATGTGCCAGGTTGGTTTGTATGATAGAAAGTTCCACATTCCCGGCCCAAGCTGATCTGTTCAGTGCCACTGATGCATTAAAAAGCTTGCACTACTAGGCTACAATACTGTTGTGTGTGCATATGTAAGTGCATATGTGTGTGTATGCGTGTGTGAGTGCGTGTGTGTGCATGTGCGCGTTTGTGTGCATATGCGTATGTGTGTGTGCGTGTGTGTGCGCGCACACATGCTTGGGGGAAGTTCATAGGGTTACTAGATATAACAAGTAAAACACCAGGACAGGGAGATGAACATAAAAGTAGGACTAACTCTTGAAAGTGGCTGTCAACTCACTACAATTCAGTAGCGGTTGGAGGAGAAGGGGGTTTAAGTGTTATTGTTCAAATAAACACATATTATACTCCTGGCATGGCAGCACCTTAGCAATGACTTCAACCTTCTGTTGGAGAACGAGTGTAAATGAGAGCCTGAACACCTCTACATATTGAGATTACAAAAAGGCTTGCAGAGTTGCTGCTTGGGGTATTCCTGTTTTTTTTTTTTTAACTGTTGCCGCCTATATAGTACCCTACCTTCCACACGTGCATGTGATTGAATCTGTCAATGCTGGTACCGTTATATTATTTTTGAATGCTTGACTGTGTATGTGGCGAGAAGGTGAGAATGTCACTTGGTCATTATGTCAATTGCTAGCTGGACTCATCAGTGTTTTCGGGCCTCATCACAAGTCTGCGGGTAACATTTAAAAGCGCCGGTAACGGAATTAGCACCCAGCGGTAATTGCGCCGTTTTACTACAAGACTTGTGATGAGGCCCATGGTCATTTCTAACTCTGCCCCAGTGTGTGGATCTAATTCTACTACCTCATAAAAAAGACATGAGTTCACTATTAGAGGTGAACCATGCAGCCGAGAGCCAAGCCTGTATTTGAAGAGGAAGGGAGAATTTGGGGGATGGACAGGTTATGGCAGCGGGGTGGCAACATTACATTTCACCAAAGGCAGCAACATTCCGTGCACAGGCCTTAAAATTTCATGAACCTGACCTTGCTTAGTAGAATCGTGTATGTATTGTTGCTTCACCAAAAGCACAGGTAATGTAATTGTCATTTGTATAGGACCTTTTCCCATTGGTATGGTCTCAAAGCGCTATAGGTGAACGTGCTCTGGGGACCAAAGTTCAAGGTATGGGAGATTCGTCAGAGGAGTTTAGAATGCTTGTGTGCATTTTAGCCAATACGAAGGAGGTTAGGGGTGGCCAAGTCCCTATTATGCTCCAGTTTCACATCAAATAAAACATTACTACAGATTAGCCTCAAACACGCCTTAACTAATGTTAACAACAGTGCCATTATAACATTAACAGATAATATAGAGGCATAGCAGGTCCACTGCAGTAAGTATAGTATCTTTGTGTTATAACTACATACCATTGTAGGGACTCATCAAAAACTGTCAGAGGCAGCAAACTATAACAGTGATATTATACACCTCAAAAAAGAAAATAAAGTTCTACACTGAGAGGATACAGGCTTTTATCTCCCAGATACAAACGTTCTGTGTGGAGGGAATAGGTACAGTTAACATCAACATTGCTGTCAGCCAGAATACCATTAAATAGGATTCATTCTACACGGTCAATAGCGTGTTCTCTTTTAAGACCCCTGTGTAGAGTGTCACTGCCAACACCTAACCATCCACGCCATCTGAAAAATAATAGCCAGCTTAAACATGGGCATGCAGCATCCGCTGATGTGCCTCCTTATGTTTAGAAACCGAAATGGAGTGCTTAAAGGTTTTAGAACATGGCAGCTGTTACAGTTTTTTTATCTAGAAAATTGAAGGCCAACTAGAAAAAGAAAGATCAAACGTTTGAGCGTATGTCCCTTTAGGAGGGTGCATATGTAATGGATGGGATCCCACCAGAATAATTCGGAGTCCAAATAACGGAACGAACTCAGGAAGATGGCAAAGTACTGTCTATAAACAATGATCTAAAACAGGGAGGTTACAAAGAATATCAACAGACATACGCTCAGTCTCTCAATGATCCCTACACAAAAGATTTTTTTTATATGAAAAATACATCAGAGTAACCTCATACTACGTGGCAATAGTGAAAAAACCTATCAAGGGTCAGGATTGGTTAAGGGAGATATCTAAGTACACTTTTCTATAGGAGTTAGGTTTGTTATTGGTTGTTCGTTATCAGGTGAACAACTTATGCCTACCCCTAAAAACAAGTAATTTCAGAAACATTACATACACAGTTCCTCGTTGGTCTTCAAAATATAAGGTCCTTCGTTATATGGAGTGATACAATAGTTGGGCACGCTTGTGCCATGTCTCGAACATTCAGTCCATTTAGCAGCACGTAAGCCCAGACCCAGGTGCAAGGTGATAGGACATGTAACTACCTCAACTCCCAATTAACCCAACTCTCTCATAGCCCATGCCTTCTGCGATGAAATTGTCTTTGTACTTGGCCTTTCAGAGTATCCTTGTCTTTGAGAATGTACGCGAGTGAAGTCACTCACTATGGTGTAATCTTCTTTATACTTGAAATTTCACTTGATCCCTACTTCACCATTGGCCTTTCATGACCCATACATTGTTCTTCGGCCAGTGTCTCGAAACGTTTTGCACACTGTGTTATGACATCACTAGCTCTTCTTCTTTAATCTTTTTCATATTTCTTCAGGGAGTTCCTCCCTCAGGTTATCGCCCTTCGAGGGTACGTGCGATAAAGTTCTCTTAATGGGTACCTTCTTCCAAACACTCACTGTAGTAATGGCACAACGGCGCTGTCAAGCACAGCACGGTCTCATGCATCCAATACAGGGGAGGAGGGGAGTTGGGGTCTCATGCAGAGGTGTGCAGCTGCTCCTCTAAACTTTCAAGGATAAATATAACTGCTTCTTACTTATAGAAATGATCAAGCAAAAGGAGGGGTATCTAGCTTTATTTAAATATCATTGTTTTGTAATGGTAGTGCTCTGACTCTGTCCATTACTAGAACTCAGTGGACCCCCCTCTTTCATTCGGCCATGCAGGGTCAAGGAGCAAAAGATTTCACTGAGAGAAGAGTTTCCTGCAATCTTGTAGCCTAACTATTTCCTGCAGGACGGCGGGTGCCAAAAGCAGGGTTTCCTCTGGTGTTGGTGGAAGGGGTTTGGGTCTGTGGATCCCGCTAGTGCTTTAACATTAGACTATGACCTTTTATTTGTAAATATGTAAATACTGGACTCAGGTTGTCCAAGTTAAAAATGCTGTTATGTCCTCCATTCCTGCCTTTAGTTTGTATATGTCCCCACTCTTACACCTTCACCACCCGATACATGCAACTTAATCAACCAACGCTCTTATGCAAAGGCACCTTCTCCCAGGACTGCTTCTCGACTCTGCCGTTGCTTACTTCGTCTGTCATTTCTTGCTTAACAGTACACTGTATTCTTCATTATTTACACCTTTGACAGTTGCATTGGCAGAACTTCCCCTGTGGTTGTGGGTCATATTTGCACGTGCTTCACACCTTGTCTCACTGATGGACAGGGGTAGGTTGCAGATTCCCCTATCTTAAGGCAATGCTTGGAGCTGGATGCAGGGGTCAGCATTCGGTTATAATTAGGTATCCTTTCAGACTGTTGGTAGCCACCCAGTGATTTGGGGCAGTCACATTCAGACATTCCCCGGCTTATTTGAGGGCTGGCACAGGATGTAGATTTAGTTTTGAGTTGCAGCCATCCTATTCATACACTGTGAACCTCTGCTCTTGGTCACCCTTGTCTTCAGTCTTACTCAACAGGTAGTGACTGAGACCTTATATGATCACATCAATGTACTTTCACAAAGGGAAGGCCGTGGTTAGCTGTGAAACCTCTACAGGTTTTCAATACAGGGGTGCCATCCCAGGGATCTTGTACCAGGAACTGGATCTGTTCCCAAATGATAAGAATGTTTTTAAGCACTGCAACAGAAAATTGCTGCCATCACCACTTGTGGGGCACACAGCAGACTGGGACAGGTTACTCACCCATAGAAACACTAGACACCTTTTACGCACCCAACCTCTAGGGGCGGGGAATCTGTAGGCAGGGAAGAAAGTATGGTTTGCATCACTAGTGAGCCATACGATTAGCACTCACTGGAGAGGAAGGGTTGGTGAACCAGTACTGGAGAGAAGAGGGTCAGGGGTAGGGAATGGGCTGCAGTTCTGGTATGTCTGCCTAAAGGAACTCACCAATAAATACAGAAGGAAGGAAACATTATATAGATCATCTAGTGATCCATTGATAAACTTTCCAAAAGAGCCTAATATGTCATCCAGATTGAGCTAGCAAAATACTCACAAAACAAACTGTTCAAACTGATGAAGGAAATCAGGAGCCCATTGCCATGCTTGAATAAGCCTAGATCATCACAACGTCTCTATGATGACATCTCGGGAGGATAGCTCAGGGGCAACACACTCGTCTTGGAAGACGTTGAGCAACACAGGTTCGATCCCTGGGTCCCTGCTTAGAAAGCTATGGGTAATAAGCACGTTATACATAACCAATTACAATTACAAAACTCACCCAACTTCTCCAGAAAAGTATCAGAAATGCATGATCATCTGTACCACAAGCAGACCACACCTAACCACAAGAACAGTCCAGGATCCATTATGACCACCCTGAATGCTTACAGATTGGCAGTATTTCACCCACTCACTAAGAATGACCTCTCTTTACTAATCAACAAAAGCAATCCATCAGGATCACCAGACGACGTGTGTTCAGTAGGCATCTACAAAACTTTCCACAAAAAAACTGAATATCCCTCACTTCATCAAGACTCTACCCAACAGTTTGTTTGAACACGGATTTACCCCTAGAGACCTAAAGACAGGTTACATCAAACTGTTTGAAAATGACAAACATTTTCCACCTTTGACATTCCAACTACCTTCCAATGTTCAACATTCCTTACATAGGTAATATCTTAGTAAACACATCTACCAACAGCTTTTCATCCACATGGAGTCTAACAACATCCATATTAATATAATAACCTCACAGTAATAGGTATCAGTACATTGTTCACAGTTCCGGGGAAAACATACACTTTTTTGTAAACACAATTAAAATCATTTATTTTAATCTTATCAAAAGTAACTCTCTGTATTCATATTACAAAAGTATTAAAATGATTTGTTGTACAAAACCACCACCGTGCGTCATGTGACTCATTACATTCAAATATGTATCAGTACTTCTGGGTGGAAAATCACAAAATGCTTAATTTCTATTTCCTTTTGTTTTATTCCATGTTCTTTTGCTCAACATGCCATATTTCTGTCACTAGTGCTTTTAAATGCGAGACTTTCATCACGAGCATTGAATAAAATCGCACTTCTTAGATCTTTTTAGCTCGATTTTACATGGACTCCCACGATCCTTCCGTGTATTCCCCTTAGTTCTATAATGTTAATGTTAAAGGATATTTATACCGTGCACTATCACCACCAGAGTGGTGCTCTGGTGCTCTGGCAGATCTGAAAGGGAAAGAGGGTGGGATGGCTGAGTAAGACTGAGTGGGAGAAGAACAAGATACCTGTTGGGATGCTGGCAGCATCAGTTTACTTAACACTGTTTTGCTGAGCTTAAGTGTGCTTTTGGTTGCCGCCATGTGCTGTTGTGTGAGACTATGTGTGGTTTGTTTGTTTTGTTGTTGCGGTGTAGTGAAGAGCGTGCGGTTTGTTGTGTTTATAGGTTTGGTAGTGTTTGGTTTGAGTGTGAGAGGTGTATGCAGAGGGGTGAGGTTTTTAGTAGGGTTGGTTATTGACATCACTATCTAGATGTGTCACATGTTGAACTTCACAATTCTATCTAGGAGTGACGCAAGATTATCTTCACAGTTCTATCTAGATGTGACGCACGATTATATGCATAAGTGTCTGCAAATAACACGGCTCATTAGAGTCTTATTATTATTATTTAGCCTTGAGCACCCCCCCTTGCTTAATGCTACCTGGTTCATATACCTTATGGGGTAGCCTGTGAAATGTTCAAAATATTCAGCGTTTAACTACGGGAGCAAAACATCCTCTCTCAATCAAGCATATCAGTATTTTTTGGATATCTGTATTTACGTCTACAGAATTTCATGATGCAGCCAATATTATATAACTATTAACCAAAGGAGCTATGAACTACTAACGCTATACTGCTAACATACCTGTTGCCTGCAACCTTTTAAACTAAGACTTATGCCTGCCACACCATGTATCCATCTGTACTTGCCTGACATTGTACCATTTCTCTGTACTTACCTTCTACGAACCATTTTGCATTGTACTGTATTATTCTGATATGCTGTTTTTCAATGTAAGCACCTGGATGCCCCAGGGCCAGGCCGCGCTATACAAATAATAAACGAAACTAAACTAAACTTTGGAGCTCAGCTCACGTGAAGCCAGAATCTCTTAGAATTTACAAGCAAAAATGGTTGTGTTTTTTTAAGAGACTTATGTATAAAGAACGAAGGGGAATACTGAGAGTTACTTTTGATAACATTAAAATAAATGATTTTAATTGTGTTTACAATTACTGCATGTGTTCCCCTGAACTGCGAGAAATTGACGGATGCCTTTCACCGCGAGGTTATTATATTGTTGTGGTGAGTCCACGGCAGGTGAAAGCAAGGCACCCTAGATCGGAGTGCTTATCCTGGGTGTACCTTAATGGTAGAGATGGAACCTGCACTGTCAGGTACTAGCCGACTATTAAAGCAATGCAGAATCACACATCTCATGCTCTCTTCTCCTTCTGGACATCTTAACCACCATGACACAATCAGCCACATCATCCCAATTAACAAGCTAGCTGAAGCACGCAGCATTAAGAGAACAGAAGCACGCCACCTGGCTCTTTTCGAATCAACACAGTAGGACATCACAAGAAGTGACCCTCAGGGATGTAGCTTCTTTCGGTATACAGTCTTTGATATGATATGATATTTTATTTAAATCGTGCTTGTACACAGGTGTTTCAGAGCGCGACCAGGCGAAGGGAGGGGAACAGGGGAGAAGCAAAAACAATGATCTTACTAGGCACAGTGACATTGAGAACGCACAAGTGCATGGGGAAGGAAAAAGGGGGAAAGTGCATGGGGAAGGGAAAAAGGGGAAAGTGCAGAGCATAGGAGAGAACAAAATAAATAGAAGTAAATAAATAATTAAATAGGGTGTTAGTGCAGCCTGTTAGAGGCAAAGGTGCTAGGTTAGTCAGATAGTGTGTATCAGATAATTGCAGAAGAAAAGTGGGTGGGGAACTGTATGGGTACAGATACAGGCTCGGGTGCAAGGGGTGGCCCAGAGACAGTGCAGGAGGATGGCAGGGTGAGCAGGTACTTGGGCCTGAAGAACAGAGGGTGGCCAGGTGCACAGTGCCGAGTAAGAGGATAGATTAGCAGGGGAGAATCGGGGCAAAGGCAGAAGCGAAGAGGAAGGTCTTGAGGAGCTTCCAGAACCGTAGATGGTTCTCCTCAAGTTTCAAGGTGGCAGGGAGGCAGTTCCAAAGGGAGGCCCCAGCCGAAGACAGAGATCTACCTCCAGCTCGTTTCTTTGAAAAACAACTGACCCTGAGGGAGTTAGAGGTAGAGCAGCGAAGGGCTTGAGAAGGGAGGTATTTAAGAAGGGATAGTTGAAGGTATTTTGGACCCAGGCCCCAGATATCCCTGTGGACAATGCAAAGGGTTTTAACTGTAATCCTTGCATCCACTGGGAGCCAATGTAGGGATTTCACAGCTGGAGAGATACGATCCCAGGGCTTGAGGCCAAGGACAAGTCTCGTAGTCCTGTTCTCATTAGTTGTAAAGGGCGGAGAGTGGAGGCAGGTAGATTTAGAAAGAGGCTGTTAAAGGAGTCCAACCTAGAGAGAAACAGAGCTTGGGAGACAGTGAGCTTCTGAGGGAAGGTGAGGAAAGAAAGAGTACCTCTAAGGAGGTGCAGTAAGAAGTTTGACTTTTTAGAGACATCAGAGATGTGTGGAGAGAAGGAAAGTGTGGAGTCAAAGATGACCGTGAGGTTCTTAGCTTTGCATGTAGGGGCAGGAGGAGAGCCAAGGGAGGACGGGCAGAGAGTGAGGGTAAAGGATGGAGAGGGTGTACCAATGCAGAGGATCTCAGTCTCATTGGCATTTAAATAGAGATTGTTGGTGGCACACCAATTTTGAATGGCGATGAGACAGTCAGAGATGAGGGAAGGAGAGGAGGTGGCTGAAGGAAGCCTGAAAATGAGTTGGGTGTCATCAGCATAGCACTGGAAATTTAAGCAGAAGATGGAAATGCAGTATGCGACAGTTGCCAGGTATTGGTTGAAAAGCCAGGGTGAGAGGTTAGACCCCTGGGGAACACCACATGTAGAGAGGGAGATAGAAGATAGGAAGGACCCAAGTTGTACCTGGGAGGGTCGATCAGAGAGAAAAGAGGCCAGCCAGGCCAGAGCCTGATCAGTGATACCCAGGTTGTCACAGAGACGATTGAGCAGGGTGGTATGGTTGACTGTGTCGAAAGCAGAGGAGAGATCAAATAGGATGAGGACAGAGGGAATGTTAGAGTCAAGGCTGGAGAGCAGGTCTTCACAGATGTTCAGGAGAGCAGTTTCTGTGCTTCTGGCAGATCTGAAGCCAGATTGGTGGTCATGGAGAGAGCCAACCGAGTCAGAATTAAGGTTAAGCTGAGAGATGGCAAGCTTTTCCAGGAGCTTACCCATAAAGGGAGTTATGAAAATTGGGCGACAGTTAGCTGGGCAAGAAGGATCAGCTGTGGGTTTCTTGAGGAGAGGATGCAAAAGGGAGTGCTTCAGAGGAGAGGGGAAGACTCAGAGGCTAAGGAGAGGTTGCAGAAATCAGCAAGGGCCAGACCCAGGGTATCGATGTGGTCCTTAATGGTTTTAGAGGAACAGGGATGGACCTGTTTTGATGAGCCTTTCATAGATCGGACTTGTATAGCGACCTCATCGGGGGAGAAGAGAGGAAAGGAGGAGAAATAGGGACGGGCGTTAGCTGAGGGTGGGTCAGCAAGCAGAGAAGCAGAGGGGCGAGGATTGGGAGAGGAGGAGAGAGTGGACAAAATGTCCTGGGTTTTCGAGACAAAGTGTGCAGCGAGGGCATTGCAAAGAGCCTGAGTGGCGAGAGGAGAGGTGGATACTGCAGCAGGGTTGGCCAACTCCTTGCAGATTTTAAAGAGTTCGGCCGAGTTGTTAGATGCTGCAGAGACACAGGCCTGTGGACTCGCTTCTTGGTGCATACAGAGAGTCGGTATTGCCTTTGGAGCAGGAGACAGGCCAGTTTGTCAGAGGATGAGCAAGAAGCCCTCCATTTCCTCTCGGCCGCCGTACACTTACGTTTAAGTGCACTTGACTTTGGGATTCAAACGGATCCTCATGACAGGGGGAAGAGCATCAAGAGTGGCAGAGATAGAGGAGTAGAGCAGAGACAGTGCTTTGTCAGGGTGTGAGTCAGCCTGGACTGAATGAGGGGGTGAGAAGGTGGCAGCTAAAGCCTCGATTGACACATGTTTCATGGGCCTGATGTCCGAGAAGGTGGGTGGCAATCTTGCGGTGGGCTTGGTTTGCAGGGAGGAGATGGAAAAATGAGAGGAGAGGAGGCAGTGATCACTCTAGTAGAGAGGAGTGCTGATCAGGACATCAAGTGTGTGTCCAGCAGAGTGAGTCGGGCCAGAGGGGAGGATAGAGAGGGAGAGTGAATCGCAGAGGTTGCGAAAGAGCACAGATGAGGAAGAGGGAGAATCAAGATGGATGTTGAGGTCACGAAGGAGGAGGAGTTGAGAGGTAGAGGCCAGGAGGGTGGAGGAGAGGTCTGCCCACTCGGAGAGAAAAGAGGTGATTTGACCAGGGGGCCAGTAGAGAGTAGCAACAGTAATAGAGTGACTAGGAGAGAGACAGAGCCTACAAACAAGGAATTCGAAAGAGGAGTAAGTCTGAGTGGGGATGATAGAGGCAGGAATCCACTTGGGGAAGATCAAGGCTACACCCCCACTGGGCCGGGTGGATCTGGGGGCGGAGAGGATCTTGTAGCTGTCAGGGAGGAGAGTGTCAAAGCTTGTGACAGAGCTGTCAGTGAACCATGTCTCGGTAAGACCAAGGACATCAAGGTCAAGTTCTTCTAGGAGGTGGCAGATGTCAGAGGAATGTTTGACAGCAGAGCGGGAGTTGAGGGCGGCAAGATGAAGAAGGTTGCCAGCCTTAAAGACCCCCGGGGAGGGGTACAAATCAGAGGTACACCCTGCGGAGGAGTGGAGGGAGCATGAGCGGGGAAGATGAAGAAGGAGAAACAGGCAAGGTAGCCAAGGGAGGGGAGTAGGGTACAGCTAGAGATGAGAGGAAGTTGATGAGGCGAGGGAACCACCTATCAAAGAGAAGGAGATTGGCCTGAGGACCTTGCATAATGACAGTGCAATTTAGGTAGACATTAATGATGACTCTGGAAGAGTCAAAGGAATCCATGCGAACTTCCCAGCGGGTGCCACCATTAATGGGAGAGGAAGAGACAGGACAGAGCACAGAGATCATATGGGGGGTCCAGTGATCTGGCCAAGGAACGACAAAGAGGTTGTCAGTGAGGGTTTGTCTGGCAGAAGCGCTGAAATAGGTATCAGCAACGGGGAGACCGGGATTGGAGGCCAAGATATCCTTTTTAAATTTCTTATTACCAGACTTAGTGAGAAGGGAAGGATAGTTGATAGTAAAGCAGTTTGAGTAGATAGGAGAAACAGATAGCGCCATGGGCAGGTATAGAGAGGGGGCAGTGGGAGAAATAAGCAAATGCAGCGGTATGGTACAGTCACTGGGCTAGTAGGTTACAATTGAGGGTCAAGTGCAATGAAAAACTCGGCCAAATTTGACTTTTCAAAACACACCCAAATTTGACTATTCAAAACACACCCAAATTTGACTTTTCAAAACACACCCGAATTTGACTAATCAAAACACACCCAAATTTGACTATTCAAAACACACCCATATTTTGACATTCAGTGGTAAATGATAGGGATCCATAGGTAAATGTAATGAAGTAAGAGTAGAGGTGAGTGTTGAAGTGAGAGCGAAAAAAGAGCTGCCAGAGAGAAACAGTTGGAATAGGGAGGGGGGAGAGTCAAGGATCAATAAGGGAAGAGTAAGGGCAAAAGGAAGGAGGGCTCTAAACCCAAGGAGAGGAAAGTAAGGGAGTCTAGGTAGTCCAGTTACATGGCTGAGTGAGCGGTCAGCCCTAGGGCGGGTCCAGAGGGTCAGGCTGTTGTAATGCCGTCATGAAGCGTCCCGGTAAAGCGTACAGGGAAGCTGACAGGGGACTTAGAAGTGGGCCTTGGAACAACAGGCCGGCTCCATGCCTCCCAGTGCCACCAATCGGAAGATAAGGTGGAAGCAGCCAATCATCAGCGTCAAGAAGCAGGCAGAGCAGAATGCAGAAATCAAGCACCCATTTTGAAATCGGTTGCTCTATTACTGAAGAAATGAAAGTCAAAAGGCTTTCAACAGAGAACATCAGGAGCACACTATAGTAATGAACTGCTCGAAAAACACGTGTATTCTGTGCACATGTGGCTGCAATAACATGCCCTATCAAGAGCTGCACTTTCAAATTCGAATTTTAAAATAATGTCTTTTCATTCTTTTTTTTCCCTTTCTTTTATTGTTCCTTCAGGCTTTCATATCTTCTTTAAATTATTTCGTTTGGATTGTGCCCATTTATTTGACTAGGAAAGCAGGGGTCCAATGACAGAAAGAGAGGGAGCCCACAAGGCTTAACTACATAAAATGCGGTGTTGTTGCAGGAGATGAGGTTCTTAAGAATCACGAACAGCTGGTTTCATGAAGGCAGGAGCGTGCAGTGGGCGCGAGGCATGAGGTATGGCAAACAATTGCTGATTTTAAATAGGTGCGCCCGATGGCGAGGGGGGCATGGCACTGGGAAACAGCTGATGGTAGTTCCAGAAGTACGTGCGTGTGCACACTAGCGCAAGGACGGCAGGGCAGAGCTGATCCTGAAGAAGGTGCGCACATGGAGCGCTGGAGCAGCCTAATGCACGAGAAAGCGAGAAATGGAGGAATAAGGGGCCAGAAGTGGGCCTTGGAACAGCAGGCCGGCTCCACGCCTCCCGGTGCGACCAATCGGAAGATAAGTTGGAAGCAGCCAATCATCAGGGCCAAGAAGCAGGCAGAGCAGAATACAGAAATCAAGCGCCCATTTTGAAATGGGTTGCTGTATTACTGAAGAAATGGAAGTCAATTCTGTCAGGTCGCCCCACATCGTTATGAGGGAGGACCCCGTTTGGGTCCTCAAGACATTGACGTCCCGGACGTGACGTCAAGGGCAGGGGGGAGGGTCAGGGGCATTGCGGCAGTTCCGCCGATGTTTGAATAAAGGAAGGTCACACCAAGTCTGGGCTCCGTGTGTTATTCCGGCGCACGCCGGGTTTCGTTGCGAGGGCCTGCTTCACAGGGAAGCAGGGCCCCAACAAATTCCATTATAACGAAAGTTGTATGTAGACAAGCACATATAGCGAAAATCTACTACGACAAAACATAACGAAAATGTATGTGGGGGTGGGGTAAAGGGTTACATTTTGTGGGGAACGGTTGGGGTTGGTGTTTATGGAAACAGAGGCTTGGAGGAACCCTCACAAAAATGTAAAAAATTAAATGTGTAAAGTTTTTCGTTGTAAATGTTTTGGTATAAGTGCATTCTACATAAAATGTGTCGTTATAAAGACTTGTAACCATCTCTTTCTCCTCCTATTGAACATCTAAATGGCTCTCCACTTTGATATATTCGACAAACAAGGGGGTACCTGCTACAACTATACAGATGCCTCCAAATCTGTGTACAAACACAAAACAGATTCAAGTGATAACCAGCTTTCGCAGAGACCTTAATAATAATCAACTCCTGCATGACTAAGAACAGACTAAAACAAAACCTGGACACAAACAACATAATGATCTGCTCACTCAGTTCCATGCAGAAGAGATTACAACCTGTACACTGTCTTACAAGGGGTAAACACTCATGTGTTTCGCATGGACACATCTGTGTCTTTGTAACCACAAAGCAAACGACTGGTCAGATGTTGCTTTTTCACCTAATATCTATCTGACATGTTATGCCTAATCTCCCTTTTGAGGATAGAATCGTTGCAGTCATTACGATGATGAAAAACTGTTTGGATTTTGCCAAGAGCCACTACATAGACCTCCATCATTAGCTCCTGAACCACCCCCAGATGGCGCAAAAGCTACAGCAATGCTACTACTACTAAGAGTGAAAAGATGGGAACACATAATCTTGGCCTTTCAGACCTGCAGTGACTTCATGTCAAATTCAGGATGAAATTCATATCACTCACCAGGCTGATTAAAGCAGAGGCCCAGACATTAACATCGAGGAGGTCACCCCTTATGTGCCAGGAATGATGCTAGGAACAAGCAAGGCTGTCTGAGTACTGGTTCTCAGATATAATAGAAAAAGGCAAGGAGTGACAGCATTCGCCGTGATGGCCACCAACCTCGTCACCATAACTAACAAACTTTGCATGCAGGAGTACAACTAGACCTTCGATAACCGCAAAAAAATCTCTATTTTCCAAATCTTAACAATGATTATATCCTGGGGGAGTGAACTGGCTCTCCACCATTGGGCGATTTCTGGGCCATACGAGCTGGTCTGGCTTGGAATTCTCATATGGCCCGGAAATTGGCCAATCCGAGGATGCTGGGTCAGTGGGTGTGCTGCCGCCAGTGCATCTCACCTCCTTGCCTGGGCCACATCTGACAGACATGGCTCAGGTACCAGACATCCTCCCCCGCTTCTTACCTTATTGGGGTGGTGGTCGAAGAGGATGGCTCTGACCCTTTCCTGGCCCAAATCGTTCCGGGCCGCACCTGCCAGATGTGGCCCGGCTGGTTTCTCATCCCTGCCCCTCTCTGTTACACGCATTCCTGGTAGCTGGGAACTAGTCAGTTCCCAGCAACCACTCCAGGTACATTGCCTTTTCTTATTTTTTGTTTACTCTCCCACTTCACCCCACAGATGTGGGACATAATATCTTTCAGTAAAACTTTATTTCAGTTATATTACCATAAAAGCAGCATATTAGCACAAAATACACACAATAACATAGAGAGCTCATATGAATCCTAAGATCTAGCTGATGTACATACAGGGTAATATAATCTAATTCATATAAAACCACCATAGCAAAAACACCAGAATTCAGTCACCTTTACATTAATTCTATGCATAAAAAGAAGTAAAAACAGAAAGTATTCATCAGCAATCTCTTTGTTTAAAATGGAACGAAACAGATAAAACAATAAGCAGTGACTAGCGGAAACAATTTACATTATAACTAAAATAATTTGGCTTATGATGAACCGAACGAGTTAAAAGCAATACCACTGTAGGCCACAGTAAACATAGCTCAAAGCTTACAAGCTATTATGGCAGGATCGCTTTGATCTCATGGCCTGCACCCTGCTCCAGGCCCGGCATGAGGTATTTAGATGAGGAATAAACTGCCAAGCTGTCGGTGCAGAGACTGCAAATTAATACATAACAACTTTATAGACCATGCCCTTGGGCTGTACCAGAAGACATGTGCCCCTTGAATACTTAAAAGGCCCTTCCTGCGCTTGGGTCTTTAACTCGGTCTTCAGGGCCTGCAACACCCGGTACGGCCTTTGGGGTAGGTCTATAAAGCTTAAATATATGAGCTGTACCCCCCTCATGAGAAACATAAATGATGGACTTCACAGGCACCCTCCTCCATCTCTAAGGCAGGAAGTGGCATCCGACAAAATCGTTACATACATTGGATAAACAGATGGACGCCCAGATACCCCACTTCTATCGGTTGGAACCCAACTATCACATCCACCTCCAATTGAGAACAGCCTAAGATACTAAATGAATCAGCATACATGCATTTTCAATACAGTTTAGTCTATGCACACTACCCACATGTCTCAGATTATACACCTTAATATGGACATACTTCCCAACCACCTGAGCTACCAAGAAAGCCAGGAAGAAGAACCAATAAGAGTGAAAGATCTGTTATTGAAAATCCAACAAGTGGGGCTACAAGTCAAACCACTGTACATCCAGGAAAAAAGTCTCGCTTGGGCATCCCCTCAACAGGTCGTGCATTAAAAAGCAGATGGCATAATCAGCTCTCACCTATAGCTAAACATTTAAGTGCTAGTATTGTTAAGGGAAATAAATAGCTCAGAATACCTGGTAGTTTCCATTCGACTGAACTCACCATGACCTGCCAACCCTGGTGGAAAATGGGATGCACCAATTGATGGTAAATCACAAGGACACATGGAGGCACCTGGGTCTAATGTACCTTACCTAGTTGCAATCAGCGTACCACTAAGACATGGACTTGAATAACCAACTGCCCCACACACTGTCCAATTCAGTCATTATCAACTTCACGCTCCCTCTTCCACCTTACGCTTCGGACAGCTACCAACTATGATGTCCCTAGCTGCAGCTCATCCACTCCTTACGCAGCTGCAGCCGATTTACCCTTCTTATTTATTCTGTCTTCCATCCACTTTCCTTTCTCACTCTTCCCTAAGCTTGTAGACTATGTTGTGTTAGTACACAATAGAGCATTATATCTGGCACCCCATGGAAACACAAACCCCATGTGTCCAAATCAACTAGAATCTCAATGGCAGACAGACAGTTGTGGCTGTCAGATTTACACCCATTATTAGTACCTGGCGAGGGTCAATCAGATTGTAACAATCAATCTGATTGGCCCTCACCGGGGCTTTATCCAGCCAGGAATCCCTCTCCTAATGTTCCTTTCCTTTGTCCCCTGCGGGGGGTTGTGGCAGCCCCTCGGCCAATGAGGAGGCTTGGAATGGGGTAATCCCCGCTCCGAGCCACCACACGGCTGGAGGCTGCCATCTTCCCCCAACAGGTATTGAGATGAGTGTTTTCCCTTCCCCCACAATCCAAACAATCTCCTCTCTGCCATCCCAACCCCACTTACCTTTCTTTTGGTCCATTTCGGGAGCAGAGGCGCTGGGAACACTTCTGTCCCGAGCGCGTCCACTCCCAATCTGCGAAAGGCCTTGGCACTTGCTTTCATGACCACACATGACTCCCTCCCCTAAGTGGTCTTCCCTACAGCCAAAGATGATGTTGCTCTTACACTAAACAGAGCTTAACTACAGTCTACAGATATGTTTACAGTAAATGTCACAGAACAATGCAACACTGGGAAAAACAAAGTTAATCAACACTGTCTGTTGAGGTTTATGACTTTCTCTGGAAAACGTTGCTACTTTAGCTATGTTCCATTTTGAACCGCAATTATGAAATGTATTATATAATATACAAAAACAGCATCACCTAATTTGTAACCTGTAAAGTAACAAAACAGACTAATGTGTACTGAAAGAAAAATGAATAGGCACCCTTTTGATGCACCATCGTTATTTTACACATGCATGTTTCCTTTTTGTGAGCAATGGCCCATAGGTTAAATAATAGAAACTGTAAAACCATCAGTAAGATCGATACATTTAGGCATCCACAGAAAAGCATTATAAAATCATATGTGTTACTTCTCAAAATGACTCAATGCCCTAACAAAGTAAACGTATCCATCTTCGTTGACCCAGTAGCGTGACACGGTCAGTTTAAAATGATAAAAGGTGTTAAACCTTAGCTGGAGAGCTTCACTCAATAGCCTGCATTTTCGAAATCTGAACGACAGCATTGAAATCTACCAATGGCAGATTCCGTCCATGTCCTGCTTTGATACTGGCCACCGATCCCTGCACATCATGAGTGTGCATGTACCCAGCTGAGACCCTCACCCCCTTCATAGTCATGACACCTGGCCTAGTAGGAACGTTGTCTGTCTCCCCTTTGTTCCCCCCTCCCTGCCTCGTTGCGCCTTGAAACACTTGTGTATAGACGCGTTACAAATGCCATATCATATCATATCATTAATTTTTGTCAAGATCTAGTATCATAAAACAAAACCTATGTACCTTACACCTATAATTTATGGTAATAGACCAGTTATGGGCTGAGAGCGCGTATGTGAGCTGGTCGCTGCTGTCGTTTTTAAGACAAGCTCGCGCCAGAAGATCATCTGTGTTATCCATTATTTCCTTTTGACAGATACCCCTTGCGAGTCTGCCTTGTTCTAGGTAAAAATACCTTTCTTTTTTCCGATTGAAAAAAAAATCAATTTAGAAAGACCACAGTCCCCTGTCGGACACAAGTGCGCACAGGGGCTGACAGTCTCACCAGGACCCAGAAGCGGAGTAGGAGGAGAATGGCTAATTGTGTGTGTGCGTGTGTTGGTGTGTGTGATGTGTGTCTGTGTGTGTTTAGGTTTGGGGGAGTAATGGGTCGGGAGGGAGGGTGCAGATTATGAGGGAGTGAGGTTCGGAGGGTAAAATCCTGCAAGTTCGATGTAATCAGGCAGGGGAGGGTGGGGGTGGGGTGCATGGTGAGGAGTGGGGAGGAGCAAAGGGGACTATAGGGGTGAACACTGCTGCTTTTCATGCTTTTGTATTGATTACTTTTGTATAGCTTTTATCCTGCTGAACCTGCATTTAGGCACAGGTTCTTTTAAGAAGGATGACACTGCTTTTAAGATGAAAGGGCAGAACACGATATTTGGTGATTTGTATTTGTATTTGTATAGCCAGCACACAATATTAGAAAAAGTGTTTGAAATTTAGCATTTATGGATTTTGTATTAATTTATTTGTGATTTGTATTGTTGATAATGCTGTATGTAGGTTTTTATGCTTGTATGGCTAATCAGACAAAATAAAGTTATTTGATTACTGGTAATAGACTAGTGTTAAAATATGAAAAACCTTTTTTGCCATAACTATGTGTAGCACAGGTCAAGGAATTCAATTACGGTAACAAAGGTTTATCTTCTTCTTTTCGCAGAGTTTTAAACAATTGCCAAATGGCAAATAAACCTTGCGCAATCAAGCTGTGACCCGGTGTAATTTAAAAGAAAATATGGTGAAACCTTTGCTAAGACCTGTGGGGATGAAGTCTGGTTAGCTGATATGGGCAAACGTAACCAAAAATGGCTTTGAATTTATTATGGCTACCCAAAGGGATATTCTTGTGTCATTTCAATCTCCCAATCCGACCAGCTCAATCTTTTCTACCACACACTTGAAATAGAGGTCAAAAAGCCAAATAGCCCTCTAACTGGTATTTGCCAAAAAAGAGACAACACAGACTGGATTGTGGTATGCCAAATGCAAGGTAACCCAGCTTTATTGCAATATAAACTGGGCGAAACAAAAAGATTAACATCCAAGCTCTCACTCAAGATTGTCTCCACATCTCAACAGGAAACAGCAGTTTTTATAGACATTTTGATGTCACATTTATGAAAACCTATCACTCCTGGTCATTGGTTCCCTCTACTAAGCTACATATATAATTCTATATGTTCAACAAAAATGATTGGACAACTTCTTATCTAAGATCCCACCCATAAAACATCCCATAAAAATGTGTTACCTCATTATGCTTACATAATATTGGTCGGCTCTAAATTACTTCTGCGGTGGGAAGGACATGTGCTTATTGGTCAACATGCAGTCACACTCTCCATGAACTGGCGGCATGATGACATATTTTATGTAGATGTAAAGAGAGGACAAGCGTATTGCTTGTGTTCTTAATTAAATAAAACAGCCCATGTTATCCCAGCCATGATGTCGCTGAGTCTCAAGGACCTGTTCTTGCAACAGTAATCGTGCCATCCTGTTCTTGACACATTTATGAATAACTATTTGGTGAGTCATGGTACTTCCACCCTGTTAAGATTTCATTGTGGCAAATATTTGTCTTTTTAGTGGCATCACATTTTTCGGTCACGCCTAGCCGATTGCTGAGACATTAATCTGCCAACTACTTATGAACTTTCTGGGAAGTTCAGTTTGTCCCATAGACTTCAAATAGTCTGCCATGTTATCGTAACTTGATTTACCTTGCCAGTTGGATGCACACAATGGTATCACACAATGGTATCTTGTTCCGCCATGTAACCCTCCCCTACGGAGTCTTGGGTTTTGACATTCCTTTGACATTCCTTTGACACAGCGACCATCTAGCTGGCCACAACATTTTCTTGAATTAAATGTATTTGTTCAAATAGCATGCTTAACTGGGTCCTCTCTTAAAGCTGCAGTGTTTAATTCTCTGCTGTGTTTGGTTCAGTTTTAAAGTAGCAGTTGCCTATCACGTTATTTTCCTCTGCGGGACACATTTATTTTCTATCTACCAAGTTCCTGATGCATGCCTGTCACATTATATCTCCCTAACTATGGGTAGCCGCAAACTTATCCTGCCTACAGTTGTCCTGCCCTACTTGTGTAGTGAGCCCCTATCTTGGGTGCACACCTTCCTCTCACCTAATCTATTCTATTTTAAAACACACTAATTGTGCAAGCTAATGCCTTATCTGTGCCCTACTTGTGTAGCAAAACTAGCTATTCTTTGTGCCAGTTGCATTTCCAGGAGCATTTAAAGTGCAGTTTCAAATGTGTCCTTTCTTAACTTGTAATTTTGATTCTTCTGAGGAAGGCAGGGGGGCAGAGCCTGCAATAATTGCCCCACTACACACTTGAGACCAGAAAATGCACTTGTCTGTAAATTGGAATCATTATTGTTAATGCAGGCTCTTCGCCAACAATAGTACTTATAGTATTTCTAATGAGCCCAAGGATTACCCTGGAAAGAATTTATAAAACAAAAAGATATTTCTGGCATAAGTGGTCTTTGGAAAGCATACCTTTCCAGTATTAGAAGTATATGTTCACATTTCCAGCATTGTCACCCTCTCCTACTGGGAATTAAAGAAAAACATTTTTAGGAGAGGAGATTTTTTCTGTATGAAGCTGGCATTTGTTTTTTCTATTATTTGCAGGCCATGCAGGCTTAATGCTTGTCATTTCCCTGTGCAACATTTGCAGCATGACCATCTGTATACATTGGAAATATAAATGTGATGCACATTATTTTTGTTCTTTCTCCAAAATCTGCAGACTTCGTACTACAAATTTTATTTTTCCTATTTCTAGTGCAAGGATTGCACATGATAAAAATAGAAAAAAGAATTCCCCCTGCACTTTATGAGCTTAGATAAGCGAGTGGACCGTACACCTTTTTTTATTTTTTTAACCTTGTCCATGTTCTATGTTTAGGATGGGTCATGCATGAGCATGAGAACGCATTTTCAGCCCAAATTGCCAAAACATATTTTTAGAGAACTGCAAATCACTTGATATTAGGGCGATTAGTAGTTTATACAAATAGGTTCAGCTAGTAATACTGTGTAGGTATTCATTCTGCGGCTGTCTTAGTTTTAGTGAAACATCAATTCCTTACATAAGTTACAAGCGTTCTGCAACACATCAATGATGATGATACTGAGAAAGCCCAACATTAAAGGCAATCATATATATGGCATTATTTTGCCAATTTACCCTATGAGATAATATTTAGATGAACCGAATGAGATATATTGACAAACTGTCTAACCCTTTAGACAGAGAGATCGCCCATCTTGTGAAATATGTGCACCCATTTGATTTTAGAATTGACTACATCCTGAAAAATAATTGCCGGCATTAGCCCTTAGTCTGGAGAACATTTGTGGTAATATGAAATACAAAACTTACCAATGAACTCCGGGTGCCTGATTTT
Organism: Ambystoma mexicanum; assembly: GCF_040938575.1. Classification (NCBI taxonomy): domain Eukaryota; kingdom Metazoa; phylum Chordata; class Amphibia; order Caudata; family Ambystomatidae; genus Ambystoma; species Ambystoma mexicanum. The sequence goes on from NC_090928.1 coordinate 139,964,457, forward strand.
GCAGGTCCTCCTGGGTATGGCTCTAGGTACTGTACATTCCAAATAAACGGCCAAATAAGGGATAGTTGTCATATTGTATTAGTGCTGTTATGTGGTTATCGTTTTTATTGTTTTCATTATCCTAGGTGGTTATCATTGGTTGTCCTGGAAGGGACTCAGACAGCAGCATTGCCATGATCCTCAAATGGCGTCCATCATACTACATATTATGTTCACACATCATATTCTCATCATTCAGGCAATCAATAATGACACACCATCCTCTATCCTCCATCACATGTATGCTCTCAAAAAAGCATTGTTGGGTAAATAAATCAGGAGTCTTCTAAATTACCATGGGGCCACTACTCATCCTTGCAATTTCCTGTAATCTGGTTACACATTCTCATTAAACAATGTGTACGAATACACAGAAATCAGATATTTAAAAGCAAGTCAACATTTTTAAGCTATTGATATTCTGATTTCTGACCAACCTTCCTCAGTACTCAATATATTGGGGAAATAATACTGTTACATACACATATCAGGCCTTGCATCCAAAATTCAATGTCAGCTTTATTTCGCTTGAAAGCACAAATGCAAAAACAACTTAATACCATCAAATAAATGCCAGTCACATTTAAATATCTCCATCATACTCAAAATAGATTTGAGAAAATAAACCTCTCATATAAAATTGTAAAATCTTCAAGGATAGTATACATCATACATCATTTGGTATAAGACTATTTTGTTGATTTTATTTTTTAATAAGATTTTTGTCTGGCCACTCAAGCTTTTGAGCTATAATTGCACAGAAGTCATGAACTTATCCAGGAACGTTAAAAACGGTTTTTGCTAGCCCTAGCAGAACTGGCCCTGACCGATGCCTGGAGAGGGATCCACCCAACAGACAGACAATACACGTTCTACTCATCGGTACATGATACAGAATCCAGAATAGACTACTGGTTCATTTCCTCCCCCCTGATTAATTCAGTAGAGCGCTGCGATATACTTCCCCGCACTCTCTCGGATCACTCTCCGGTTATATTCGAGGTATCGCTGCATAGCATTAAACCACCAAGTCAGCGATGGAGAAGGCCCCAAATGTCTTAAGGGGCCCAAATGTGGTAGAGTCACTATATATTGAAATGGAGGGATTTTTCTGATTGAATAAAGGGTCAGTAGACAAATGGGCCACCATATGGGAAACATTCAAGGTATGGGTAAGAGGCAGCATAATGTCCAAAACTACCGGACTCCTTAAGGCTGTCAGAACTGAATTAAACAATACTGAAACATATCTGAAAACACTTGAAACCGAATATAGCACAACACATAACAAGCACACACTGGCAAAAATCAATGCACACCTCCAAAAATTTAACGATTTAGCAACTAAAGAACAACAGTATATGGCCACACCAATCAGGGCGCGTAGATCCGGAGAGGGCAATAGGGCGGGACATCACTTGGCACACTTATTATGGAATGAATACAACCACACCCCAATCACAAGCATTTTGACAGGCGATGGAATAGCCGTACATGGGGAAGAGAAATCAATGCTGAATTCACCGAATACTACAATAACCTATACGCAAATATGGATACATGCACGCAGGAAGACATAAAGAAATACCTGAGCAAGATTAGTCTCTCTGGGCTCTCGCTAGAAGATAACTGGGCCCTCGAACAGCAAATAACTAGCAAAGAGATTGCTGAAGCGATCAAATCGCAGGCAGCTGGCAACACTCCGGACCCAGATGGTCTGAGCTCTGAACTATATAAAGCATACTCCACAATACTAGTCCCAATACTAACTTTAGTATGGAAGGAAGCCATGAGCTCCGGCTCACTCCCTGACACAATGATGGACGCAGTCATAATGGTTATGCCGAAGCCTAGACGCCCTGCCAATGCGCGCTCCTCTTATCGTCCCCTCTCCTTGATCAACACAGACGCCAAGATCTATGCAAAAGTACTCACCACTAGATTGTTACCCAAAATGACCACCCTAATACACCCCGACCAGTGCGGTTTTATTCCAACAAGGTCTACGGCCTTAAACTTGCATAGACTATTCAGCATTATGGCTCAGATGAACCCGGAAGTACAGGCGGTGGCTGTATCACTGGGTGCTGAGAAAGCATTCAACTCGGTTTCATGGACAGACCTGTTCGAAGTTCTTAACAAATTTGGGTTCGGCCCGAACTTTACACAGTGCGTCAGATTGCTCTATACCTCTCCCAAAGCTAGGGTCCTAACGAATCGTACCCTATCCAACCATCTCACTCTACATAGAGGCAGCAGACAGGGATGTCCCTTCTCTCCCATCCTTTTTGCCCTTACGATAGAACCAGTGGCGGCTGCAATCAGACTGGAGCAAGAACTTAGGGGCATAAGAATGGCTGGTGTTTACTAATCCATTTCATTATACGCGGATGATGCGCTATTGTATATACGAGAACCAGAAAATAACCTAGCCCCCACATTGACAGTGATAGGAGACTTTACTGCGCACTCAGGCTACAAAATAAACACCACTAAATCTGAAATTTTTCCGCTGACCCAGGCCACTATTTGCCCTACACACACGCATGGCCTGGGATGGGCCCCTTACCATATTAGATATTTGGGAATCCTGGTCTCCAGAGACAAAATGTCCCTGTTTGTAGACAACTACAAGTCCCTATTACAGACGATTCACACCAAACTCCAAATTTGGGCTAGACTTCCCATATCACTCGCTGGCCGGGTCGCGGTACTCAAAATTGTAGTGCTCCCCAAGTTCCTTTATATTTTTAGCAATGTTCCAATTTGGCCAGGCAAACCTTTCTTTGAAAACCTACGTTCCATGGCGACCACCATCATATGGAATGGTGGAGCCAACAGGCTGAAATGGGACAAACTAGTGGAACCCTATGAAATGGGGGGCTTTGCCGTGCTCGACTTCGAGCTATACTATCAAGTGGCACAGGCACAATACGCCAAATCCTGGCAGGACCCCACAGCCAGAACACCACATGTCCCATTGAGTGGCACTCGGTCCCCCCAACAGACCTGAGATCCATAATATTCACGAAATCTCACAAAGACGATTACAAATTCGACCCGGCATCCTGTGCAATCGCAGCATGGGCCGCAATCAGTAAGAGGCTCCACATAGACACACCCTGCGATTCACAGGCCCCGCTATGGAACTTCCCGGGCATTAAGCCAACATACGACATCAGCGTACAGAAGGCTTGGATCCCGGAATATGGATTTAAAATGAAAACCATGTTTCCAAATGGCATATTCGTAACCCCAGAGGATTTTGTGGACACAGTAGGGAGAAACCAACTTGTCACATTGCAATACCACCGCATGAAAGCGGCATTCAAGAAACGATGGCCAACATACCCAGTAGAACAACCCGAACATGCATGTTATCAATCACTGTATTCACAATCTGGCACAGGGGTGTCCAAGATACAATATAGTCCAAACACACACAAAATTGTTGAACAACATTAAGGCTTCATGGGAAAAGGACATGGGCACAACAATATAAGAAGGGAAATGGTCCAGATATTGTCTCCTTTCTAAGAAAGTCTCGCTGAATGCGGGCCTAAGCCTAATACAATTTAAAATGCTGAACAAACTTCATTACACTCCAGTCATAATGGCAAAGTTTCATAATTCCTTATTTGGAAATTGCCCGAAATGTAGCAGCCCTCGTGCGGATGCATTTCACATGTACTGGGCTTGTTCCATGATAGCCGGGTTCTGGCGTGAAGTGGCGAATATTTTGGAAGACATGACACAAATCCCAGCGCAGCTCAATCCCCAAAAATACCTGTTCAGCGACATAGAAAAACCCCCAGAAAAAAATAGGAGACTGTTCAATGTCGCCTGCGCAGTAGCCAAGGAGTGTATTCTTCAAAACTGGAAGATCAGCCACGCCCCACGCACAGAACAGTTCCTTACAGCCCGAACATATGTTAACAAATGTGAGGAAACTTATATAGGAATGTTGCCCACACCATGTAGACCGAAAGACATTTGGACTCTGTTCAGAACATACCTGCGCAACTCCCCTCCGGACACGGAGAACTCCGATAGTGATTGAACTCACCACGAATCCCGTTAACCCGGAACCCTAACATTGCCAAAACAAAGTGAATGTGCAAATATACAGGATTATTGTATGGATCGAGGGGGGAGGAGGAAAGGCATTCTTTAACAATATATGTATCTTAATGTTGGAGGGAAGTTGAAGCGAATGTGATGTTATATGCAAACCAAAAATAAAGTAAAAAAAAAAAAGATTCTTGCTTCTCTCTTACTCCTTATTCCCTGCATGTTCAATATTGGTTTGAGCTACTGTTTTCTATGTTTGTCATGAAGGGGACAAGTAATAGGAAATGATCATCATCTGCATCCCATGTAAAACAGGAAAGACACTTAATCGTAGACTCCTTTGAACAGCGGCTAAAACATATACCAATGGGCAAAATTCCTGATCGAAAATTAATGAAGTGGCTTTTTAAGTGTTTATTAAGAGGGAAATCAATTCTTGTAGATGAGGAGCCAAATCTGACCCTCAGCCCCCCCACAACTCTCGACATGAAGGCAGAGAAATCATAGATGTGCCTCACTCTTAGGCCCATTGCCACAATGATGCATCACAGGTGTGAAAAACAATATGTGCTTAGACAACCATTCAGACCCTACCCATTTGATGATTTGAATGACATGTAATTGACATCAATTGGTCAGGTCAACTGACTGGGAAATCAGAAACCAATTACATCATCAATGACATCACGACATAGCCGCGCTCATACAGTAAGTACATATTCAGGCATTCATGAAGCTACACACACAGGCACTGGTTTATTGCATATAGGCACAAAGCACATGCTTATGACTCACTTAGGCAGAGGATGAACACACATACATATCTCTATATTCATGTCTTTTACCAAAGCTGAAACTGCAAGATGCAAAGAATTCATACATTTAGCTTACACATGCTTAACTGACACTAGTATGGAGAAGCCATAAGGAATACTATAGGAGTTATAGGTCTCTGAAACAAACAAGAAATGAGAGACAGATTCTGACTAGACAGAGAAGTTTTCATTGATTTATTACAAACAAAATACAAAATACATCATCAGACTCTGTCTGTCTCTGGAACAACCAGTGCCAGAGTAAAGATTACATTAACAGCACTCTCAGCATTCCTCTCCTACATGCACTCTACATCTGTAACGTTCATGCACATTCACAGCAACACTGAAAAATTGAAGGAATAATAATGTGGCTAAATTGCCAGTTCTATTGTGCAATCGGTCTTGAAACCAATAGTGGTGAGCAGGAGCCATCTTTTTTTGAAAGACACTATGGTGGCTATCAATGCTTTTGAAGGCCTCGATTCGAACAGCAGCACAGATCTCTTGGTCTCACTGGACATTGCTGCCCTATATATTAACATTCCACAGGAGGCAGCCCTTTCCAATATTCAGGGGAAGTTGGATGACCGTCCAGCTCCGCATACTGTTCCATCAGGCTTCTTTGAACTTTTGAACTTTTTTGAATTCAACAATTAGCTATTTCTACAAAAGCATGGAGTAGCAATGGGAGTGGCCTTTGCACCATTGATGCCCAATATGTATATGGCTGATTTTGAAGAGCAATTCATTTGGAATCACAACCCCTGTGCTGAACAAGTGTTACATTGGAGGCGCTATATCGATGACGTTTTCTTTGTGTGGGGGGGCCAGATACAAGGGTTCATTTCATTTATGGAGTGGCTCAATCAATGTGACACCAATCTCACTTTTACGAGCCATGTCAATCAGAACACACTCCCTTTTCTAGACTTAAATATTGGACATCAAGAGGGGAAAATCTACACCACCCTTTTTTGGAAAGAGGCCTATCGAAACACCCTCATGTTACACACAAGCCAACACCCTCAATCCCTCAAGGACAACGTTGCATATGGGCAATTTCTATGGATCCGGCGTAACTGCACCTTTGTCAATGACTATACAGATCACTCTCAGACCCTTGCAGATAGGCTCACTTCACAAGGCTACCCATGTAAGTCCGTCAAACAAGCCACCAAAAGAGCATGGTTTACGGACAGAGACACATTACTGACTCCCCAAACTAGAGAGACAGAACAACAGAGGATTGTGCGTGTCACCACCTTTGCTAGACACACCACAAAGATGAAACAGTTTATCAAAAAATACTGGAACCTGGTGATGAGCACCGGTTGTACTACAGAACCCCCTATATTCGCTTTTAAGCAAGGGCGGAATGTACGGGACAATCTAGTGCACTCTAGACTCCAGCCACAGACACTGGACCTGAGACAGAATACACTCCAAGCATCTTGGGGACATAATAGGAGCCCCATAGTGGGTCACTACTCATGTGGGAACTGTAATGTTTGCCAATTTACTTCCAAGACTACTAGGTTTCTGCACCATGAATTTACATGGGAACTTCGCAGGCCTACCAATTGCCAAAGTAACAATGTGCTGTATGGCATTAGATGCCACCGCAATCTACTATATATAGGGATGACTATAAGGAAAGTTGCTATACGCATTAATGAGCACAGATCCCGTATTAGAACACATAATCAGACTGCACCACTTGTCCAGCATTATATGGAGGCAGGACACAGTGCGGAAGATCTGAAATGGTCTGTCATTGATCAAGTAAAGGGGGATTGATTTAACTTTTCTAGTACCAGCACACTGCGTAAATTGGAACAAACCTGGATCCATCATTTACAGACTCATAAGATTGGTCTGAACAATGAACTATAGTGATCCACATTTCTGCAATAACAGCAGCAGATACTCGCCAGGTCATGCCCACCCAACATGGAGGCTGGATTTCACCACCCAGTTCCTCACAACATCTTAGGTTCCAGCCTGTACTTCAGAGTGGGAGATCAAGTCCTCTTTCTGTGTTACACAGAACACTGTTCCTGTGTCTGCCACAGCACTGAGCCCCTCCCGGACTCTCTCCAAGCCGGGATGTTCCAGATTTGGTGCTGAATGCTACACACTCCGAACTGAGGTGAGCAAACACCCGTGGCACATTGTGTTGCTTTTCCAACGTCCGCGATGGTTAGCAAGATGCTTCCCAGGTGCGATACCTTGATCAATCTCTCTTCCTTATTTTGTTCTTCACCCCCTACCCCTTCCCTCTTTCCTTCTTATCCCTTCTTTCATTCCCCCCTTTCATCCCCATCTCTGTTTCCCAACCCCCCGCTCCGAGGCAGTGATTATCGCAAGCACCTGCCTAGCAGCTCTACTTTGTGCACTGTCCTCACCAAGTAGCCACACACTGTCCCTTGGACTCACACACAAGAGGATCCAGGATACAGGTATGCAGACTCGACTTCACCGATCAGTCCTTACTGCGCACCAGGTTGTGTGTCCTGTTCTACACCATTGGCATTGAGCCCTGGCAGTTGCCCCAATGCAGCCCTTCACAGTGCCATTAAAAGCGCACAAAAAGCTGTGACAATGTTGTCACTCCTGTAATTGGCTAATAGAGCACCATGCATGATACAAGGGTGACATGTTTTTCCATTTGGGGAGCCCACACCTTGCTTGGTCTTCCGTTTCCCGAGTTCATGACACCACGATCACTGATGGAGGGTGGGCGGCACTGGCCCCGGTCACTTTGTTTTTCCATTAATTGTTTTGCCCTTTACCTTTAATTATGAGGAATGCCGTATCACACAAATATGTTAATTACTGGATTTTACACACATTGTCAACTGTGTCTGGCAACTTAGTTCTTCATTGTCCATTCATTGTAGTGTCCAGGTCTCCTCAATGCCTCACCATTGCTTTTAGTCCTGATGAGGCTGGTCCCAAGGCCCACCTGGGGACCACAAGAGCCGAAACCCGAGTCAACAACACAGAACGCAGAAAATTCCCCATCTGTATTTGTCCCGTGAAGGAGACAATTGTTGACATTAATTTCACTCCAAATATCAGTGACTCGATACACAACATAGTGTACACCCAGAAGAAATATATAAGTTACATCTAGTAAAAGATAGTTTTATCTTGGTTTTGAGACCGATTGCACAATAGAACTGGCAATTTGGCCACATTATTATTCCTTCATTTTTCACTGTTGCTGTGAATGTGTATGAATGTATTGGATGTAGAGTACATGCAGGAGAGGAATGACTGAGAGTGCTGTTAATTTTATTTTTACTCTGGCACTGGTTGTTCCAGAGACTAGCAACATTGAAGAACGCTTCACACCTCCATGTTCTTTCTCTTTACCTTGGAAAGGTACATTCAGTCTGAGAACTGTCTAGGGTCCCAGAGCTGGGAGGACACATTCTTCCCAATTCAAATTCACCTTTCATGTGGGGATATCATTTCTTGCAAGGGCCAATGGTCTATTATTGACCCTGTGACATTGTAGAAGGGTGCTAGTAGAGGTGGTCCTAGGAGGAGCCACTGGACATGGCTAACCAATCACCAAACTAAAGTATGATTCTGACAGTCAGCGCTATGACAATGTTCATCTTTGTCCCAGATGATCATTCAAAATGAAAAATGCATAAAACATTGTTGATGTGCAATCCAGTTTTAATGCTGGAGTCTATTGCAGTTGACACATGTTTCGACCTCTGGTTGTCCTCAAGGCAACTTCTTTTGATAGTCAGTTTCCCTACTAGTAGTGATCGCCAGAGATTCCCAGTATTAGCTTCAGTTTCCTGCCATTTATCTATAAAAGTAATCACTTGGCTTGCAGTTCTATGTTACAATTGTTATTAGTCCTCCCCAATTGGCATAGTTGTGTAATCCATTCATTGGATTGTGTCCTCCAATGTACCAATTAGTGATTTTCCAAATTTTGAACCTTAGTCATTCCACTGTCCCATTGTGTTCCTCCTCTCTTTGTACTTGTAAGTCCCAATACCTATGAATCAAAATTCAAATCCTCGGGTTAAGTCCTGCGTGGCTCTGTATTGTTGCGCATTGTTACCAAACTAACTATATATAACTTACCCAAACTGACCAAAGGAAATGTCTCATAGGTTTCCGGAAGGGAACCTGGGTTTTGTGATGTCACACTGGGATACAACCGGGTGACACATGCTTAGAAGCTCAGAGCTCTAGACCAACCTTGTTTTTCTGGTGTGATCCCTGTTATGTTTATCTACTAATAAACAACAGTAACCTTGCCCCATGGCTGAGTATTCCGTTCTTGTGGCTGGGACGTTTTGAGGGGCCCAGGTGTACTCTGCTGATTATTGGGGTGGTAGCTTGAGGACTCCGGCCATGCTATACATTCTCATATCCTAAATACAGCTTAAAACCTACATCAACAGATGATGGGTGTCTCATACATAACTCAACCTTATCTTTTATAACCAACCGAATAATTACAAACTAGTACTTACATTATTTTATAAGCCTTACCTTATTTACATGATAATAATTATTTAGCATTTATATAGCACTACCAACCCTCAGGTACCTGAGTGCTGCTTGTTAACACACAGTGTGTGATGCTGAATTATTGACCTCGGAAGGATGAAAGGCTGAGTTTGGCCATGCCGGGATTCGAACCTGCATCAGCAGGCTCTGCACTGATGTCAAAGCAAGCACTCTACTTGCTGTGCTATCAGACCGGCCATGTGTTGTCACAGCAGAAAATAGGATTTAAGTAAGTAAAGGCTATCCTAATGTATGTAAACTATTTTAAGTTTCTAGCACCTAACATTTCGAGAACATCGGCAACAACTGCGCAGAGGATTTGGAGATCTTTTGACCTCCAGATCCTAGGCCAGTACAGGAGAGGTTTCAATCAAAAAATATATTTAATTCATGTTATTTCAAGTTCTAGCTTTACTATAGGATAAGGGGTACTTATGGAGAGTCCCAACAAACATTTTAGAATTGTATTCTCCCTAGTTACCAAAATATTGATATTACAATTTCCCCAAATCTGAGCTCCAAAAGAAGCTGCATCATATATGCCTGTATCATATATACTTCTAGGGTATGAGAGAGGGCCTTCCCACCAAGACGAACTGTGAACTGTGCTACCACCTCTCCTCTCCACGCAAGAGAAAAAACAATCTTCTCAATTTGTGAGGCCCAACTAAGGTACTGTATACATGTATACATAGGTAATCACAGGAGTCCACAGTTTCCAAAGTAACTCAGTTAAGCACAAACTTAGACAAACCAGATGCAGTAGGTAATTTAGTCTTGGATATGTTCATGATTTCTGCTTACACTTTTCCACAAATATATTCAGTTGGTCCTGTAGACCAGATGGGAGCTTGAACATGAAAACAACATCCTCTGCAAGTGACAAAAGGCTTCATTTAGAACCACCTAACATTGGAGCATCAGTCTCAAATGTGTTAATAGCCACTACTATATCATTAATGTACAAAAGGAGCAACGTGGGCGCCAGCACACATTCTTGTCTCACACTGTTATTTACATACATGTTGTTTGTGCCCTTGTCCCTTGTTCCCCAATGGACCACAGACAATAATATCACTATAGAGAGCACACGTACCATTGAGGAGATTAGTAGGTTCCTATAGTTGAAAAAAGAAAACACTCCATAGCTTGTGACAGGAGACAGTGTCTAATGCTGCCTGGAGATCTATAAAAGCTAAATGAACAGATTGTTTATTCAGATTCACATTTTTTTTTCTCCAAAATCACTAGAAGTCTAAAACACTGGTCGATAGTAGATACTTCTTATCTGATCTAGCTACAGTTATCTTGACATAAACCTTAGCCAGAAAGTCCAGGAATTAAATAGGGTGATAGTTATTTGAGAGGTCACAGGCACCATCCTTATAAACAGGGATGGTGATGGCACCTCTCCAGCTATGTGAGACTAATTTAATTAAAATTGACATTAAAAGTGGTCTCCACATTTTTGGCTCACTTCAACTGATCCACTGGGAGAATATGCTGGCTCCATAAGGCTTCATGCACCTCCTGGCATGAACAAATCAGAGGAGAAGCAGCTTGGGTATCACCTTCTGCAGACAGACAGAGCAGCCACAAGCTTTAACGAGACAGCCTGTGGGTTCAGAAGTAACTGATTTGTCCTATAGACGTTTTGAAAATATTCAAACCAAGTTGTTTCACTAATATTGTTTCCCATGATATCAGTGTTTTTGATGCAACACTTATTCACGAGATACCAAACATCTGTCACATTTTTTATTTCACACTGATCTAATTAATGCGTCCCAGAGATCTTGTTAGTAAGAAGCCTTTTTGCTTTTAAGCACATCTTTACAATATTTCCTCTGTGGAGCCACTTGGGCTGGGTCTATAGTCTTTGGAAATCTCAATTCTTCAAGATAGTTTTTTTTTTGTTTCTTTGCAAGCTTTGTCAAAATACACAGATTTATGGCTCAGACCATTAGATAACAAAGATAACTATTTGAAAAAAAAATGGTTGCGATATTTCAGCCACTTTAACATAAAAATAAAATGGATACTTATGATCATTTGCTTATGCACATTGAACCAAAGTAGACAGTAACTTAGAATATAATTCCGGTAGTGTGTTTGAATGTTAATCACAGGCCATCTTGCAATCCTCCTGTCATTTGTGGTGCATAAACCCAGGTGATAGAAAATAGCACAAACATCCTTTCCCTGTTTTCTGGCTATTGTCAAACTTGTTTTTAGATGGTCATGGCCACTCTTCACTCCCTGAATTACCTTAAAAGTGTTGACTGTTAGGACTGATTTTCAATACTCCTGCCTGGTGGACAGATGTATAGAAGGCCAACCTATATTGTGACAGGGACTACTCTGAGGAGCTGTATCCAAATCCGTTCAAGGTAGCAAGGTGAGTGGTCTAGGCTAAGTCTCAAGATGTGGTGAGCTTGTAAGAGGTCCACAATGAGCACACACAGTGAAGTAGTCAAGGAACACACCCAGGTATAAAAATACTTCTTTACTTAGGGCCAAATAACATAGGGAAAAATTACTACTAACAGGTAATATTATCACACAAATTAGTTATAGCAGTACAAGTCCACAAAGGATCAATCCTAAATTCAGAAGTCCAACCCAACGTTGTGCCCAAAAGTTCAGCAAAATTCTGCGCAGTTTGTGAAGCTGGAAAAAATGAAGGTAGGGTCTCTGGGGTTCAGTGAACGGTCCCAATGGTTAGGGGATGAGTTAAACAAGCTAACACGTGTGTTCCCAACTTTCAGAGTGCTTGTGTGAACAAACAATGGGAGAGGCAACATGTTAGAAAAGTTTTATAAAAGTTATCAAACTTTTAAAGGGAGTAAGGAGAGGAGGTAAGCATCGCTATAACCTACCTCCCGTACTCTGGTTCTTCATGAGACTTTGGCAGGTCAGTTGAAGAAGGTATAAGGTTGCTTTTCCTGCCATCAGCCTCAGCCCTGGATCCCCAGGGGTTGCAGGTTTGAGGCAGATCTCTGGCCAGTGTCTGATGCTGGTGCAAGGACTTTCAGTGGAAGAATGCAGCAAAACGCAATGCAGGGTCCCTCTCAGGACAGGAATGGATGCAGGTAAGCAATTTCGGATGACAGCCACTGATGTGCAGCCATGCAAAGGGATTCACTTGTCGCAGTCAGACTTTCCCTCTTATCTCGGGTCCTCTTGATGCTAGGACCAAAACTATCCCAGAGGCAAGCCTTGTTGCACAAGCTAAGGATCCCCCAGGTTCCAGGCCTCAGCTCAGAACAGCAACAACTGCAGCACAGCAGCCCAAACTCGGAGCTGGTCAGCCACATGGTATGCCCTGGGGCACCTCCGAAGGCTCTTCTTCGTAGGACTCCAAGCTGGCATCAAGAATGGATGTTTTCTCCACTTCATGGGTCCCAGCTCCTTTCCAGGACTGCTGGAGATCTTCCATAGGACAGGGCTCTTCCAGGACAGCAGCAGAAGTTGTTCACCAAGCCTTCTTCCGATGGATCCACAGTCTCCTTCAAGACTTGTAGCTGGACAGGAGTCTTTGCTCCTTCAGTTTCTTCCAGGATCTCTCTAGAGTGGGTGTCCTCTTCTTATCCTAAAAGCCAGGTAAGAGCAGCTGCCTCCACTAGCCAATGACAGATCTGCCCTACACACACACCCCAGCAGTGGTCCAAAAAGGACCGCTGTGACAAAACTCATTCATTCCACCCAAATACACTGGCACCAGTATGTGGATTGGGACCAGAAAGTGCCAGCTCACCTCCTGGCAGCAAACACACATAGCCCTCCAGTAGACCACCAAAAACCTCTGGAAGTCCATATAAGGATTTTCCTGGCCTCATAGAAGAGGAAGAATGCTAAAAGACAAGATGGATTAAAGACAAGCAAAAGATTTCGTGGCATGGCCATGTTTGACCACTTGTCACAGTTAATAGCCAAACACGGTAAGGCTAAAACTAAATGCACCAAAAGATTGTGGAAAGTCACTGCTGTCACCAGCTTGTCCATTTAGCACAGCTATAGTAACCAAAAATCCTCTGAGTATTAGTCTAGGGCAAAACAGAAAGTGTTCCCAATTGCACTGCATTGTAAGATACATTGTACAATGACAGTTACCACAAGTGATAACAAGTTACTAAAAGTAGTAACACAGTAACAAGACTAAGGGAAACAATGTTTCCCAGGATTGACAGCCTGAAGGACGTGCAAGTTTCCCCATAACAGATCAGCAAAAGCGAGTGTAGTGAAGCTGCACTGTAAAAATAACAGGTAAGATACAAAAATAAAAGCAAAAGGTTTAGGGATCCATAGACACGGAAGGAAAGGTGCAGTAAAGAGGAATCTTTCCTAACATTGACCATGCTGTATACCTCCAAATTGATCACAAAATATTCGATAATACTACTCCTATTAAAGGATCTAAAGGTAGGACAAGATGGTCTACTCTCTTCAATACAGTCGGTCCAATAGCACAGCAAGTAGAGCGCTCACTTTGACATCTGAGCAATCCCGGCAAGGCCAAACTCAGCCTTTCATCCTTCCGAGGTCGATAAATGAGCACCACACACCATGGGTAATATTAAGCAGTGCTCAGATACCTGAGGGTTTCTAGCGCTATATAAATGCAAAATTATTCAATTCTTATTATTACAAGTCCATAACACAAATGATGAGGAAACTGCTGATACAGTGGCAGCCATAGGATAAGTACGAGATGGAGTAATGAGCTCTGGATCAGAGATATCCTAAGTGTGTATTGTTACTACTTAGGTGACATTTATATGTTTACCTCCAATAACATATGTACAACACCCATACCTGTCAGATCTAAATACTGCGGGCCTCATTACGAGTTTGGAGGTAGCCATGGTGATATTAGCGCCATGGCTGCCTCCAAACTCGGGTCCGGGTTCCTTGAATGAGGAATTACCAGGCCATTCCAACCTTGGAGGACCCGGTAATTCCTCATTCAAAAAACCCACCCCCATTCCCATTTGAGCCCCCATAGGGCTCAATGGGAATGGGTAGGGAGTTATTAACGGGCCCGTTATTAGCTCGCTGGTCCCCGTGCGGGACCCGCAAAAGAGGTCTGGTCTGACCAGACGTCCAGAGGTGGTCCCGCAAGGGGACCTCGTAATAGGGCGGAATAGGTTTACCGGCACTGGCACCGTTACCGGTGCCATTAAACCCATTCCGCCCACCTCGTAATGAGGCCCTGTGTCTCTTTCACGTAGCCACTACAGAATCTGTTTACAGAAAATAAATTATTTGGAAAATTCCACTGAGTGTTTTAAAAAAATCTTTTGAAAGGTATTGACAAATGTTTCCAGAGCAGTGCAGAGATGGCTACATATGTATGGCATTTAAGTATATTCGGAAGCACAATTCATTGGCCCACATTATAGACATGCATGCTTAGTCTAGCTTCTCAACCAGAATGCTGGACTATCAAAAGTAAACACACACGCATTGCAAAATTCAGCCCAATAGAGAAAACCTCAGCAAATCAGTACACGTCAAAGCACACTCAAAACTCTATAGTCTGATTAACATAAGGTTACATTTTAAGTTTCTCTACTCCATATTGTCCCTAAAGTCTCACTGTACAGGGACTTCCTCTTGAAGAAATGAGAAGAAGAAAGTGAGAGGCACCGCACCAAACAACCACACATATCACCACTAAGCTCTTCTTCCTGTACTCATGGATTCATGAAAGTGAATTCCCCACTAGTGTTGCTGTAGGGAGATAGACCAGACAAATTGTGCGCAGCTGTACACTGTTCCATCTTCATCTGCTGGGATAGCATTTATAGTATAGAGTTGGTAGTCCCTAATTTTCCACTCTGACACCTTCATCTTTTTTACTGTGCTGCTGATTCTAGAACTTTTTTTCTTGTTTCCAGGCTAGGATGGAACTCCGCATAGAGCATCCTTGGATTTCTCCTTCTGACACCTTTTGATGAAAGCACCAATCCTCTCTTTCATTGTTTGCACCCCTCCAAAGTGGAGTGTACACTAAACACTTTCTCCTTTTCACGATGCCTCCCCTCTGAGGAGTCTTTCCACCACTGCTCTCTTGGAGCATCTTACAAAGTCCAAAGGGAGGAGGTGAAAAAGAAGTGACAATGTTTTCAGATTGGAAAATCAAAGGACAGCAACAGAGCGTGTCTGGCAGGTTAGGTCCTGGGAAAGAGATACGTTTTGAGGCTTTTTTAGAAGGTAATTCTAGTTAGCATGCAGAGGGGAATTAGTGCAAAAGTTTGGTTTGCTAGTCCGTTGTTTGTGTATGTTTGTGTATGTGATGGGTTTCAGGTGGTTGTGAAGGTAGGATGTGGTTTGGAGGTGGATGGCCTTGTATATGATGCAGAGTCCTTTAAAGGAGATTATCTGGGGTTTCAGGAGCTAGTGTATCTGGGAGAGAGCTGGGCTGATGTGTGAGTGATTGGATAGGTGTAGAATGATGAGTCATAATGCAATGAAGCGTAGGGATTTGACTGCAGTGATGGGCGATATGTGTGGGTTGTCTGGTGACTACTTTGATCCATGGAGTGAGGTCGGGTTTGTGGTAGTCAAGGTATTTGATAAACACTTGTAAATTCAGTTATTTCGGAGACACGTCGGAGGCGGCCAGTTCTGAGTACGTTGCTTGAACTCTGAACCTGGTGCAGCTTGATGCGAGGTCCTTTCCTCTAATCTCGAGAGGAGGCAAACGCGACCTCCATTGAGGTCTGTGTGGTTCCGGCTGCGGGTCCCGAGGAACTCGATAGACGCGGTGCCAGATGCGCCTGAGCTGTTCTGCCATGCCTGCCTTGTCCTGCCGCAGCCAAGATTGTGATTTCTACCGCCGCAACCAGAATAGACGGCTGACCAGGCTGTCAGAGCCCAAGGTGTCATAGGCAGACACGCTTGGAGCGCGGTAAGAGGGAGGGAGGGTAGTAGTGGACTTTATTGACTTAATTGTGAACAGGTGAAGGAGAGGGAGTGGACATTTCCGTAACAGAAGCCAAAATGAACTGTTTAAAAGCAGTTTCCCTGGTTTCTCGAGTCTGCTCACTCTTCCCCTGCTCTGATCTATAACAAGATCTCGAGACTGAAGGAGATATATTGGGTATTAACTAATTCCTGATAACTACATTACTGATCAACAAGTTTGTAATGGTGCAGGTGAAAGCCTCTGCACAGACTAAGTACAATCTGCAAAAAGCAAGGAAACAACCCACTAAGGAGAGCCTTGAGCCGGTTACTATGGCAAACAATTTAAGGCCAAAGAAGAAAGCTAAGAACCCCATTGCCGCGGACCAAGCGGTGATCACAGGGTTCTTCCCTTTGAACCCACTGAACCCTCCTCTGGAAATTAATTCTACCATCATCGAAGAGATTACTGCTCCAGTACCTAGTGCTAGTGGACTTATGAATTCAACCAACTATGATGATATTGACAACAATTCCCTATTGGAATTATGTTTAAATATCCAAAAGGGAATGCTGTCACAAAGATCATTGCCAGTAGAAAACTCTGCTCCGCTACAGGCCAAAAGCCCCTCCGGTGAACAGCCAGCCTTATCTAATCCTTTGGGGAGCTTCGGCCGACTGTCAGCCTCTCCTAATCTGGTCTTGATATCTATCGAAGAAGGACCAGACAAAGAAACAGAGGAGTTAGATTCTCCTGTACCCATGGCAAATGAGATTGTGGAACTACAAACTTCAGTGGCATCCATACAATTTGCCCTTAGGATTTTGCTACAAATGTCAGGTCGAATTTTGGCTAACACTATTACTCATATTCCGGCTCAGGAACAGCTGGGAAATGAACGCAAAGAGGCAGAAGATAACCTCTCTGAAGCCATTCAAATTGCTGAGGAGAACAACAATCAGCAGAATAATGAGATCTTCTCAGTTCCCGAACAAAGTCCCCTAGTATACTTTTCTCTGAAACAACGCTGATTGGCAGAGAAAGCTCTAAAAAACAGCAAGCCTAGTACTCAGCCGCCATTAGAGGCAGATTTAAAGCTCCCCGACATCTGCTCCAAAAAAGAGAGGAAACGAGCAGCCTAAGCAAGGAAAAAGAACCCCCTAGCTAAGGGCTGCCTAACCAGCTGGTTGTTAAAGAAGCAAGAGCAGCTGTTTGATTTGGTTGAAGATGAGGGACTGATGGACATACCTGACCATAGCGAAGATGAAAGGGGACCATTATCACCTGCTGTATCAATGAAATCAACAATTACTGGCTGTAAAGCTACTACGATAACACCAATAGTGGAGGAAGACCACAAAGAACCATCTGATAACCGTGTATGCCTGATAAAGAACTTATACCAAAGTGGCAAAAACAAATGGTTGGCTCGATCCGAATGATTAGTTAGGTTTAATTCGGTTCCACAACTTCGTGAACTCACATCCGAGGATTTTCTATTTGTTGAACCACTGAAGGGCCCCAATCCGAATGTTTCTGCTCTTCATTGTAAATTGTCATCAACAGCTAAGATCATCTGAAAATACAAAGACGAGCTAAGGTCGGTGGACGTAGACATTGATGTCAATTTGAATTAAGCTGATCCTAGTGGTGTACCAGAAGATCTGTTAACACCGCCAAAGGACCTAGCTGGCCTTATTCCCTCTGAAGGAAAACAATTAGATAGCGTCGAAGTAAAGCAAGCTCTAAAATGGCTGATGGAGTCTCTTCCGGGTGTACTAGCCAACAATTGAGATTTCACCATGCTCACCTGGAATTCCAGAGGCTTCACCCATTTGCTAAGCGCGGAGGGTTCGATGAAGGTCCTGACTAAATACAGTTGTTTTTGCTTGCAAGAAACTTGGGTGACTGACCCTCTGATACTAGATGGTTTTGTGGTACATCAAGCATATGCAACAAGGGTAGAAAAAGGCCGCCCGTCTGGAGGCTTACTTGTTCGGGTCACAAATTCATTGGCCTCACCTCGAGTTAACTGCAAATAGGAGAAGAACATTATGGCAGTGGAGGTGAAATTTGGGCCTGAGTTCAATCCAAAAGGTTTCTCCTTGTTAATGTGTATAATCCACCTGGAGCAGTAAAAAGGGAATTAAGTCAAGAGGCATTACAGGAGCTAATGACATCTTGGTCGACAATACCTGGGAATTTAGCAGTTGTAGTGTTGGGGGATTTTAATTGCCATATGACAGGTGCGGGAACTTATTTCCTGAATCCCAAGTTGAACGATAAATGTAGAATGAGCACACCAAAGAAGACGCAGAGGGGGGAGGATGGTTGCGGATATTTGAGTGCTGGGACTTTGAAATGATCAATGTCTGCACCCTCAGTGACTTCTCAGGTAAACAGACATGGTCTAATGGTGTTGCATTTAGTACATTGGACTACATTTTTTGTGCCCTAATATGTTACATGAAGTTGTCGATATGGAAGTGATCCCGGATAGCTGGAGTGATCACGCAATCCTCTGATGTATTTTCAACATTTCGTGGGGCACTTCCACACAAAGTAATACTGGCACAATTAAGGTCAACGATGCTGGGACTAGAATAAGTTGGTCAGACAATAACATCAGGGCCACTGAATCGTTATTATATGAGGATATCCCTAGTAAACAGGATTTTTTTGTCATGACTAGTAACACAACTGAAGATTAGATCTCTGGGTTCTCTGGTATACATTTTATTGCTACTAGGGGTCCAATGACAAGAGAGAAAGGTAATTCGCAATCATTTAATAAAGAGATCAAAGACGCTAAGAGGGGCCTAATAGCCGACATTTGCAGAATTAAGGTGAAAAACCTTCCCATGCTTCAGTATGGTGTTTTGGTTAAGAAAACAAAAAATAGATACAGGACCATTATTAAGAACATTAAAAAGGCTGCAAACAATTGTGTGCATCAGCAACTAGTTCAAACTATTTGCTCTAAAGTATTTGGGAACTCCTAAGTGATTCTAGGAGCAAAAACAAAGACTTATTACTCTATCCTATAAGTAAAGATGTATGGGAAAGGTTCCTAGAAGAGCGCAATTCTGCATTAGCGGTAGATGAAACTAGTCCATTAACCAAAGCTCTACCATATCATCCTTTTGATGCCTCACAGGGGGCAATATTGGCCAAAATTAAAGATTTAAAATCCTCAAGAGCTCCCGGCCCTAATGGGCTGACCAATGTTGTTATCAAGAACTACCCTGAGTTTTGCTCCTGCCTATTATCCATTCTGTTTGATAGGATCTTGGAACACAGAAAAATTCCCTATTCCTGGCAATCTGTGATTCTTATCCCTATTTTTAAAAAGGGAAACCGACTAGATCCTAATAACTATAGACTGGTGTCTATGTTAGATTCCACAGAAAAACTATTTGCATCTCTTTTGCTGAGTGAAATGCAGAAATGGGTGGAGAATGCCAACATCTTATGCAAATTTCAGAGTGGGTTTAGGCGGGACTATTCTATGACTCACAACCTTGCTGTGATGGACATTTTACGCACTTGACTAGGGAGCAGCCACCACTCTATGCGTTGTATATCGATTTCAAGGCAGCATTCGACTCTATTCCTAGAGACCGGTTGTGGTCAAAACTAGAGACAATTGGGTGCCCAAAGGGACTATTATATTACCTTAGACTCCTCCACCAAAATACTACGGTCAGGCTCAAACTAGACCAAGAAGGGCATCTGACTAATATGGTTCACCAGAATAGGGGCGTCAAACAAGGGTGCGTTACTGCACCACTAGTCTACAATTTATATGTACACGATATACCAGCAGAAATTGAGGCTGCTAATAATTGTCCCCCCAAAATTGGAGATTCCCCCTGCACCGTATTAGCCTACGCTGATGATTTGGTTTTGTTAGACAACAGCATAAGTGGATTTAGAAGATCAGCGATAGCACTATGGGACTATGCCGAAAATAACGGTTTGATTATCAACCTAGATAAAACCAAGGTCATAAAATACACTTATAAAAGAGTCAGCCATGTCAATCTTATGGTCCATAACACAATAATTGCATATACACCGTTTTATACACTGTTTTATCGATATTTGGGTATTGAATTCGAACCGCTTGGTGACTATAGTGCTTGTAGACAAATAACCCAAGTTTCTGCCCTGAAGGCTAGATTTTCTAGCAACCAGGGTGGTTTTACACTGTGGGCTACCCGGCATTTATATATCCAAGTGTTTATCCCAACGATTACCTACGGTTTAGAGGCTCTTTCGACCTTCGACCTGGCCTGGTTACAGGTCATTGAAGGCAAATTCTGGCGTCGGATCTTGGATTTACCTCCTGGAGTCCCAATGGCCCTTATAAGGCCAGAACTTGGGCTCCTCTCCCTAAAAGCGATTGTTATAAAAAAGAGAGCAGATTTTTTCCTGAGGATGACTAGCGGTACCACAAATCCGCTATTGATGGCTGTTCAGCAGGAATTAGGCAAAAGTTGTTCTATTAGTGTTGCATATGATCCCATGATTACATTTCAAGCAGAGGTCGGTTGTATCCACAGAGGAGCTAACTATTCGAAACCAACGCATAATGCGCTTGGTAAAAGAGTTGCCTTATGGGATTGGTTAGAACACTTTGCTCACTTGAGTAAACTAAAGAGATATCAGTTTGTTCAACACAGACACTATGACTTTGTGAAGCAACAAGCATATTTAAATCTTTGCCCAGCCAAAAGACTCAGGCAATTCATTATTTTATTAAGACTGGAACAACTTCCTACCAGGATGAATTTGGGGAGCAGAGAAAAAATTCTGATAGATGACCAAATATGCCGTCTCTGTAAACAATCAGAAACCCTTGAGACAGCCAGAAATTTATTAACCAAGTGCCATTTTATGGTCAACACTATTCAGTCACTATTAGGCAAATACGTACATAACTTAGAAACCATCAGTGAATTGTCCTTTTGGCAATATTGTATGAACTCTGGGAACATGAGTTTATTAGTGGCCATATACAATATATGGATAAAGATAGAATCCAGCGTGGGTCCTTTGCTATGAAAATATGTTAAAATAGCAACTTTACTACTTTTGACAGCTGACAATTTGATTGTGTATGGTAGAATAGTAGGTCTGATAATTTTCCGTGCATAGGTGTGCTATATAGCAATTTAGTTTCCTTAAGTTTATAGGGAAACTTCCACATTAATACTCAGTCCTAGTGCATCATGCAAACTTGGATAGGCAACAGGTATCTTTGTTGTTTAAAACATTTTCTTTCTGTGATGTGTATGGCTCAATATTTAAAGGTGTATTTTAATGTTGTTTTAGTATTTATGATATGATGTATATACAGACATTATTTGTTTCTTTTGTATTTTAAATACTTGTTTGATATGTGTAAAGTTTAAGTTGCTTAGACTAAACCACATTAAATAAATAAATAGATAAAGATAAACACTTGTGTACAGGCACGTTATAAATGCCACATCATATCATATCATATTCTGTTTTAGATGGTTGGGTTTGAGGAAGAAGGTAGTCATCCAGCTGGTGGTGGTTGATAGACAGTTTTTGAGGTTGTGAAGTATATTTTACATTTGCAGTTTTTAGGCCACGCCCCCTAAGGCCTACATACAAAAAGCCAATGTATAAGGCCGTCTCCTGTACAACGGCTTGTAGGTAGTGCAGCCTATAGGGAAGTAATGAAGAGTGTGCCAGAGTGCAACAGGTAACTGGGGGGTGCAAGGGATCAGTTGGTGATCAGGGAATGCGGGTGGCCACACAGAAGAGGAGGGTGCAGGGGGCGAGGTTCCAAAAGGGACCAAGCGAGTGCTGGGGACAAAAGGCTGTCCTTGCGGATGCTGCCCTTTCGTCCTGGAATTGGTCAGTATGGCCTTTGTTACTGCTATTTAGACCCCAAACAATATTGTCATGTTGTTTGCAAATTGGTGAAAGTTATGCAAACGCTGTGGTTGCTAAGAGTGTGTCTGGGGATTTAAAATATAATTTGAGTGGAGGCAAGATGGGGAGTATCCCTGTGGTACCGCATATTGTGCTGGGGAGGGGTTTAATTGATAAGGGGAATCAAAGTGTGCCCTGACAGTGGGAGTGGTGGTGTATATATAAACTGAATTGAGATATGGCAAGCACACCTAATATTTTAAGTACTAGGATAGCTGTAGTAGTTTCGAGACAGGAAGGAGTTACATGAATTAAGGGTGCACAGGAGAAATATGTGACTCTGGCATAAAAAATCACATTCAAAAGTAGCATACTTAATTATTATTATGTCTATTTAAATGGTATGTAATTCAAATACAAACTTGGATAATAATATTGTGTTTATAAAGTGAGCTCTACGCGTTTTGAGATATCCATCTCTTCTTAAGGAGCTAAAGATCAATTCTTCTTCAGTTTTCAACATAATCATTCCATAAGCAAATTCAAAAGAAAATGCCAGGAACCATTACCTCATAACACTTTTTAGTTTCTTTTGCAAAATAAACCTGTAATCTTTGATACTTCACCTAATTTTCTTTCATGGCGTGGAAAAATAATACGCATCTGTAAAGCCGAGGAGTGATTTTGGGCAAGTAACCTGAGAGAGGTGGTGAACAGTTAAGACCAGTGCCTGAGATTTTCATCATGTGGGATAGGATATTTAGTATGTGGGTGTGATTGATAGTGTCAGCGGCTGCAGAAAGGTCAAGGAGGACTGGAAGGGCTGTATGTCCTTTGTCACTGATGTTTTGGAGGTCATCCAGGATGTGAAGTGTGATTTGAAGTGTGCTAGTCTCTGTGCTGTGGCAGGGATGGAAACCTGATTTGGTGGGGCTAAGGGCATTGTTTGTGTTTATGTGATATTGGGTTTGGGGTTGGTTTGCAACAAAGCGTTCAATGATTCTTGTGAGGTATGGCTGTGTTGTGATGGGATTGTAGTTTTCAGGGAGTGTAGGGTCGAGATTTGGTTTCTTGAGGAGAGGGTAGATTTGACCTATTTAAGTGTGGAGGGTATGGCGATGTGTGAGAGACAGGAGGTTAACAATGTTGATCCAGTGTGGAGCCAGGGTGGTGATGCAGTTAGATACTGCCTAGGTTAGTTGGGTGCCATCCAAGAAGTGCACTAGTTTTTGTTTTTGTTGGATCTGCAGTTTTCAAGGGGTGTCTAGAGGAGGGGCATGGATTATTTAGTCAGGGTCCATCTAGGGATCCGACGTCTTGTTTGCTGGTGAGGAGGACACAATTGAATCATGGTGGGTGGTGGTTGTGGGATTTCTGTTTTTTAGGGGGGCTATTTGGTTGAGTGCTAGTGTGATTGTGGTGTTGTAATTACTGAAAGGTGGTGTGGGTGTGTGAGGAGGGGAGATGACATGAGTAATGTGTGAGCTGTGTTTATGATGTGTTTGATTTTCCTAGCTGAGGGCAGGAGGGATGTTTGACAGGTTGGGGATTGTTTTGTGGCACAGGGGGTGTGAAAGAAATGGCAAAGTGGTCTAACCAGGGTAGACAGATTAGAGTTTGCACAGAACCCATAGTTTTGTACGAAATCAGAATGCCAAGAGTGTTTTCCAGGTATATGTGTGTGTGGGGCAGGGGATATCTTGTAGGGAGAGAGTGGAGTGAGGATACTGTTCAGTATGGGGTTGTTGTGTGGCTAGGAAGTAACTGGATTGCAATCACCCAGGTAGATGTTTGTGCAGGGGATGCTGTGGCTGTTGGTGGTGAAAGTGTACGGTAAAATGTGGAAGCCGGGTTTGTGTGTTGGAGGTGCTAAATGAGGTGGAGGAATATGGGGTCGGAGCAACTGCAGGGTAGGGCTTCAAAGGATGTGTCAGGTGGGTGGGGCAGTGTAAATGATGGCAATGCCACCACCACTTTGTGCGTCAAGTCCCTGTTTTGGATGATGCAGTGTAGGGGAGCAAGCCAGGGATGATAGATGCGAGATGGACTCTGTGAGTAAGAGCAAATCGGGGGTGCATGTGGTAATGAGTTCTTTGATTTAGTTTGTTTATGTGTGTGTGCGTGTGTGTGTGTGTGTGTGTGTGTGTGTGCAAGTGCAGATTGGCAGCTGAGGACTGTGTATATGAATGTAAATAGTTGGCTAACTGGAGCTCTGTGATGGAGTTTGTGCTGAATGTTTTGTTTGGATACTTTTTCTGTGCTCCTGACATGTATGAGGCACTTAGTGGTTAAGAGGGGTCACAGAAAGATATATACTCCTACCCTCAGCTTGTCTGCCCTTTGAATTATATATTGAATAATGCATACAGAGGCACTGCTCATTGGGCGTGACCTTATGCCATGTCCCTTGATCTGCACCCAGAAGGCATGTCAACTGGACTATATGTCTCATGGGTTTTCCATTCTGGTTCACTGCTCATAGGGCATTCCTCATGCCATGCTCCATACGCCAGATCTAGAGTGCATGGTTGCAGGCCATAACCTTTGAGTGCTGTGTGTTTGTACATTGCTCCTGTGCACCAAACCCGCTAGGCATGGTTGCAAGACATTTCATATGGTAACTCTGTGTACTCTGTGCATGCCTATTGGACATGGCAGAGATGGTTACTTTGAGCAGCAAAACTGAAGGTTGATGGCCACAGGGTTATGAATCATTCACAACCTCTAGCATTGCTCTGGGCAACCCCCCAGACATCATTCTTCAGCCTACCATGCCTTTAAGGCGGTGTAAAGGTCATCTCCAAATCAGGCTTAGTCCCACTGCAAAAAGTGAATTCAAGATTGCATCCCCAAGAGGAAAGCCTGTCGCCAGCAACCAAAAGGTCCAAAAGTCTGCATACCCCTGTTTAACATACAGGGTCCGTCTTGCCCTGAGGAAGGCTCTGAAATCCATGCCAACAAAATGGCGATAGCCGAAACGTGCCTTCAGTACTTGCTCATTTGAATATTTTTAGATCAGCAGCACTGATAAAAATGTTTTTTGCTTAAAAAACCAGCACGTTGGCAGATCAGAAAACATGATCATACATTGATCATGACACACAAAAGGAGAACTCTCTAGGAATAGACTTTTTCAGTAAACTTTGTGAACAAAATATGTTGTAGAGTATCTTTTGTATCTATTGTTGTTTTCACCGTTTTTTTAATGTCTTTGGTATTTATTGCTGAATATAATATTTTCTTTGAATTTGTTTCTCATGTTTAAAGAAATGTATTTCTTTCTTTGGGCCTCATTACGAGTCCGGCGGTAACTGAGGCGGTAAAACCGCCTGGTTACCGCCAGACTTGTATTACCATTCCGCCTCCATGATTCCCGGAATTACCGGGGCATTACAACCCCGGTTTTCCGGGAATCACGGAGGCGGAATGGTGTTAATCCCCATTCCCATTGAGTCCTATGGGACTCAATGGGAATGGGGATCATGGAAACACCGGCAGCATCTTGTAATGCTGCCGTTGTTTCCTCGTCCGCCTGTAGGCGGGCGGTGTTAAACCCGCCAGGTCAGACCTGGCGGGAACATCACCTCCCGTCTGCAGGAGTTGTGATCGCCCGGCATGGAAACAACGGTGACGGACTGGCGGCGGGTTTCCCGCCACCGTTGTTTCCATACCGGGCGATTTGTAATGAGGCCCTTTGTCTGAACAATTTATCATTAAGCTTTGTTTAATTTATTTGTTTGAATTCTTTATTTCTTTTTCATTAATAAATGATCAATATATTTCCAGACATATCTTTGGTATTTTCTTACCTGTGACTCTATATATGAGCACAGAACATTTTTTGGTAAAGAAAAGTAAAACAAGGACAGTCATTTTATTTTTATGACTGACCACAGTGTGGATTTCTCTATTTTGTTTGTTCTATATTTTGCCCTGAATCCACAATGACACTCTAGGGGCTACCCTACCCTTTTGTATAACTGTCTTCCAGACATTGGCAGACACCTTGAGAAATTATACATCAGTCTTTGAATTGTTTTGGTTATATCCTTCAAGAGTCACACAACCAACTTTAAGTTTACGATCTCAGTATACCATTTTTGGAAGTCTGCCTGAAAATGTGCTGGTTGACCTTAGTTTTTCTGACAAAAATTAAAGTCTCTGAAGAGCCCTTTCCTAGGTGCTGCAGAGCCATGAATTATGCTCACAAAATTGACAAAAACGAATACTTCGCATTTGGGCTTCAAGGCCTTGATATGAGGTTTTTGGATGAAAGGGGTGGGTTTTTGCAAGTTTTTTCTATAGCCTGGAAAAGGAAGTAAAGAAAAAATTATTGGGTTCCACAAACCGTACCTCTGATACATTCACACCACAGGCTATGCAAAATGTGCGGCCAATAAAAAATATTGATTCATTGAAGAAGTCAGATGAAGTGGCACATTGATTTGCATATCTGAGCACCTTATGGCTATATCTAGCTAAACAAATGCCTATATTTTCATATTATGCCTTCCTTCCCTCATCACATAGCAGAGAATGGGCCTCATTCTGAGTAGCAGGCGTTAAGGACGGGACCCGCAAAGGGACTCCGGGGTCAATAACGGTACCATCATTTACGGTACCGTTATTGCCGCCTTCCCCCTTCCCATTGAGCCCTATGGGGGCTCAAATGGGAATGGGGAATGGCCCTGGTGAATGGGAAATTACCGGTCCCTCCGACCTCGGAATGGACCGGTAATTACTCCATTCACCAGGCCGGAGTTTGGACGAGTTCGGAGGCAGCCATGCCGCAAATAGCGGCGTGGTTACCTCCGAACTCGGAATGAGGCCCAATGTTATTTCATACTTTGTTACTCACAACCTATTCCCGTTTATGTCAACAAAAAGATGCCCTCTCAAACATTCCAATATTCTCCCTCCATAAACCATCTACCCTTATATGAGGTATTTGACTATTGCCACACTTCATGGCATTCCTTGACAGGAATGGTTGGTTCCTGGTTCTCACATATGGCTGTAAACATGGGGTGCCCCTATTATTCACACCATATGCTAATTGATGCTATCATATATTCAGTACTGAACCCCTGCTTCAAAAACTCTCCCTCAGGGATTGCATACACTGCAATCCACAGGCGTCAAACATGGTACTTGTTCCCCAGAGGGCCTCAAGCACCCCCTGAACACCACCCACCTGCCACACACACAAACACAAAACGCTATATCGTTATCTCATCTCACTAGACAGTATGTGTGGGTGAAACGTACACCGCTCACTCACTGTTAGTAACTTTTAATGTGTGAGTGTGAGCACGAGTGTGTGCAAATGAGTGATTGACCGAGTTGGTGCATCAGCGTGTATGCATGCTTCATGTGTGCATGTGAGCGTTGACGAGAGAGCTCCTGTTCCCGAACTATATCAAGAAAGTAAGTAACAAAGATTTATAAAGCGCAACTAAAGCCCACTGGCGTCTAGGTGCTACGCACAGGCAGGTACTAGGGGAGGGAGAGGCCTAACAGTGTAAATAAGCAAACCAGTTAAAAAAGGTTGGTTGTTAATGCCTTACGAAAGGGAAGATACTCCTCAATGGCTCTCAAAGATAATGTAAGCCTATTCCATAAAGTAGGGGCTAGCACCCAGAAGGAGGCTTGCTAATGCCTTAACATTCTAAGGTGTAACAGAGATGAAGAACGCAGACGCCTAGTGGGTTGGTAACGCTCTATTTTACTTTTAAGATAGCTATCGCCAGCATCGTGGAGAGCCGGATCAGTGACGCAGAGTGTCTCACACTCAATACGAGCTGGCAGCGGAAGCCCGTGAGGTTGGTGCAGGAGAATGGCAGAAGGGGCCAATCGAGAAGCATTCAAACCAATCTGGCTGCTGAATTTTGAAGTACTTGCAACAGTTTATTTATTTATTTATTTATTGCTTGTGAGGCGCTTATACAGGAAGCAAATACTGTTTCAAAGCACCCACAATGCAACAGGGAGGAGACAGGGGATGATAGAAAATTAAAATTACAATACATAAATACAATAAATATAAGAAAGAAAAAAGACAATGGAGAGGGGAAGACAAACCTGCTATGCCTTGTGAGTGTTCAGAAATTGCAAGCGCAGACGGGAGAGGGAATGGGATAGGCACTGTGGTGCTTGTGGGTGAGCAGCATGTGAAGTGAAATGAAAGGTAAGTGCAAGCATCCCAGGGTGGTGGGTGAGCCAAGGCAAGTGCTGAGGATAGACAGCAGCTGGGATGATACGCTGCGGGAGGTCAGGGCCCTGAGGATGCATAAGGGCCCTGCACACCAATTAAGCAACTGTGCGATTAGCAGGGGAGAGAGGGAGGGAAGGAAGAGGTCAAGAGGAAGGTCTTGATGCTCTTCTGGAATTTAATAAGGTTCTGCTCAAAGCGAAGAGGGAGGGGGATCTGGTATTTTGGCTGCCCCAGATAGATCCCGTTGCTCAATCCAGAGATCCCATTTTTGTTGAAGTGACCATCTTGATCCGACTATCAGACAGTAACAATGGCAACATCTTTCTCAGGACTCTAAGTTTCCTGAAACCAGCATTACAAACAGCTGTAATCTGAGCTTCGTAAGAGCCACCAGACAGACACCTTAACCCTAAGCTTTTTTCAGATGTACTTGGCGTTGGGCAATGGCTGAGTGAGTCGGGCCAGAACTGAGAGCTCCAAGAACTGCTAGCTGTTTGGGGGGGTCATACACCAATATTTCCGTTTTTCCCTGTTGAGTTTTAGCCAATGGCAGACATCCACCTGCCTATGGTAGAGAGACCATTTCTGATTTTGACAGGAGGCTCAGTCGAAGGGGAGTCCAACCAAAACACTAATTGTGTGTCATCGGCATAGGTGTAAAATGAAACTTTAGACTCCGAGATAAGGTCTGCCAGCGGACACAAATACAAATTAACAAAGTTTTTCAGGAGAAACCGTGCACCTAATTATAGGATCATTTTGCACAAGTCAACTGCTTGGACTTCAATCTAACCCTAGGCCCTGCCTCATTTCACCTGTCATACACAATTGTCTGCGATTTACAAAAGGAGTGGAGCCAGAGGCATGGCTTGGTCTGACTGTTGATATGTGAGTGGTCAGGACACTGCCCCATCCGTTCCATCACACACACAGCTCCACCCCAGGCTCCCCACTTCTGTCACACAATGGGCCTCATTCCGACCCTGGCGTTAACCAAGGCGCTACTAGCGCCTTGGTTGACGCCGGTATTTTTCCGACTCCGCCATGGTGAATGGTGTAATTACCGCCCCATTCCAAGGTTGGCAGGGGCGGTAATTCCCCATTCACCGTGGGCTCTTCCCCATTCCCATTTTTGCCCCATAGGGCTCAATGGGAATGGGGAAGGCGCTAATTACGGCACCGTTAATTACGGTGCCGTAATTAGCTCCTAGGTCCCTTTGCGGGTTGGTTTTTTAACGCCTGCAAAAAGCAGGCGTTAAGTACCAACCCGCAAAGGGAACTTGGAATAGGGCGGTAAGGGTTTAACGGCACCGGTCTCGTTACCGGTGACCGTTAACCCTTACCGCCCTACTCGGAATGACCCCCAATGTAACAAGCAGGGACAGGGTCTGACAAAAGGAGTGGCATGGGGCAGGGACATAGAATGGGCAAGAGAGGGCAGAGCACGTGGCCCAAGTGTGTGAATTGGGACGTTCAGAGATCTGGGTACTGGTACACACAATGGTGTTAACTGATATACCCTTTCAAAGCCAAGGTTTATGACAGCAATCCTAGATAACACGGCCATTGGTGTTGTCTAATGGTAGGCAGGGAAGCAGAAAGAATGAGTTCTAGTGAAGAGGGTCATATGGCAGAATAAGATGGCATATAGTGTCATTCTGGACACATGTGAACATCTGTTATTTAATGTGAGCATGGGCACCATGATGGCATGCCCTGGCTTATTGTGTGAGCCAATAGTATATGGTTAACTAGGTATTCTCATCATTTCCATAGATGCTCGCATCATTGCCCTCCTTTTCTGTACTACTTTTTGTCACTGCTTTACACGTCCCTATTTCCCAAGCACAGTGAGGTGCACAGACCACAACCTACATGTTTTCGATCCGAGGTTATGGCTAATGGCACTGTGTATGTGGATGGCTGCAGAACATGTCAAGGGGTGCAGCTTGCCAAGGCGCGGGGGCAAGTATTTTCCTTTGGCTACTCCTGGCAGGGGCACTGCACTTTGATAATTGCCCCTGGGAGTGCCCTATGTGGAGTAGTAGGGCATTGCCTGTGGCTATGCCAGTTACCCAGTGGGTGATGTGGGAAGGGGCACTAAGCACAGGGCCTGGGCACAGGCCTACCTTGTGCATAGAACTCAAAGACCATTGTTGTGGCCCTGTATGCCCTTGCGTTCATGGAAATTATGCCCTGTGTTCAGTACAGAAATGGGCATTGCTACAGTTCATGCCTTCTGGGTACAACAGGTAATGGCATGGCACTCGGAGAATGGCCTTCGGCTAAGGGCCTGCAAAGTACCCAAAGTCCAAGGTCAACAGATATGCCCTTTGCACAGTACCCACAGAGCCAGAGTGTGGCCATGGCTTGGGGTTGGGAGGGGGGATCAATGGAGGGCATTGCCATATCCTGGCACAAAGTACCATATCGGCGGCATCGTCAGTGGCCATGTCCTGTGGGTTTCATAAGACGTTGCAATTACCAAAGGGCACGACAGGAGTAATTCTGGAAAGGGGTACATAGTCAGCTTTTATCATTACAATAACCCACAAAGTCATAGAATTTACTTGGTTAAAGGATGCTATGGTTCCCTAGTAAGATCCTAGACTATCCTACATTAGTCTAAGTTTTACACATTCACAGAGAAACATCAGTTAAATTTGATATGGTTCCCACCCAAAACATAAAAAGCACTGGCATCCACCAGAGGGTACACACAAATTAAATCATCAGTTACATCAGAAAGCGGTGTTGAGAGTATTGTGGGTAGGGTACTGTGCAAGGAGCATGACCACAGGCGATACTCAGAGCGTGCACTACTGCAGGGCAACCCGCCGGGCATGCCCATTCACTGTGACACATGGATACCCCAGGCAGAATAATGCACACGGGAGAAAGCAGCGAGCCACACCACGTGCGCAGTTTCCAATGTGCGCACCTGAAATCAGTGCACTGTGGGCGCTGTGCACGGGACAAAGACGTGCGCCACACCACGTGCACAGCTTCCAGTGTGCTTCACTAAAATCAATCGGCTGTGCGTGCTGTTGGCAGAGGTGCTGCACATGCAACAAAGCAACACGCCACACCACGTACACAGTTGCCAGTGTGCATGACTGAAATCAATGCTCTGTGGGTGCTGTTGGCAGGTGTGCTGCATATCGGGCAAAGCAGTGAGCCCCACGTAGTGCAGAGTTTACAGTGTGCATGGCTGAAATCAATGCTCTGAGGGTGCTCTTGGTTGCGGTGCTGCACATGGGACAAAGAAGCATGCCACAGCACGTGCAAAGTTTCCAGCTTGCATGACTGTCATCAATGCACTGTGGGTGCTATTGGTAGAAGTGCTGCACATGGGGCAAAGCAGAGAGCCACACCTTGCGCACAGTTTCCAGTGTGCATGACTGAAATAAATGCGCTGCGGGTGTTGTTGTCAGAGGTCGCACATGGAACAAAGCAGTGAGCCACACCACTTGCACATTTTCCAGTGGGCATGACTGACATCAATGCTCTGTGGGTGATCTTGGTAGCAGTGCTGCACATGGGACAAAGCAGCGAGCCACACCACGTGGACAGTTTCCAGTGTGCATGACTTGAATCAATGCGCTTGCTGCGGGTGCTGTTGGCAGAGGTGCCACACATGGGACAAAGCAGCGAGACACACCATGTGCACAATTTCCGCCCATGTGCATGACTGAAATCAATGCACTGTGGGTGCTCTTGGTAGCAGTGCTGCACATGGGACAAAGCAACACGCCACACCACATGCACAGTTTCCAGTGTGCATGACTGAAATCAATGCTCTGTGGATGATCTTGGTAGTGGTGCTGCACATGGGAGCATGCCACACCAGTGCAGTTTCCAGTGTGCATGACTGAAATCAATGCGCTGTGGGTGCTGTTGGCAGAGGTGCTGCACATGGGTCAAAGCAGCGAGCCATACCTAGTGCACAATTTCCCGTGTGCATGACTGAAATCAATGCATCAATGCGTTGTACATGGGACAAAGCAAAACGCCACACCACATGCACAGTTTCCTGTGTGCATGACTGAAATCAATGTGCTGTGTGTGCTCTTGGAGGCAGTGCTGGACATGGAGCAGAGAGCAGAGATGGAGACTACATAGGCCCTCATTATGAGTATGATGGTCTGGGGAAAATGCTGTTAAACAGCCGGTAATACCGGCTCTGGCATTTTCCTGACTGAAATCAATGCTCTGTGAATGATCTTGGTAGTGGTGCTGCACATGGGAAAAAGCAGCATGCCACACCAGTGCAGTTTCCAGTGTGCATGACTGAAATCAATGCGCTGTGGGTGCTGTTGGCAGAGGTGCTGCACATGGGACAAAGCAGCGAGCCATACCTAGTGCACAGTTTCCCGTGTGCATGACTGAAATCAATGCATCAATGCGTTGTACATGGGACAAAGCAAAACGCCACACCACATGCACAGTTTCCTGTGTGCATGACTGAAATCAATGTGCTGTGTGTGCTCTTGGAGGCAGTGCTGGCCATGGAGCAGAGAGCAGAGATGGAGACTACATAGGCCCTCACTATGAGTATGATGGTCTGGGAAAAATGCTGTTAAAACAGCCGGTAATACCGGCTCCGGCATTTTCCCCGGACCGAAATACTCTGAATCTGCCGTTAGGGGCATTGAACTACCGGCACGTTAGACCCAGTTCAGGCCCCTATCGGTAGAGAAATCACTGGCACTGTTAACGGTGCCGGTGATTCCGTAGTTCCCATTCCTTGGAGTCCATTGCTAGCACCCATAATATCCCGGTAGCACCGGGATATCGCTGGTAATGGTAAGGCGAGTCGGCCGGTAACCTGGCAGTCGCACCGGAGGGTTACCTGCAGACTCGTAATTAGGGCCACATTTGTCCAGAGCCGTTACTAGCACATTTCTCTGTGTTTGGGTTTCGGATCATACACTTCCTCATCTGAGGATTTTCATGGGAATTTGTTTGTTCTAAGGCACACAATTATTAATTGTAAATGTGCCTTTAAATGACTGGCAATTTATTTCCAAGCTTAGTACGGCTCCGATGGTGTTAATGGAATGTATACGGGCATAGATGTTGATTTGGGATAAGGTTGAACCCCAGTCACCGACAGGCACTCCAAGAGCTGTCCCATAATCTGCTGAGCTCTAGGAATCCCGAAAGGCGAAGATTTATGTGGCCATCCACAGGCCCATTCTTTCAGCATGAATAAGATCCCAGAGTTTAGAAATCCTCGGCCTCTTCTCTAAACAAAGATGTGGGAAGCTATCAGTGTTTATGTGAACGATTCCCATGTTATTTCTGACTTTGTGGGATATGGATAGTAATATTTTGTGAACGCCTAGTTGTGGGTATTAGCTTTTTAGAAGAAATGAAGAATTAGGTTTTCAGATGCCATACGTAATGCTGTCCACTTCTGTGCGGATGACCTCGAACTTTTTGCTTGTCTTTACATTAAAGATGCTATGATTTTTTTAAGCATAATTTTCACCACTCAGCTGTTGTGATTTCTGTCTTCACATCATCGGGAACATCAGCTTGGGACGCTCCATGGACAAGGCTCGATGCTTGAAGACCACCAAGGTTGTGAGGTTCAGCCTAAAAGACTGTTACCATGACAATACTATGGGCCTGTTCACGGAAGCCTTTTATAATGGCGCAATCCCATAGGAAAACATTCTGTGAATCAGACCATGGTCAAACCAGTTCCGAGGATCTGGTACAACTCCCAGCGGCCCTTTTTGGCCGTATTTTTTAGTAGCAGTTTTATGCGGGGCAAGCCCTCCAGATCCTCTCTCTACACCCACCACCCCTTCTTCAACTCATAAACAAAAAATAGTTTTTTTAGGGATGGTACCATTCCTAATGCCCCTCTACTTTTAAGCAATCAAAGGCACCATCGATGACCAAGCAAAATCCACAAATAAAACCCCCATGTCTCAAGCAGATCTACTGGTTATCCCTTTTGTCAAGTATTATTAGCACCCTGGACGCCCCCATGAGCCAATCAAATGTCGTGGAACTTAGACGTTATTGTTCTGTGGAACTCTCGATGGCTGGCTGGCCACCTTATTGTCCCCCGTTCCATCTGCACCCACTATGCTTTACCCACGGCCACCGATGCCTTCTCAAATAGGCGCATGTTCAGCGCCACCACAAACACAAACCTGTCTCTGATTATGCTGCTCCCCTCTCAACCATTGGGCGGCCATAGAAACTTCTTCTCAAAACTTTATCAGCGCAACTTCCATCCAAGATTTTGTCGACGTACACCCTCTGTCATCCGATTTAACCTTCCCCTATAACTTCCCGCATTTCCCTGTTTCAGCAGTGTAATGCAGCATACTCCAATTCTTCTCATTTTGCGTCCTGCCTTCGTCTTCTCTCGAGATATCTCTAATTGACCCCACCCCCACCTAAGCTTCCTCAGCTCCTCCGTCATACCTGCCCTTTGGTTTTCGGACTCTGTATATTGCAGCAGATCGGTGTTTTTTCTACCTCCCCACAATCTTCACACTCTCCTGTGTCATTTCTGCCTATCTTATATATCCTGTGGTTCAATTGTATGTAACCCAATCTGGCCTGTGAAACATTCTGTTGTGTTTCCGGGGCACGGTTGCTATCTTAAGGAGGACCACTTTCTGCAATTCTTTCTTTGCTGTTAATTTCCCATTTCTCTTGCCAGTGTGCTACGCTTGCCTTCTTTATTGTGCTGTTTATTTCGTCTTCACTTAATGATTTATCTGTGTCCACCTTGTTGTGCTCAGTTCCTTCTTTTGCTGATGTGTGTGCCTTAATTATACCCCGCATACCTGAATAGCTTAGTACTCAGGCCAGCTCTATGGCCATGTTCTTCCTTATCCAACATTATACCACTGTTGTTTTCTTCAATAGAAATAGAAAAAGGACTCGGGTTCAAGCTCCATTTCCTCATTTCTCCGGTCGCCGTCTTTCTAGGGGCCACTTTCGTTTTCATGAAACGCCATCTGCACGACTGTCACTGCATGACATTATTTTCTTTTTAATTACTGACATTAGCAGGCGCTAAAACATTGAAGTGTAGTAGTCAATTCTAGTGAAAATAAAAACATTCACAAATCATAATTTTGTGTGAAAAAAGAGAAATAAGGTAAGAATGTCTTTCATTTGTTCAATTGAAAAGAGCATCTTGCTATCTTGTGGTATATAATCAGGGACATCATTTGGGGATTGCCAGGGGGTGCAACCGCGACCCTTGTGGTCTCCCTTGCTACCCCTGCGGTCTTCCTTGCAACCCTTAAAAAAATATTTTTAATATTTTTTTTAATATAAGTTCCTGGCTCTTTGTTTATGTAGTGACTGACTTTCTTGTTCAGGCCTCTTAAAAAAGATTTTAAAAAACAGGGTGTGGCACAAGTGTAACAATTTGAGCAGTGACCCTAAATAAGTAAGATTAGAAATAACAAATAATTTGTGTTTATAGAATTCTATACATTAATTTCTAGACACATGAAAAGGTTTATTTCAGGCACACTCAGGGGGTGAGTCACTGATCTAGTCTGTTCTTAAACACCTCAACTCACCCTGTCATCTTTCAGAGGTCGATAAATCAGAACTAACACAGGTTGGGTGATATTGTATATATATTTGTTCTATTTAAGCGTTTAAGCGTAAGTGCTTTATAATAACACATCATTATCATTTGGCCTTGGACGTCTGCTTCAAGTCACAGTAATTTGCTAATATGGGCCTATACACACTGATCTTAATGATACATATGGTGATCCATTCTTGTATGAAATGTATATCATATTATAGTGATATCGTCAACATATTTGTCGCCCTGTACTTAGGAGCAATGCTATGTGATGCCCCTTCGTGTTTTATCAAGGGTTGAAAGGTTATGTTCCATCACTCCCTGTGACGTCACTTTCGGGGGTTGGGTCAAAGTACATCATTTCCTGTGATGTCACCAGAGGTCAAAGGTCATGTGGTGTCACTTCTGCTACCACTGGCATTTTGGTGAAATGACGCCCTTGTATATAATCCAGTTATATCCATACAAATGCCAGGTTTCGTAACAAAGAAGATGGTTTTGGGTGCACCTAATTAATTTGCCTATGGCAACATGCTGTCAGGGCAGTTGACGTGCTTGAAGTACCGGACTTGTGTCTTTCATCCATTGAATTTCAGTCTGTTCTTGTCCATCCATTGACTAACCACCCCCCCCCCCCCCCCGTGCACGCGTAGACATTATTTAGGCCCTTCTGCATCTCCTTATCCAACCTCACCAAAGTGTATGACTCAAATGCAGTACAACATTGCAATATGTGCACAGGAACGTAAATGAAAAGCAAAACGAATTACATTGTTGGCGTGCGTCCATAAGTGCTCATTAAGGAATGAATGCTGCACTCTGAGATCCAATAAAGAGGGCAACGATATTGTGCCACCTGGCAATGTCCTGAGAAGGGCAGGACGCATTGCTATCACAACAAACCACCCAATGAGGGTAGAAGGCTCGGTTTAATACCAGGTATGACAAAGGAGACTCACTGGAGTGTTGGTAGAGAGCAGAGAAAATAAATGGGCAATGGCTTTCTTTGTTTTTTACGGGGGTCCTGTTTCTAAAAAGCGGAGACAATATTGAAAAAGGGAAGTGAACTAGGCTGCCCCATCCTCAAGCAACGTGCAGGGAGGGAGAAAAG
This sequence comes from Ambystoma mexicanum, assembly GCF_040938575.1. NCBI lineage: Eukaryota > Metazoa > Chordata > Amphibia > Caudata > Ambystomatidae > Ambystoma > Ambystoma mexicanum. The sequence goes on from NC_090928.1 coordinate 140,001,654, forward strand.
CCTATTTTTTAAACTAGCTGCTCACGATCACACTGATAATCATACAGGTAAAACAAAGTTTAATTCAAAACAATGTGTAATTAGCAGTTCAAGACACATGCATGTGTCTAGAACTGCTCATGCATGTGTCTAGAACTGCTCATTATACATTGATCTATGTTTTGGATTCAATATCCACGATATGACACATGAACTTTGGTGTGAATGGATGACAAACGGCAACTTTTTGGCTTATGTGTTTTTAACATTATGTTTTGAATTAAACTTTGTTTTACCTGTATGATCATCAGTGTGATCTTGAGCAGCTAGTTTGAATAATCCCTTTTTCAGTGTTGGTAGAGAAGACATAGCTGCCATATTGGTCTATGCCAATCCTTGTCTGCAGTGTATTGGTGAACATTTCTTTGTTCTTACTTAAGTATTATAGTTCCCAGCCCGAGAGCCATACTGGGAGTTATGGGCAATGAAGACTGAGTGTGGTGATGGGGTTTAATGAGGTTTATAAGCCCATAACTAAAGTAAAGCCAGAGAAGGCAGGACCTATAAAGATATGTGCAATTTCAGGGATTTTTTGAAAGATGGGGCGGGGGAGTGGTAACAGGGGGTCAGGAATCTGTCTGGAGTGCTTGCAGGGAATTGGCTGGGCTGGTAGCAAGCACATAACTGCATGAGTACTGGGAGTGGAAGAGGCAGGCATTTAAATACTGTGCTGGGACATGTCTGATGTGTGTGGCCTGGCAATGAGTCAGAGCAGGTGCAAGGGGTAGTGCCAAGGGCAGGCCTCACCTGCCTGGTGTGGCCCGGCAAAGAATACATGTGGTGGCCAGGGATGAGTGAAGTCTTGGGTGCATCTGGGGGGACCGGTGCCTACTAGGGTGTTTTAGTGGATCTGCAGTAATGAGAGGGAATGCTGCACTAAGAACACTGGTGCAGTCCAGGCAGTGATGCACAAATCACCAATTGGTCTATTTGTGGGCTATACAAGACAATACCATCTTATATAGCGCACCGATTGAACAATGAGGAAACAATTCCACTGTTCCTCAGCACATCATAATCTTTATAGACACAGTCTGGGGCCATTCTGGGTGTTAACGGCACTGAAGACCGAGTTAAAGGCCTGAAAGCAGTAAGGGTGGTTAACAAGGTTTATGTGCCCATAGTGTGTGGGCTGAGGGCAGGGTCTATAAACCTATCACAATCTGCATCATTCCTGCATGTAAAATAAAAAGAGCCAAAGGGACAAGAATGATGGAGGCAAGTAATGACTTTACATGTCTAAATGGCAGGTGGGTTCGTGTTTGCTAATTCCTGAGAATAATGCCCACCCCACATTTGATATTTACATTACGATGGATAGGTTGGGGCATGTTGATAAAAAATGTAATTCGCCACAAATGTCTTGGGGGAAATGGCTTTGAGGACACATGCATGGGCCTCTTGGTAGCACAACAATCCCCCTGCCAGTTGCTGCAGGTGCAACAAAACCTACATTTCAGGGGTGGGGAGGCTAACCGGTCATGGGCGGGGCCACTTTAGAAATGGGGCAGGGCAAACTTAGAGGCTCCGCCCCCTCTGTTCTACCCCATGGGTTGTCTGGCAGGGAACCCATATATCCCATCCCCCTTTCCGCATCCGTCCCTCTCCTACGAACCTCCACACATCCCCACCTCCCACCCTCTACCCACCAGAATCAGCTCCTCGGTCCAGCATTACACATAGGCTGACGGAATACTTTCCTTTCAGGAAAGCACTAAAGACTCAATTATTTAGTTCTTCTGTTGTTTAGTTCTTTGAGGCTTTGCTTCTGTAAACTACTCTTTCCTGCCCAGCGCCTAGATGACTTAGGGACATAATTTACGCTTTATAAATCCTATAATATAATAATAAGCGAACACATATATATATATATATATACACACACACACACGCACGCACGCACGCACGCGCACGCACGCACGCACGCACGCGCGCACACACACACACACACACTTACCCATTCACTCATTTGAACATCCCATTGACCATACACTCTCTCATTTACTTGCGCAACCAGCTCCCTATACATCATACACTCATTCGCACACACACACATTACATACAGACTCCTTGCACGCATACATACATACATACATACATAATGCGCTAACATGCAACACCCTTTCACACTGCTAGTTTCAGAAAAGGCTTCCCTCGCCTCTCTGCCTAACAAAAAGCAAGTGTGCACATCAGCCCCTTCTCCTCAGATGTGAAAGAGCACATAACGTTGTTATATGGTCGCTTGCATCTGTGGGGACGGGGTTGATGTGTGAATTTCATTTTTGTAAGGCAGTGCAGTGATGGAAGCCTTTCCGGAAACTAGCAGCTTTAAAGTGGTGCTGCGTTTGTGCAAATAAATGTTTCTGCACAACACAGTAACACTTTAAATCCGCTGGTTTTAGGAAAGGCTTCTCCTCCCTCTCTAACAAAAAGCCCCGCCCCTCAGCTCAAATTTCGGGACGGGGTGGCTGAAGCCTGGCCAGCTCAATGGCGTTGCACGCCAGGCTGCCAGAAGGCTTGGAATGTGCCATCCTGAACAATCTGCGGCCCATACCGGATCCTAGAGCCCACACAATGTCAAATGGGAATGCAAATATTCCAAGGGTCATTATTAAGCTTTATTGACCTGGAATGAGGGCTGCAATGGGCATGATGGGCTCTGGACCTTGAGTCGAATTCTCAGGTGCATAGTTGATAATAACAAAGATGGGGTACGCAAGAGAGAGTTGTAAGTATCCTGTCATCCTCATTCAGTGAAGTTTCCCTTGATTTGCTGGGTTTTCAGTTCCTTCCGGAAGTGCAGGTGGAAGGGAGCTATCCTTTTGTTTGTATTCGTCTTGTTCAAGAGTGTGGGAGCACAGCACTGGAATGCCTGCTTTTCAAGTCTTCTCCTCCTTTCGCTTCTTGATGTGCAACCTGGAGCTGCCCTGTTTTGTTTGTATTTGCATTCACTGGAAGGAAGCGACGTGGTCTTAATGAAAACACTGTACAATTAGTCATATTAGCTATCTCATTGGTGGTGGATTTACACATCAACAGCAGCGGATGATACAAATGTCTGCTGATGTAGTGGTGCAGGCTTGTAATTGTAATTAGTTATTTATAACGTGCTTAATACCCAGAGGTTTCTAAGCGTATACCCGGGAATCAAACCTGTGTTGCTCTTCGTTGTCTTGCTTCCAAGGTGAGCATGTTACCCCTGAGCTATCCTCCCGACGAGGACTACTTAGAGGCCACAGCACAGATTGTAAGTTGTTAAATATACTTTGAGGCTCACAATATTAATGATGTAGTCGCATATGTATACACAGGGTCGGACTGGGACAAGAAATAGGCCCGGAGACCCAAAAAAAAGTGTCCAACCCCTCGCCTCAAAAAAGTGGCCCACCCCTCGCCTCACGACCCATGACATCTTATGACATCACCGGAAGTGAGGCCATTTGACCCTACCCCAAAGTGACATCCTGGGAAGCGATGAAACACAACCTTTCACCCCTTAACAAAACAGGAAGTGGCATCCAATAGCATTCTTCCTAAGTACACTACGAAAAATATGGTTATGATTTCACTAATGTGATATACATTTCATACAGGAATGGATCACCATATGTATTATTAATATCTGTGTGTGTATAGATCCGTATTGTCAAATTACTGTGAATGCAAGCAGACGTCCAAGGCCAAATGATAATATGTTATTGTATAGCATTTACGCTTAAGCTCTTTTTTATAGAACAAATATGCATACAATATCACCCAACCTATGTTGGTACTCATTTATCGACCTAAGAAGGATGAAAGGCTGAAATGGCCTCCTGGGATTCGAATCTGCAGATCACACACACATCGCAGCAGTGAGCGCTCTACTCACTGAGCCATTATATCGGCTATAGTAAAGTGAGCAATTATTCTGTAGTGGATACTATTAAACTGGTAACTGAGATTTAAAAGCAGACCAGTTAAGTTCATCTGCAGGTCGGGTGCAAAGTTGGCTACCCTAGTTCAGAGAATTCCTGTAAACCCTGGTCTTTTGTGCATGCTCCTGAGCTGGTTCGCAAATTTCACAAAGCACACCCTGGTAAACCGGGATTCCCCAGGGTTAAGAGATGACGTACGGTCACGCACTTGTGCTACTAACGCTTCTGGAATCGATGGAACACTCGCCCCCATTGATTGTGCATTGCAACTCACAGTCTAGTCGTTTTCCAACATGGCCACCGCTGGGAGGTTCTTATTCCCATTCCTCCCGGTTGTCAGCTCATTGCAACCCTGATTGTTTTTCCTCTGTCATTTCTTTCCGCCCTTCTTCCCTGTTGCCTGTTTCTCGGCCTTCTCTGGGCTCTCCTTTTCTTCGATCATGGCAGGTCTTCCTCCCTGCTCACGGCACTGCTTCCCCTGCCCGCTCGGCTCTCTCTCTCTTGCTCCCATTTTCCTCTTCTCTCTCCCTCTCTAGGTTTGCTCTTGGGTGGATCTCTCTCTGGCTTCCCCCGTTGGGCTGCTTTCTCTACGGTACTGTTGTCAAACTGGATATCAAATTATGCCTCCTATTGTAATGATTGTATGTATATTGGCCTACGCCAAGTTGCTTAAAACTGTACGCAAATAACTCTCTACGGCAAGGTCTTGACCTTAGAAATTGATGTAGGCTGCCATCTTGAATCAAACCTCCATTTTAGGTTCTCTTGCTGTGTAAAAGTCACCCTGTACATCAAAATGGTGGACGATGCCATTCCGAACAGAATCTGGTCAACATGACCTCTGTACAGCTAATGTATAACTTGCTTACAGGCCACTTGTTAGGGTCGTGAACTGAGACCTTGTCCTTCTGTTGACCTGCATGTAAATGTATTACCTGTATCAACCGAACTGATCTATGCACATACTGATGAATAAATTAGAATTGACCTGGCAGAGACCCTAGACCAGTAATACATTCATGGAATGGTTAACCCGCGAAGGGGTTGGACAACAGCAGGCTGGAGAAATGTATAAAAGCCTGAATGTCCCAATGTACAGTCTCTCACTGAATACACCGAACCCCGTTGACGTTCGTTGTGTTGTACTGAGGGCTGATAGCTATCTGATTAGTCATTGACTTGGTCATTGCTTGACCTTAAAATAAAGTACTTTGTATGTTCCTTTGTAACCGGTGTTTGGTGTGTTTCCTTTGGGTTTCCCGGCCTCATATTATTTTTCTCTTTTCACAGTTGGCGCCCGAATAGGGACCCTCAAGATTGATGCCGGACCATTAAAGGTTGACGCATGCTATCGGACCGGGATCGGACGGTGTGATACTACGGGCCCGACTGAACGAGACGCGACACCTCTACAGCGCTGCACGATCCGATCCTTGGATGATAGCCGTGCGGTCTGAGACGGCATCTTGACGTGGGTCCACTTTTTGAGGCGGGCAGATTTGCCGAAATCACCAAACACAAGGTAAAATTCGTTAGGTAAGTTCTTTGATAAACCGTACGGTCCTCCTTAGGTTTGGTCAGGTGAGTCGTGACCCGACTCTTAATTTAACCCTGACAATTTGTATTTGGCGCATTTTATCTGCAGACACAATTATTGACCAGGTAACACCAAGTTTTTGAGAAATGCCTGGGAAATTGTCTAGCTGGTTTAGGGCATTATTCCGCAGCGATTGACAATCTTTGGAATTTAGCCACCCGGCACCACAGGAGGGGTCGCCGGCGTTTACTATGTATTGTAAACATGGCATAGGAAGTGTAGTATTTACTGATATTTGGCACAGACAAACCAGACATGCCTCCAAACTTCAGTGGCCAATCAATGGTAGTTTTGAGATCCCTCGTATTGAATACTTAGAGTCGGTCTTATTAAAGAAAAAGGCCAGACCCGCAGCATTTGATGTTCTACAGAATTGGAAAAAAGAAGCGTTGCAGCAGCTTAAGACTAGGGAAAAACATGCGCGCCGTCATAAAACGAATGCTGAAAAGGCGTTGTTATATGATCAGGACAAACAGTCTGAGTCAGTTAGGAATATGGATAGGGCTTTCTCACTCGGTATTCAGAAAATCTATCCTTCTAAAGACCTTCATGTTTCTGACGAGTTTCTCGACAAATTGTTAAACTAGCGAAGGCCTGGTGCCTCTGCACCACCTCCGTATGTTCCTCTTCCTGTTGCTTTGCCTCTTTCTGCTGTTCTTCCTGCTCTCCCTGCTCAACCTGTTGTTCCTATTCTTCCGGCTGTTGTTCCTCCGCCTGCTCTACTACCTCTTCCCATTGCACCAGTAATAACACCTCCATTGAATCTACCTGCACCTCCATTCCCGAGTGGTTCTGTACCGACTATAGTTGATCGGTGTGCAGGGTCGAAGGTTGTTACTCGCAATACTGTTCCTACAGATAAAAAGCGGGATTTGTTTGCATGGGCTAAGCATTGTATGGAGAGAGATGATCGAGCTAATGTTTTTTCCACACTGTCTAATATGGATAATTTTCCTGAGAAAAATGTTTTTATTGAAGGTTTAGGGATTCATTTATGCGTAATGTCGGGTAAATTAAATAATGTGGATCTCCCACAAGAGCTGAGGGATCTGAATACTTTAGCACTATCAAGAGATACTGTGGAGAAAGTACATGAGCATGTCGAAAGGTTGTTTGAGTATAGGAGAGACTTGGAGAAGTTACGGAATGAGGACGACGAAGAAGAGAGTATGTATGTACAGAAACGATTTCTTTCGTGTCATAAATGGGCATCTGTGGAAGCACAAATTTGTACAAGAGATGCGATTAGATGGATTTCGGATTTATCGATAACTCCGGTTGAAGTATATGACACATACAGTCAATATACGCTAGAAATGCAGAGGAAGGTGATTCAGGTAATGGTAGAGTACCTGCAGGATGAATGTGTGAGGAAGAAGGTTAGTTGTCCCACAGAGTTACTGGGTATTTACAAGAGAGCTTTTTCACTTGACACTTCTTCGACTGCTTTAGCGCTCGACTTAGCTCTGTTGCTTAGTAAGCGTTCGGAGTTGCCTATATCTCAGTTGCCTATGAAAGAGGTACCTCCGACATTTGTCCCAAAAAGTGAGATTGCCGCTAATGCTGCAGCAGGTATAGCTGCTGTGGACATTCCTGCACATTATGTATCGCAGTTTGTTCACGTCCCGTTTTCATGACAGAAATTGAACACTATTAGGCAATCTATTCCCGACATTAGGAAAAATCCGACAGGATTCTATAAAGAGATAGTGAGAGACCGCCTCAGAACTTTGCCTGACAGAATCATTGCGAAATTAAAAACTATAATTCCCGAAAAAAGAATTATTTGGGACTAGCTTACGGCCTGTGTCCAAGGAAAATCTGAAGGTGCCACTGAGTTCTTTAATCGGTTCGAACAAGTATTCTCGGACTTCAGTGGACAGGATTTAGGCACAGAACCTGGGAAAAGGTTATTTGTGGACAAATTTGTGCGTGGATTGCTGCCTGACATCCAGTCACAGATAATGTCTTCCGAGAGCGCTTGGCAGGCGAAATCCCAATCAGAAGTACTGCACAGGGCTCAGTACTACGAGAACCGTGTCAATAATGAAAAAATAGAGTAGAAAAGAGAAAAGGAGACTTAAAGACTAAAGTATTGTTACAACAAATTGTTAGAGGCCCCAGAGGGGGTAGTTCGCAGATTAGAGGTCAATATGTTCCACAAGGGAATGTGCCCTTGGGTCCTGTGAACATTAACCATTGTGCCTATTGTCCCCAGGAGGGTCATTGGCGTGCACAATGCCCCGTCCTTCGACAGAGGTCGAATAACACATTTGGGAGTATGAGTAGACGACCCAGAGGTCGCCCCGGGATGGGGGGCCGTGGTAGAGGTCAGTTTTCGCAGGATCCTCAGCAACCTTTTTCACAGGACAGACTTCGAGTGTGGATACTAGAAACATATTCGATCACCCTTCTGCTGCTTACCTCTCTGAGGAGCTTCCTTCTGATGATATTCTGTTTCGTTAGGATTGCCCGGAGCAGGGTTTGGAACCTACACCCATTCCCGTTAGTCGGAAAGGTCCCTACGTTGAAATGGTAGTGGGAAATTGGAAACATCAGTTCTTGATAGACACTGGAGCACAGAAGTGCTCCATTGATCATTCACGGGTTCCAAACATTCCACTGTCAGGGCAAACCAATGTCTCCGTAGGGTTTTCTGGCACACCAGTCATTTTTCCGGTTTCTTCGCCGGTACCTATTTCTTTGTGTCCCTTTACGGACCATTGTCCATTTCTTTTGACTTCGAATTGTGGAGAGAATTTGTTGGGGTGAATCTGTTGAAGGAATTAAATGCGGTAATTCATTGTTCATCTGATGGAGTGCGTTTGACGATTTCCCCACAGCAGTTTTCTGTTTCACAATTTTTGACTAGACCTTTGCCACCAGAATTCAGTAATGTCCCAGAGTGTTTGTGAGCGGCTGACGACAATGATGTTGGTGTTCTACAGATTGAGCCTGTTAGAATAGTCTTGAAACATGGTATTAAGCTGCCACGTATCCCGCAGTATAAGATCTCGGTTGAAGGTGAGCGAGCTTTGAAGAGCATTGTTTCCGATTTTGTGCATCGTGGGGTGATTGAGGAGATTACAGGAAGTTTGTGCAATAGTCCGATCCTACCCGTGTACAAAAAACGCAATAATGCTATTCTGTTTCATTTTATAATTGATTTGCGTGCCATCAATAGAGTTGTCACTCCACAATTTCCAATTGTGCCTGATGTGACGACGATATTAACTATGATTCCAGCTACGGCTACTTACTTCAGTGTTGTGGACCTGAAGAATGCTTTCTTCAGTATTCCTATACACAAGGACAGTAGATATTTGTTCGCGTTCACCTTTGGGGGACGCTCGTTCACATTTACTCGTGCTCCTCAAGGTTACACCGAGAGTCCAAGCATTTATAGTAGGGCCTTGAAAAAACAGCTTGATACTCTTGAATTACCCCCTATTTGTATGCTGCTTCAGTACCTTGATGACTTGCTTTTAGCAGCAGATTATGAGAGCTCTTGTAAAGAGGGCACTGTATTGTTGCTCATCCATCTAGCTAAGCATGGTCACAAAGCTTTGCTTAAAAAGTTTCAATATTGTTGCCAGGAGGTCGCCTATTTAGGCTACCTCCTGTCAAAGGAGGGAAGAAGATTGACACCTGAAAGAATAAAACACATTTCTGGCATGTCTGTCCCAAGTACACAGAAGGAAGTCAGATCCTTAATAGGTATGGCTTCTTACTGTAGGTTATGGATCCCAAACTTTTCACCAGTGATAAAACCGATGTTGGCTTTGACAAAGAAGGGCATTTCTTCGCCATTGCCATGGAAATCGGAACATCAACAATCATTTGAGCTTCTCAAGACTGCATTATGCTCTGCACCGGTTTTGGGTACACCAAATTACAACAAGGCCTTTGTGTTGTTTGTGCATGAATGTGATGGATGTGCTTTGGCTGTATTAACACAGGAACATGGAGGGAAGAATAGGCCGTGCGGTTACTACTCTTCCGCCCTTGATCCTGTCGCATGCGCTTTGCCAAGATGTTTGCGAGCTGTCGCTGTTGCTGCCGCGTCTGTAAAACAGAGTGAGGGAATGGTCCTAGGCCATGATCTAACCCTGATGGTGCCTCACTCTGTAGATGTTCTATTGAACAAAACTCAAACGCAACACCTCACTTCTGCACGATTGACGAGATATGAATTAATTATGTTTGCTCTCCACATACAAATTAGGAGGTGTTGTGTTCTTAATCCGGCTGAACTCCTACCTTTCCTGCAAAATACTGTTTGCGGCGATGATGAGTCACATGACTGCCTGTATACTACTGAACAAGAAACGAAGGGCAGAATTGATCTTAAGGACACTCCTTTGGATAATGCGCAAGGGGAGCTATTTTGTGATGGCTCCTGTTTCAAACTTCCGGATGTTACATCCACAGCTGCTTATGCAGTCACTACATTAAGCACGGCTGTAGAGACCAAGCGAATTATGCATAACTCCGCGCAGGCCGCAGAGATTATAGCATTAACCTGAGCTTGTGAGCTTTCCGAAGGGCTAACGGTGAATAAATATACTGACAGTCAGTATGCTTTTGGGGTGGCTCACAACTTTGGGAAACTTTGGTCAGAGAGAGGGTTTCTAACTTCACATGGGACCAAGATTCAGCATGGCCCCCTGATAGTACAATTGATCTCGGCGCTCGCGCTCCCTAGTCAGTTAGCGATCATGAAATGCACAGCGCATCGCAAGATCACAGACGATGTAGGAAAAGGGAATGCTTTCGCTGATCAGATAGCCAGACAAACTGCCACAGATCCTTGCACAGAAATGTATGCTCTAAGAGAAACTAGGGATGTTTATGTAATGGACGAGGATATTGGGTCTGTGCGGGATATCCAAGCTGATGCCACAATGGAAGAATCTAAGAAATGGGCTGAAGGCTTGGGGAAATTAGATGATGACGGGTGTTGGGTGGACACAGTTGAAGGGAAATGGTTACTTCTTAATGCCTACATAGTCACAATGGTCACTATGGCACACGGTCCCACACATGTGAGTGCTCAACAGATTACGAAAATGTTAGAGAAAGTCTGGGTAAAGGATAAGATTTGGAAAATTGCTCAGCATTATGTCCAAAATTGCATGATTTGCCTACAGCACAATGTGGGGAAGGGGACGGTAACTCCAAGGGGTAGCTTTGGGCCTCCTTCTGTCCCGTTTGAAGTGATTCATTTTGATTTTATTGAGATGGAGCGGTGCTATATCTTAAAATATGTCCTTGTGGTCATTTGTGCCTTTAGTAAATGGGTTGAGGCTTTCCCTGTCAAAGATGCTACAGCCATGACCACTGCGAAAATTATGATAAAGGAGTACTTCCCGCAGTTTGGATTGCCAAGAGTCATTTGGTCGGACAATGGTCCACATTTTGTTGCTGCTGTAATTTTGCAGATATGTACAGCTCTACATATTGATAAGCGATTTCATTCGGCTAAACATCCTCAAAGTGCCGGGTTGGTAGAGAGACATAACGGTATCCTAAAGAACAAACTCGCTAAGACGTGTGCCGGTAACAAACAAAAATGGCCGGACGCCTTACCAATCGTGTTACTAGCCATGCGCACTACCCCTCAAACTAAAACTGGGCTCTCTCCATTTGAGGTGGTGATGGCGAGGCCTGCCAATATTTGGGATCTTCGTAACCAGTTGACTAAAAATCTGTATTTCATTTATCATCAGGTACGATCAGCTTTACCTGTACGTTACGAGGGCCCAGGACACAACATCCGGCCTGGAAGCTGGGTCCTGGTGAGAGCATACGAGCGGTCTTCTTGCCTCGCGCCTCGCTGGCGGGGACCTTTCCAGGTCTTGTTGGTCACCCAAACGGCAGTGTGGGTGGCTGGAAAGAAGAACTGGATACATGCAACGCATATCAAGAAACTTCCTCACCCAACGCTGCACGTTACAGAAGAAACAGAACCCCTCGCTAACGCTGCAATCGATGATCCTGAAGCAGAAAATAGCATTTTGAGCGAGTCGGAGAATCTCTCTGAGCCCGTGGGGCTTGGGGAACCGTCCATTTTGTCTCCACACTCTTTGGAAAAGTCATTTCCGGAAACCATTGCTTCGAATTCTGCAACTTTCGTTGCCTCTGATACGTTGCTTCCCTCAGGAAGTGACATTACCTTATTTCTGTATCAAACAGTACCGGGAACCACCAGATATAATCTTCGGCGGAGAAAATAGACCTACTGCACGGTTCGACTGTGCATTCAAAAGAAGGAAAGGATCATCAAGGGCTTGCTTTTGCCCAAATTTTGAGAAAGAGGGTTCTGTCGGCTAGGGTTGGGGAAGGACTAAGAAGCCGTGCGACTGGGGGGTCGCCAGCAACGAACATTGGGGTTTCCATCCGAAGACTACGATGCCTGCCACCGCTACTGCCCGTATTGGACTTGTAAATAAGGGGTGACCGACTTGGACAATGAACAATGTGCCTGGGCCCCGAAAACGTATTGCTGTGTTTTGATGATAATAATTGGGGTTTTTATAGTAACTGCTTTAGGATTCTGGTACGTCGAGGAGCTTTATCCTCTAGAGCCTCTTTTGCCAACTGAAATTGTACCTACTGTTTTTACTCCTTTTGTACATTTGCATACTTTGGGCCTCATTACACGGAAGGCGGTGAGTCATGGCGCTATTAGCGCCATGGCTCATGCCGGTAAAATACCGGCACCGCCTTGGCGGAAAGGGGATTTACCGCCCCATTCCAAGGTTGGAGGGGCGGTAAATCCCCCTTCCGCCATTGCCCTTCCCCATTCCCATTTCTGCCCCATAGGGCTCTATGGGAATGGGGAAGGCGCTAATTACGGCACCGCAATTTTGCGGTGCCGTAATTAGCTCCGAGGTCCCTTAGCGGGTTGGTTTTTAACGCCTGCAAAAAGCAGGCGTTAAATCACCAACCCGCAAAGGGACCTCGTAGTACGGCGGTAAGGGTTAACGGTCACCGTTGCCATTAACGGTGACCGTTAACCCTTACCGCCGTCCGTGTAATGAGGCCCTTTGTCACCTAGGGACTCTCAGCATAGACAGAAGTATCACAATAATACTATGATGCTGATTATGAATTCAACACATGCCATTTTTAACAAAACCAATTGTTGGGTCTGCTCGCATTTACCGCAACACTGGGATAAGGGGCTAGGTTGGTATATTCATCCCTTACCTTTGACTACTGCTTGTTATGCTTCTCTTAGAGCACTGTTCTTTGGCCGATGGAATGATAGCATCTCGGGGAATTTTGATGGAACCAATTTGAATAATTTTGAGAAACGTGTTCTGACTCCCCTGGGATGCTCGCTTTCCGCAAATAGGAGTAAACTCAAAGTTACTTCAATTAGGCCTTCTGATAGACTATCTTGTCCTTTCCAATCTTTGATTTCCTTTAAAATGGCTCCGATAGGCAATAAGGATGCCGTGCCTCCTTCTTACTCTGTTAACCATAGCCCTGATTCAGTTTCTTTTTCCGTGCAGAGGAATGGTACCCGGTCAATGGGAGATTTTAAAGGCTGTGCCAAAGTTGCAAATTTGGCTGGGGAAGACAGACCTTTGTATGTGGGCGAACCTGTCTATTTCGTTTGTGGTAATGTAGCATTTCCATGGTTGCCCAGGGATTGGCAGGGAACCTGTTATTTAGGGATCCCGTTACCTGGGGTATTCATAGCAAGCACTTTGGAAGTTTCAAAGGCTCGTCCATGACGGGACGAGAATGGTGATACCCCCGCACAAGTGATGGGAGATATAGCGAAATCAGTTGTGCCATTTTGGGGGCAGATAGCAAATTCCGAAGACATCAGGAGACTAGCGAGAGTACTGGAGAGAATCATCAACTGGACCACAGATATACTCTATAACATGACATTAGAACAGAAAGCGATAAGATTAGTAGCACTCCAGAACAGGATGGCATTAGATGTCATTCTGGCTGAACGTGGGGAAGTATGTAAATTAGTTGGGTACGCTAGCTGTGTTTTCGTACCAGACTCCTACCCAACCATTTTCAAAGCAATTCAGAATCTGCACGTCCTTAGCTCAGAAGTGCATGTTCCCTAGGGGAACTGGAATTTTAGTGCTTGGTTTTGGGATTTCTTGCGATCTTGGGGTTGGAAGGTACTTTCAGTTTTATTGATCATTTTGGGAGTTCTGCTATTCCTTTGTTGTTGTATCCAATGTCTGCCTAGTATATGTTCGATGCTAGGGGGATGTTGTGCTCAGGCGATAGGTACGATAGGACAAAAAGTATATGCCCCGGATAAAACTTCCAAGGAGTATGTGTTAAAAGAGATCTTAATGAATGACCTGATGGCCATAGATATCTCTGACAGCGATTCAGGGTGTATGGACGATGACGTATGGAGTTACTTGCAAGGAGATCAGAAGTAGTCTTTGCACTTGGCATAGGCCAAAAGGAGGGTTTGTCAAACTGGATATTAAATTATGCCTCCTATTGTAACGATTGTATGTATATTGGCCTTCGCCAAGTTGCTTAAAACTGTACGCAAATAACTCTCTACGGCAAGGTCTTGACCTTAGAAATTGATGTAGGCCGCCATCTTGAATCATACCGCCATTTTAGGTTCTCTTGCTGTGTAAAAGTCACCCTGTACACCAAAATGGTGGACGATGCCATTCCGAACAGAATCTGGTCGACATGACCTCCGTACAGCTAATGTATAACTTGCCTAGAGGCCACTTGTTAGGGTCGTGAACTAAGACCTTGTCCTTCTGTTGACCTGCATGTAAATGTATTACCTATGCACATACTGATGAATAAATTAGAATTGACCTGGCAGAGACCCTAGACCAGTAATACATTCATGGAATGGTTAACCCGCGAAGGGGTTGGACAACAGGCTGGAGAAATGTATAAAAGCCTGAATGTCCCAATGTACAGTCTTTCACTGAATACATCGAACCCCGTTGAAGTTCGTTGTGTTGTACTGAGGGCCGATAGCTATCCTATTAGTCATTAACTTTGTCATTGCTTAACCTTAAAATAAAGTACTTTGTATGTTCCTTTGTAACCGGTGTTTGGTGTGTTTCCTTTGGGTTTCCTGGCCTCATATTATTTTTCTCTTTTCACACTGTCTCCCAGATTCCCTTTGGGAATTTTCCATTGCGATTCTCTCCTCACGCTTTGGGTCACCATTCCGTATACACTGTGTTTCCCTTTACTCCTTGCATTACTCCTTGGCCTCTCACCTCCTGTTGCCAGACCTGGAAACTGACCTGCCTCAGGGGTCCCCCGTGGCACGGCCCCTCTTCACATCATCTTGGGATACTTCAAGTTGCTCAAGGCTATCAGCAGTAAGGAGTTTTTTATGCCTGAATAGGGTTTTTCACCTTTATCGGCTATCCCGGAAGCAAGGTCACTGGCCTGCTAGTTCTCTATCGGGCCACTATGGCTTCCTTTCGAGGTAGACCCTACCTCGATAAAAAAAAACATGGACTACAGAATCAGAGGAGGAAAGTAGCTGCCAACTCCGAGTACCGACAGTTCAGGTGAGGAGGAGGAGGGAACTTTTGAAACTGATTCCGAACATTCCGAGTGTGACAAAAACATTGCCAAAGCACATGCCCAAGCTCAAACAGTATAGTGCAGAATGGGTGAAAGGCATAGCAGATAAGATGTTCAGACCCTGGCCACAAGGGGGATCATTGTCAAAAGCAGTATTGCAACACATGATCACATACTTGCACTCTGCGTACACGGCTAAGAAGGTAGAGAAAAGGTTAGCTATTGTAAAGCTTTGAAATGTACCAGGAAGAGATGGAAGATCCACCAACCAAATAGTGGATGCTTAACCAGTGTAAGGAGGAAGGCGTTGAGCCCTCAGCTCCCCTCAACTCATCGGAAGTAAAAGGCGATAGTACAGAAGAAATAGGATTGTATCCTTTGATGGAACTGAAAGCAGCGACAGAGTATACTAATCCGATATATGAACCGCCTGCCTATCGCAGTGACTCAGAAGAGAGTATGAGAAAAGAGGAGATCTTTAAGTTCTTGAAGACAAAGAAGCGAAAAGCAAACGGTTGAATGTATCGACAGAGATAGAACGAGAGATTAAGAGATGGAAAGGAGAACAGGATAAAGCTGACTAATTAACGCTCGTACAGAATGAATGGATGGGAGGACAGATACTACTCAAGCTAGATGGGAAAAGCATTGAGGAAGTAAGGCAAAGGGAAGATTAGGACGAGCAGGAGAGAAAAGACTGGAAACGAGAAAAGAGATTAAAGGAAGACGAGCATAAAAGAAAGAGTAGACAATGGCGAGAACAGATGTATCTGGAGGAGCAACAAAAGTAAGAAGAAAGCGCAGAGGAGCAAAGAAAGTATGACAACAGGCAGAGAGCAATGGAAGAACGGGATAGGCAAGAAAGGAAAAGAGAAGACGAAGCACAGACATTAAGGGACAAGAGAATACAGAGATTAAAAGAAGAGGAAGAAAGGAGATCAGGAGAAAGGAGAGAAGAGATAAGTCAAGAAGAGGAGAGAGTTAGATGGGAAGCAAAAAAGCAAAGAGAATTAGATGAAGAATTAGATTGAAAGAGAAGACAGCGGGAGAGTGATATTGACCTTGGTCAAAAGGAGCTAATGGAGCCCAGTCCAACAATACGATGGGACAGAATGGAAGAGTTCCTTCCGTTAAATGGAGCAAAGTCAGAGCCATCTAGAGTGACCTTAGAAGAGAACTTTGATATTGGAAGTATTGGAGACAGATTCAATAAAGCCTATCAATTATTAAGGGAAGGTAGCAAATCGGAAAGCCGAGGGAAGGGAGATCAAACCCTAGTCTTCCAATCTTAAAGCAAAGAGGAAAATCCATTTAGTCTCAAGAATAGAGCCCTATCCCTAAGCAGACTGACTTTAGATAAGAGTGAAGGGAATGAGAGTCACACTAGTTGGGGACTAGACTTGTCAGAAGAGGAAAGGGAATACTTCAGCGGGGAAGAGGGAGGAGGTCCATGTGCCCCTGAGGGAAGCCTGCAGGCGGATAATTAAGTAAGATTGTGGGATGTTTTTACCCAGGCATCCAAGCCCTACCTCAAAAACTGTACAGTACTGACATGGAAAAAATCATGATGGCCAGAGCTTCCCAGAAAATGCACAGGGAAGTGCATGAAGAATAGGCTGCCACCCATTTTGCCGATGTTATGGGCACAGAAGGGCACTGCCTAAAACCACCATTGGGCTACCCACACAGTAGTCTGAAACCATTGGGAATGGCAATGCTGATTGCCAAAAGCAACCTAGAATTGTGGGGAATTCATTTTCTTAAATCCCAAAAATGGGTGCAGTACCAGTACTCACCACTATCAGAAAGCCGGCGTTTTAAAACAGCACCAGATTTTTTTTATATGTGTAAAACTGAATAAATGAATGAAATAAATGAAGGCAGGCCAAAGAAAGACTTACTGAGAGGTGGATACAATCTAAAGTTATATTCTGAAGTGACTTGAAGGTTTATAACAAGACTGGCTGAGCTGTGGATTTCAGCAGTTTAAGTAAATTTGGACTGAAAGACACTAAAAACCTAAATGTTTAAAAGAAATGAGTGACCTACTTTTGAGTGTCACATAGGTTGCAATTGTTTAAATGTCATAGTTTTAAACTTAGAATCAGCATCCTAGCTGCATATGTCAAAAATTGTCTTGACTTAAACTGGGGAACAAAAGTGACATTAGCTGGGGCCTGGCTTAAGGAACTGAATTCTGCCCACCAGCTACCCCCGACAGGAGTTGAGACTTGCACAACTGCTGTGTTCCCATGCCTACCTGCCTTTTGCTGCTCCCACCAAAAGGGATATGACACTTCCCTGATTGAATTACCTGGGCTCTGCAGGAAGTTGAACAAAGCCCTGTCCTGACTCAGGCAAATGTTTTATTACGGGGGCTGTAAAAGTGGGTTCCTCCTGGAAGTAAAGGGGAGGAGCACTGCCTGTGAGAGCAAGCTGGCTTGGCAGAACTGGAAAAAACAGAAATTCAACCTTGTGCTGGGGGGAAACCACACCCCTGTAGCCAGAATATGGTTTTAGAAAAAGATGAATAACTCATAGAGCGGACTTGTGAAAATTATTTAAATGATACCATAATTCTTGTGATTTTTCTGCCCACATTTTAAGAGGTTTTTAGAACCGGTGGCATGATCTGGGGGCAAGCTAGCAGTTAAGAGGGTATTACTTAAAATGTATGCATGTTAAAAATCTGACACTTCATCAAGTAATGTCCATACTCCTTGCGCACATGTGTATAAATTTGGGGTTATGTCCGATATTGCGAAACCAGTTAAAAAGTGAAATATGTTGCCATTTCTGAATGCAAGCTCCTAGGAAGAGCAGATTTGGACAGGGTATACCTCCTGTGATATGTGATGGGTGCATGTAATTTTAAACAAATGTGTACCTGTGCAAATATGTTTTTGGGTCAAAATATAGATTGTGTGTAATCTGACAGTGGTGGGTTCTCTGTACCATAAACAGACCTCATCATGATGACACTTCATTTCATTCCCCCAATCAAGGGGAAGAGGAGGAAGTGGCCAATGACAAGTGGAGAGGGGTAGAGCCTAGTGATGCTGCACACACACCCATTTTCAAAACACATAAAAGCAGACAGTCAGGACAGATAGGGACAGTCAATTCCATTTGCTGCAACGCGCTCTGCCGGACCATACCACATCCAGAGATCCAGACTTCAAATCTATCAATATCCAGAACCAGAGAGAGAGCAGAGCTGACCCAGACCACTGTTAGCAGAACCAGAGAGCTGACCCAGATCACTGTGAAGTGCCGAGACCAGACCAGAGTCCAGTCTAAAACCTGACCAGATCCGTGGCGAGGCCCATTCTATTTCAAAAATATATTGTGAGTACCCAGCAGAACTGTGCAGAACCAATCTCTTAGTTAAAATAATATAATTCAATCTATTTTAATCTAACCAGAACTGCCTGCTAACTGTCACCTGTCATTTGCAAAGCTGTCACCTGTCATTTTTTAGCTGCACGTTTTTCAAATCCGAAAAACAACCTTCACAAAATCGTTCATAACTCCGTAACCGTTTGTGCTAGGAACTTGCAGTAACTTTCCTCTGAAAGCTGGGAATCGTGGCTTTTCTACGAACCTAGAAACGCATTCCTACCCCCTATACTTTTGCCGCAATCGCGAAAAACGCACTCGCGAATTTACCGCGATTTGCAAATTTCTCCACGTGTGAAAACAGAAGTTTTCTTGCTTTCAGTTGCCAAAAATTCGTTTAACCTGCTAGTTACTCCCTAGATCCTTGCTAAAGTGAGCCTGGACTAAATTAACTTGATACCTCTCACCCTGAACCTCTAGAGGGAATTAAAAGCATTTTAGCGTATTTTTCACTTCATTGCCAGCACATATAAAAGCATTTTGGGCCTGTGTTGTAAACTTCTGTAGTCTAAGCTGCTGGGGTGAACTGAATTACATTTGATTGCATTTCTGAGAACTGTGTGCTTTCCTTCCATTTCCTTGCATTGCATAAAGGGGGGAGGGGATTGCCAGAGAAAAGTGATTACATTGTTTTGTTGAACGCATATTGAGTATTTTCTGTACTGCATTTTCATTCCACCTTGCATCCATTTGAAACCATAAAGTATTGTTGCTATCTTATCCATCCTATAACCACTCATCATTGATTATAAAGAAGTGTGCTAGTGCCAGACTATCCATTATTGATTACTGCTCAGATTCAGCGTGATATTCAATTATTAAATTATTATAAAGTGTGATATATATATCTATTGTTTAAATTATCAAATAAACCTCTTAACTTGCAAAACAGAACTACTTCTTGGCTCAGTGGGGTCAGGGTTATTCAAAGAGAGGGGTGTTATATAGGGGTAGTCATCCAGAACGCATGAACTGGACATAAAGATATATTAATAAGGGTTTCCATTCAGTATCCCAGACTAGGCATTGACTTAGCTGTAGGGTTGAATTGAATCCTCTTACAAGATGGTCTGATCTAGAGCAACCGAAGGATAGAACGCCAGATCCCATAGCATATCCAGAGCATCTCAAAGGATGATCTTATAGTGAGAAGGGAGAATCACCGCCATATGTGAGCAGGTTAAGATCGTTGCCAGGGAGGAGGCGCTCAGGAACCATTGTCCCTAAAATGGATAGGCAGATGATGGGAGCTGATTGTACGTTAGGGTTTATGCAGTTTCCCTTATTGGAAAAAGGGGGAGCAAGACCATAGTATAATCCATGGCTTCAGATGGATAAAGATAATTTAAGATGCATAGTCCTGAGTTTGATATCGTGTGTGGAAAAATGGATTTATGAATTGACTGGAAACACGCTAGTATTAGGGGACATTAAGGGTCCCTTAGCAGCCATTCTTGGGGAAAGAGCTGATGACATATGGAGGAGAGCAGGCTATTTGAGTGTGACAACACAGAACACAGTGCACGATGGAGCGCCATTTAATAATTGAAGAGCAGATGTCTGGAGGTCTCTGAGGGTACAGTATCCTGACACATCAGACATGGTTGCAATCATGACACATAAGATGAAAGAAGACGAGGACCCTCTTGCTTATGTCCAGGATATTCAAGAGCATTGGACTCTTGAAACGAGAGAACCGTGGGAAGAAATGGTGGCATCATTTTGCCACATTCTGTGTCAGGGGTTGCCCGAGCAAGTACAGAGGCAGATGAAGAAGCAAGTGGGAATGGAAGCAAAGCCATGGGCTGAGATAGAGTTGACAATAGTGTTGCAGGAGAAAAATAAGAAGACAGATGATGCTAGGAAACTTGTGGAAGCTAAATTAGTTCAGAAGAAATTGTCAAAATGTGCCATAGAAGGGGCGGTATTGACAAGTGGAGAAGGGCTGGGAGTACAGCAAGAAGCAAGTACATCGCAAGCAAATAATCAGCAACCGATGGACCCAGGAGGGAATGGGTTTGTGCCACGAGGAAGACGCATGGGCTACAGAGGAAGGGGTGTATTACAAATAAATCAAGGTGGGTTTCAGAATGCACAGAATGAGAACCAGAATGTGCAAGGAGGATTTAACCAAGGGGGACTAATCAGACGGGTTCCTCCTGTATGTTGGACTTGTGAGATGACAGGGCACATTGCACGCATATGTGGGAGCCAAAGGAATGTACAGAATGGGCAATTCTCAAGAGGGGGGACAGCTTATCCTCCAGCATATAGCTGACAAGCTAGAGAAGGGTTTTCCCAAAATCAGGCAGTGTATCAAACACAAACGCAGCAAACGCAACAGGCAAAGCAAGCACAGCAAGCACAACTGAATCCACTGCAAGGAGAGTCACAGTATGCCCCCATGCAGACACAGCAGTATGCAAACACAGGACAATTGCTGACATCTAGAATAGGGGGCGTCACTGTGGTGAGAGGAAATCCTTTCACAGGCACAGGGGTATGCATGTATCCAAAATAGGACAGCTCGCAGGGCGACTTTATGTGTTCAGTACTATCAGTGACACCAGACCCCCAAGAGGAACCAAGGGTTGATGTGACAATAAGAAGCAAATCTTTTTCTTTTTTAGTAGACACTGGGGCTACTCGTTCATGTATCCGAGAGGGAAAATATCCAGTGTCGGGAATTGCCGTGAATGCTCAAGGGTTCTCCGGAGCTATGAGTCGAGTTCCTTTTACTGATGAATTACCAGTCTCTATAGGACAGTGTGGCATGTCTGTTCCGTTATTATATTTTCGACAGACACCAGTTAATATTTTCGGAAGAGATTTGATGACAAAACCTAACATGACAATTTATTTTACAGATGAAGGAATACTGTGTTCCACTCCTGGAATACACTACATGATTGTGGGCAAATTTATACTAGCGTTCACAGGGTAAGTGGCTTTGCGATGTGTTTCAGTAGAGCCAGAGGTTTTCCTTTATGGGGTGAGCATTCTATTGACATGGCTACCTAGCTTAGTGGGAAAAACTATGAGAATGCCTGATGATTTTTTGTTCAGACCACAGATACCCATGGACGAAGAAGAGAGCCAGACCATCCCTATAGAATTAGATGCAGCCATAGTTCGAGGGGAAATGGCAATGCTCAAAGGAACGGATAATGAGGGTAGACCATGGAGAACAGTGATAGCTATTGGAGAAGGGTGCAGGGTGACTGACATTACTGACCATAAAGATGACCCAACAGACGATGATGTAGTGTTCTTTATGAGCATTACATATTGGATTAGAATAGAGAAAAGGTGAGATCCCACTGCGGATGGCGATAATGCGGCAGCGTCCAACATTTTTTGACAAAGACTTGGAAAAAGTGCCAAGCGCCTTATGGACTACAGGCCCTTATGACGTAGGACTGTTAAAGAGAATAGGGGAAGTTGTGATAAAGCTGAAACCAGGAGCAATTTTACCTCAAGCAAGACAGTACCCAATGTCTCGAGAGTTGAATGAGGGTATTTTCAAGACTATCTCAGCACTGATGGAACAAGGTATACTGGTGCCATCAGAATCATTGTGTAACACCGCAGTGTACCCTGTGGAAAAATCAAAGGGATGGTCATGGAGATTTATACAAGACATGAGACAGATTAACCAGATTGTAGAGGCAGAGTTTCCTTTAGTTCCTAATCTGGCGACGATACTGTGCAGTATCCCAGTAGAAGCACAATATTTTATAGTGATCGATTTGAAAAATGCATTTTTCTCAATCCTGTTGCACAAACACTCCCAAAACTTGACTTCATTTACAATGAAGACTGTGGGATACTTTAGTTGGTGCAACTAATTATGTCTTGTGACTTGGTCTCTTTAAAAATTCTTGGAGAGTCGCAATATTGTGAGAATTGGTCGGCGGAGATAATTATCCCCACCTCCGTGGTTCAAAGCAGTGAAAGAGTATTCTCATATAAATAAAGCGCCACAAAGAAATGTAGTTATCACAGTTTGTTTTTTTACTTTTTGTCCATTATAACATGAGTGCCCTTAAACTGTCGACATGTGTTTCGGCTTAGAACTCAGCCTTTTTCAAAACATAGGGCCTATATACTTCATCCCCATTACATCTATTCACAATATTCCAGAAACAAAAATATTTTTAATGTCATGACAAATTGACAGAACATTAGGACGGGGATAGGGAATGGATTGGAAGGGTTGTGGAAAACAGAAACAAATAGACATAAAATAAAGAAATATATAAAAGACCATAAGGAGAAATCCTCCAATATATATTTAACAAACTCATCATACATTATACTTCATCATGTAATTACGTGTTACATTAAACGTGAACTAATTGCTCAAAAAAGTGGGGAAATATTGGATTATGTTATGCTTATTATTGCCAGACCTTTGTTGAAGTGCCTTAGTTAATGCCTAAAAGTTTTTTCCTTTTTTATTATTATTATTATTATAATTTTTTTATTATCTTTCCCTCATGCGCTTCTTTTGGGAGAAACCACCTTTCTGTGCTCATATATTATACTTGAGTCCCCTGCACCATTTATTTCACCCTTGTGATGTTAATTTTTTGTTTCGTGACAATTAGAGATTCTTACCTCAATGTCAGATACATTATTCTCTGGTGGTGTCCAGTGCGGGTATGAAGTTACGTGGGCTTACAATCCCTACTGAAATATATTGTATTAGTCTAAATTCATGTCACATACTCCAATCTCCTAGTCTCTTTTTCCTGCTCCACTCCACTCCACCTAATACTCTTAGGCTCCTGATATTTGTGCAAAGCAATACATTCCCCATTCGCGCCACATTATGGTGCCTTATTTCTTACATTGCATCATGGAAACATTTCAAAGTCTTCCGATGAACTAATTATCCCTATTCCCCACGTTTTGGCTATTAAAAAAATACTGTGTCCTACACACGTCCTCTTAACAATTTATATTCTAGACCATCTTTTAACTTAAATGTTCGGGATCTACGCCGCATTATAATACCATCTCGTGTTATACTAATCGTTCCACGTTCAAGGCATTTCATCGTTTTAATGCTTTACCATTAGTAAATACCATTGCGCAATATGTGATTCAAATGGCCTTTGTATTTATAATCCCTCTCATGTTTTATGAGCTAGCAGTCTATTCTGCATATTTCAAACTTGTACATACGCGCTGAGCGGTGTGCTTGTCTAGGGCATCCCTCTATTTTCTTACCTCTGTGGTAGCCTTCAATTACACGCGTCAGCTTGCTGCACACGAGAACTCGAGCACGATCGTTCCTAGTCTCTATGTATCAGTGTTCCCTTGGAAACGCAGTTAGTCCTTTGTCTCTTGTTAGTCTAAAACAAACTTTTTAGGAGTCGGCCATCTTTAACTAGTCTAAAGAGTATCATAGCAGTAACTTGTTTATTTGTTATTATTTCTACGTTGAAGATTTTACTTGCATCTACATTTAATTGTAATAATTAGTTTAGCTAGTGCATTATATGGTTATTAATGATGTTTAAAAGATATACTTTTAATGCAAATATCTAATTGCCCTCTCATTGCGGAGCCCTATACTCGATAACGTTCCTCCCAATGCGCATATTTTATACCTAACAGAAACTTTGGAAAACTAACTTTCCTTCAAGTTGATATCAATTCGAAGCGTCTCATACAAACAAACCTATATTTTTAATGTCCCTGACTTCGTTCTATACCGAGTCAAGCTTCCCAGGTCCCATAGATTTCTTTAGGAAAGAGCTCCACCTTATGTTTGTGAGCACTTAGCTTAATTAATGTTCCCATTAGTCACTTCTAAGAGCGTAGAATTTTTTTTATTGTACCTTATCCAAGTTTTACTTGTTTATATCTCCTAACAAATCAAATTTACACATCTTCGAGCACCATCTCATTATGCATATATTATTATTAGGCACATTGGTTCGACCAGGGCAGTAAGTGAATTACGATGCTGGTAAAGGAATACCGGCAACGCTTACTGCTCCGCACGATTAGGACACGCCAACCAGCTATTAGCGGTACCGTAATTAACGGTGCCGCTAATAGCGGCAGGAGCGAGAGCATGCGACGCTTCATGCCCGGCATGGCGTAAACAGGAGAACATCACAAGTCAGGCGGACATGCAAATAACACCCTACTGCAGCCCGAAAAAGTACCTTACCTTGTACAGGGGGGTGGTCCTGTCCTCAAACATTTAAACTAAACTTAATTGTTGTAGTAACAATTCTGACACATCTCCAAATTAGTGTTAATACATCTAAAACAGTATGCATCATTGGAGGAAAGTTCAAATCCAAGTACTGGAAAAACAATTGTGGTGTCCTTTATTAATTAGGCCACATGTATGCACATTGGTAATTCAATGTAGAAAACTAAAAATTACACATAGAAAAAAGTTGGAAATAAATTGAAAATACACCTTGTCACCAGCTCAGTGAGTGGTGTAAACAGAAGAAACATGTACTGCAAATATTTAGTGCATATTTAAATAACATTACATGTTCAGTGGTGACAGGTGGTCACTGAATTTAGACTGGTTTTGTCCGTATAGTCCAGAGTTCTGAAGTGACTTTTTAGAAATATACACAAAATTCAACAATGAAGTACATTTGCAAAATTGGTACAGTGTGTTGACTGCACACTACTGTACTAGTACTGCGTTGTGTTGCCTGTGTCCAGTATTACAAAGCATTGCATCATATTTGCCAGTTGGACTTTTTTTCTATGTGTAATTTTTTGGAAAAGAGGCAGTGACTTCTCCAAAATTCTTCAGACACTCATGGAAATATAGCAAGCATTATCAGGTGTGCCAAACTGGACCTTTGAGTGGTTGGTGCCTGCCTCCCCTGCTCACACATCCCTTCAAAAGATAGTGTGCAACAAAGCACTGAACTTGCCCACGTTAGTAGACACAGAATGGTGAGGTCAACAGCCATGAATGAAGAGTGTGGGACTTTGAAGAAGAGAATGAAGTGCCAATCATAGAGAAGAAGCCAAGGAAACTTCCATCATGTCTACAAGACCTTTTGTTTCATTAACTTTATTGAATTCCACAAAAAGAGATAATGTAGCTTTATGAACATGTACATAATTGTATGTTTGGAATGTTATACATACAGTAGGTGTGACCGTATGTACGTTATAGTTGTAAGGACACTTTTTAAATATTAAGTCTGACAAATGTATTGCTATTAGTGTAAACACTGGTAGAAGGTATAAAGTGTCTGAAGCGTGTAAAGTAAATATTACGGTACTACATACATTTGTATTTGCATTTAACATTATGTATTTGTAGTTCATATTTATTGTGATATTGTATTATTAAATAGGTAACTAAAATGGCAGTTTTTTGTATGTAACGTACATTATGCATGCGTGCATATGTATATTATTAAATATGTATTTTTGATTACGCATGTGCTTTTTTCTATATACATATGGTGATTGTAAGCGATAACGTTAAAAACGTTTGGGGGTTTTGGTGCAGTTTACAACAACAAGTATTGTACAAGAGGTTGTATCCATACATGTATGTGCATGTGTGTGAAACATGTTAAGGGTATTATCCATTTTTCTTTTTTCTTTGAATTAAGGTTAAAACTGTGTTGATAATTGGTGGTATTCCCTGGCCTGAATATTATGTGAGACGAGTGCTGACTGTCCTACCATTTTGAAATGTGAATGTAAAATGGTGTGGCTATCATGGTGGAAAATGGAAATACATAATAGTGAAACCTTTGAAGTTTTGCTTTTCTTACCTGTTGAAACACTGTGCTTAAGCTGCACTTCAAGTTCCAGGAGCAGCGGTGGTGACTGTGGGGCAGAGCCCTTTGTACCGCCTCCCTTCTCACACATTTATAAGAAGACAGCAGCGCTGAAGTGATGCTTTAGCCGTGCGGCGTGCGCATAGCACACAAAGTACATCACCATCGGGAGGAGGGTTGGGCACGTGCAAGGCCGCTGCTGCAGCAACGTCAACCAGCATGGAGACTGCGAAATCACTATCTCCCTCTATGGCTGCTCATTCGGAGGACTTTACGTTAGCTACTGTAAGCGTTACTTCCACTACTTCTAAAACAAGGTCTGGGAAAATGCTCACAACTGGCAGGTACCACCCAATAAGCATAAGATTTAAAAGTGCAACAATTAATGATGAGGACTCAGGTTCCAAAATGACCAACTACTTCACCCCCATCGCTGAGGATACAGTCATTATCAGAACAGATTTTGAACAGAGCCTGTTTGTCTGGCGAGATAGCTTATCCGTGAGATTATTTTATCTCTTACATTTAAAGAGCAAAACATGGGAAGGTTTGTCCCCTCCCCATCTTACTTAACAGAAACGCCTCCTAGTGTGCCACCTACTAGTAAGCCACCTCTTTTTGATAATGAGTTTCATTCATTGCATATGGCCATGGGCAGTATTAACTGCAATGTAAATGACGTTGTTGTGCCCCTTAATTGGGCCTCATACACACCCTAAGACATAACACACAGGAACCAGGGTTGTCCATGACCTTCCCTTTATTCTTCATCCTTGTAACTAACTTCCCTCTTGCCTTGCCCCTCCCTTTCCTCCCGCTTCCCACTCCCTCCCATAGTCTCGAACTCTTTCTCTTCCCGTGGTTTGGCCGTGTGGTTCGCAGGTGTGGTGGCCTGGCGTTGGTTTCCTCTGCCAGCATGCTCTTACCTGCTTTCCTGCGCAGCTGGTAAAGTGGGTGCTGCTTCAGTATTTCCAGTCTGGAGTGGGTGAGGTTCCGGGTCCCACTTCGAGGCGCGGGGTGGGCCTGAGACCAGTCTTTTGCGGCCGTCCCGATCACTTGGGGGTGTTCCTATTCTTAGTTGGGGATTGCTGGCGGTGTTCAATGGCATGGCCATAAGTGGCCATATCAGGCCCAGGTAGTGCGGGCGCTGGAGGCGTCCATGCCATGTAGGGACCACATGTCCTTTCAGGTGGTGGGGCGAGAGCCGTGTATCTGTGCGGCCCTTTGCGGTCCATGTGGGCTGTTGGTGTTGCGGCAGGACGCTGTGCGAAGTAAAGAGGCCTTGTCCCCTCGAGTAGCTGGTCTGTCTGTGGCACCTTCAACGGTGTGATGGCGGTGTGAGTGGCGTGTTGCCACACCTGCTGATTTGCGTAGTGGGCCCTCTTTGTGGGTTAGCTCCTTGCGTGTTCTTTTGTGTTTGCCCCTAAAGTGCGTTTTGTGGGCTATTGAGGATGTTGGTGCCTTTATTTCATGCTCCCCTTTGGTGCATATTGCACTTGTGGTGCCCTTATCTTTGTTAGTTATATTGTCCATGGCACGTGTTGCTTGTGCTCGAGGGTGTCTGGTGTATGGTAGGGGCTTTTATAATGGGCCATGCAGGCCTGCTTCCACAGGTGGTGGGGGAGGGGCCAGAGTCTCCTTACCGGAGGCTTGTTTACACTCCATGCTGCTCCTGAGTTCTGTTGTGTTTCTGGGGCCCGGATCTTCTTACCATATTTTCTTGTGCGCGTGACTGTGGACAGTGTTCCGTGTAGGCGGGCTGTGCCCCTCTGAGGTGCCGTAACTGTTGGGCTCCCTCCTGTTGCGGCTGGGCTCTTCACTTCTCGGCTCTTCGGCTGCTCCGCTGATTTCCACATGTGACGGGTCCCACTAAGCTCCTTATTGCGGGGCTCTCCTTTTCCACAGCACTACTGGTCCTCTGATCCTTCCTTCTCTTGTTGGGCTGGGTGTCTGCTGGGCATGCTCGGCCTGTCACTTTGCCGCTTGGTGTACGGCAATCTCCATAGGGGTACTCGTTCCCACGTCGGGAATGGTCCATCCTCCGATCTGCTACGCGCTGCTACCACTCTCGCCGGCACACTGCTGGATTCCTCTGATCCTTCGCCGTACCTTCTGTGTCACAAGCACTCCTGTCGCTGATGCAGGGTTCACCGTCACATTGCTGGGAGCATCTGTACTTTCGTTGCTCTTCTTTTTTGTTGCTGGCCCCGTTTGGCCATCAATTCCACTCACTGCTGGGCTCTGCACCCTCACCTTTCCTCTGTGCTGGAGGCCCTGCACGGCCGTCGTCGTTACAAGCTGCTTTTCACCCTCCTCACTGCTGGGCACCTCCATCCCTCTGACACTCCTTTTTAGCGTTGCTGGACCCGTGCACCGCCACATCTCCACATTGCATGGCACCTTGCCCGTCGTTCTGCTGGCCTCACCCAGTTCACCTTCCTCACGGCATGGGTTGATCAGCCTCATGTCCAGTTGTTGTGCCCCTTAATTGGGCTTCATACACACCCTAAGACATAACACACAGGAGCCAGGGTTGTCCATGACCTTCCCTTTATTCTTCCTCCTTGTAACTAACTTCCCGCTTCCCACTCCCTCCCATAGTCTCGAGCTCTTTCCCTTAAAGGGGCTCTGTCCACATTCCCTCACAACAGATGTTGAAACTGAGAATGTGGCAACACGGTTCCCGATGAAACCGCCTCTACCTCCATTGAATGATAGGCTAAATCATGGCATACTAAATAACACTGAGGGTGACAGCCTCACTAGATCCCTTCAACTATCTGTATTAAACACTACCACGGTGGATGACGAAGTGAATAATTCCTTGGGAGGAACCAATTTCCAGTAATTTTCTAGATACATCTGACCCCATAGTCATAATTTCACAAGCGCAATCTCGCGCTCTCGACTATCTGTTGACCTCCTTAGTAAAGCTTTGTAAATCATACACCAGACAACCTCAGAAAATACCATTCTCCTCAATACTACTGTGAACTAAACTGCTTGGAAAATACTACTTCCCAGTGTAGCTTGCCTAGTTCCCGAGGCTGTTACCCACCTACTGGATGGAGTATCAGAGGCCATGGTAACAATAGCAACTATGGCTGAGACCCCAATAGGGAAGTGCAACACAAGACTATGGGTCACTAGAAATAAAAGAAAAATTTGAAAGAAGAAAAAACTAGAGGCACTTATTCACTAATAAATCTGGTCTAATGAATACCAACATGGAATCATTAAAGCTTATCTGGATAAGGAGGGTAACTATGATGTTTCTGATGGCACTTTGCCCAATATTAATCGTAAAAGCAATAAATAACTGAGGAAAAAACAGCACAAACATGAAAAGAAGAACAACTCACCGCAATGTTCCCTCTAAGGTGCGCAGGTGCGGGACCATGCACTTCTATTTCTGAGGCCGCACATGCCTATCTTTCCCAATGTTATATTTGTGTCCAATCAGGAGCTGTATAAATCATGTTTTCAAACTGATTGGCTTTGGCAGTGCTTGAATGCACGGTATTACACGGTGTCAGCAAATAAGATACAGCGCATTCCAGTCCCCACGCAGCAGGCCTGGCATCAACCTCCTCGTTTGGGTGTGCTTCCCTCGTTACCATCTTTGCTGCTTTTCTCCCTCTGCCTGTGCCTGCCTGCAACATTCAGACCTGGGATCTTTCTGTGTACAAGCGCTGCAGGAGACAATTTCGCAGAACAGGACATTGGATATTCCGGTGAAGGGGGCCGTCTCTTTACACTGAGTTGTTACCTCCTGTTCAGTAAGTAGGCACTGCATACCGTGAAGCGAGCAATGGTTGATCGCCCATTTCCAGACGTCAGTGCAAATACAGCACAGGCTTCTTCAGAATGACCCCCATGGTGAATTACAAAACCGAAAAGACTGTCTGCAACGTGTTAAGTAAATGTCAGCATGTGCAGTAGAGTAGGGGTTGCTTGTGTTCAACCGTGGCAGTTATTTCACTAAATTAACGTACCACTCTACCGTTAACAGTTTTGCTTTTACTTAAGATGGTAAAAGGCACTTCAAGCATTTTATGATGGCTGCTGGGGCTTTCTCATCCATCAACATTGCAATCTGCGGTTTGAGATTGGATGCGGCTGACTTTAAATATTGGGTCTTTTCTGTGAATTGGCAACAACTCTTGATGCAAGCCATTTCATGCTTTTAGTGTGTGCATTCATGGAAATTCTTCCTCAGACACGAGTGTACTGCCCTCCTTGCTTTAAACAAGGATAGGCAGTAGGTGTCTGCTGTGATTGCACACGCTGCTCTGCAACAATCCATTAAACACACACTCCTTGGATTCGGCAAGCCTAGCATCACACCCCTCTCTCGTTTTTGTAGGACAGCAAATTGGAAGTGGCCATCCTACTGCTCCATCCTTGGCAGGTTTTCGCCCTGCTGGTGTCACGCTGCCATTTTCATGATGTTTTACCAGGTACAACTTCATATTGCTGCATCCTTTTTACAGATAGTCTTTCTTGTTTGACCAGTTGGACATATAATTCGCTTCGTTATGCTATTTTTTAAAAAAACACAGGACTTCCACCACTCTGAGTGTTGTAAGATATATTTTGAGATTATATCTATTACTTTGTGGTATTTTATTGTGGTATCTTTGCTATGGTTGTATGTGCGTTAAATTTGTTGGGGTCCTTTTTATAGTGGTGAGACTGATTTCAGAATACTGCCTAATAATTATCTTTACCAGGGTCACTAACAACAAATACTAGACTAAATACACTGTGAATAGATGGCTCATACCCTGCTGTGGTACCGTATGTACAATACTACACTACACCATTTTGGCTGAGGTTTCAACAAATGTAAAGCATGCAATTGAAATACTGCACATTCCTTCAATCTCTGTAGACAAACAGCTCACTGCGCAGCTTTGCTTTGAGATATTTCTCACCGCGCATCTGCATCTGCCTAAGCATGTCAAATACAAGAGACTCAATGCAGAGTACATATAATAAGACTAGATTACTTTTTGAATGTTTTCTTTATCATAAAATAGAATTATGCAAGTTACACAGAGTGACACGTATGGCCACATTGTACTTCATAGTGCAAGTACATTCCTTCTTGCAATAGCTTTAAGCGCTCTATCTGTGCAAAGCCCTGCCAATTGACCTTGGCCTCATAAAACCTGGCAAGAAAAATACTCATTAATAAAAACAGCAAGACATTGAGAAATATGAACACAGTAGTACATACAGATTAAAATTAGAATCTCTAATACGGCACCTAAAATGAAGTGAACTACTTAATCTGGGCTACCTAGTATCTTTCACATCACCAGCACCTCAATTAACCTCATATTTACCTAGATTTGTTGGTGATATTCCCGACTCAGCTTGGCGGTGAAATCTTCCCCAGCTTTTCTGCCTGTCTTGCACAGGGACACCCAGATAAGGATTCTCGAGACTGCAGTTTTTCAAAGAATCATCAACCCAGGAGAGACAGCTTTAGTCAGCCTTAGCCCAACAGACAGTCAGCTTGCAGGCACCGGACTCCGTCTGCCTAGCCAGCCCTCTGCTCCTTCGTCAGTCAGTGCCAGAAGAGCGATGCCTCCTCTACTCTGCCTCCGATCCCTTTTCTATGACACCCCTGTCAATCACAAGCACCTCCCCCTATCCAGACCTACCCACATCACACAATTTTTCTCTGTGCCTTCTTTATTGTGCTCACTGCGTTGCTGAAGAGAAGCATGTTTCATTTTTTTTCTTGCACTTGCTGCTTCAAAACAAAGCTATGTTTTAGCAGAACAGAACTTCCCATTTTTCAGTTTACCAACCAGTGCAAATCCAGCCTGCACATCTAAAGTCCATTTTCTTCCCATTTTCAGAACATTATGCATTTTCATAAGTCTGCATTCAGCTTATTTCATTAGCTAATTTGCACTAAATGTTATTATGGGAATCAGTTACTTGTTAAATGGGGTTGGGTTAATTAGTATCTTATATTTAGGTTAGTGTTATATTTAGTGCAATTCATTTAATTGAAATAACATCCTGAAGCAAAGTGCAAGCATGTGCTCTGTGCATTGGCATCTATTTAACTCTGCCTGAGATTGACACTCCTGAGTCCAACAATGAGTTTCACACCCTGAGCCCAAAATGAAGTTCAAACGCTCGCTAAAATGTGCATGCTGAAAGGATGAGTGTAACTGATGAAATGTAGAGTCATAATGTTGAAATTAGAATCATACTCATACAGTGTTAACAAACAAATGACTCCAGGAGCGTAACATTACATATTTATAGGCTAAACAACAAAGCTCATTGCTTAATAACAACTTCAGGTAGTGTTCAGTAGCCCACAGTAAGAAAGCTTGTTTGTTAGAGAACTTCACCTCCACAAAAAGGTATTAAATGTACAGATTCTTCAGGGATCACCCATCCCTTCTGTTTGCTGGCCTCCCAACCAATACCACAAAGATGTGTTGTAGACTACACTGGTGGTATGTGGATTCTAGGATTTAACAAGGAATATTCCTTGTGAGTGAAAAATTGTTATTTAACTCCATGTCTGTGCCTTCATCTATTGCAATTATGCCAACACTCCACAACATACCATACGGTATAGAGGCGTACACATGAAACAATTTCAGTATATACAGGCACTTCGGTAAAGTATGATGATGAAAAGGAAATGTCTGTATTCTCATCCTTTACTTGGTGTTTCATACTAATCTAGTGCTCCGCCTCCATTTCTCTCTGCTCTTTCGCTCTCTCTGCCTCTCTTCTCCTGTGTTCGCTTCCATCCTCCATCTACATCTCTCTGTGCTACCCTGTTTCTCTCTCTTTCTGTGTCCATCTGTCTCTTTCTGTGTCCATCTGTCTCTCTTTGCCTCTTTGCCTCTGTATCTCTCTCAAGCATTTGCTTTTTATTACATATTTTAAGCCAATGGTGAGAAGGTGGGAGATAATGATATGACTATGAGGCAGAATTTAAGCAGCACCAGAAGGACCTATTTCCTTGTTTCTATTTTCATAAATGTGCCATCAAACATCCTTCCCTTTAAACATATTTAACAAGTGAAACTAAAGACACCTTCCTAGCAATTTGAGATTTAAAATAGTACAATTTCATACAAGTTAAAATCTTGAAGTAGAGCTTGCATGCTACACAAGCACAATAGGTCATTTTCTTCTGGCACTGCGTCACTTAGTTGCAAACATGCCTGACAACACCCCGCACACAAACATTTTATTGCAGCACATAACCAAAAATAATTATAGGGAACATTGGTCGGGGGTGCTGCTCCTGTCTCAAATGTGGGTCTACCATCCACAAGTCCAGCCGCGGTCCCAGGTATCCCCGGCAGGGTCACATATGTCCCCGGAGGGAAAACCTGTAATGCAGCCCAGCCAGAGCTCCTGGACAGCCAGAGGTGCTGCCTCTGCCCTTGGGCATCTGTCTCCCATGTTGGTCGACCGTCCCCAAAACCAGCAGTAGTCCCAGGTAGCCCTAGCAGGATCACCATTGCTCCCTGAAGGGAAAAGCTGTAATGCAACATGGCCAGAGTTCCAGTACGGCCGGGGTGCTGCCCCTGGCCTTGGGTGTCTGTCTCCCATGTCGGTCAACGTTCCCAAGTCAAGAGACAGTCCGAAGGAAGCCCCGGCAGGGTCACCATCTCTCTGAGGAGTGAAAATCTGTAACGCGGCACAGCCAGAGCACCAGGACGGCAGTGGGGGGCTGCACCTGGCCTTAGGCGCCTGTCTCCAATGTGGGTCCACTGTCCACAAGTACAGCGGTGGTCCCAGGGAGCCCTGGCAGGGTCTCCATCCCACCCCAGAGGGAAAAGCTGTAATGCAGCCCAGCCAGAGTCTAGAATGGCTGGGGGTGTTGTACCCAGCCTTGGGCATCTGTCTCATGTCGGTTGACTGCCCCCAAGTACAGCAGCGGTCCCGGGGGGCCCCAGCAGGGACCCCATCCCTCCCTGGTGAGAAAACCTGTAACACAGGAAAGAGCTCCAGGATGGTCGGGTGTGATGTCTGTGGCCTTGGGCACCTGTCTCCCATGTGGGTCATCCATCCCCAAGTCCAGCTGCAGTCCCAGGGAGCCCGGGCAGGGTCACCATCCCTCCCTGGAGGGAAAAGCTGTAACACAGGACAGCAAGTGCTCCAAGATGGCCGGGGGTACTGCCCCTAGCCTTGGGCGCATGTCTACCATGTGGGTCTACCATCTCCAAGTCCAGTCACATTCCCAGGTAGCCCCACCAGGGTCCCCATCCCTCCCCTTACGGAAATACTGTAATGCAGCGCAGCCAAAGTTCCAGGATGGTCAGGGGTGATGTCCCCGGCCATGGGTGCCTGTCTCCCATGTGGGTCGATCGTCCCCATGTCCAGCCGTGGTCCCAAGGTGCCCCAGCAGGGTCCCCATCCCTCACTGGAGGGTAACGCTGTATTACAGCCAAGCCAGAGGTCCAGGATGTCTCCAATGTGGGTTGACTGTCCCCAAGCCCAGCAGCAGTACCAGGGAACCCCGGCAAGGTCCACATTCCTCCCCCGTGGGAAAAGCTG
Source organism: Ambystoma mexicanum (assembly GCF_040938575.1). Classification (NCBI taxonomy): domain Eukaryota; kingdom Metazoa; phylum Chordata; class Amphibia; order Caudata; family Ambystomatidae; genus Ambystoma; species Ambystoma mexicanum. The sequence goes on from NC_090928.1 coordinate 140,036,513, forward strand.
TAAAGCAGCTCTGGCTAGGTCCTGTGAGAAACCTGCAGGTATTCTCCCAGCAGGACCTCGAGAATCCCTTATTCAGGTGGCCACGGAAGGGGTGGCACCCTCATCTGCAACCCTGGGGGTGGACGAGCGAGGGAGGATCACCTGGGTAGGGGAGCCCGAGGTTGTGCTCTGGGAAATATCCCAGGTGAGAAAGAAGAGGAGGATGATATCTTTAAGACCTTTGTAGGATACTCCAATTCTAACCCCTTCCTCCTGATAAATCGTCTGTAGCCAAAGCCAATAAACCATTTGTCTTTTCCAAAAACCCAGTGTCATGGGAAACTACATCTCCCAGAATCCCTGTCTTCCTGTTACGTACCCGAATATTCCTGATCCTTCTTTTTCACGTTCCTCTGATTATTATTTCCCACACTCCCAACTGGCTCAGGTAAAATCCTACCATTCCCACACCCCCTAGTTTATTTCACGATCCCAGCTATTACCGTTTGCCCCACAAACCTTACCAAGCCCGCCACTCTGATTGTCACTTTCTGAACTCCCAGTCGAGAGTGACCTACAATTGCAGTTCCCATAAACACTCCAAAACCTACCCTTCTGATATCACCTACCCCCAGAACAAAAACTATAATTCTCGATAAACCCTTATCCCCCATCCTACTATGCAGAACATGTAGAAACTCTACCTCTCCCCTTTTCTGACACCAACACTTTGGTACACCACAGACAATGGACTAATATACAACCTGTTCACTTGACATGTCCCAACCCCACTGTCAGGCAAAGTCAGGCAATTGATCTGAATTACACACACCTGACGTCCCTTCCTTTTCCCCACAGGGATAAAAGGTGGAGCCACAGAGCACAGTACAAGAAAGGCGGGAACGGCAGACAGCACGATGAGATGGCTAATCAGGCACGGCAGTTCAAGAGAAAGAGAAAGGCGGCAGGAATCGAGAAGGTGGTGAGGAGATGAGTGACCTTGCCCTCTTCGTCCCAGACCCACAGAACCTTCGAGGAAGAAAGCCTAAGACTGCAAACAATAGCACAAGTGTCTTGCAGTAGATGTCAACACAGGGCAAGCCTACGCTGATAAGCAGGAGCAAGGAAAGCTCCTGCAACTGTGGCAGCAGCCTTTACTCCAATGAAGAAGATAAGCCAAGTGTTTCATCACAGACGGTGAGTGGAAGGGGAATCAATAAGAACCGGGCTGTGTTGAGTGACGATTCCAAAGTGGCAAGACAGAAACCAAGAAGCCTTAGGAGGGCCGCCGAAGTAGGTGAAAGTGGTCATACTGGGGGCAAGAGAAATCCATGTACAATTGAAAGACTTTGATCTACAAACTGGGTGAAAGAAAGGGAGGTGAATCCCACAAGCAATAGTGAATGTGAAGTTAGCAAGAATTAACCCGACGAGGGATGCTGACGAGAGGGGAAAAGTCTAAAGTCCTGAGAAACAGAGTGTTGACAGATGTGAACCTGGCCGAGGGATGTCCACTATGAACTGTTTGAAAAGACATTGAGAAACTAAGGGAAGAGAAATCCCACTAATGAGAAGGGTCTGAGACCGACCAAGGGAGATCCGGCTGAGATTTGAGAGGGGTCCAAGCCCGACAGAGCGAGATCCAGGGGTGAAGCTATAACCCAAGTACTGGCATTAAAGAAGGGTCTCAGCCCGACCGAGTGAGATCCAGGGGTGAAACCAGTCTTGTCTCAGTAGGATACCTCAGCGGCAACGTGCTTGTCTTGGAAGCATGACGACACAGAACCACACAGGTTCGATCCCCGGGTCTGCGCTTAGAAACCTCTGGGTATTAAGTGCGTTATAAATAACCTATCATATCATATCATATCATCACTCAAGTACTGTCAGTCAAGAGGGGTCCGAGCCCGACCGAGGGAGATCCTGGGGTGAAGCTATCATCCAAACTTCATAGAGAAAAGAACTGAAATGTAAATTGTCGCATACAGTAAGTGAAGGGTCAGCGCCCAGAAGTGGGGTAACCAGGGATGTACCCATCACCCAGCGAACATTTGTTTGTTAAAGGAACTTTTTTTGTTGTTGATTGAAGACCTGAGGTCCTCGAAGGCAAGAGACTTTCAAGTAAACGAGACTTGGCCATAAACGGCCCTGATAGCTGACAACTGAACTGTCATCTCATACTGGGAAAGGTTGAGAGTGTGCTGTGCTCCACAATCCCACTTTACCCATACTCAAAATGTGGAGAAGGGAGACGCAGGCTACCACATCCTCATGTATTATTTGAGAACACTTCTGTCTTTTATTGAGAACTATCCCACATTGCTTTTTGTATTAGTTGTAAGGTTTGGCAATGGGTTTACTAGTATAGGCCCTTTCATTTGATTTGACCCAATGCCACTAGGACTGCCTTAGTTTTCATTTGATGGTTGACTCTTGATCCCATCTTAGATTTAGGTTTAGATTAGGTGTTTTTCCATCCTGCATACAGCATTCATTGTTCAATGAACACCCTTGAACTGTGATCACTTGTGTCCGTCTTACTTGTTGCCACCATGGGTACCTTACAGTCCATATTCCTCCCGGAGTGAAAAGCTGTAATGCAGCAGAGCCAGAACTCCAGGACAGCTGAGAGTGCTGCCTCCGGCCTTGTGCACCAGTCTCCAATGGTGGTCTACTATCCACCAGTCCAGCTGGCATAAGGCCAGCCCCCTGAAGCACCCAAGAGTGCCTCTGGCAATATTGCCCTGTGTTGTTTTGCCTTCCTTGGGGCACATGGGTGGAAAAACAGCACTAATTTTACCCCAAATAAGCCAATATGACATTATGCCATCTTGTTGCCATTTTTCGGGGTGAGGGTGGTGGGCGGATTGGTCTGGGAGGGCCCCACCTGGGGGGGGTGTTCATTCCCAAGATCATTTCCCTGGTGGCATAGTGGTCCTTGTTGCCAGACCCCCCAATGTTGCCACCCGAGGGAAAGAGCAAGGGTCTGACCGTCCTTGGGGGGGAATGCTAAGAGGGCTGGCCCACGAGCACAGGACCAGCCCCTGATGCCCCTGTATAGATGTGGCAAGGACTCTCTAACAGTCACCCCAATTATCCGCAGAGAACACTTTCATTAAAGGATTCAATTCAATTGAAAGGATCAATATAAAAAAATAAATCAACAATAACATTATCACGGTATCTAAATGTGTAAAAACACTGGGTATATTTTTGGATTCACATCTATCCTTCAAAAGGCACCCTTCATATCTTAGTTCTACATGTGCCTTTTTCTCCAACCTTCTCTGGCAATTACACCCTTACTTATCTAAGGCCAACTTTGCTGTAATTGCTGGTGCTGTAATAAATTCCAAATTGGATTATTGTAACAGTCTTTTAATGGGAACTGCGAAATCCAATATTAGAAAAATGCAAACCACCCAGAATGGTGTGGTTAGAGAAGTAAATGGGCTTAGCCGATATTCTAGAACCTTTACAGCCAAGAGGAACAGTCATTGGCTCCCGGTTGCACAAAGAATGAAGTGTAAGGGCGCAGTGATGATCTTTAAATGCCTAACTGGTGCTGCACCAAAGTATAGTGCTAGAAACTTAATAAAAGCCCCCATCAGGAAAATTCTGCGCTCTAACAACAACCAAGACTTGCTACAACCCTGTCAACCTTTAAAAAGAATTGGTAACTGTTGTATTGTGTCTGTCTGAAGTGAGGTAGCTTGTGATGTCACGTAGAATGTTTATGTGTTGGTGATGGATTCTTCTGAGTGAGTGTTCTATGTAGTGGCAGTTACAGCTGGCTGGCCCTGGGTGATGGGAGCCAGTGTTTGTCACAGCTTATGTGTTTTATGTCTTCATGTGGATATGTAACTAAGAACTTGAAAATAAACTTACCTGAAGAAATCTTAAAGAGCCTGGAACCTGCTTTTTAACAATGGCGACGAGTCGGTCTTTGGTAACCTACGTGCCACAAGCTGATGGACTGAGTACCCTGCTGCAGGGGGTGCAGGAAGGACAAGCTTCTGGAGAAGGACAACACTGCCCGCAAAAACTGTAAGTCCCATCACCCAGGGTGCAGGGGGAGCCAGAGGCTGCAAGCCCCATTTTTGGTGGGACCAGGAACAGTAATTGGGCCCCATTGCCGAGGGATCTATTCTAGCAGCAGGAAGGAGGACCGTGTCCCAGGGGTTCTGAAGGGAAATTAGACTCTGCAGTATAAAATGAACAATACCCTGTATTAGTAGCCCATAACAGCAATAATTGCTTGATTCTAGGGCTTAAGGGAAGCGTGGACTACAGCACTCATTGGGAAGAGGCCCTGCAGCTTTGGGAATCTGCATCCCTATTCAATGAGTCGGGATGAGTGTTGGGTCCCTGTGCTGGAGATCGAGCGGTATCCTAAATAAAGGATTGTAATGGAAGGTGCACTAGCTGTTTTCCAGTACTAGGTACTTGAGACATGCCCGACTCGAGCGGCACCCTAGTGGCCGTTGGATGTGAGCGCTGCTGTGGTCTAATATATAATGATGACATCACTTTGCCAAGTGTGGGTGTTGGCGAAGCTCTGGAACTATGGCTTTGCTATATTCGGAGATTTGTGATGACAGTGCGATGGTGCGAGGCGATTTGAGTAAAGGACCCAGTTCTGTCCACGCAGCGTGACCATGTCACATGCCTACAGTAATGGCCGTCTGCATCACGCTGTAAGGGGGAGTTGCTGACTGCAGGGAAAGCCAAGGATTCAACAATGTTTTTCGTAAATCGTGCGTCGTGAAACGTGCGCTGCATCTTTAAGGATGGAAGTTGCAAGTGCCGTGTGCCTGACGAAGAGGAGCCGCTCTCGCAGTAGTTTTTGTGTATTTTTGGTTGTGTTGGTGGTATGTACTGTGTGCACTACTGATACAGTAATCCACGGATTGCACGCCATAGAGAATGCAGCATGATCGCCCCAGTGGAGAATGTCATGGGGCGGAGCCTAAAGTTGTTTCCCTGTGATTGGTATTCATAGTGAAACATGAAGATGAGGTACTGTGACTAGTATTCGTAGTGAAACATGAAGATGAGGTACTGTGAATGGTATTCAAGGTCAAACATGAAGATGATAGTATTACACCATGATAATGTGTGGTGTTGTTGATGAAAAGCATTTAATGCGCATGGTATATGTATGACATGTTCCGAATTATGACAATCGGGATCTCAGGTATAGTGCTGCAGTGAGTTACGATGTTATGGAAAGCAACTCAATTGGTATTTGGAATGAAAGTGTGTGTTAGTTTGGTTATGGCTGATGGTAGAGTTAACCACTTTTGAGGTAATTTCAGGTTTGGTGTGCATCTACCCTGTCATGTGGATAACGGGACATTTAAGTGTATTACATTACAATATGCGTGAGATATGATGAATTGCATATGTAGACTTTAATGCTTATCACTATGCATACTTTGGATCTCAATGTAATGGCAAGGAAATAATACATTTTGAGGATTTTCAGGTTTATGGTGCTTTGCTCGTGGCACATGGACTTCCGCAAACTTTACTATGCTTTTGCAAAGCATGCACATATGTATATGTTTGTATGTGATGGCTAAAACTAACTTTTTCTTTTAGGATTTGCAGCATGTATAGTTGCAATATGCAACATGGACTGGTAGGGATTTCCTTAGAGCCCAAATGGCTATGGACATTTAGGTTGTGATGGTGCCTAGTAATGGGTATGGACCTTTAAGTCCATTAAAGTGTGGGTTTGGTGTTTTGCCTTATTTATAGCGAAATATGGTTGTGGCATTTCAATGTTTTTAGAATGCATGTTATCAATCTGACTCGTGTAATATTGTATATAAAAGGCAATTTCTGTATGTGAATGGGGAGAGAGACAGGGAGAGCTTGGTAACGGATTCATCTCACAGTTAGCTGTGGTTATGCGTGATGTTCTGTTTTTAGACATGTTGTTAATCCATGGGTAATGTGTGCTTTGTATGGTTTGGACAATGTTGTAATTGTGCCATGAAGCGGTTTACTCATGTTAGGTTATTGGTAAAAGTTGAACTGCTAGGATGTAGTTCTAGAGGGGGCTAGCGCCCATGCTTTTGCAGTGCAGGAGAATGTTAGGTTATTGGTAAAAGTTGTACTGCCAGGATGTAGTTCTAGAACGGGGTAGCACCCATGTTTTTGCAGTGCAGGAGAATGTTTTATTTTTATTTTAAGTTCGGAGATGGGTTTTGGTTTATGTGGTCTACCTCATTTTTGGGTAAAGGTTGAACAACGCTGTGGTTGTTTTAAGGGGAGGTAGCGCCTTCTCTAAGGTTTGTTAACCTTCTCATCATATAGGACAGTTGGCAGTTGGTGGTAAAGGGGTAGCTGGGGACGCCTGGCAATGACCCGCTGGTATTGGGTGTGGTGTGTCCTGTAAGGATGAGTAAATCGTTTTCTATGTTACTTGTGGCATTTATTGTGGATTTCGTCTTATCTTTGGGTTCAACAGTTTGACTTGTGTGAGGATATCATCCTTGCTAAAAAAAGACCGTTTAGTTTTTACCAGTTTTTGATGTTGGCAATTGGAGTGCGTGGCCACTGCTCCCAATGAGTTTGGAAGGCTTGTACAACCTGATCTGGTGTGGTGTGTATGGTGTTGTGTCCATGGGTGTTTTTGTTTTTTGAGTGATGTTTTGTGTTTCCAATTAGTGAATCCCTTTCGGAGTGAGGTTGTGTTTGTTATTTTTGGAGGCTTTGAGGTATCATTTCTCTAGAGTGGCAGTCTAGTGTCCTGCTGGGGTTCCAGGGTGGCAGCTTGGGCACCCGCATTGTTGTAGGTGGGGGCAGGTGGTAGGAGGTGAAGTAGTCTTGTGGTTGTTCAGGAATGTAGGTGAAGTAGCCCATTTTCAGGGTTGGCCAGGTCCTGGGGTGAGAGCCCAGTTGCTTGTTTGTGGCAGGAACAGGCAGATGGATGACAGTATTTTTGTGACTGGTACATGGAATGCAGTTTGTCAGGGTGTGATGTTGTGATGGTTGGGTTTCGGTCGTGGAAGTGTCCATCTGCTAGTTGAATGTCATGTGTGCACATATCTTGGAAGGTGGTAGTTGTGTTGTTCTGGTATGTGACTTGTTCTGTGTGTATGGTTTAGTAAAGGAGGGAGGTGTGTTGTATTGTGCCTGTCTGAAGTGAGGGAGCTTGTGATGTCATGTGGAATGTTTATGTTTTGATGATGGATTCTTCTGAGTGAGTGTTCTATGTAGTGGCAGTTACAGCTGGCTGGCCCTGGGTGATGGGAGCCGGTGTTTGTTACAGCTTATGTCCTTTATGTCTTCATGTGGATATGTAACTAAGAACTTGGAAATAAACTTACCTGAAGAAATCTTAAAGAGCCTGGAACCTGCTTTTTAACAGTAACACTAACTTTAATTTCTGGGACCCAACAATCTGGAACTCCCTTCCTCCGTCACTAAAAAACTGTGCGTCCATTAATCTGTTTAAAAAGCAGCTTAATACCTGGCAATCTGATGAGGGTGTAGAGTAAGTCTCCACCCCTTCTGCTTTGATTTCCTGGTTAATCAACCTCTTGCAGATCGCCTCTCTGTGTACATATGTGTGTTTGTCTCTGTGAGCGCTTTGAGGCCTTTGGGCGATTTAGCTCTATATAAAAATTAATATATATATATATATATATTTTTATATTTAAAAATTAATATAGATAGATAATATAGATCGTTTCAGCCAGGAGTTCAGCAGGGCAGAGTAGGAGAGAAAGCAGAAGCAAAGAGGAAGGTCTTGAGGTGCTTCCGGAACCAGAGATGGCTCACCTCAATTTTCAGGGAAGCAGGGAGGCTGTTCCAAAGGGAGGCCCGAGCCGAAGAAAGAGATCTACCACCAACTTGTTGCTTGGAGAAGTGACTGACCCCAAGGGAGTTGGAGGCAGATGAGCAAAGAGCTCAAGAAGGAAGATATTAAGGAAGAGAGATTGAAGGTATTGAGGCCCCAGCCCCTGAAGGCCTTGTGGAAAATGCAGAAGGTTTTGAACTTAATCCTCTCAGCCACTGGGAGCCAGTGCAGAGATTACAGTCTGGGAGAGATACGATCCCTGGGCTTGAGGCCAAGGACAAGTCTCGCAGTCCTGTTTTGGATGAGTTGCAGAGGACGGAGAGTAGAGGCAGACAGGTTTAGAAAGAGGCTGTTGCAGTAGTCCAGCCTAGAGAGAACCAGACCTGTAGAGACAGTGAGCTTCGGGGGGAAGGAGAGGAAAGGAAGAATACCTCTGAGGAGGTGCAGCTGGTAGTGTGTTTTCTTAGAGACATCAGGGATGTGAGGAGAGAAGGAGAGTGTGGAGTCAAAGATGACCCTGAGGTTTTTAGACTCACAGGTGGGAGCAGGAAGAGAGCCAGGAGAGGCCGGCCAGAGAGTGACAGGAAAGGAGGGAGAGGTTGTGCTGATGAGGAGAATCTCAGAATTACTGGCATTAAGGCAGAGATCATTGGCGGCGCACCATTCCTGGATAGCAGACAGACAGTCAGAGATGAGAGAAGGAGAATAAGTGGCTGAAGGGAGCCTGAAAATGAGCTGCATGTCATCTGCATAGCATTGAAAGTTGGGGCAGAAAGCAGCAATGTGGTGGGCAAGGAGTGACAGGTATTTGTTGAACAGCCAGGGAGAGAGGTTAGACTCCTGTGGAACACCACAGGTAGAGATAGAGATAGAGATAGAGGAGAGGAAGGATCCAAGTTGAACCTGGTAGGGTCTATCTGAGAGGAAAAAAGTTAGATAAGCCAGGGTCTGACCGGTGATACCAAGGTTATCATGGAGATGGTTGAGCAGGATGGCATGGTTGACCATGTCAAAGGCAGAGGAGAGATCAAGTAAGATGAGGACACAGGGGGTGTTGGAATCAAAGTTGGAGAGCAAGTCTTCACAGATGTTTAAGAGAGCAGTTTGCGTGTTTCTGGCAGCTCTGAAGCAAGACTGATGGTCATGAAGACAACCAACAGATTCAGGGTGAAGTTTAAGCGACTGCAGCAGGATTGGCCAATTCCTTGCAGATTTTAAAGAGTTCAGCCGAGTTGTTAGATGCCGCAGAGATGCAGGCTTGGATGTGAGCTCTCTTCTTGGTGTGGGCAGAGAGCCGGTATTGCCTTTGGAGCAGGCAGCAGGCCAGTTTGTCCGAGGATGTACCGGAAGCACGCCTTTTTTCTTTCAGCCACTTTGCACTTGCGTTTGAGGGTCACAAGGTCTGAGTCATACAAGGAATTGCACTTGGCTTTGGGATTCAGACGGATACTCATGACAGGGGCAAGGACATCAAGAGTATCAGATATAGCAGATTGGAGCATGGAAAGGGATGTGTGCTGTGTCAGGGTGTGAGTCAGCCAAAGGTGGGGGGGGGGTGGGTGAGAAGGTGGCGGCAAAAGCCTCAACTGACACACGCTTCATGGGTTGGATAACTGAGAAGGTGGGTGGCAGTATTGGATGTGGCTTGGCCTGATGGGTGGACAGGGTGAGTTGGGAGGAAAGGAGAACGTGATAACTCTAGGATAGAGGAGTGGTGAGAGGGACAGAAAGGGGAGGGAAGAGGAGATGTCTGCCCACTCAGAGAGGAAGGAGGAGATCTGATCAGGCGGCCGGTAGATGGTAGCCCCAGTAAGAGTCCAGGCAGAGAGCCTGCAGATGAGGCATTCGAAGGAAGAGTAGGCCTGTATAGGAATGGCAGAGGCAGGAATCCACTCAGGGAAGGTCAGGGCTACACCCCTTTTGGAACGGTTGATCCTGGGCGTGGAGAGGATTTTGTTGCCATCAGGGAGGAGAGTGTCAAAGCTGGCCGTAAACCATGTCTCAGTGAGACCAAGGACATCATGGTCAAGTTCTCCCATGAAGCGACAGATGTCAGAGGAGTGTTTTACAGTAGAGCGAGAGTTGAGAGTGGCAATATGGAGACGGTTGCTGTCCTTGAAGATTTCCGGGGAGAAGTACAAATCAGAGGTACGCCCTGCTGAGGAGTAGAAGAAGCTCAAGGCAGGCAGAAGAGGAAGGCAGAGAGGGCAAAGTAGCCAAGGAGGAGGCAGCAGTGGGATACAAGGAAGCCATGGGGGGAAGAGAGGGGACAGCAGGAGAGGAAAGGAAATTGATGAGGCGGGGGGAGCGTCTATCAAAGAGGAGAAGGTTTGCCTGAGGGCCTTGTACCAAGACGCAAGACGGTACCATTCAGGTAAACATTAATGATGACCTTAGAGGAGTGGATGGGGGCCAAGAGGGCTTCCCAACAGGTGTGCCACCATTAATGGGAGAAGAGAAAGGGGAAAGGATCGAGACCATATGAAGAGTCCATTTGTCTGGCGAGGGAACAACAAGAAGGATGTCAGTGAGAGTTTGCCTGGAGGAGGTGCTGGTATAGGTGTCAGCGATAGGGAGGCCTGATTGGAGACCAGGATGTACTTTTTAAACTTCTTCCAGATTTAGTGAGGAGAGCAGGATAGCCTATAGAGAAGCAGTTAGAAAAGATAGGAGAAACAGAGACCACCATAGAGTATGTATGGAGAGGAGAGAAGAAGAAGGGGTAGGGTGGGAGAATACTAGGGAAGGACACAGGGAGGGGCGCAAGCAGACAAGAAAAAGATAGACGAGACAATAGTAGACAATGGACAGGACGACAGGCACTCAAGTAATGGTAAAAGAGTTCCTAGATGAATGCTTTGCTAACAAGGCAAAAACCACAGAACGGCACTACTTTCACAATGCAATCATAGCAACTTTCAAAAAGCAATTTAGCGCATGAGAAAACACACCTAAGTCTGAGAGTCCTGTATAATGGGGGGAAAAGGCCTAGGTTTCAAAATGCAATTTTAAATACTTTCACAATGTAATTATAGCGACTTTCAAAAAGCTATTTAACACCAGGGAAAAACACATCTAAGTCTGCAAAGCTGCTATTTGGCCAGGTTTACAGGGTAGAGTGAGGCTTTATGCCTGACCCGGGCCACACCTATCTTACTTAGCCTTACTCAGTCACTGCTGGTTGACGGCTGGCAAATGGCTTCCCCTGCTGACACCTGCAGACACTAGCTGGAGCCGCCTCTGTCGGAGCCGCCCTTTGCCTTGGGGCCCTTAGCCACAGGGGCTGCAATGGGCAGAGGGCTGCCCTGGGAGGTCAGTGAAGAGCAGTGATCTAACCAATCACAGGAGGTGGGAGGAGGGAGGGAAGGAAGGAGAAGTGCAGAATGGATATGAGCAGCGACGCTGCACACAGGGTCTAAGGGGCTCAAGAAGTAATTAGACCACAAGATCAGGAAGGACCAACAAGGGTCTACCAGGCACATCCACTCACCTGGGCAAGCCAAGGGGAAATGAGCCACACACAAGCGATGCTGGCACTATGCCAGGAAGGGTACAGGCACACCAATCACCAGAGGAGGGTGGGCTGGGAGGCGGGACTAGGGAGGGAAAAGAAGGAGAAGTGAGGAAGGGATACGAGCAGCAACTCTGCACGCGGGATCTGGGGGGCTCAAAAGTAATTCACCCACAAGATCAGGAAGGACCACAAGGGTCCACAAGGCACATCCACTAACCTGGGAAAGTCAAGGGGAAAAGAGCCACACACAAGCAACGCCGGTACTAGGCCAGGCAGGATACAGGTACAGTAATCATGGGAGGAGGGAGGGTTGGAAGGCGGGAGGAGGGAGAGAAGGAAGGAGAAGTGCAGAAGGGATCTGAGCAGTGACACTGCACGCGGGGCCTGGGGGGCTCAAAATGGAATTAGCCCACAAGATCAGGAAGGAACACAAGGGTCTACCAGGCACCTCCACTCACCTGGGCAAACCAAGGGGAAAAGAGCCACACACAAGCGACGCTGGCACTAGGCCAGGCAGGATACAGACACACCAATCATGGGAGGAGGGTGGGCTCGGAGGCGGGGGGAGGGAGGGAAGGAAGGAGAAGTGTGGAAGGGATATGAGCAGCAACGCTGCATGAGGGGCCTGGGGGGGCTCAAAAGTAATTAGCCCACAAGAACAGGAAGGACCATGAGGGTCTACTAGGCACATCCACTCACCTGGGAAAGCCAAGGGGAAAAGACATAAAGTATGTCCTGCAGTGAACTTCTTACAGGTGGCACAATTTTCCACCATGTTAGGACAGAACCAGTCTTCCCCAATGTGAGCAGAAAGTACCTCTTTACCCATATGAGTAGGAAAATGCAGCTGCATGAGTGCAATCGGCAATAATGCAGTTGAAAGTACTAACTTGGCTGTTCTTTCTTGTCACACAAATAATCTGTAGGAGATATTGAGCAGACCCTTCTCACTCATAAGTCCTTCCCCTCTATTGGAGCCCTTCCCTGAAACTACATTATCTCCGTGGCTGGTAACGTATTATAGCCTTCCTTTAGAATCATTTTTCCCACACGGATACTTCTGTTTGATGGGGTATCGAGGTCTGTTATTCCCGACAAGTATGCTGCGTGCTTTGCCTCAACATCTGCTGCATTCATTGCCCTGGGGGACTGCGTCCTCCCCCCTCATGTGGGCATTTCACTTTATGACTGTTATGGCTGGTCGGAGTAGAAGTGCATCTATGAGCTTACCCAATAGGGGAATGTGCTGCACCGGTGTGGCGTCAGCATGTTGGAAGCCCCACCTCTGCCATCATGACAGCCCAGAGTGTACTGTAGATGTAAAATAGGCCAAATCTGAATACCCTGCAATTTCCTGGTCCCTGTGCCTTTCTAATGCCATTATGAGAGCCACTAATTTTCCTGCTTGTGCCGAAAAATGTGAAGGCAATCTGGCACTTGCTATTACTTCTGATTTACCATCTGCTTTTATTCTCACCACTGCTGTCCCTGTATGTCTTTCCCCTGTGTTCCGGTCCATTGTTGATGACCTGTCAATATAAAGCACTTCACCTTCAAGTGGCTTCTCCCCCACCTTGGGAAGGTCGTCGTACCGTTCCATATATATATAGTACAGTCATGTAGAAAGTCTCCCTCCTCTACTGGCTCAGCTAAACATGTCACCAGATTAACAGTCCTGCACCTCACTAACTTGATTCCTGGGTTCAAGATAATTACCTCATATCCAGAAGCTCACTGTGTGGTCAGTGTACTCTTAGGTCTTTTGAGAATTTCAAAGAGGGCGTGCTCCACATAAAGTGTGGTGCTGCACCCCATGTTGATACTCGCTGACTTCCCCACCATGAATGCAGCAGCAGCCAGAGCTTGCTTACAAGGGTAATGTCCACTCATTACTGGGTGTAAACGTCCACTATAATAAGATAATGGCTTGTGCCCTAGGGTAGACTTCTGTGTGAGTACTGCAGTCCTCACTACTCCACTGGAGTGTGAGAACAAATACAATTCATCATGACAGTCTGGGATCCTTAGCACTGTAACTATGCATATTGCTTTCTTGACCTCTTCGAATAATTCAGTCATGTCATATGTCCACCCTAACTTACCATTCTCTCTCTGTTCCTCCCTGAGCCCGCTCAACAATGGTCTTGTATATGTGCTATAGTCAAACACCCAAGCAATAATTGCAAAGGCACAGAAACTGCTGCATTTCTCTCACTGTGTTTGGCATCAGCTTTCTATGGATCACCTCAACCCTTTCTGGAGTCCCTTCTTGTGATATCAGCTGCCTTATATATAGCACTTTCCTTTGGCAATCAATGGCAAAAGCATCCAGGAAGTTAGGCAAAGAGAAGATAAGGATGAACAAGATAGAAGGGACAAAGAACAAGAGAAGAGATTGAAAGAAGATGAGCAGAAAAGGAAAAATAGGGAGCGACGAGAACAAATGTATCAGGATGAGCAAGAGCAAGAGAAAAAAGAAGAACAGGCAGAAGAGCAATGAAAGTATGACAATAGAACGAGAGCGATAGAAGACAGGGATAGAAGAAAAGGAAGAGAGAAGAGGAGGAAGTGCAGAAATTAAGGGACAAAAGTATACAGAGACAGAGGGAAGAAGAGGAAAGAAGGGAAGGAGTAAGGAGGGATGAACAAAGGAGGTAAGTGGAAGAAAGAATTAGAAGGGAGGCGAGAAAGCAAAGAGAACTACATGAAGAAATAGAACAAAGGAGACAGCAGGGTCTTGATATCAGTCTTATTCGTAAGGAACCAGTAGGGCCAAGCCCAGAAATACAATGGGATAGAACAGAAGAGTTCCTTCTGATAAGGTAAGTAATGCCAGGAGCATCTAGAGTTACGTTACACGAGGAAAGCTTTGATGCGGAAAGCATCGGAGAGAGGATCCATGAGGCCTATCAACAGTTGAGGCGAAAATGCGAGCATGAAACTTGAGGGAACAATGATCTATCCCCAATTCCTCGATCACAAAGGGAGGAGGGAAGCCTGTTCAATAGCGTGCATGAAAGTCTAGGGAATGATTATCTATCCATAATGACTCGATCACAAAGGGAGGAGGGTAGCCTGTTCAGTGATGAACGTAGAGCATTGTACTTAAGCAGACTAAACTTAGACAAAGGTGAAGGCATTGATAGTCACACCAGTTGGGAAAAAGACATGTCAGATGAGGAAAGAGACTCCATCCTTAGGGTAGAAGGAGGGAGTGTGTGAGCCCCCAAAGGAAGCCTGCAGATAGATAAAGAAGTACCATGGTTGGATCTGGAACAACCTTAGGATAGGACGCCAGACCCCATAGCATATCCAGAGGATGATTGTATGCTGAGAAGGGAGAATCACTGCCATATGTGAGCAGGTTAAAGTCACTACCATCAAGAAGACAGATAGGGACGATCATCCCTGCCATGGATAGGCTGACGATGGGAGCCGACTTTGGGCTGGTGTTTTTGTATAAAGGGGGAGCAAGACCACAGTACAGTCCATGGCCGCAGATGGACAAGGATCATTTAAGGTATAAGCCCCAGAGTTTGACTTCGGGCGCTGAGAAATGGATATTGCGAGTTAGAAAAAATGACAGGAGGAAATATGCTGGCCATAGGGGACATAAAAGGTATCCCGGCAGCTATCCTTGCGGAAAGAACTGATGACATATGAAGGAGAGCAGGATATTCTAGTGTGACAGCACAAAACACAGTGCATGACAGAGCGCCGTTTAATAATTGTAGAGCAGACGTTTGGAGGGCTCTTAGAGTACAGTATCTTGACACCTCAGATATGGGTGCAATTATGACACGTAAAATGAAGGAAGATGAAAACCCTATTGCTTACATTCAGGACATTCAGGAGAGATGGCAATTTGAAACTTGCAAGCCTTGGGAAAAAACGGTGGCATTATCTTACCACATTTTATGCCAGGGGGTTGCCTGAGCCAGTGCAGAGACAGATGAAAAAACATGGGGATGGAAGCGAAGCCATGGGCTGAGACACAGCTGATGATAGTGCATCACTGTCGACTATTGCAAGAGAAAAATAAGAAGAAAGATAAACAAGAAAAATCGAGGAAGCCAAGTTAGTTCAGGAAAAATTGTCACAATGTGCCATAGAAGGGGCGGAATGGACAAGTGGAGAAGGATTGGGAATGCAGGAAGCAGTGGGTACATCAGAGGTGAATAATCAGCGCATGATGGACCAATAGGATATGGGCTCATGCCACGAGGCAGAGGTATGGCCTGTAGAGGAAGAGGAGGATTCCAAAATAGTCAAGGTGGGTTTCAGAATACACAGAATTAGAATCAGAGTACCCAGGGAAGATATAACCAAGCAGGACTTGTCAAATGAGTACCCCCGATATGTTGGACTTGCAGGATGACACGGCACATTGCACGCATATGTGAGAGCCAAGGGAATGCACATAATGGCCAATTTTCACGACGGATGACAGCTTATCCTCCTCCATATAGCACACAAACTCGGGAAGGGTTTGTCCAAGATCAGACACAAGTGCCGCGAGTACAGCAGATACAACAACAAGAGCGAGTGCAAATGAATCCACCACAAGGGCAGTCGCAATAAGTCCCCATGCAGAGACAGCAGTATGCAAACACAGGACAGGTGCTGACACCCGGAATAGGAGGTGTCACTGTGGTAGGAGGAAATCCTTTCACAGGGACAGGGATGAGCCTGTACCCACACTAGGACAGCTCACAGGGTGACTTGATGTGTTCAGTACTATCTGTGACACCAAACCCCCAAGAGGAACCAAGGATTGATGTGACGATAGGAGGCAAATCTTTTTCTTTTCTAGTAGACATTGTGGCTACTCGTTCATGTATATAAGAGGGAAAATATCCAATGTCGGGAATTGCCATGAATGCTCAATGGTTCTCTGTAGCTACATGTTGAGTTCCTTTTACTGAGAAATTTCCAGTCTCTATAGGACAGTGTGACATGTCTGTTCCTCTGTTATATTCACGACACCCGTTAACATTTGGGGAAGAGATTTAATGACAAAACTTAACATGACAATTTCATTTACTGATCAAGAAATAGTGTGCATCACTCCAGGTATACACTATTTAAACATGGACAAATGTATACTGGCATTTACAGGGCAGTGGCTCTTTGGTGTGTTTCAGTAGATCCAGAGGTTTTCCTGTATGGAGTGAGCATTCTACTCACATGAATATGTGGCTAAGTGTGACAAATTGTGAGGATACCTGATGAGTTGTTGTTTAGGCCACAAATACCAATGGACGAAGAGGGGGGCAGACTATCCCTTTTGAACTAGAAGCAGCAATAATATGACGGTAAATGGCAATGCTCAAAGGAGTAGACGATTAGGGTAAACCATGAAGAACACTGATAGCTCTTGAGGAAGGGTACAGATTGACTGACATCACTGATGATGACATGTTTAGGGAAGACCAAAGAGTCAATGAAGTGGTGTTCTTTATAAGCATCACATACTGGATAAGAATAGTGAAAAGGGAAATCCCACAGCGAATGGTGATAATAAGGCAGTGCCCAGCATTTTTTCAGGAAGACTTGGAGAAGGTGCAAAATGTCCTTTGGACCACAGGCTCTTATGATATAGGTCTATTGAAGGGAATAGGGAAAGATAAAATAAAGCTGAAGCCAGGAGCAATTTTGCCTCGAGCAAGACAATACACCATGGGCCTCATTACGAATCAGGCGTTAAGGGGTTAACGGCGCCGTAAACGGCGCCGACCCTTAACGCCTGATTCCGAGGTCCCTTAGCGCCATGGTGAGTTTAACACCTGCTTTTTGCAGGCGTTAAAATCCATGGCGCTAAGGGACCTTGGTGCTAATTATGCCACCGTAATTTACGGTGGCGTAATTAGCGCCTTCCCCACTCCCATTATGCCCTATGGGGCAAAAATGGGAATGGGGAAGGGTAAAATGGGAAATGGGGATTTACTGCCCCACTCACCTTGGAATGGGGCGGTAAATCTGCCATCCATCATGGTGTAAACATAGTTTACACCATGGTGATAAGGGTACGACCCAGGCGGTGACTTACCGCCTGGGTCGTAATGAGGCCCACGTCTCGAGAGGCTGATGAAGGTATATTTCAAACTATTTCAGCACTGATGAGATTAAAGAAGGGATGGCTGTAATGCCTACCCTTAGCTGTATATGCCCTTTGGAATCAGCCTGGTTCAGACCATCACCTCACCCCTCATGAGTTAGTGACAGTACAGCGAATGAGAACGCCCCTTATTCCTCTATTTAGGAATAGAAGTGTAGCTAAAATGTTAGGTGATGAATTGAATGACTATTTGACATGTATGACCTCTATCATCTCTCTCACTTCAGATCAACTCAAGCGGCGGGGGGGTCGGTCTCAGAACACTTAAAAATGGCCGCCCGCAACCTTTGTTAGTAGTTTCCACTCGAGGAAACACACCAGGCTCTGATCCTCATCCTGATTGGCCTGGAGTCCCTATTTCCTGGCCAATAGTGAGCCGGCAGGCGATTAAGCCCGCCCACCACTGAAGGCACACTGCCTAAGGCTTCCGCCTGTCGAGAGCCTGTCGGAGCCAGAAAGTGCCAAGTGCCAGGACCCCTGCTCATCCTGGGACCCACCTTTAACATGTTGCTCATGCATGCTCATATATTAGGGTAAGCAGCTCACCAGTGCTTATGGTCAAACCTTCATTGCAACCTTTGTTGTGCGGCTTATTCTGTCAGATTGTTGTTCACATTGCTGCAAGGAACTGTTTAAAAGACACTTTTTCTGCAGCCTGTGTGTTGCACTTTTGCACTTGTGCACTGCTGCCTGGCTTCACAGTTGTCTGACCTTGTTGGGCTCTCCTATCGCATCACGTATGCACTTTATATATGGACAAATAATTACAGCCTATATGATGTATCAACCAGATCATCTTTTCTAGTTTTGAATGAGTTAAATGCTCACTTGGGCTAGCCAAAATGTATAATTGACTGTTTCACTACTGTCCCTTAGCCAACTATTCTCTTGCTAACTATATATTTACACTCTGGTACTACTGCCATGCGTATTACTGTAATGATATGATTGAGATGTATTGCTGCTGCTCCTGCTTTATTAGAGCAATTTTAAATGACCACTGGAAACAATACTATTGCCAGTTGCCTTAGTTCTTAGCTACCTGCACACTGTTTTTAGCCTAATCTGTGATTGTCAAACCTAGACAGACCCTGTTACCATACTGGTTCTTACCTGCCTGCACAGTGTTTTTAGCCTAATCTGTGATTGTCGAACCTAGACAGACCCTGTAGCCATACTGGTTCTTACCTGCCGGCACACTATTTTTAGCCTAATCTGTGATCGTCAAACCTAGACAGACCCTGTTGCCATACTGGTTCTTACCTGCCGGCACAATGTTTTTAGCCTTGCCTTTGCAGTTCCTAGCATATCTGTACTTGTCTAGTCAGCCTTATGTCCAGTACCTTGCCTAATCTGCATATGTCTAGGCCTTTGTAGCCTATAGTATAATTGCACATGCCTAGTCCACCCAACTTCCAGCACATTGGGCCTCATTACACGGTACGCGGTATGGGAAAAACGATGCCGGTAAAGGATTACCGGCATCGCTAACCGCTCCTGCCAATTACGACCAGCCTACCTGCTATTAGCTCACCGCTAAGAACGGTGCCTCTAATAGCAGCAAGCTCGCGGGCGCGCGACCCCTCATGTCGGCAATAGCAGCATGGCGGAAATAGGAGTCCATCACAAGACATGCGGACATGCTAATAGCGGCATGGAGCAGGCCCAAAAAGCCCATACCGGCATGGAGGAAATACCAGCATCGCGAACCACCCCTTAAGGGTCATGTGCAGTGTTCCCAACTGCCACAGGTGGCCACAATCAGTACAGGTGGAGGCATTGGAGACTGGGCCAGCACAAAAGTAGCACACCACACCCCTTCCCACACCCATTCAAACACCAAAATGATTCCAATACTAGCAGCATTACATGGGCTTGAGGACATGATTGCATTGCAGCAGCAACAACAACAGGCAGCACAGAGGAGACGCAGGAGGAGGAGGAGGGCGAGACAGGCCCAGCAAGCCCCACCAGTGCACCAAGTCATACCACAGAGGCAGCCACCAATCCCCAGGATCAGAGCCAGTGTATTCAACCTAACACCTGAGCAGATAGACACTCTGTACCGTCTGGACCAGGATACCATCACCACCATTGTGGACATGATACACAACGACATCGTCAGCCTCATAGACATCCGTATTGCCAATCCCCCCTCTACTGAAGGTGGTTACTGTGCTCGACTTCCTGGCCACAGGCACCTACCAGCATACGGTAGGGCAGATGCATGGCATATCACAACCAGTATTCTCACGCACGCTGAACCAGGTGCTCGATGCCCTCCTGAAGCACACAAGTGAACACATATCCCTGCCACAGACTGCCCAGGAGATCTCCAACACCAAAGTTGGCTTCCATTCACTGGCAGGCATCGCAAGTTGCATCGGGACCATCGACTGTACCCATGTGGAATTGGTGGTCCCCCATGCCAATGAGGCAGTCTACCGAAACAGAAAGCAATCCCACTCCATCAACGTCCAAATGGTATGTGACTCTAACAAGATAATCACACATTGCTGTGCCCGATATACCGGATCAACCCATGATTCAATGGTCCTGCGGAACTCAACAATACCACACTACATGGAGTGACATGCTGGACAACGTTTGTGGCTACTTGGTGAGTAGCAGGGCAAGCACATGGCAGTGTGATGTGGGGTGTGATCGAGGGGAGATGCATACTCCAACTGGGTGTGATTGGGGGGGGAGATGCATACTCAAACTGGGTGTGATTGGGGGGGAGAGATGCATACTCCAACTGGGTGTGATTGGGGGGGAGAGATGCATACTCAAACTGGGTGTGATTGGGGGGAACAGATGCATACTCCAACCGGGTGTGATTGGGGGGGGGAGATGCATACTCCAACTGGGTGTGAATAGTTGTCAGAATAAACAATGGACTTACACCACTGTCCACCAAGGCAGCCCACAATGGACTAGACACATTAAAACCGCATGCAAGTAGTAAGCTGCACAACAATAAAATGAATCCATTACCTCAAGCATGCCATATCCATCCACATGCACATTGCACATCAGACCATACCCTCTATAACACAATGCAGCTACATGCAGCCAAAATGGACATTGGAAATGTACGCTGAACAGCATCACAACGGATATCCTCCCTTGAGTGCATACGAAGGGATCTCCTGTAGCCATTATACTGATCCACACCTGTACACCACTGCTGAAGTGCAACATGACAGCATGGAGACTAACTTCGGAATGGCAGTACACTAGCAGTGTGGTACAAACAGTGCCAGGACCAAAAGACACAAATGACTTGACCTCACCTAGTACATGGCAATAACTGCCGTAGGCATGCACTGTGCATGTCCTCTTGCAAGGACTACCTCACCTTCCCACATTGCAGTTACTTTGCCTCCATGCATGCAGGGATTTGTGGATGTCATTCACAATGCAAAGTTGATTTGTGTGATATGTACAGGTTCCACTTGATGTAAACACTTACACATACCATTGTTGCACCCATGCAGGTAATGCTGGCTATCCCCAGAAGAGGTGGCTCCTTACCCCTGTACAGAACCCACAGAACAGGCACGAAGAGGAATACAATCGTGCGCATACACGTACCCGTGTGGTAATTGAGCAGATATTTGGCCTTTTGAAGACACGGTTCTAGTGCCTCAGCAGGTCGGGTGGGGCACTCCTATACGGGCATGAGAAGGTGGCCAAGGTCACCATGGCATGTGTCATGATGCACAATATGTGTATCAGACGGAATGTACCAATGCCCCCTGACATTGAACTGCAACCACCTGCTGAGGATGATGATGGGGATGAGCGGGGAGGAGACAGGCTGCAGGTCATGCAGGTGGCGATGCCCAGGAGGGACGTGCTGTGCGCCAGCATCTGATCGACCAAAATTTTGTATAAACATTGTTCAATGGATGTGGGTATTTGGGCACTGGGTTTTGTGGTGAAATGTACACTGTGCCCTGTCCACCAGTAAAGCACACATACACAATTAAATTGTCCACTCTTGTGATTTCTCATGTCACCAGTGTGTATTATGTATTTTAAGTAAAAGAAGTGAATGGACCCAACTACGCATGCACCCTTCTCCCCCTCCCCCCACAACACTCCCAAAACACCCTTTCCCCCCTCCCCCACAACACTCCCAAAACACCCTTTCCCCCCTACCCCCACAACACTCCCAAAACACTCTTTCCCCCCTCGCCCCACAACACTCCCAAAACACCCTTCACCCCCTCCCCCCACAACACTCCCAAAACACCCTTTCCCCCCTCCCCTCACAACACTCCCATAAATGGCTTGTACATCAGTGCTGCATAACTGTACATGTGTCAGCAACATCTGGCTGGCCCTAGTTCCCATCCCCACTGCCACCATTGGGGGGTTGAGAGGTTGTGCGCCGCATAGCCCGCAAGGACCTGTGCCGGGGGCTGGTCTGCCATGAGCTGGCAGAGGAGGAGGAGCATGGTTGGTCCAGGGCCGGTGGGGGTTCTGCCTGTTCATCGCGTCTGCTATGCGTGTGAGGACCTGCCTCACAAGTGACATTTCCTCACATAGCCTGTTGGTGCTGGCTTCTATGGCCTGTCTGATGTCCCTTGCATGCTCCATGCTCCCTGCACTCCTCCCTTGCAAGTGCAGCCTCATCCACATGCTGGCCAACCAGCGCAGTGATGTCCTCCTGCCGCTGTCTGATGATGGCCATGTCATGGCCTCTGTGTCTGCGTTGTGTGGTGGGTGCCGCACCTTGTTGTATTGGTCCAGCATCAGGTGATGACACTGGTGGACTCCTGCACCCTGCCACGATTTCATCCCCAGACTGGCCATGGCTGATGGAATGTGATGTGGGGCATGGGCTTGGTTGTTTTGACTGCTGGGGGCTGGGTGTATGTTGTTGAATGGGCGAGTTACAAGTGTCCTCCACATCGTACATGGGTGCCGTGGCAGCTGCCTCGCCGATGGAGCTATTGGCAGCAGACAGTGTCCCTTCCGCGGGTGGATCGTGCGTGGGGGGGATTTCTGGAGTTGGTGCTGCAGTTGGTTCAGGCATACGTTCACGTCTTTGTGACGTGGGTGGTTTTGTGGGTTTGGCCCTCTGCGGGAGTGCACTCTTTCCTGTGCCCCTGGACGTGCTGGCCATGTTGCCTGATTCCTTTCCCCTGGGTTGTTTCTTAGTGGGTGGGGCCTTTGTCGCAGTGTCCTGCTCATCGCTGTCAGATTGTGAGCCTGTGGGGGACAAAGAGGGATGGCATTGGTGATTGGTCAACGTGCTTCATGCAGATGTTGTTGTTCATGCAGTTCTGTGCCTTCGGACTTCATGTTTGGCCATACAGGTCGTAAGACAGTTGGGTGGGTCATTCATACATGAGTCTGGGTGACACGTGTCTGTGGTGCTGCATGCATGTGTGTGTGTTGGGATGTGGGCAGGGTTGTGTGCATGTATGTTTGATGGCCACATCCATGAGATGATTTAAGGGTCACATTTGGGGAATTCCCTCATGTTTCACAGTGCAGTGTTTTGTGTGGACACTCACCTCCATCTGACGATGTCGGCACACCGCGCTCCATTTTGCCTACTCCCTCGATTGATTCGACCCCAATGGTGCTTGCACAGGTCTCCTCCCACTCCATTAGTTTTATTGGGGATCCTCCACCGCCTCCTGTGCCCATGCCCAGGCTCCGGTTGGCAGCCAGGATGCTGCGTACACGGAGGCGTAGATCGTCCCACCGCTTCCTGACATCCTTCACAGTGCGGGGGTGGAGCCCACCGCACTGATTTTATGGGCCACCTCTGCCCAGATCTCCTTCTTCTTGATTAGGGTGGGATATTGGCAAACACCACCTCTGCGTTGGCAACAAGCATGTCAGTTAGCATTGTGAGCTCTTCATTTGAAAAGCGCTCCTTGTGCTGCCGCTCTGCTACTTTTTTTATTGCCTTGGGCATTCTCAGTGGGTCTGTGGAAGATTTTGGAAGGCTCTGGTGTGACTGCAGGTCCTGGGGGCAGAGGATGGCAATGGATTGTGTTTTTAAAGATGGCCGCTGTGCTATTTCCCATTCCTGTGCGATGACGCTACTTCCGGTTCCGCTTATTTACGGTGACCGCTAATAGCGGTCACCGCTAATGCCGTGTTGTGGGAGGGCGGAAGTGCTATCAGCGCTTTCCTCAGTGCCGCTAAGGGCCTTTACAGGGCCTTTAGTGGCATGGTGGTAGGGTCGTTACCGGCATGGCGCAAAGCTCGTGCCCCTGTACTTGTGATGCCACACTATTGGCGGCCTGCTTCCTACACTGACACGTTATTAGTGCGATGCCGGTAAGGCCCATAACTTACCGCCTATGTGTAATGAGGCCCATTGTCTAAACTACACATGTCCTTGCAAGGCCAGGTCCTAGCTTAATTTGTACTAACAAACCTAGCTACTCATTGCCCACAACCATAATGAAAACCTCCCAAAAGTATACAGTACACTTTGCATTGAGACTCCTTACTATCATGGCACTTGAACCCGTTGCCTCTTGCCCACCTAAAGATAGAAACATGAGACTAAGGGCTAGACTGTCCTATCTACATGAACCATCATTCTACCACACATTTAGGGGCTATACCAACCTAACTAACCCAACGAACAAATGTTCACAACACCGCAAGCCCGCTCCTCTGCCTCTAGGTGTCTCACCCACCAAGCAGCTACTATCTCAAGTAGCTACTTTAACTAAAAAGACGCAACCCCCTACTACCATACCAACTACCACCCTTTTGCTAACTGAGTCCCTCATTAATGCAAGATCCATGGTAGCCCAAGCCACTGAGATTTCAGACACCCTAACTAATGAGAACCTAGACCTGCTGTTCATAACTGAAACTTGGCTCCATGAGGCTGCTGGCCCTGCTATTATGCTAGCAATACCAGACGGCTACCAACTTCTAAGAGTTGACAGACCTAATACCAAAGGAGGTGGCTTAGCTATTATCCACAAAGCCAACCTGCCCATTAGACTAGCCACTACTACGCCTTTTCAGTCCTGTGAACTCCTCATTGCAAAACTCCAACTCTCATGTAACCTTAATCTCACCATCTATGTGATCTACAGACCTCCTGGACCACTAGGAACTTTAGAGAATGACCTAACTAGTATCCTGACTAACAATACAAAAGACCATGCACAAATCCTACTATTAGGAGACTTCAACCTTGGCTTCAATGGCCCTCATTACGACCCTGGCGCTAAGTGAAAAATGATGCCGGTAAAGGATTACCGGCATCGCTTACCGCTCCGGCCAATTATGACCTGATAAAGTGCTATTAGCGGCACCGTAATTAACGGTGCCGCTAAAAGCGCCAAGGGCGCGGGCACGCGACCACCCATGCCGCAAATACCGGCATGGCGCAAAGTGGGGAACATTACGAGTCGCACCGACATGCAATTAACGCCCTAGTGAAGCTGTAAAGTACATTACCGCCATGGTGCAAATAACGCCATCGTGGACCACCCGTAAACGGCCATGTGCAGTGCTCCCAACTGCCACAGGTGCACACAATCAGCACAGATGGAGGCAATACAGACTGGGCAAGCACAAAAGGAGCACACCCCACCTCTTCCCACACCCAGTCACACTCCACAATGATTCCAATACTACTACCAATGCTGGGGCTGGAGGACCTGATTGCAGTGGAAGTGCTACTACAACAACAACAACAACAACAACAACAACAACAACAGGCAGGACAGAGGAGACGCAGGAGGAGAAGGAGGGCAAGGCAGGGCCAGCATGCCCCACCAGCACAGCCAGTGGCACCACGCAGGCAGCCCCCAATCCCACGCATCAGAGCCAGTCCATTCAACCTAACCGCTGAGCAGATCCACACCCTGTACCGTCTGGACCGGGACACCATCACCACCATTGTGGACATGATACATGATGACATTGTCAGCCTGATTGAAACACACACCGCCATCCCACCCCTACTGAAGGTAGTGTCTGTGCTCCACTTCCTGGCCACAGGCACCTACCAGCACACAGTGGGGCACTTGCATGGCATTTCACAACCATTATTCTCACGTACGCTGAACCAAGTGCTTGATGCCCTCCTCAAGCACACAGACGACCACATTTCCTTACCACGGTATGCCCAGGAGATCTCAAACACCAAAGTAGGTTTCCATTCACTGGCCGGCATACCTGGTTGCATTGGAGCCATCGACTGCATCCATGTGGAATTGGTGGTCCAACATGCCATGGAGGTAGCATACCGCAACCGTAAGCTATACCACTCAATCAACATGCAAATGGTATGTGACTCGAACAGGATCATCACACATTGTTGTGCCCGATTCCCTGGATCAGCCCATGATTCAATGGTCCTGCGGAACTCCACGATACCATGCTACATGGAGCGACATGCAGGGCAGAGATCCTGGCTTCTCGGTGAGTCACATGTTATGCCCATGGAAATGTGATGTGGGTAGGTAATTGAGGTATAGATGCATACTTCACCTGGCTGAGATGGCGGGTGGGAGAGATGCATACTTCATCTGGCTGAGATGGGGGGGGAGATGCATACTTCACCTGGCTGAGATGGCAGGGGGGAGAGATGCATACTTTTCCTGGCTGAGATGGGTGGGGAGATGCATACTTCACCTGGCTGAGATGGGGGGGGAGAGATGCATACTTCACCTGGCTGAGATGGGGGGGTGGGGAGATGCATACTTCACCTGGCTGCGAGTGCCAGAGGGAATGGAGCATGCTCATACCCCAAAGCAGCCCAGACTGGAGCTGACACCTGACCACATAATGCAAGATGTAAGCAGCCCTACCATGTAAATGAAGCAGTGCCACAACCATTCCACAGCCATCTGCATGTGCAATGTACCAAATCAGACCGCATCCCCCGCAACAAAATGCAGCTACAAGCAATGATTATAGCCAATACACAGCACCAAACACCATCAACTGAAAGGACAGTCTCCCATTACTGCGTACAAAGGAATCACATAAGTGTCAAATACATCAATACACCACTACACTGACACAGAGGCCCAACTGAATTGCATGACACCATTTGTTGTGCGTAGTGAGATCATCATGAGGCTGACATCAACGGTGCCAGGATGAAAGCATACAAATTACTGGACATCTGCCAGATCACAGAAACAACCGCCGTGGACTAACACAGTGCACGAGCACTCACAAGGAACTTGACCCCCCTGCGCCCACTAGTTGATGGCATGCAAACCAGTCCATAAGAGGAATACACACATAGCAGTCACATCGTGTGTCTCCATTCATGCATGGAAATGGAGTTGAATTTAAGAAATAAATGCATGCCATGGTGTCACTTAATGAGGTCAAATATGATGTGATAACTTACACATACATTGTTGCCCACATGCAGGTTATGCAGGCTATCCCTTGAAGAGGTGGCTCCTTACCCCAGGCCGGAACCCACAGAACAGGCACGAGGAGGACTATAATCGTGCCCATACACAAACCCGTGTGGTGATTGAGCAGACATTTGGCCTCTTGAAGGCACGGTTTTGCTGCCTCAGCAGGCCTGGTGGGGCACTCCTGTACCTCCATGAGAAGGTGGCAAAGATCGTCATGGCATGTGTCATGCTACACAATATGTGCATCAGACGGAATGTGCCCCTGCCCCCTGATGCTGAACTACAACCACCTGACGAAGAGTATGAGGAGGGTGGGGATGGGGCAGCACCTCAGGGAGGCAGCGATGCACAGGGGGGACGTGCCACGCATCAGACTCTGATCAACCAATGTTTCTAGCACACATGGATGGAGGGTGTTACATGGAGATGGCACTCGGGGCACTGGGTGTGTCTGGGACATGGACACTGTAGACTGTTACCCAATAAAGCACACGTACGCAATAAGCAATGTCCACACATGTGAATTATGAGTAACCAAAATGTGTATTGAAGAAGCATAACTAAGTGAGCAAGCCCTCCACCCCACACACCCACTCCCCCCTCCCCCCTCAACTCCCCAACACACCCTCTCTCCCCTCCCCCTCAACTCCCCAACACACCCTCTCCCCCCTCCCTCCTCAACTCCCCCACACACCCACTCCCCCCTCAACTCCCCAACACATGGTGTGCAGTACTGTCCACCAGTGGACCACATGGCACCAGTATGCAAGGCTGTGCCTACTGGCACCCCCCTCTTCCAGCACCAGGTGCCCCCCTGTCTGTTCCTGCCAGACCTGCGCACAGGGCTGGTCCTAGCGGAACTAGCAGCTGAAGATGTACCTGGTTGTTCAGATGACTGTGGTGGACGCATGTCCCCGCATTGCTGCCACCATCTCAGACAGTACGTGCCGCACTGCGGCCACTTCTGCACATATGTCCTTTGAGGATGACTCTATTGCTGACTTCAGGGAAGCAGCACATTCACAGATGTCGTCCTTTACTCTACCACATTCAGTAATGTGCTGCGTCAAGAGGCCAGTGAGCTGCTCCTGGCACCTTACAATGTCCTGGATCCCCTCTTGGGTGTTTGGGGCTGGGGTGGATGTTTGAGGGGTTCCCGAAATACTGTGTTCCTCGGGGACAGTTGGGGTGGGGCTGGGAGTTGCTGGCCATGAGTTAGCCGGAGACAGCCTGGTCATGCTGGTGTCGGACAGTCTGCATGGGGACGGGAGTGGGGAATGCAGGGGGCCAGTGGGGGGAGTTGCAACATGCAGCACATCCCCTTCCTCATCATCAGAGATTGCTGTTGTGACAGCTGTTTCGCCAACTGTGCTGCTTGCAGCCGATGCAGTCCCTTCTGCCGCCGACTCTTGGGTGATGGTGGCTGTTGTGGGCGCCATAGTGAGGGACGTAGAGCACATTGGTGTTGTGGCCTGTGGAGTGGTCTTGGCCTTCTGATGTTGTGCCGGTTGCCCTATGCCCCTTGAAGTGGAGGGGCGGTGTTGTCCCTCCTCGGCCCTGGCCTTCTTCCATGGTGTGGCACCGGTGTCCTCATCAGCGCTGTCAGGTTGTGTGCCTGTGGGGGACCAAAGGAGGCAGAGGGTTAGTGATGGGTCTACAGGCATTGAGCATGCATTGGGGTGGCTGCATTGATATGGATTGGTAGATGAGTCACAGTGGGGGGAGTGACATACAGGTTGCCTCACTCTTGGGTGGATGATGCATGGAGGCATTTGGATTGCAAAACAAATGGGGTGTATCATGCATGTGGACAAGGTGATGCTCTGCACTGCCTGTAGGCAGTCTTGTGCTTATGTGTCTGGTGGACCCTGATATACATCATTGCACTGTCAGTTCATGTGGACATCATCGTGGTGGTATTGGCATTGTTAGATTTGAGACACCTACCTGCATCGGCTGATGACGGGGCTCCTCTCTCCATGTCCCCGACTCCCTCTATTGACTCGGTGCCTATGGTGGAGGCACATGCCTCCTCCCATGGTTGGAGTTTTATGGGCGACTCTGCACCTCCACCTGTCGCCATCCCAAGGTTTCACACGTAGACGTAGGTCGTCCCATCGCTTGCAGCATTGTTTTGGTGTGCGGGGTGTGGTGGTGACAGCACTGACCCTCTGGGCGACCAATGCCCAAATCTGCTTTTTTACGCAGCAGCACTGGTTGGGACATTTCAGTTGCAAACACCACGTCTGCATGCTCCTGAAGTGTCTCAGCCAACATGGTGAGCTCCTCTCTGGAGAAGCGCTCCTGGCGCAGCCGATCTCCAGTTTTCTTTTACAGCTTTTGGCATCTTAAATTCAGACAGGTGGTGGTTGGGGTGTGTGGGAGTTCTGGGGGTGAGATGGCTCATGGTTGTGGTGGATGGCAAAGGATTGTGTTTTTAAAGATGGCCGCTGTGCTCTTTCCCGTTCCTGTGCGATGACGCTACTTCCGGTTCCGCTTATTTACGGTCACCGCTAATAGCGGTTTCTGCTATTTGAGGTGACCGCTATTAGCGGTGACCGTTAATGCTGATGGCTAGGATGCCGGAGGTGCTATTTCCACTGCAGACGATGCCGGAAAGGGGGATTTTTCAGGCTTTTGCGGCATGGCGGTGAGCTCATTACCGGCATGGCGCAAAGATCGTGCCCGTGAACTCGTAATGGGCCGCTTTTATCAGTCTATTGCCAGCACGGACACGTAATTGCGCCATGCCGGTAATGACCGGTACTTACCGCCAGGGTCGTAATGAGGGCCAATGACTTTAATGACAAACATGCCACATCTGTCGCCACACTACTGTATGATTATGGATTAACGCAAAAAGCCACTACCCCTACACACTCTAAAGGTAGGACTCTAGATTGGGTTGCTGACTTGAACTGCAACATCAGTATCACCAGTATAACTCCTCAAATATGGACAGACCACCATTTAATCTCATTCTCTGCCTCACTTGACCTTACCCACCCTAAACCTATAATTATGGCTCAGCCACTCCCCACTAGAAGTAAAAAAGACATCACAGTAGAACAATTGTGCAGGAGTCTTCCCAAACTTTAAAATGAGAGTTTGCTTCAACATTGCAAAATCCGCTCGCTCAGCTTTAGACATTTCCATAATGGCACTGCAGCCAGAATGGGGCAGTCTGCTGAGTAACCAGGCAATCTTATCAGCATTGTCAACTTGTTGAACTTCACATGCATACTCAAACGTATTCAGCCAGTCCATAATGTCATTCTTTTCCTCATACACACTGAGCAGATCTTTTGGAAACCGTGGATGAGAGGAGGTCCCAGACCCATGTCCAGGACCCTTGAATCCATTTGCAACCTGATGCTTGCCCAGTTCCAACTGGTGATCCCTGTCTTTCTGTTTTTCTGCCTGTTCGATTTTTAGCTTGGCCATACTGAAATCAAGCTCCTTCTGCCTAAACAGCAGCTCTTGCTTCTTGAATTCAAGCATGGCCTCCCCATCGACACTGGCAGAGGAAACATTAGACATCTCATCCTCCCTGTCCTCATGGTCGCGGTGGACCAGTGCAGCGGCAGAACCGTATGTTCTACCAGTGAGAGCAGCCCCACCTCCTTCTGCACTGTCCTCGGAAGTTATAGCGTCAAGCTGCGCTTCTTGCCACGCCACGATTCTTTGGATCACATCCAATTTGGTGCCTTGAGACGCGACACCTCTCTCCGCACACATCTTTTTCAATGTTTTGGATTTAGAAGCATTTAAAGTTAACAAGGTATTTGTTTCCATACTGTTAGATAGGACTATGGCCTTTCAAAAGTTCTACTATGACAATTCACTACGTGTCCTGATAGGAATAACTTGAAATGCCTTCGCTCGTGCGCAACACTGGATACCTTCAGTCGTATCCCACCGCTGTACACCAATTTGTTAAGATGGATTTCTGAACTCTGTCCTGGAGGGGCAGAGGTTCAGAAGGCCAGCCTAGTTTCTTGGAACAGGGTAACCTCTGGACAAGCCAGACCAATCAAGGTAGCGATCGCGGCGGTCAAGACTAGGTCTCAAGAGGGGTGAGGGTGAATGAAAGCCCGCAATGAGCACACAAAGCAAGGACACTTACAAATTACTCCAAGCAGGTGTTATATTAAAAATATAGACACATTTATTACAAGGCCTTTGTAATATTGACCATAGCAAAGAATCACGATAAAACTCAAGTAAACCAACACATCACAATCAAATACAATATATATACAATTACCGAAGGGTCTAAAGAGTTAGAAGCACGAAATATGCAGACTACCTAGATGGGGAGGAAAACAGGCAGTGCAAGTAATCGTTTAGACCCAGTTCGCCTTCAGAGGCCACCTAACTAGAAGGAAGTCCGAGCCCTACGAAGAGTGGAGCCTTGTGCTCAAAAGCACCTGCACACGCTGGTGCCAGTGGGCCAAGGGGAGTCTCTTCAAGGAAGTCAGGCAGTTCAGAGCGGTGAACAAAGGAGGGTGAACAGATCTCCGCTACTCAAGCGCAGCCTCCACTTGCAGGCAGAAGCAGAGCGCGAGTGCGAAAAAGGTGTGCTGTTTAACACAGCAAGGAAAAGCTACGGGCTACTGCAGGAGGGCGACCAGTTCCTAGCGTTGCTACTCACCCATCCCCGATGCAGGCAGACCCAGGCCTCTGCGCGTCAGTTTCAGTGCTGGCAGGTTCAGATACGAGCCGGGGACGTCTCGGCGTCGTGTAGATTCCGCGTCAGCAGAAGTTAGAGTTGAGGATGTCCCAAATGCAGTGAACTCGCACAGTTTGTTACCACAGCAGGGCAACGGAGCGGTCGTGTGTATTTCAGCCCAATGTGCACTTCTCACTTCAGACCTGGGAATGCCAAGTGTACGAATCGTGTGAGAGTGCTAAGGACGCGGAATACAACACAACCTGACGGCGGTAACAGAGCAAGACTCCTGGGTAAGCTGGTCAGTCCACTGGATGGCCCAGAGACGCTTCCGAAGGCTTACGTGCAGGAGATGAAGAAGATGCCGAGAATAGTTGTTCCCACTATTCCAAAGGGTCGAAGTACCAGTAGAGGCCTTCTCGTTTGATCAGCGGCAGAATGGTTTCACAGAGCGACAGCAGTGCAGAGGAGCAGTCCTTCAGCGGGTCACCAGCGATTCCACGGTTCAGCCTCCTAGTTGCAGGATACTTGGCTCCTGTATCCGTTGTTCGTGAGAACTCAGGAGATCGACATGGTAGTGGTGTTTCCAGCCTCCTCTTATCCAGAGTTCCCTTCGCGCCAAAACGGAGGGGACCCAATGGGAGATCCGCTCACAAAACACTCACACCATATGTGGACCTATAACGGACCACGGTGGTCCCAGGCATTCACGACACACTAGACTCTCTGGCACCCAGGATGTGTATTGGGACCAGACATCCCAGCCCACATCCTGGAGGCGCACACAAGGCCTGTAGAAGCCCGCGAAAGCATCTGTGTTTCGTGGGAAAGTACATGCCCAAATAAGGAAGGCCCCGGGTCGGCACGACCTGGGGAAGTTGAAGGGGGCAAGACGGTCAGCGGGCAGGACAATGAGCCTCGTGGTCTGGCCATTTTGGGAGCCAGGCCACCATGTTGGGCTAAGCGCGAGAAACACGCTTAAATTGCGAAAAGGAGCTCAAAACACAAAGAAACGATCGCTGCCACCAGTCCTGTCCGTGATTCACTTGCACCGTTCGTTAACAATCCAAAGAGAGTGTCTTGGGCCTGTAGAGTGACTAGAGACCCAAGAGAGC
The DNA here is from genome assembly GCF_040938575.1 of Ambystoma mexicanum. Taxonomy (NCBI): domain Eukaryota; kingdom Metazoa; phylum Chordata; class Amphibia; order Caudata; family Ambystomatidae; genus Ambystoma; species Ambystoma mexicanum. The sequence goes on from NC_090928.1 coordinate 140,069,107, forward strand.
TGTAACTTAGCTTACAGTGCCCTCTTGTGTCATGTTGCACGAAAGCTGCAACATGATAAAAGAACTACGGAAAACAACGTTTCCCGGTACTGACTTTCTTAAGGGCATGTCAGTTTCCCCGTAAGAATGGAGCGAAAGCCCAGAGGAGTGCGGCAGAAGGCTGCACTTCTCTGGCAAAGTCTAGATCATGGTGAAAACAACAGCAAAAAGTTTAGGGGTTGCCACATGGAAGGAAAATTACCCACAATTAAGAAATCTTTCCTAACACTATTGATTACCAGAGATAAGAGTTTAAAGATTCAAGGGAATTGTACACTCCCAATTGCGCCAATCCAATAGATTAGTATTCAACTTTAGTTGGTGGGAGACATAATAGTAATTTCCACACTTGTAGATGAAAATAGTTTAACGTGTTTTTATTTCACAAAGGGTTTTAAATACTCTCTACACGTGTTTCACCCTTTTTAAGGATCAAAAGGGATCCTCAGGAGAGTTTCAATTCTTTTTAATGTTAGTCAGGCTAAATATTTTGGTAGAGTGCTTATCCTTTTTTTGATAGAACTTGATAATATGCTGCAGGATGCAGTATTTGATATTCACTGGCCTTAAGGTCAAAAGAAATAAATGGAGAGCCAATGGACAGGAGAAGGATACGATTATCCCCTCCTTGGAGCATCCGGTGTTGCTAAAAGGATAAGCACTCTACCAAAATATTTAGCCTGACTAACATTACAAAGAATTAAAACTCTCCGGAGGATCCCTTGTGATCCTTAAAAAGGGTGAAACACATTTATAGATTCTTTAAAACCCTTTGTAAAATAAAAAAACGTTAAACTATTTTCATCAACATGTGTGGAAATTACTATTATGGCTCTCACCAACTAAAGTAGAATACTAATCTATTGGATTGGCGCAATTGGGAGTGTACAATTCCATTATGGAAAGGTATTGGCCAAACCTATGGGTTGGGTTGATAACCGGGACTCGCTAATATCAGCTCCAGTCTGCCAATGGACTTTACCGGTTGACTGCGAACACATACAAAATATAATATTGAAGATTAGATCCTCCCGTGCACCAGAGCCGAACAATCTCTCGGATTTGTTATTCAAGGGGGATCCAGAGGTCTGGGCATCTGTTTTGACCATTTTGTTTCAGAATATTGAGCTCACCCGTTATTTCCCTGAGTCCTGGTTCACTGCTCACATTCTTCCTATATTTAAAAAAGGCTCTTGATAAGATCCGACAATCGACCCATAGCGCTTCTCGATGCAGGCAGAAAGGTCTTCTTGGCCCTGCTGTTGGAGCATCTTGAAAGCTGGCAAAAAGCTAAAGGCAGAATAGTAAAATGGCAGACTGGTTTCCGCAAGCACCGCGGTACCCGCTTGAATGGGTTTCTCCTTAAAACCACCTTAGGACAGGTATGGAATAAGAAATATTACTCGATCTATCTGGCAACAATTGACTTCTCAGCAGCCTTTGATTGTGTTAATCAGCGGCTTTTGTGGGCAACTTTGCAGAGGTGGGGCATTCCTTATGGTTTGCTATGGCTAATTGGGGGATTATATTTTAATTATAATATACAGATACTTTTTAATCAGAATGGCACGTTGTCTCACAAGATTTCGACCTTTAGAGGGGTGAGGCAGGGTTGCGTTCTCGCGACCTGCCTGTTTAATCTTTATATGAGTGACATTGGCGAATACTTAAGTCCTGCTGCATTTGCTACGCCTAAAATCCAAAACTTGAAACTTGTTTGGATCGCCTACGCAGACATTTTTTTACTATTTGATTGCACACAGATCGGTCTGCAGCACTTTGTTGATGCTTTTCTAAATGTTGCTGTAATTCATAATCTTAACGTAAATCCCAAGAAAACAAAAATTACGCATTGCACAACCGAGAGGAGAAAAACATCTTTTAATTGGTGAGCAAGGCAAGACTGCCTTGAAAAGGTAGAAAGCTTCATCTTCCTGGGTTTTCCCCATCTATTCCATTCAGCGCAAAGTGCATATTTAAGAATGGGTAATGTCTAGAGGTGCGGCACTTAGCAACCGGATGATCCGGGTAGACGTAAAATATGGCATATTTTCTCTCCTCCCCTGTGTGAGATTATTTGAGGGTAATATAATGCCAAACATTCTGTATGGTTTTGAAATCCATCCTCCCCGGGCTTTGGACTATCTGCCTGCTATTGAAGGGTTGATGTGGAGGAAGGTTTTGCGCGTATCGAGTGGGATGCCTCTTGCGGCAGTGAGGTGTGAGCTTGAATTATATTCACTTAATTGTTGAACTTTATGGAACATATATCCTTTTACTACAAGATTTTATGCCCAGTGAATGAACTCTGCCTCTTTGCTGATTTAAATGCAATACTGAAAAGGGTGACAAATTTATATGTGTTTACTTTGATTTTTGGAACGCTATTCTTTAGTATATTGGGTAGTCAATCAATGATTTGGTTGTGAATCCGGTCAAGGTAAAAAGGATTATTTTGACCATTTTTGGGGATCCACAATAATTCCCTTCATTCATACATATCATTAAAACATTTCAACTTTGATTATAAACCTGCGGGTGCACTTGCTCCATACCTGTTGATTTATCCAGACCAGACTGTCTGATGAGATTTTGCAATATTCAGGTGGAATCTAGCCCCAACCAGGGAAGTGCTGGTACAATATGATGAGACATATAATAAATCAGGCCACCAGTCGTTTCTGTAACTCTGAAAACATGGTTGAGACACTGGAGCACCTTGTAATCCTATGCCCAGCACTTCAAGGGAAATAAGAACTACATTTCAGGCATTTTACCGAGCTTCTGGATTTGGGTGATCAGGGTACCTTGTGGCATGTTTGTCTTGCAGGCCAGACCACCTCTCTTGTTTCGGCAGTCACAGGTGTTTTAAATTCACTGCAATTGGAAAATTAACAGGATGATGGTTGAAATATTTTATCTTGTGATGAATTGAAATATTTTAATATGGTTGATCCGTTTAAGATGTTTAGATGAATTAATACAAACTGCTTACTAAGACTTGTTTTTCTTTTTTTTACTTATTGGATAATTGATTTTTAAACTATATATTTTAAAGGTTTTTGATTCTTTAATTTTAGAAAATTGTGTGTATTATTAATGGAGTTGTTTTCTTTTGGTTAAAGGTTATTGTATAACCATATAACTGTTCATTTAAAAAAAGGAAAAATGATGGTGCAATGCCAACATGTTGTCTGTTCTTACCTGGAAATGGGTGGTACTGCATTTATGCAGGATGCATTGACATATTTTCTTACATTGTGGGTATATCATTTTACAGCAATTATGGGCAAAATAAGCATGATGAGTGTTCTTAAATGCACAGGGATTGCTATATTGGTGCTGCCTTTGTGGATTTATGTTCTTATCGTAGCATTGCAGTTTTATTGGTATTATGGGGCAAGACAGCATGATGAGTGTTCTAACATGGATATACAGGCATACATTGGTGCAGCCAGCAAGGACATGATTTCTTACAGAGGCATGACAATATTTATTGGCATTAAGGGAAAAGCCAAAATTATATGTGTTCTTACGTGGGCATAGTGTCTTACATTGATGTGCAAAGTATGTGTATTTTTCCTTGCAGTGGAATAGCATTTTAACTGGTATTATGGGAAGAGTCAACTTGATGAGAGTTGTTATATAGACATAATGGCCTAAGCTGGTGCTGTCAGCATAGATATGTTTTCTTACAGTGGCAAGTCATTCTGAGTGGGATTATGGTCAAAGCCTGCATGATGGATGTTCTTATGTGGGATTACTGGCAGACATAAGAACATTATGGTTTATAGTGTGAGAGCATTTTCACAGGTACAATGGGCAAAGCCAACATGATGTGTTCTTGCGTGGAATACAGGCCTGAATTGGTTCAGCCAGTATGGACATGTTTTCTTAGATTGGCATAGCATTCTTACTGGTATTATCGGCAAGACAACAAGATGAGAGTTGTTTCATGGGGATACTTGCAACATTGGTGCAGTCAGTACGGACATGTTTTCTCACAACAACATTGTATTGTTTACTGGCATTATGGGCGAAGAAAGCAGGAGTATGTTCTTATGTGTGGCTACTGGTACATATTGGCGCAGCCAGCAATAACAGGTTTTTGTGTAGTACTGTTACTGGCACTATGGGCAAAGAAATATGAGTATTTTCTTTCATGGAGACACTAGCACATATTGGTGAAACCCTCATGGACATGTTTGGGTATTTTCAGCCATCATGAAAAGATTGTCTAACCTGCCAGAATACGGGCAAACATTGATGGTAAAGGCATCATGAAAATGTGCTGGAAAATGCTCCTGTGCACTGTTGTAGATCAGGCATATATTGGATTTTTCATTGTGTTACTTTTCAAAACTAATTATGACCTCTGTGGCTTTTTACTACATTTTTCATAGAAAAACAGTTGGTTGGGGCTCCCTCACTATGCTTGGTTGCACGTGCACATTAATGGACAATCTGTAAACTCACCAACCCACCCCCCACATTAAAAATGCCCTCAGAAGCCACTGCAACCACAAGCAGTTCTATGTTAGGCAGAGAAAGGCTGCCAGGTTTCCAATTCCCTTTGTGAATTGGGATTTCTTTTGATCTGAGGCAACCACACCCTACAGCACCTGCTCTGTCTGCATTCTGCAGGTGGGTTCGTGCACACAAGTGAATTCACCTGAGCAAAGCATTTTGCAGAAGCAGATTTACTGAACCAGATCCATTGTAAGGCATACAGCAAGAAAACAAACAGAAGTGCGTCATAAAGACATAACATTGACGGGATGGCTTGGCAGTTAAATATTCGTCTATGCACTGTGCCATCTTACTCTGGGAAGGTAGAAGGTATATTTTACACCCAAATATAGTCGGTTTGCACAGTAACATTGAATGCTACCGTTGGTTATTGCTGCCTTGCAGAATAACATGGATGCGTGTTCTTCTTTTTCTCTGAAGGCATCCAAAGGACGCGTCCCAGGAAGCTAGCCCATTGCACCCTGCACCCCTTTGGAGCAAAACTGTTCACTCAAAGGTCTTGCCGGTGTCACTGGATTTCCTGCGTCTGCACAGCATCTCGGCTCATTAGGCAGAACGGAGATAGCCAGCTGCGGGAGCCGCTATCCCTCGCATCACGGAGCAGAAGCCAGAGAGGCTCTCCCTCGCAACTCCGTGCACGTAGCCTGTTAACTTTAACCCAGCCGTGCCTCGAGACCCATCGGGTGGGGGCGGGGGATTGACTATTTATGGGGAGCCATGCAAAATAAACACGGAAAGTTCAACATAAAATATGACAACCACTTTAAATAACGTTGACTTAATTAAACTTTTAACTTTTTATTTATATATTTTATGGCCATGGTGTGTGAGTGGCTCTCGGATGTTTACTTCACCGGGACGATCCATCAGGGGGGGGGGGACTTTGAAAGGAATGACCCCCCCCCCCCCAACCCTGGCACGGTGTCCTACTCCAACAATACAGATCTAAATATTTAGTGATGGATGATACATGTTTATAGCACAGAGGGCAGCGTGACATTTAAATGGGAACCGGGGTAGCGAGGGGGGAGCCTATTGCCGAAGAGATATGGGAAAATGAAGCCATGCCAGCCAGGGGAAGTGGATCACGCGGGTCCAATGCGCTCGCATGTTTTCCTCGTCACTTCATTCCTGCTGCCGGGTCGCCACGGCCTTCTTCAAGAAAGTCGTGGACGCGTTTCAGACAGGGCCGCTCCTCCGACATGTTCACATTTGGTAGTGCGTCCCTTGGTTAAAGTGACAGCCCCGTTGGGTGTCAGCCAAAGGTCACAGGCCCCTCTGAATATTCTGGGGGGAGAAAAAAAAGAAGTTTATCGCTGAAGCGACGTTTCCCATTAGCAAGCCTGTGTTGTCTAATCTGTGATTAACTCCTTCGCAGGCAGCGCTTCGCCCTGCTTTGGTCATCGCACAGGAAGTTATTAGAAGAGTCAACAAGATAATTCCCGCCGCTTTGTACTTGGACTCGGGGGTACAGGGAATACATCACCAGCCCGTGAACTTCACAATAATGTTATATATTAATCACGCATATGAAGAGGCTGTCATTGGTAGTTATTGCTTTAAGCTAAAGCCGAGTTATTAAATAAAACACGGGAAAGAAATATTTGCTTCATTTGTGTTTTCAGGGAAGGAGATACTAAAAAAAATCTGTTTGAAGTTATATATCGAGCACAATGTTTCCCTGCATATGTCATCTACACTTCACGTTTTCCTTTAAACTGTCCCTTCAAAGAAGGAGATCAATGCAAGAGGAAGGGCAAAGGATAAACAAGTATGAGAAAGAAAAGAAAGACCAAATAGGTGGGGGTGGGGGGGGGGGCATAAGTAGGCCAGTGGTAAAAAAAGGGTCAGTTGGAAGGAATCCGATTATAGAACTGTTCAGAACCCCAGTGTGACACAGTAGAGGAAATCCAATAAGAACTTACAGCAAAAGTCATTTTTAACTGCCAATCAGAAGGTGCGCAGCCTTCCATGTGTTCTGGAGCAGGGCGGCAGTTGCTGTGGTTTTGCAGAGTTGTTTCATAGGTGAGATCAGGAGCATGGCCTTGCGGCTGGTTCAGAGTCCCAGACATTCTGATCAGGGCCATCATAAGCACTTTTGGCGCCCTGTGCACGGACATCTTTGGGGCCCCCCTCCACCAAACCAAAGGAATTTACTGGATCAAAAATACTGGTCGCGCCCCCACCCGTCACGCTCACAACCTATAGGTTGATATGCTGTATCGCAGCATAATAAGCACATTTACTCCCTTTAAGTCCCCTCACCCTCTTCATTCTTGCGCTAATCAGAATGATAAACAAGTAGCATTTATAGACCAACATTAGCAGTCTAGGAAGAGGTTACTGTTCTAGCACGTACAGGATAATTTGTATCAATAGCATCCAGGAAGGTATGCAGCCTGTAGCATTAATGCAGGACTGTATGTAAAAGGTACATGTAACCCATAATAGACAGAAAACTCACATTAGTTGCCTCACAGGATAGAGGAGACCAATTGGAAGGAAGGAGAACGCTACACATGCCGTAGCATGGATAGTGGAGGCAGATTAGAAGCTACCACGAAGTTGTCTTTAGGCAGAAAGACTGACATTAGAAGTGGGATATGGTTTTCAAATAGTGTTGCCGTTAGATATCAAAGAAACAAGTGCCTGTGGTGTGCAATATAAATATGCTCACTATTAAAGTGGAAGCAACCCTATAGCTAGTGAAACCATGACTAAGGCATTTATGAAGATCATACCATGAGGAGGAAATCACTCAGAAGGGCTGACAATTTTGAAAGGTTTAGGGAGTGGCAATATTGAGAGGTTTGGCAATACAAGATTAAATGAGATGCCCAAGATCACACATTGGTTAAGGGGTGAAGGGGTGAAGCTGGAATTTGTGCCAACTCTGCAATTTCTGCATTTGAACACTTTCTTGTCCAGTTCTTACCATGAAGTAAAAAAATCTCATTTGATAAAAAACAGACTCGGAAAATACACAAATAACATTACCAAACATGACCATTGTTAAACAAAATATTATAGAAGGGTGTTATGCAAAATGGGAAAGGTTATAGCGTCATTCTCTCCACCATCAATGGAAGTATATAAGAACCAGCATACCAATCGATGTGATTCAACAAATTTAATGTGGGTGTGTCTTTTGTATTTTAAAGCTTTAAATATTTCCAAAGCAATGGCTTGGGACATTTTCATTTATAAACATGCATAAAACCTTCGACTTTTACCAAAAAGCAAAGTGTTTTTTGCGTCAAACAAGCAGACCTTAAAATATGCTTGCCTGAGGCCTGCAACATCTGGTCCGCTCTCTTCTGTCTACCAAACCTTCCACCAAAATGGCCTACATAAGAAATAAGATCAAGTAATGGGCTAAACGATTCCAGCAAAATGCATAAGGCAAACCTCACAGAAGAGAGCATAGTAATGTAAGATATATTAGATGATTTTACCAGGATCACGGTATCGATTGCTGGCAAATCCAGCATACAAGCATGAACGTGTTAGTTCTATAGTCTTAAATTTGGATACTTATTCACCTCTTGGACTAACAGTTTATGCCATCGTTGGAGGCGATTGCCTAGGTTTTACAACAACCCATTTGAACAAACCAATTTCAAGACCTTCACCATACAGATGATATGTTAGTTTTTATAGCAACCCCTATCTGGTGCAGGTACATTACTAGTAATAGCAGATGTTGTTCTGCAAAACCAAGTACATATGCAGGCAGGTTTATAAACTTCAGACATAGGAAAGGCTCAGCCAGCCTTGCTGGAATGTGATATTCTAATTGCATATGAACAAATATCTCTGAAATGGGTTCTTCACACACTGAGCTAACTTCTGAACCATTATGGCACTCAATGTATCAACATGCATTTCACCATTGCCTATTGCACATGATCAACATAATTCCCACAGGAAGGAAAGAATGCTACAGAGTTATGCCATAAGGAATACACAAACTATGTATACCACAGTGAACACAGAAAGCAATACACGATGAATTGATCAAGGCAGAATGTACTTGTCAAAACAGAAAGGCAATGGGTTTAGAACCTCAGCAGCACCCCATAAAATATCCTGACGTGTGCTATTCAGGACTGGTGAACATTGTAATCTTACTTCTTCAGATCAGGTAGCTTTGTGGGGCCCCCGTCCAAGGTAGGGGCCCTGGACAAGTGCCCCTTTTGCCCTCCCATAAAAACATCTCTGCTTCTGTTTGAGTTGATCGAATTGGCGAAGCAGCATCGCTGCACTCGGTTCAGCTTTCTCGACATGGGCAGAGAGTCAATCAGGCAACACGAGGGATTTTACATCCTTCCTGCTTTCTCTCCTCCTCCATAGGGTTTCTCTGAGATCTCAGCCGTTCACCTCAGGGGCATGTGTAGGAGCCGGGGGCTCTCAATGGGCACAGAAAAAACAGCAAAATTTCAGGATACAATGGAGTAGATGCAAAAATTAGACATGGTATTAATATCAACTATTTTGATTCCCAGCCTGTTCCAATGTCTGCACCCATAACCAGGGCCAAAAATTCCAATATAGGACAAGAACATAGAAATCGGCCAGCACGCAGAACTGATGGAGGACATTGCTCCATGAGTTATCTTTTGATCCAGGGCAGGGGGGAAAAATGACCTAAACATCCTTGAGGCACCAATATTCCGGTAATTATGATTATACAGTACCTCCCGCCACTAAGCAGCGCATTTATGTGCAAAGGATCCATTCCCAACTCTACTTAAAACTGCCAATTCAAGCACAGACGTCAATGTTAGTTAATATCTCATCTACTTTTTTACATTCCCTGCAGAAATACCCTGTGACCTACAGATCCACATGATGACGATAAGGAGGTGAGGATTTAGAATACACCATGGAAAGCTATAGAGACTGTTAGTTGTGCAGTCACTATTGGCGTTACAAATGTGTCCCTGAAGAAAGTTGGTGTTTCAAATCTTCCTGTTTGTCCATGTTCATAAGAAAAGTCTCCAATGGGATACAGAGACAATTTTCAAATGAAAGAAGGCAGGCACTTTCTATTACTTATTTTTTTAATATATTGTTTTATTCATCAGATGGGATATGTACAGAGATGATACCTCAACACTTTCCCTTGTCTTTCGATCAGTATGACCTTGCCGGGTGGAAACGTTTAATTAGTACTTATACAGGATATTTCTGGTGCTGTTATTTCATTAACCAATTTTATATAGGTGCTTGTGATATTTACAAGGAGAAAAAGCCTGTGATTGGGGTCTTTTTAATATTGTTCACAGTTTCCTGAACTTCCATTACTAACAAGTTAATTCAATAGCCAATCTTTTCGACAGATTCCTTGTATACCCCCAAACAGATTCTACAAAACTTGTCTTTTATAAATCTTTTCTACCTGCATTTGCAGTTTCCACAAATCTTTATACTCATTGGAAAATATCTGATTTTGCGGTTTTCCGCCATTCCCTTTGTGACAATTTTCCTAGATTCCTAGATAATGTAACTGGGATACATATAAATCATGTTTTGATGTAGGTGTTTGGAGCGAAGTTTTTCTAGGGATAAAGGTTAAAATATATTTTGTATTTAGAGGACCTATGTCAGCTTAAGTTAAGAAAGTAAAAAAACTATTGCGCCATGCTGAGGAGTTTATGCTACACCTGAACAAAAGTAGCATCTGCATTTTGATAGAAAGAATAAAGACAGATTCTTATTCATACTGAGAGGCAAGACAATCTCTATAATACACATAATCCCGTTATATGAAATATACAAGACAATGGGCCTCATTACAATCGACCCGATATCGAAACAATGGTGGCAGTAAACCCGCCGCCACCGTTGTTTCCATGCCGGGTGATCACAACTCCTGCAGGTGGAGGTGTCAAACCCGCCAGGTCTGACCTGGCGGGTTTAACACCGCCCACCTGCAGGTGGACGAGGAAACAACGGCACCATCACGAGATGGTGCCAGTGTTTCCATGATCCCCGTTCCCATTGAGTCCCATTGGACTCAATGGGAATGGGGATTAACACCATTCCGCCTCCGGAATTCCCGGGTCACCGGCGTTGTAATTCCCCCGGTAATTCTGGGAATCACGGATGCGGAATGGTAATACCAGTCCGGTGGTAACCAGGCAGTTTTACCGCCTCGGTTACCTCCAGACTCGTAATGAGGCCCAATATTTCTTATTCAAGATAAAACATGCAATTTAGAATGTAGTTACATTTAGTTAAGAAAATTCCCATCATTTGTGAATTCAGCTCAATTTGCTGTTATCTGTACAACTGCCTTGAATTGAGAGATGGTCTTGATAAAGACTGATGGGTCGAAACACGTGTTGATGAGATTTTCAAGGGCAGGAGGGCTGGACATGATTGTAATGGCTGCTCCTATGTAACACTGTCATACAAACCTGCTATTGGAAGACATGATTTTTGGACAGTACATGAATGGAATGGCTGCCCAGTTTTATGTTGCTATACAACTTTGAAATTGAAATAAACCTGCTTATACTATTCACTTTCACCTTCACTTTCACTTTTGTAATCCTTTATTCGGATAGTAAGCCATAAAATAACAACCTCACATTGCACCGTTAGATATCAATCCAATGGTTGCAAATTCACATTTCAAGAATATCTTTGAAAATAACAATGACATACAATTCATCCAGATTTTAAAACAAATAAATTATAAAATCTGATATGCCAATATCTTGGGTGGGGGGGTGGGTTCCCAGTTGCAAATCATACAGTTTAAAGCTCGCAGCCCCCAGAAGAACAAATAAGAATCATCAGTAATCCTAAAAACCACATCTCATATTTTAGACCATATATAATCTGCAGCATCATTCCATATTTCATTGGAACATAACATTTCATCTACAAAACCTAACAAGACGTATACTCCAGAGGAGGAGAGTAGCCAATTATGGGTCATAAAATAGGAAACTCGCAGCTTCCCTAATATCAGATACATAGTTATCTTGAAAGCAGCATCTCACATTTTAAACCTCAACAAACAAGCCCTATGTACACATGTTGACACTTTATAAACCCTTCCTGGGTCATTGGTTGTCTTACATAGCTCCATGGTTTTGGTGACTCTATGTACATCGGTTAGTCTCATTAAGGGGTTTAAGTATAGCTTTCTCGAAAAAACATAAAATGTATAACAGTTTCCTTGCTTGCGTCACACAGGGGGTACTCACTCATATTTCCTGGCCTCCATGAGGCAGTGAATTTTGCCACTTTCAATGAATCCAATCTGAAAGAAATAAAAAAGTCCATGGGCAAGCAGAGAGTTAATCCAGTCCATGTATTTTTTCGAAAATCTGACTTGACTGATACATACATCCTCTATATCATTCCTCACATATCTTTGCCTTCATGCATTTGGACTTTAGTTTATTGATCAACATTGGCTGGGTCCATACTTCCTGCTCATTTAAATAATAGAGGCTTTTTCTTACCGGTCAAGTGGCACAGCGAGTAGAGGCTCGCTTTGACATCTGTGCAGAGCCTGCTAACGCAGGTTCGAATCCCGGCGGGGCCAAACTCAGCCTTTCATCCTTCCGAGGTCGATAAATGAGCACCACGCACCGTGGGTAATAATAAGCAGCGCTCAGATACCTGAGGGTTCGTAGCGCTATATAAGTGCCTAATTATTATTATTACATGCGCCAACCATCAAAATGTCATCGCTCCCTCCAGACTCATCAGATGGATCATATCCGCCCTATAAGAATCAAGTTCGGGCGTCCTCCAAAGCGTCCTCCAAAGCCGGAGCCAATAGAGAATTGGTTTGGCTGCGGCAATTTCGTCAATTGGAAATAAGTCAAGTTCAAGATGCAACAACAGATTAGGCATAGATAAAGGTAGACACAATAGTCTCTTGAGAAACTTGTTTTCCACTGTTTCAATGACTTCTGGTCTGCAAACCCCCATAATTCTGTCCCGAAAAAGGTTGGCTGCCGTGACCTGCTTCTTATATACATCCAAGGGAGAGGAAACAGCACCGCTGCCATGGCTGTTAATAAAAGCACGGGTACCTTCGCTGTACTTTTCTAACGTGACAGGGGCTCTGGTAGTTTGACTTGACCAGTTACAACTATCACTGAAGCGTGTGCTCCGGTAATCGTAGTGCCTTACTTGTTCTCGTGGCATCCCCCCCCCTGCACTAATGCCAAGGTTCACAATTTTACCAAAGCTGGTCCTAAAGACCATTGTTTTTGTTTTCTCTCTGTTCAAAGACAGTTTGAGCTCCTCACATTTTTCCCAAAAAACGGACAGTGACTGTTATAGTCCCTGTGGAGTTGCTGACAAAATCACAGTATCATCTGCAAAGAACAGAGTAGGATATCTCAGATTTCCCAGCTTTGGAGGGTCCTTGCTATCGGCCAGAAATTGTTTCACCACTTCCTCTATGTAAATACAATACATTAGAGGAGCCAGGGGGCGGACCTGCCTTACTCGTTTGTTAACGTCAAATTTATCAGTGGCCCTGCCCCCCAGGCCCACTCTGACTGCGCCCTTATTCTCTTTGTAAAGATATTTAATGGTCCTTAATAATCCTTTTGGCATTCCTCTTTTTCGTAGAACTTGCCATAACAGATTCCGCGGGACACAGTCAAAGCCCGTCCTAAGGTCCACAAACGTACCATACATTCTCATCTTCTTACTATTCATGATCAAGCACAATCATTCTAGTTAAGGTTTTTGAGTCTGACTTATGTTAGCTCTTAACTGGGGCAGGGATACATACATTTTATCATAACATATCCGAAGACCCACACTAACGTGATGAAATCTTCATAATAAAAGGTTAATTATGAATAATACAAAGGACCCAGACGTTAGGTGAGTATTGCCCTGAATGTAGGCATCTATGATTAAATATTGATTTCACAATCACATTGTATTATGATCTTGATGAGGAAAGAGCGGTCTGGATTGGCTGAGTAGTAATATGGGGGCATTTAATCCAACTTGCAATAAACAGAAAGCATAGTATGCTGTCTACCATTTATTGCTGACATGCAATCTAGTGGACGTATGCTGGTATACAATAAGTGCAGGTGTATTCTTTTATCTGAAACTTGGAGAAACCTTATTAACAAATGAATATGTCTTATTCAGCAAAAAAGTACAGCATCTTTAAGCTGGTTCTAGGATAATTGGATACTTTTCAGGTTACTGCACATTGTCATTTACATTGAGGTTGTGTCGCCAACAGCAATGTGGACCCCAGCATATGGGGCGTACTAGAATGATGGAAAAGCTGGCCAGCAGCTCTGGTTCTAGTTGTCGATATCAATGCTCTGCCCAGGGGTACATTGGTTTGCATGGTGGTGCACACAATAGCATATCTGCTCAAAGTGTGCTCTAGTAGCTCGGTCGCGTGTGTGGCGGTGGTACGGTCAACAGCATTAGTGCCTATTCTGCTAGACTTTTTGGCATCCTTCAGCACCATCGCACATGAGATTCTGCTGGCTGGATTGGAGGCAATTTGTGTCTATAGCCAGGTTCTGGCTTGATTGAGAGCAACCAACTGAACGGACAGGGATCAGGCCATTTCTATTTCACCTTGTAGGCCCCCCTTTTGGAAAAGTAACCGCCGGGTGCCTGACTGATCAGCCTTGTGAGTGTTACTGATCATGTACTTATGATCCCTGGGATGTGGCTTCTGAGAACAGCTGGCACTATATCTATTCTGGTAATACTCTGGTAATGATTGCCTGCAACCAGCTGATAAATCATCCTGTACAGAGTTTACTTTGTGCATTTCCAAATTGATTCCTGAATGGCTCAATATGCAAAATGGGCCTCAAAGAAAGAGGTCATGATTGTGGGAGCAGCAACTGGCCCGGTACTATGGAACCTAAAGATATCGCCTCTAGCAAGTCACTTGTCCTTAGAGAGTCTCCAAGTTAAAAATCTGAGTAATTATAATGTATGCCTCCCTCTCCTTGGGCCACAGTTTGCAACTGCAGCTAAATCAGGCTTTCCTGCTTTGTGCAAGCTGTAAAGGGGTTGTACCTACCTACATCACCAAACTATGTCCACCTACAGCTTCCACGTGAAAGCATTACAGTGATTGCACATTGCAACTGTGCTGTAGCAGCTTCATCTTGGCTGGCAGGATCACATCACTCCCGCCCTTCACTCTGCATTGGTATGCAAGGTCTACCGAGCAGTGTTTTTAATGTTGAAGGCTGAAGAAGAGATGGAATTAATTCTGTTGCAGTAGTCGAGTTGAGTTTAGATGAAAGCAAGGGTGTTTGACCCTCCTAATGTTTGTGGCGCACCATTCTGTCCCCCTCATTTTGGCTGGGCCCCCTTTCCTTTCGTTGTCATGTCACCTCCAACATTTTGAACAAAGTTACTCCACTGCACCACAGAGGTTTTGTGAACATATTTTGAAGAGGACAAATATAAGGTGAAGTAATCTGAGGGAGGAGAAACAGTTTTTGATTATTAAGCTGATTTGAGCATTGAAAGTTCACTGTGAGTCAGTGATGATTTACAGATGTCTTACTTTTTCACTGGGATAGAGCAATGTCCCGAAGAATGGGGCCATATTTGTTTAATCCAGGATAGAGGATCAGAGTTAAAAGAGAATGGGCCTCATTACGAGTGACCCGGTCTGGAAATAAAGGTGCTGGTAACAACACTGGCACCTTTATTTCCAGACCGGGTGACTCTGAGTCTGCCGTTAGGGGTACTGAACAACTGGCAGGCCTCACCTGCTGATAGTTCAGGCCCCTGCTAGCAGGTTTTTCACTAAAGCACTGGCACCGTTAGCAACAGTGCTGGTGCTTCAGTGTTCCCCTTCCCATGGAGTCCTATGGGATTCTATGGGAATGGGAACATACTGTACCACCGCTGCCTGTGATATCCCTGTGATGTTACCAGGATGTAAGGCAGCAGTAATTGTAATGCGAGGTTGTGGTTAACCCGACGGTAGCACCGGTGGGTTACTGGCAACCTTGTAACGAGGCCCCTGTTTTAGCTATTTTGATCTTTGGTCTGTTGGCATTCATTCTATTGGAAAGTCTTGTTATGCATTTAATAAAGTTGGTGGGTAACTTGTTGAGGTTGTCTCTGAACTGAAGGAGAAGCTGGCTGTTATTCATGTATCTGAAGAAGTAGAGTGGGCATTAGTGGATGTGTCCTACAATGTCTGAAGAAAAGCAGCAATGGAATCTAGGCTTGTGATACTCTTAGGTTAAAGGTATTTCTTCTGATTTGAAAGGTGTGAGTGTGGGTGATTGAGTTTAGTCTGACAGTAAGAATTTGGTCCATGTCAGTGCTAGCTTTCAAATCCCCTTTTGGTGTAATTAGCCCAGAAGAATCACATGGTCGATCTTACAGACAGTCACTGGGAGGTTGAGAAGGATTAAGGAGCAGGCAACATTTGTCTGTGATGGTCTTCTTATGTCTTCCGTTAATGCTAGTAAGACAGATTTTGTTCCCCTGACAGGTGGAAGTTGGCTTGTTGATGGTGAAGTAAGTTTTTGTTTTCAATGAATTTGTGAATTCGGGAGATTACTCCTTTCTCCAGAAATGTATCTGTGAAAGGTCGATTGGGTGAAAATTCCCTTGGTCCACAAAATTGAGGCATTGTTTTTAAGATGGATGGGACTACTGCATATTTGGGTACTTTTGGACCACTGCCTGTGAGAAGGGACTTGTAGACTATGCAGTAAATATCCTCCTAAATGAGGTGACTGAGAAGTTTGATGAACTTGGGGAGGTAGAGGTCTATGGGCGAGACTGATGGGTTGTAGGAAGTGGACAGGTTGACAATGGTCTCTTGATTGAAGGGAAAGAAAGACAATAGGATGTGGAATAGAAGACACAATTCATGGGGTTCAATGGAGACATCGATGATGATGGTGGTCAGGATAGTGCTGTTTTGTAAATGAAAAAGATTGATAGGTTGCATAGTTGTTTTGATGGTTCATTGAAGTTTTGAAGTAAGGACGTTTTCAAAGTAACCTTTTTTGGCTTTCATGGTCTATTTGTGGTGTGACAGTGTGCAGTGTAACAGGTTGGATTGTTGAGATGGTTTTCGGTTTGGGGTAATCATGGCTCTTAAACTATCCCAGCCTTTTTGAAGTTTGAGTAACATGGTGGTGTAGCATTTTTGAGTTGGGCATTTGAACTTGAGTGCAGTGATTGCATCCAATATCATGTTGAGATATTTTTGGAAGTAATGAAGGACTAGTTCTCAGTCTCTCAGGACTGGAAGTTGGTTTTTATTTGAGGTCCAATGTGGACCTAAGGAGTCAGCTGTAACTTTGGACCACTGTCTACGTGGTATGGTATGTGAGATATGCCATTGGATATTAGCTTTTCTAGAAGGGAGGTGTGGACATTATTCCATAGTGGTTGGACCATGATAAAGGAAGTGGGGCAAAGGCAGAGAAGAAGTAGTCGAGGGCAAATAAACTATCCAGTGTGTGACCTGCTCAGTGGAGGATGCGGGGGGACTTGAGCTAGCTGTGGAAGGGCAAAGTCAGAGAAGCAAATGCGTATGGATTTGACACATGGTAGTTTTTTTGTTTTTGAGCCAGAAGTTGAAATCTCCTAATATAATTTGGTGGAAGCTACAGAGGATTGAGTAAGTTAGGAATTCAGGGTTGACTTGAAAGAAAATTGGGTATATTGATGGTAGTATATAGCTGAGAAAGATGTTGCAAGTAAAAGAATGTGATAGTAGACATTTCTTCAGTTAGGATTTGAAATATGGTAGGAATGCGGTATTGACAGATCTCATATTAGAATATATTTCAAGATGATGGCTACACCACCACTGATTATGTCACTCCGATCATTATGAAAACATTTTGGAGAACAAAATTGGGTACTTGTAAGGATAAGCTGTCAGAGAGCCAGGTTTCTGCATTTTTTATTTTTTGTCAATGAGTAGGTAGAACATGTGTGTTTCACAGCAGATCTGGTGATGAGGAGGAATGATTTGCTTTTTTAATTTTTTTATTGAATGTATTAGTTTATTACAAACTTTTTCACTCGTGTTTGTATAGAAACAATTATATAACTCAAATTGATTAATTTAGTTTACAATATTTACATTTCTTTTTCTTTTTCTCAGTTTCATAACTTTGGCTGAGATTCCAGAATCTTTGAGTCCATTATTGAATTCCAGAATTGAATAACTCTAAAAATTAACAATTTGTAATTTCCTCCTAATATAAAAGCCCAATGTTGGTTCGGTTCATGTTGGATTCTCGATTGGGGCAACATATCTCTGAAGAGGTTACTTTTATCATCTAAGGCAGTACATTGCATGATGATGTGATGTAAAGACTCTACCTGATTCTCAACTTTGCAGAATCTACAAAAAGAAAGAGATTCAGCTAACTGTTTTGTCTTTGTCAAAAACTCTCTGGTCGGTAGTATATTAAGACGCAATCTTGTAAAGGTATCCCTCATGGATCGTTCTGGAAATTGCTGTAGATACTTTGGAAGTTGCTTCAAAGCTTGTACGTCAATTTCATGTGTTATTGACAGTTTGTATTGGGCGTTCTGTTGTATCGTTCGGCTCCAATCATTTCTTTGCATTCTTATTTTCTATTTCTGTAGTCGATTTATTAGCATATCAAAGCTAATGTCCTCTCATTCTAGTATTTTCAAACAAGCATCCTTCCATTTGTTGAGAGCTGTAGCTTTGATTGGTATTTCCTTCTCACGTAATATTTCAATCAGTGGTATCTGGTCTTTTATGAGGGTATTTCTGTACAGCGTCAAAGATTTCCTCTTTTTTTCTGCTTCCAGAGATTGAAATATCAATTCATGACGTATGTGTGGTACAGGATATGTTGGTGGCAAGGACCGGATTTACAACCATATTATTCCCTCTAGTCTCATCCACATATCCTGTGGAGCGTTCAGCATGGTTTCTGAACCATATGTTAAGATCGCCATACTTCTCTGCCTATAGAATGTTATTAACGGTTTTAAAGAGTAGACACCATAATTATAATGCACTATTGTACCTTGCTGAGAAAGAGGTAAGGCTTTTTCTTTCAAGCTATCAACCTATTGTTTTTCAATTTCAGTCTGGTTTATCATTACTCCTAGATATTTCATTGTAGTTACTGATTCCAGTTGTTTTCCTTCAAGGAATATTATGAAACATTTTTGCTTCAGCTTCGGATTATGAACCAGAGCCATGACTTGAGTTTTCTTTGAATTTCTTTTTAACTAGTTTGCATTGATGTATGAAGCTAATTCGTTAATACTCTTTTGGAGTCCCACTTGCATTTTATCAATGATTTCCAAGTCATCAGCGTATAATATATGTGTTAGTTGGGTATTGTTGAGTTTGGGAGGATTGCCTTGAATGATCTTTTGTGAATTCATGATGTCTGATATATAGAGAGTTGCTTTAAGGGGGCAACCCTGCCTCAAACCATTAAATGTTAGAATTTCTTTAGACAGATGTCCAATTTGTGATAGCCTTATCTTAACTGACGTGTTGGTGTAGAGGGCTTTTATAGGTTGTAATATGTTCCTAGGACAGTTCCGGTTTTCAAGTTTCTCCCAAAGTCTCTTTCTACTGATGGCATCAAACACAAGCTCAAGGTCAGTGAAAACTGCGTGAGTCACAGATCTGTCTTTGTCTGCTTCCAGTTTCAGGAGATTTAAAAGCAGTAGATTGATATTTGTCCCCACATTTTTAACAAATCCTGTTTGTCTAGGGTCGTGTCTTCCAGCATATTTTGCCCACGCTACATGTTTGCGTAAAAGTAAGGAAGCAAATATCTTGCCCAGGGGGTCCAACAAAGCTATAGGGAGATTTGCTTTTTGAATGTGGGATTTTGAGAGATGGACAATTTGGTATTTGAGGGGTTTCTTGTGGAAAAGGCAGCGGATGAAGAGTATTATTATTATTTCTAAGTTGGCACATGGTATTTGAGGAGATTCCAAAGAAGGTGTGGAGGGTTTTTGTTGGGAAGGGCAGTGGTGGAAAGGCTGTAAAACAGCTCGATAGAGAGTATACAATCATATGAGTCAGGCACAGAACTTCTTGTGATAAGGGTGTTAGGGTTAAGGCAGGTGGTTAATCTGGGGGAGTGTTAGATTGATGCAACATGTGGAGATTACCACTTTGCATGTCATAGATCAGCCAATCGACCATACCCATCAGGCCACATGTGTGTGATGACCTTCCGCCAATGCAGCATGAATGACAACCCCATGAGCAAATAGGCATGATGTCTAACAGCATGTCATTGTCCACCCACCTTGTTCACAGGTGACTCAGGAGGAGGAGGATGTAGGCACATCCACATCCCATGTCTGGGCCTCCAGTGCAAAGACAACAGCCTCCACTCATGCAGGGCCCAGCAATGGGAAGGGCAGGAGAAAGGGCTGGGGTGAGACAACAGGGCCCAGCAGTGCTGCACATGCCAGCACTGGCAAAGCACATGATGGCAGCGATAACAACACAGCTGCAGGTGCTCCACCCCCGGCAGCTGCAACTGCCACCTACAGCTGGCCATTGTGGTTGTGACAGGGGAGCCAGATGCTGGCACCGGTGCACAATTATCTGCACCCGCACCCACCCAACTGTCCTATGACACCTCCTCATCACCGGAGCGGATGAGCAGCCACGTGGTCAGCATGGCCTGGAGTCAGAGGGTGTTATGGATGGAAGTGTAGGTGTTAGAGCTTTCGGTTCACCCTGCTTCAGCCCCAGCCCTCCCCATAGCCTACAACCCATAGTGCAGCATGCAATATGGAGGAGGCTGGACTCTATGGAGCAGCAACAGGTGTACATTGAAACAATGGCAGACACACACCTGCAGGCTGACTGAGACTCTGTCCAGAGTGAACCACAGAGGATTGTGAGGGCCCTGGATGGGACAGTCGACAGTCTACAGTTATATCTGCCACCCTGACTATCGCAGTACTGCGGGCGAGGGGGATGACAGAGGGCATTTTGAGCTTGTGCTGAGGCAATGCAGGCCAGCATACTCCCGACACTCCAGCACATCCTGGGGCCTGAGTCGGACCAGTCCACCTCCGTCACCCTCACAGAGGGATACGTGCCCAGTACCCCATAGCACTGTTCCATGCGCCATCTGACTCCAAAGATGCTTGAGCAGGTTTGCAAGGCAATAGGCCATGGAAATGACTTTACATAGCACTCTGTACATAGGAACAAGGGAAGGGAGTAGAGCATGGGTGTGTTGGGGGGGAAGTGGGTGCGTGGGGTGTTGGGGAGGGAGAGGTTGGTGGTCATAGTTGGGGATGGTTTTTTAAGCTTACAATATAAATCCTTTTCTCTTGAAGCAATGCTAGAACATTCATTTTTGTTTGATTGTGATTTATTCGATGCATGGCTATGTACAAAGGTTAGCAGCATGTGATTATCGATGCAATCAGTACTAATTGTTTATTAGTCCTAGCCGTACAAACTGACCATCCCTTTCCACCTCCCGCTCACTGTGTGGCAGCACTGTATCTGCAGGTGGTGAGTCGTCTTCTAGGGATGGCATGTCCGCATCAGGTACAGGGGGACATTTTGCATGAGGCAGCTGTTATGCAGCATGGCACATGCAAGAAATATTTGTCCAACCTTCTATGGCCTGTACATCAAGGCTGTACACCAAGGCCCCTCCGGTCCAGTGTAGACACTGATAATGACCCTGCAGCAGGCCAACGGTCTGCTCTATGCACAGCCTGTTCCCAACTTGTGCCTCATCGTAGGCCACCTCCTCTGGCATATGTGGATTCCGTGCATGTGTCATTGACCATGGTAGCTGGGGGTTTATAGAGTCATCTGCAAGGGCAAAGGTAACCGCTGTCAGTCGTCAGTCACTGTGCATTCTGGATGAATTTTCTTTCCAAAGGCATGTTGATGGACACTCTGGTCATGCATTTTTTGCCACACCGTTGCAAAACATGATTTTCCATCCCAATAATTGAATGAAGTGTCATATACTACGGGGGTACATAGGCATTTTTGTGTTACACCATACACACAGCTCTCAACCAGCAGTCATCACTTTCATGGACTGTGATTGTGCATGTTTGTGGTTTCGGCTGTCCCTCCATTATGGCTTCACATACATGATTACCAGATTATATGCAATCACTGCTTACCAGTGTTGAATTGTCTTTGTGCATTGTTGAACAGTGACATTGGATGTGTAGGTATGTTCCCTATGTATTGTGGTAAAGCCCCCCTTCACATAGCACTTCACTACTGCTGCATGATTAGTCTGTGTGATGGCACTTGTACTCAAGCCGTATCCATGTCCATTGGCGTCTGTGGCTCTCCATGTATGCAGGCAGTGTGCTGTTCTGCAGGGAGACAGCATCGAGGGAAGAACCAGGGAAGCGGGCAGAGCAGTGTGTGATCATGAGGTCAGCGTTGCAGATGACTTGAACATTCATGGAGTAAAACTGCTTCCTGTTGTGATACACCTCTTTGGATGCCTCGGGGGCCAACAATGCCACATGGGTGCGGTCCAGATCGGCTATTCCATAGGGCTGATGAGCTGCTGTGTAACTACATACCTCTGTGGAATGTATCTGTGCTGGGGTGGTGGGCAGAGAGAGGTACAAAAACAATCAGGGCATTTGATTGGGAATAACAAGTGACCTTAAGTGTTAGATAAGGTGTCTGTTGTATCACACAAAAACACTTTCAGGGAAAATCATTTCTTTATGATTTTGACTTCTTTTTACAATGGATGTGTAAACTACCAGTCTCTAGGCAGAAGAACACCCTTTCCCTGTGCGGGGTGTCTGTCCGTAGGTCGGCAGTGATGGGCCGCCTATCTAATAAGAAAGGAGAGAAGGTGCCTATCCCTGCATCTGCAAGGTATATGGTTACATCCTCTCTCAGTAGCTAAAAAAGCTTAACTGGCAAAATGAGCCAAATCTACTTAGATTCCGTGGACATTTCGTGGAGGAACAATTTCCCTATCGCAACATTGGCTCTATGTTTCTTTTATTCATCTTCCAGGAAGTGTGTCCACGGTATGTAGATTGAATGGTACTTTTTATGAGTCAGCCCATAGGCTACAATTTAAAAGGAATTTTCTCTTTCTATGTGGGCAAAAAGGTTGTCCATCATAGTAAAACACATATAGATTGGCTAGATTGTCACATGTGTACGTTCCATGGGGCCTCTTGGGCACCCTGTTTTGAAAATGTATTTTTTTCTTTTTTGACACCCAATCAGGGTTTAGAAGGTAAAACCAGTTATAATTAAAAATGATTTTCTTCTTTTTGAGGAAAGAAGGGAGGGAGTGTGTTCTCCACTGTAACAATGTCGGTTTGATCCTGTATCCCAAGTATTTTCAGGGATATCATCCTTTCAGGTGGTCGACCGGTTTCAATGACGTTCTGGCGTGTGTCATCTTCATCAGGACCTATGATTTTTGTACGTCTGATTAGATCGTCTTGTCCATCAGATATGGCAGTGGTTACCACATCCAACCTTCATCCCAAATTTAGTGAAATTCTGGGCAGTGATTAGTCGTACCCTCCGGGTCTCTATTCTCTGTGAGACACGTTCCAGATGTAGTAATTGGTGGCTAGATCCCCTGTGAAAGCAGTGGAGGTGTGTTCATCCGGCTCGCCTAAAAAACTCAAGATGTGCCAGGTGCCACGACGCAGAAGTATTTCAAGCAACTACACAAGCACATGTGAACATGTGAGCTGGGGCATGCCATGCAGGATGCCCACGGTGTGCTAGGTGTCAATAGCAAGGACGTGTAGAACAGACACAAGCTTCAGAAGCAGGGGTCAGGCAATTCTGATATTGGTGGGGTCAGGCTGTTTTGATATTGATCCTGCTCTGTATGTCATCATGGATCAGGGTGAGTAGCTCAACGATGCCCTACCTGTTCAGCCTGTACAGAGTAATCAGCTGGGTGTCAGTCAATGTCAAGGGTGAGGGACTGACCCAGGAAATGTGCCTTTGCCTTGCATGGCGTCTCGTCCTCCACCTCTCTGCGCCCTGTGCTGCTGTTACTGCCTCTGCAGCTCAATGTGTCCGAGTTCGCAACAGCTAGTGGCAACATGGCGTTGGCAAGTGTGTTAGGGTCTAGTGCAGGCAAGTGTAGTCTTTCAGGGTGGATTGTGTGCACCTGTCACTTGTTTTCCATCACCTGTATGCATTTACCACTACCTTTTAGGTCGATTCAACTGCACTGTGTTTTTGGAGGAATTACTGCCAATTTTTGGCTGTATTTCGACAGTATTTTAACTTGTAATGCAGCGGAATTAGCCCTGGAGCTAATTCAGCCAGATGTTGCTGGTAATTCCGGTGCTGCTAATTTCGCCAGTGATCATTCAGCAACAAAATAATTAGCGCTGACTCCTTATTCAGTGGGTCAAAAGTGGCAGGAATTCCATTAACGCCACTTTTACTGTGTACCGCCAAAATCATAATGAGGCCCAATGTCTTATTGAAAAGTGTGTAGCCAGCATATGAATCTTTTGCAACAAATAACTTCATTAACATTTGTCACTTGTGTTGCAATTTTTTTGCTTTCTCGTACTGCATTCTTTAAGGCTGCTTGCATATTTGTATTGGGAAGACATCAAAGACTGTGGTTTAAGAGATCCATTTTGATGCAGAGCAATGCCCTGCCTCTGAACCCTAAGGAAGGCTCACATTGTCATCCCATACAAATCATCTCTCTCCTGGTGTTCTACCAACTAAAATAAACAATCGGGAATAACTTTTTTTAAAATAAAAGAGGGAGAAAATATTATGATTTGCATCTGGATTATAACTTTGCAATGTTTGCCAAAGTTCGATAAAAAATCAATATGATTTATTTTTCAGTCGTAATTGTTACTTTCCCGACTATACATTTATATTTAAATGAAATAGATGGGAAAATTGTTATGATTTGTATTTTAAGATAACATATTCTAAAAAACAGGGGCATGCTCACCCCAGTATTCATGAACTGTCCATATACTCACCTCAAATTCTAGGTAGCCCCATCAAATCCCTGGTGCGCACATCATTTCATGGGTAGTCCAATCAAATGCCAAGGTACTCACATCATAGTTAATTATTAGGAAATCACATCACATTCCAGGTATTGTCATCAAGTCCCAAGTACTCATACCATAGCACAGTTACCTCCCTTGAATGGGCAGGTACTCACATTGTTTGTCAGGACTTACCATCAATGCACACACCACACATCTTAAGATGTTAGGAGAATGGTAGTAAGGTTGAAGACTTCCTGGACTTCAAATTAATGTATTATCTGTTAGTGGAATTCTCTGCCACATCATTTTAGTGTAATGTTCCTACATCCAAAAGCTATCATAACACGCATTGACAAATCCAACTGTTTTAGCATTGTTTATATAGTGACATTGTTGTCTGTATTGACAAGTTTTGCCATCACATGCCCAGGTACTAATATTGTACCTCTGTATTGTCATCAAATGACCAAATTGTCACATCTCCTGCGATATTTTTACCATCAAATGTCCTGGTCCCCAATTCAGAAACCATGTACAATCATATACTACCATGTATCCACATATTTGATATTATGAAATCAACCCCTCTCTGGTCGAATTAATTTTGGTCAGTGCTTTCTTGTTGACCATGCTCAACCACTCCCCTTATTTGTTTCTTGTGTGGAGGTGTGAAGAAATGGCTTCTGCTCTGCAGGAGTACAGGGCTGAGTAGTAGTAAAATCACGTACTCACCCCTTGCAGTTCTACAAACCAATAGTGATCTGAATCATAGAGGTAAAACAGGCACAGTCAAGAGATATACCTCCTTCGCCTTCTGTGATAACGGGGGCTGAGGAAAGGCTAGACTCTCAAGAGTGGTATGAATGTGATTCAGTAGCAATCCAAATAGTAAAGAATAACAGTTCAAAATAAAGGGAATGTCCAATCAAGGTTCTATAAAGTAATATGTGACAAATATGAGGATGTTGTCCCTTCTGCCCTATGGGGAGACCTTTCCCATGGGGCCAGGGCGGTCCATCACAGTACAATAGTCCCTCTGGGGGTGGTTCACCTAAGGAGGATCACATGGGAAGGGAAGCCCATTATGGGATTGTGGATGACTATTGTCAAGGAACGCAGTGTTCCCCCCTTACTACATCCAATCCCCTCTCAAATACCAAATCCTCTTCCCCCACTATAAGTAGGGCAAATGCACTCTGTTGCAAGGTCAGTCACTTTAATATACTTGACAAACCTAAAAAACAAGAGAATACTAACTGCCTCATCACAAGTTTGGCGGTAACCCTTAAATGCAGCTGTAACGCTATTACCGCCGCATTTAAGGGTCCACCAAATCACGGGTTTGGCAGGATTTACTGCTGCAATTTTGTCAATTATCGGCCCTATTACCGCCGTGCTAATATGGCAGGCGGTAGTAGCACCGAAAATTCCCCATTGGGCCCAATGGGGAATGGGGAATTCCCGAATGGGCCCAATGGGAAATGGGGACTTACCGTTCCTCCAAACCCGTGATCCAGCGCTAAAAGCGCCAGGGGGTTTGGCGGTAACGCTAATAACCCCAGCAGTAATACTACCGGGGATACCGCCCAACTCGTGATGGGGCCTCTAAGTGTATTGCGTTTGAGTTCAAAATTAGTACTGTGAATAACAAGAAGACCAAGAGTTTGAGAATCACTCAGAAGAAACAGAGTGAGCGGCCTAACTTTTCTGAAGATCTCATTCACCGGAACAAATACAGCTGGCCGGTGTGAAAGTTTAAAAGGAACTCCGCTGTGAGGCAAATGATGAATGATCCTATGAGGAGGAACTGTGGGACTCCTGCATTGGGCTGGTAGAGAGAAGCCAAAGGTAAAGAAGCCGCGAAGTGAGAAGGAGAACCCGAACGCGGTCAAAGTTGCAGGGACTATTTGGATTGCTGCTGATACATACCTCAGGGCAGCACAGGCTACGGTGAGACGCTTGTATGGCAGGACGGGCAATCGTGTAGAGAGACACCTGCAAAACTGCTGCAGACCCTGCCATTCATCAGAGAGCTGACGGAGCCTCGAGGAGCAATGCAGAGGCTGGGGAAATGCTGGTACCTGATAAGTGAAGAAAGAGGGTCTGGGACCCTGAAGAGACATTGCAAGTCTGGGACCCACGCCCACAAGGAAACAAAAGTACAAGAGGGTTGAGGACCCTGAGAAACCCCAAGAGAAGAGAATCATATGCTTTCAGGACAGTGAACCGAACAGATATGATAACAAATTGCGAGTCTGGGACTCACACCCACATTGGAAGCTTAGAACAACCACGAAAATCAGGTGTTTGGCAGGAGAGTGAACCAAACAACTATGACACAACAAGAATAAGTATAACAGAAGAGTCATATGTTTGGCAGGATAGTAAACCAAATGTATATCATACCGAACTGCAAGTCTGGGACTCGCACACAAGTGAGAGACTGAAAGGGTCAAGGACCCCGAAATTGGGAAAACAGAACCCTAGAACCTATATCAAACTGTATCAAGTTTACAAGACAAAGGATTGTGAAGATAAAACAACATATCATTGTGGATTGTGCACTGACATTTGCCTAAGAAGATAAAAGGGGCTCAGGAGCCAAAAAGGAGAGACACTGAGAAGAACTCTATGGGAAGGAGCATAACCTTACTCTGTGAATATTACATTTTTTAACATTGTTTATTTCATTACTTTTATTACCGGAAAGCCTGGGAACTTTTCTGGTGATTGAGACCACAAAGAACAATTATTACTTTAAAAAATAATACATCCTTCGACAGTTACTTTCGATTATTAGTGCTAGGGTCAGAAGCAGGTTGTTGCACACGACTGTGACAGACTCTTTATTTTCGGACCCCCTCTTAGATTCAGGGATAGAGAGGCATTTTTCCAACTTTTTCTTATTTAATGAAAT
The DNA here is from genome assembly GCF_040938575.1 of Ambystoma mexicanum. NCBI lineage: Eukaryota > Metazoa > Chordata > Amphibia > Caudata > Ambystomatidae > Ambystoma > Ambystoma mexicanum. The sequence continues at coordinate 140,096,597 of NC_090928.1, forward strand.
TGTATTCCCAGAAACATGCCACCATTTTCCAGCTCTACTCTGCCTGCCTGCACCTGAGATTCCCAGTGCCTGCTGCACTGCATCCGGACCTCGAGGACCTTCCATGATAGCCGCTGTGCTCGGCAAGCTCATGAGCTGTTTTACACAATGCCGCGAGGGCCCGCCTGATTGGCTGCCCTTCTCCTCATCTGCAATGATTCACCCGAACCGGCAGACATTCGCCGGCCCCTTGAAGGGCCGATGTATACATATTTTTGGCAGCGCTAAGGTGGATCTTTCTTTTCCAGCTCTAATCTGCCTGCCTGCACCTGAGACTCCCAATGCCTCCTGCACTGCATCTGGACCTTGAGGACCTTCCATGATGGCTGCCGTGCTCAGCAAGCTCGTCAGCTGTTTTCCACAATGCGGCGAGGGCCCACCTGATTGGCTTCCCACCTGCTCATCTGCAACAAGGCACCCGAACCAGTAGGCGGTCGCTGGTCTTCTCAAGGGCTGATGTATAAATATATTTGGCATCGCTGAGGTGGATCTTTCTTTTCCAGCTCTACTCTGCCTGCCTACACCTCAGACTCCCAGTGCCTCCTGCACTGCATCCGGACCTCGAGGACCTTCCATGATAGCCGCTGTGCTCGGCAAGCTCAGGAGCGGTTTTACACAATGCTGCGAGGGCCCGACTGATTGGCTGCCCTTCTCCTCATCTGCAATGATTCACCCGAACCGGCAGACATTCGCCGGCCCCCTGAAGGGCCGATGTATACATATCTTTGGCAGTGCTAAGGTGGATGTTTCTTTTCCAGCTCTAATCTGCCTGCCTGCACCTGAGACTCCCAATGTCTCCTGCACTGCATCTGGACCTTGAGGACCTTCCATGATGGCTGCCGTGCTCAGCAAGCTCGTCAGCTGTTTTCCACAATGCGGCGAGGGCCCACCTGATTGGCTTCCCACCTGCTCATCTGCAACAAGGCACCCGAACCAGCAGGCGGTCGCTGGTCTTCTCAAGGGCTGATGTATAAATATCTTTGGCATCACTGAGGTGGATCTTTCTTTTCCAGCTCTAATCTGCCTGCCTACACCTCAGACTCCCAGTGCCTCCTGCACTGCAGCCGGACCTCGAGAACCTTCCATGATGGCCACCATGCTCGGTGAGCTCATCAGCTGTTTTCCACAATGCGGTGAGGGCCCGTCTGATTGGCTGCCCACCTCCTCATCTGCAACAAGGCATCCGAACGAGCAGGGGTTTGCCGGCCCCCTGAAGGGTGGAAGTATAAATATCTTTGGCAGTGCTGAGGTGGATCTTTCTTTTCCAGCTCTAATCTGCTTTCCTGCACCCGAGACTCCCAGTGCCTCCTGCACTGCATCCCGAGCTCGAGGACCTTCCATGATGGCCACCATGCTCGGCCAGCTCATCAGCTGTTTTCCACAATGCAGCGAGGACCCGCCTGATTGGCTGCACACTTCTCATTGGCAGTGAGGCAACCAAACCGGCAGGCGTTAACTGACCCCCTCAAAGGCCCTCCTCTTAGGTTTTGGGCACTCCCTGTCTGGCCCTGTCTGGGCCTAGTAGGGCATTAGGGCTTTCAATAACCCTTGAGCGCTGTCTGATGCTCAGCGCTTTTCCATCACACTTTACAGCTATTCTAGGCATCATAAGGTAAGAGTGCCCCATGTACAGACTTTGCAAGCTACTTGGCGCATATATTGTTTCCACAGCATCTGGCCGAATTCTTCCCTATTGCAACCCATGTCTGTCTTGTCTGCACTGATGCCTCTATGTTTGGACACCTACCTTGGTGTCTCTACACTCCTGCATCATTTGAATCTAGGCACTGTTTATCTTGTCCCCTCCCCTTCCTCTTTCTATGTCACAGCTTTTGCTTCCCTCCAGTTGACACATCCAGCCTTGTGCTGTGTATGATTTGTACCTGTAACCCATCTAATCCACTAGGTCTTGTAACTTTGTAACTGCATGCTCTGATGTAGCCGCCTTGTAACATGAGGTTGGGCTTTCCATTTCATGCACCTGGACATTTCAATATGTAACTGCATTCTCTGATGTAGCCGCCTTGATATGATATGATATGATATGATATGATATGGTATTTGTAACGCGCCTATACACAGGTGTTTCAAGGCGCGACGAGGCAGGGAGGGGAGGGACAAGGGGAGACAGACAACGATCCTACTAGGCCAGGTGTCATTCAGATCGCGCAAGTGCAGGGGTGGGGGAGGGGGAAACGTGCAAGGGGAAGGGGAGGGGGGGAAGTGCAGTACAAGGTAAGTGGCGTAAAGTAATAAATAAATAAATAGGGCCAGCTGGTGGCAAGTGCGAGGTAAGTGCAGAGCAAGTGCTGGGGAAGGGGGGGGCTGTAGGGATACAGAGACAGTGCCGCAGTGCAAAGGGGTTCCAGGGCATCAGTGCAGGTGGAGAGTGGCTGGGCCCAGGACCGAGGCCGTTTAGAGTGGTCCAGTTGCCGGATCAGTGCAGTTTCAGTGAACAATTAATTAGCTGTTCAGCAGGGGAGAGGGAGAGAGAAAGCAGAAGCAAAGAGGAAGGTTTTGAGGTGCTTCCGGAACCAGAGATGGTTCTCCTCAAGTTTCAGGGAGGCAGGAAGGCTGTTCCAGAGGGAGGCCCCTGCCGCGGAGAGAGATCTACCCCCAGCTCGATGCTTCGAGAAGCGGCTAACCCTGAGGGAATTGGAGGCGGATGAGCGAAGGGCTCGGGAAGGAAGATATTTGGGAAGAGAGAGTTGAAGGTATTTAGGACCCAGGCCCCAGAAGGCCTTGTGGACAATGCAGAGGGTTTTGAACTTTATCCTCGCAGCCACTGGGAGCCAGTGTAGAGATTTCAGTCCTGGAGAGATACGGTCCCTGGGCTTGAGGCCAAGGACAAGTCTCGCAGTTCTGTTCTGGATGAGTTGCAGAGGGCGGAGAGTGGAGGCAGGCAGGTTAAGATAGAGGCTGTTACAGTAGTCCAGCTTCGAGAGTACCAGGGCTCGGGAGACAGTGAGCTTCTGGGGGAAGGAGAGGAAGGGAAGAATACCTCTGAGGAGGTGCAGCTGGTAGTGTGACCTCTTGGCGACGTCAGAAATATGAGGAGAGAAGGAGAGTGTGGAGTCGAAGATGACCCCAAGGTTTTTTGCCTTGCCGGTAGGAGCAGGGAGGGGGCCAAGGGAGGCAGGCCAGAGAGCTGCAGGGAAGGAGGGAGTGGGAGTACCGATGAGTAGAATCTCAGTCTTACTGGCATTAAGGCAGAGGTCATTGGCGGCACACCATTCTTGGATAGCAGACAGACAGTCAGAGATGAGGGAAGGCGAGGGGGAGGCTGAGGGTAGCCTGAAAATGAGCTGGGTATCGTCCGCATAGCACTGGAAATTAGGGCAGAGAGCGGCGATGCGGTGGGCAAGGAGTGTCAGATACTGGTTGAACAGCCAGGGAGAGAGATTAGATCCCTGGGGGACACCACAGGTGGAGAAAAAGATGTCGGAGAGGAAGGACCCCTTGTAACATGAGGTTAGGCTTTCCATTTCGTGTACCTGGACTTTTCAATATGTAACTGCATTCTCTGATGTAGCCGCCTTGTAACATGAGGTTAGGCTTTCCATTTCATGCACCTGGACTTTTTAATATGTAACTGCATTCTCTGATGTAGCCGCCTTGTAACATGAGGTTAGGCTTTCCATTTCATGCACCTGGACTTTTTAATATGTAACTGCATGCTCTGATGTAGCCGCCTTGTAACATGAGGTTAGGCTTTCCATTTCGTGTACCTGAACTTTTCAATATGTAACTGCATGCTCTGGTGTAGCCGCCTTGTAACATGAGATTAGGCTTTCCATTTCGTGTACCTGAACTTTTCAATATGTAACTGCATGCTCTGATGTAGCCGCCTTGTAACATGAGGTTAGGCTTTCCATTTCATGCACCTGGACTTTTTAATATGTAACTGCATGCTCTGATGTAGCCGCCTTGTAACATGAGGTTAGGCTTTCCATTTCGTGTACTTGGACTTTTCAATATGTAACTGCATGCTCTGGTGTAGCCGCCTTGCAACATGAGATTAGGCCTTCCACTTTGTGTACCTGGTCTTTTGAATATGTAAACGCATTCTTTGATGCAGCCGCCTTGTAACATGAGGTTAGGCTTTCCAAGCTGTGTACCCAACACTACTACACTTTGTGCCTGCTGTAACCACTTTCTTAAGCTTAAAGAGCCCAGATACCTCTGGGTTCAGTGCATTTTATAAATATCAAAATAAATAAATACATTATGCCTGAGCCTTACTTTGCACTCTTACATATATCATTAAGATAGCAGTGGGTGAAACCCCTGGTGAGAGCAAAAGACATTAGGAATGTATTGGAAGCACTAACACTTAGTAAATCATTGTTTTTTTATTCAGGTACTGAAGCATCCCTGGCTCAATGTATAACAGTTGCCTGGAAAAAAATGTTTTATGCATGCGGCAAAACAACCTGAACAGTATGTCCTACTGTGATTGTCTGTGAGCCCTTCAGGGCAGAACCCTGATATGCAGACCCAGCCTTATTTCCTTTTAGTGTACTCAGAGTACCACCCTGTCATGCCTATTCATGATACTGCATCAGGGTGTTTCTCTTTGTAAGATTATGCTCTTTGCACTTTATATCTGTGTTTAGTGCATCCGCCACTCTAGGATATCACCTTTATAAGACCCCCACCTCTGCTCCAACTGTGAATATGGCTGTTCCCAACGGCAGAATTGAATTGTATTACTATTTATTTTAATGTTCTATTAGTTTTCGATTCTGTTTTTGTGAAATTCTGATGTGTATTTATGAATAAATGCTGACATTTTAAATTATGTCTCAGAGACATTTTACGATCTTTGCATTACATGCATGTTTTATGGCTTGCCAGAAATAAACAATTGATTGAAAAAGGAAACTAAATATAAAAACTGCACAAAGCCCACTGCTGTGAAAAGAACAGAGAATATGCAAGAAAAGAGGGAAAAAGAGAGAATGCAGCACTCTGGGTGGAAGGTAATTTCAATGATCACAATGATCTTTTTAAAAGCTATATCTTGAGGGAAAAGGGGCACAAGTGACGTAACCGGTCTCTAGGGTCCAAATTGGTCATGGGGCGGGGGGCAGTTATGGTTCAATAATACCTTCTTGGCAGTTTGACACCAACAAACCAGGCTGTTTGGTGCTGTTCTTGGGGTTTGTTGCAGCTCTGGTGCAGCTCCTGTGTTGTTCTAGATGGGGAGCAGAGTTAGTCAGGGGTGAAATAGGAGCTTGTTGCGGTTCAAATGCAACGCTTAATGAAGCGTGGTTCACGAGAGCCACCAGGGTCAGTTCAACCGTGTAGATGGCGGTGACTGGATGCGCTGGCCTACAGGATTGGCTCAATTTAACGCTCCAGGGGCTGCTCATCATGCAAGCCACCAGGGTCAGTTTGACGGTCTAGTAGATGGTGAAGATTCTGGTAACTGGATGCACAGATGGGTTCAAGTGTTTCGATGAAGCATCCGATGGTGAGGGCTCGACAATCCACCATGGTTGGTTTAACTGGTGATGAAGATTGGTAGCAAACATTCTGGTGGGGAGAGCAGTGGCTTGAAAATGGCAGATGTAACAAAGAGCTTGTAGTTGGATCTGAGCCAACAAGGAAATTAGCTCATGCGGTGAGGTGTCAAACAGGTTTGAAGGTGCCGATCACTGGTTCAAAGAGTGGGTGAGTGCCAAAGGCAGCTCTGGAGGGTCCCGATTGGTTGATATGGTTTAATGGGCTCAAATCAAGATCTGTGGTGATTTGATTGTGGGAAATGCAGGAACCCTGGCTGTCTTGGATTCAAGGTGCTGTGAGTCCCTCTCAGGGGTCTCAGAGACAAGTGTAGTCCTTGCTCTCAGACTTCCAGTGCAATGGAGGCTAGCACACCCTTCCGGGAGTCCTTCATCACGATGAGGGTCTGGGCAGCAGTGTGACTGGCAGTGATAGAGGTCTTCAGCAGCAGGTTCACCTCCAATGTTCCTTGAGGATGGGTAGGGAACAGAACTTGTTTTTGCCTTGGACACACAGTCTTCACCTCACTGGTGGAGGGCTTTGGAAAGTCAAATTTCCCACCAGAGGTCCGACAAAATTTATTTGTAACTGTTTGTTCCAAAGTACATCTGTGAAGGACTCAGAGACCCATTATTTTGAAGGATAAGGTCTACTGGTGATGGACCAAGCAAGTCTGTTTTAAGGGTCCAAATGCTGTCTTTGGAACCAGTGGACATTTCTGTCTAACATCACACCTACAGTGCTTTGTGCTACAGGAAGTGGGGAGACTGCAAGAGGGAGAGATAGAGACGGAGTTAAAACAACGTGGTGGAATCTTCCTCCCACTGTAAGGAGCTCCCTTTGTATACACTAACCCTTCCCTTCTCAGTCGAATCCAAGTCACATTCGGTATGCAGCACCCTGATATCAGACTACTCCTTTGTGGAATAGGTGCACCCTTTGATTCCTGTTCCCAGGAAAGCTTCCAATGGAGTGGCTATCTCTCTGTGGAGGATGTTACCTGCCCTCACTAAGGAACAAAGAGAGGCAACAGCTAATGCTAAAGTCTTGCTTGCAAAAGCAATAGACAGCCTGACTGGGGTAATGCACATAACCCTTCCACAGTTGAGATGGGCTCACAGGGCTGATACATGTGTGATATCAAATTGATGTAGCTTGGATAATTATGATAGATGCTAGCCAGCATACCTCAAACTCAGATATAGCTTATAGTTACAGTTGAACTTGCCGCCAGGACAGCTTTCTCAAAGCTATGTATTTTTCGGAACAGGGCCGAATCTCTAAAAGCTGAGCTGCATATTGTTGGCTGTCACTGCAGCTGTCAAATGGGCTCTTGTGTCCTCTGAACCTGCACTGTGCTACCGGTAGAGCAGGTGCTTGCTGCAAATCCAGCTACCAAGCCAGCTGGGCACAGGTGTACACTCTGCCTTTGGCATGGAGTTTCTGAAAGGGGAATCTAATTAGCAGATTACTCTTTCTAAAAATGGAATTACCCACATCATTGTATTAATCGAATGAAAGTCAAAAATAGCCAGGGCTTCTATACCCTTGCCAGATGGCAATACTTCACAAGGGGGTCATACATTCCTCCTCGGTGCCCCCATCCATCCTTTCCACCCTCCTAATCCTTAAATTTGTATATATATATATATATATATATATATATATATGGTTGCCACAATAAAAAAGTGACAACCAAAATTACATTGATCAAAGAAAGGTTGATTTAACTATGGCATATCGTATTTGCATACTGTGTTAGGTATTACCATCAAGCAAACTGCTGCTTGCATATTAGGACATATATGTATTAATGCTATTAAATGCTCAGGTTGTCCCACCATTTCCCATCATTTGGCTAGGCACTCATATCATATGCCATGTATTGTAACCAAATATTCACTTAGTCACATCATATGACAGGTGTGAATGCAACTGGGAAACGGCCAGTAGTAGAGAAAGCATAGGGACAGCAAGAAAGAGGAGGAGGAGTTCCCTCCTCTTTTCAAATGTTCCTTTGGTCACTGCCTTTGGTCACTTCCCAGCTTTTGACTTCTGACTCCAAAAGGGCACCGAGCCATAAGGGCAGTGATTATTGAGAGCCCACGTGCTATTGAATGTAAACCTTTGTCAGACTAAAGCACTGATTCCTACCTCTGCTACTAAAAGAAGAGGATTTTATAACTATACATTTTGAACAGCTAGTAAGAGGGTTACCCACGCACACTGTCAAAAAGGGTAGGTCTGGGAGGGGAAAGCAGGGCAAAAGGTTTGTCTCGTTGTCGTTTCTCCTACTTCTCGTGTGATCCTCTTTGAGAGGATCAATCCTGATTTTCAGACATAGAATGTGTTTTATTTACTTTGTCTCACGTATAAATCCATTCAATGCAGTGCATTTACATTGCTTACTGTAAACTGTTATGGCGGATTATGCAAATGTCCATATTTAAACGCTCCAATTTTGGGGGCATCTTTTCTGCTATTATTGGGGCATTTTAGATTAAAATGATTAGGTGGTTACATACACATCTCTGCAGCGGATGCAATACCCCACTGAGCCCTCTTCCTTTGTTTGGAACGTTTGGTCTGCAGGTTTCATAAACACCTCACCAGTGACCACATTACCACCTAAACTACTGTGCTGCCTTTGGCAGTGTAGGCTCAACAGGGTCCTGTGCAGCGGACAGACATTAGATCACTTTATTCACTTTTTGAGATTTGAGCCTGTAGATTGAAGGCTATGTGCAGTTATTATAAAAACAGATCTCAAGGAATCTCGAGGAACAAGACCGTTTTTCTGTTATGAACATCCAAAACATTCTTGTAGCTTCCTGTTACCCATTCTTGTATCTCCATGTTTTCAATCAAGCACTGACAGCAGCCTATGTTTACTTACCCTTTTTATAGCCACTGGAAATCAGTCTTTCTCTTTCATGTCTGTGTCTGATCTCCTCCCAATTCTCCAGGCAAATTAGCCTACAGGAGAATGCATTCTACTATTATTAGTCTTAAGCCAAATATTCCTTTTTCAGGAGGATACTGACTGTGGTATCAGATGAACCGTGTGATGATGTGTGATGTCATCATCCGCAGGAGTAAATAAAGAGCCCGGCTTTGCGCCCTTTCAGGCAGAGCGAATCGGGCCCCATGAAGTAAACAGAACTGCGTCTGTCATCATTTATGCACGTCACTGTGCGAGTCCCGTGCTAAGAGTTCCATAACATTGGTGGGCACCTGACGGTCAGGCAGATCAGCGGCAACTGGGCTACCTATCCACACAGCGTGCTGTCTCTCAGCCCACCATAGGGTTGCCACGTGCTCTCTGCATACCAGTTAGGAATCCTGTGCCCAACAATCCTCATACCAGTAATAACTGGCGGTTGCCAGAATTTGTGGATGCCCCAGGTGTCACCTAGCCATTCAAACCACAGGGGCTCACCGTTATCTAGGAGTTGGCACGTCTCTCTTTGGAGGGTGCTCGTGCACCACCCCTCACCCGCTACACACAGCAAGGTGCAGCTCCATGTACAAGCAGTGCCTGTGCACCCACTGTGCTGTTGTGGGCAATCCTAGTGCCAAAAGGGGCACAGCTCCTCCCAGAATGCCTGTGCACCCCCAACCTGTGTCTGTGTCAACCCACAAGCCTCAGGGAAGATGTCAGCAGAAGACGCTGCCACACCTGAGCTACCACGTCCCCAAGGGGGGTCTTCCCAACAACATGGATCGGTTGCACCCCTGTGTGAGTTTGACATTGACGAGGCCCCAACCTCTCTAGGCCCACAGTGGGAACTATGGCGGGAATGCCTAGATATGTACTTTAGTGCCACGGGGGAGAAAGAAGACCTGACAAAAAAAAAGTATGCTAATCTATTCCACAGGGCCTGCGATCCACAAGCTGTTCAAAATCCTGTGCCCCACCGATGATTCCTACAATGCAGCTGTCAAGGAGCTGACGGATTACTTCGCTCCAATGGTGAATACCGACTACGAGAAATTAGTCATGCGCACTGCCATGCAACAAAGTGAGGAAAACCTGGAGAAGTACCATAGTCGCCTGAGACTATTGACTGCAACTTGCAGCTGGGAGAACGAAGAGGAGGAAGTCAGACTCCAAATCATTATTGGATGCCACTCGGTCAAACTACGAAAGCAAATCCTGCGTGAACCAGGAATTACACTCCCTAGGATCCTTGATCTGGGATGCTCCAATGAACTGGCGGATGTCAGATCATCCAAGATGGAGTCGGCACTGAAGTCTGTCAAACTCAAAGAGGTATGCTCAATGGGGAAGCAAACCGTGAAAATCCAAGGAACCAGGAGCACCTGGTGACAGAAGAAGCAGCAAAACCCCTCATCCCCAACTCCCTGTCCACAGTGCGGGTATGATCTCCCTGATGAGAAAGACTGCCCAGAGAAAGGGTACACCTGCATAAGGTGTGGAATTCCAAATCACTTCACCAGGGTATGCAGAGCCTCGCCCCCTGTCAGTGTACCAAGAGGAAAGGAACATCCCACAGGGATCCCACAAGACAGGAAGGCCCAGTTCACCGACACGACGTCCAACCGGTTGCAGATGGAAGCTCCAGGTGCAGGCATAGGGGATGAAGATGAAGATGTTTTCTTCATATCAGCCGTACTCAAAGTTGGTGGCCGGGGGAAATGCCAACCCTGATGCGCAGTGACCATTCTGAACACCCCCATCCATGTGCTTCTCGACACTGGTGCTTCAGTCAAAGTCATGACCGATGAGCTGTATCAGACGCTACTGGGGCCTCTGTCACTTCAAGAGACCGAAGTGTGCATATTCACATTTGGCAGAAAGACCCCACTACCACTAGGAGGTGCTTACATTGCCACTGTTCAACACCATGGTGTCTCCATATGAGCCAGATTTTGTGTGACCAAGGTAGCGACCCAAACACTACTTGGCTGTGCAGCAGCAAAAGTCCTGGGACTCATTCAATTTGCCCATGGGTTGTTCATGACATACAGATGCTGCTACAGAAATTCCAAAATATGTTCACAGGAATAGGACAGATGGAAAGCAAACCAATCCGGCTCCACATTGACGACACAGTCCAGCTGGTGGCATTGTAACACTGAAGAGTGCCTTTCCACCTTTGCGATAAAGTCGTCAAGGAAATAAAGAACCTAGTGGATCTCGATTTAATTGAGAACATCGAAGGGCCTACACCCTGGGTGTCCCCAATTGTCGTTGCCCACAAACCTAAACAACCGGACAGTGTCTGCATTTGTGTGGACATGTGACTGCCCAACAAGGCAATTGGAAGAGAAAGACACTTGACCCCCACACTAGATGACATTATCGTAGAACTAGAAGGCGCAACAGTCTTTTCCAAACTTGACCTCCGCTCAGGTTACCACCAACTTCTACTCCACCAAGACAGTCGATACATCACGATGTTCACAACCCACGTAGGGCTCTACTGGTATAAAAGACTGAACTTTGGCATCTCATCAGCCGCAGAGGTGTTTCAGAACACCATACGTGGAGCACTGGCAGGGCTGGCTTGGGAACCCTGAATGTAAGCAACGATATTCTGGTGCACGCTAAGTCAGAACGTGAATACCAGGAGTGGCTAGAGAAAGTACTGTCGAGGATCTAGTCCCCAGGCTTATCTCTTCATCATGAAAAATGCAAGTTTCTCAAGAACAAAATCAAGTTTTTGGTTTCATCTTCCATGAAGGAGGACTATCTGCCGACCCAGCAACGGTCAGAGACATCCGAGAAGCCAAGGCCCCATAGTCCATCTCAGAGGACAGGAGTTGCCTGGGGATGTTCACCTACTGTGGCCGCTTTATCGAAAACATGGCCACCTTATCCAAACCCCTGAAAAACCTAACAAAATAATCCACGGGATGGAGGTGGACACCCCTGGAACACACCTTGTTCGAGAACATCAAGGAGGCACTGTCAGATGAATGCATCCTAGCAATTTTTGACCCCCAAAAAGACACTGAGATCATCGTTGACACAAGCCCTTTTGGACTTGGTGCCATCCTCACCCAGACTAACAGAGACGCTCTCCATGCACCGTGGCATATGCCAGCTGAGCACTCTCTCCAACCGAGCAATTCCCAGATTGAGGGCGAAGCTCTGATGGTGCTGTGGGGATGTAACCATTTCCATGTATATATCTATGGAAAACCTGTGAAAGTAGTCACGGACCACAAACCCCTTTTACCCATTATGATGGGTCGGTCAGCCAACCCCCTGCCACGTATTGCAAAATGGTTGCTCACACTCCAAGAGTAAAACGTCGACCTCAAATACAGGCCCGGACAGAACAACGCCGTGGATTACCTATCCCGCCACCCCCAAGCGACAAACACAGCCCCCCGAGGAGGTCGCTGCAGCCGAGGAACACCTATGGCTAATCATAGAAAGCTCATCACCAACACGATGGACGTCGCCAAACTCAAGGCAGCATCGAGGCATGCGTGACACAATGGAGTCGGGACAATGGAAATCCACACTTGTGGACCTGGGTCCCAGAACACAAGAGGCAAAGAATACCATGGAACAATTATGGAAAGTGCAAAGTGAGCTAACGTTTATGGATGATGGCCTCCTCCTGAGAGGGCCCCACATAGTGATCCCTATGGAACTAACCAACAGAGTGATTGCCCTTGACCATCACGGTCACCAAGGGGCTGCCAAGACGGAGAGCTACCTCAGGGTCAAGGTCTAGTTCCCGGCACTTGAGTCGAAAGTAGAAGAATTCATTAGTGCCTGCAAGTGGTGCCAAGCAGCTGCTCCAAAAGGCAGAGAACCGTCCATCCAGTGCCTGCCTCGAAGCGAAGAGCCATGGGAAACCATTTGCATGGACTTTTGCTCCACACAAAGAGACTCACACTTCCTGGTCATGATAGACCAATGGTCCCGGTACCCTGAAGTAGAGCTCTACCAGAAGTAATACCAGTGATGGAGAAAATGTTTGCTACCCATGGATTCCCCAAGACGGTATGCTCGGACAGCAGCTCCCCATTTCAAAACCCTGGCCTGGAAGAGTTCTTAGCCAAGAGAAGAATTGAACACTGAAAACTCACACCTGTGTGGCCAAGTGTGAATGGCGAGGCAGAGCGCTTCATGCGCACAATCAACAAATGCTTTGACATAGCACATGGAGAAGGGGCATGTGAGAAATGAGCCATGTTTCAGTTTTTACTTGAGTATAGAACCCCTCACACTGCTCCACAGGAGTGGCCCCTGCAAAAGCCCTATTTCAGAGGTGCTCCCACACATTTCTACCTGAACTCGAGGGGAGAACTCCAGGAACAATAGACAATGAAAGCATGCGTGCCAGGAGGGAATCTGTGATCCAAAAGGAGAACATCAGGCGAGGCCTGCAAGAACATGATATAACGGTAGGAGACACAGTCGTGGTGAGAGCTTGCCACCCAGAAGGAAAGTTATCTCTCTCACATGAGCCCTCACCTCTCAAGGTAGTGCGGGTGCAAGGATTTCAAGTGACAGCGGCAGATGACCACGGACTAGTGACATGGAACTCTAATTTCTTTCGGAGGCTCTCAGGCCCAGCCCAGCTGCAAACAGACTGGTACGGGCAGAGAGTGGACAATGCATCCCACCCCTCTGAAATAAGTGACACGGAGGACGACAACCAGACCCAGAAAAGATGACAGAGCCAGCACTCCAGGGAGACAGACATCGCCCGGAATCCCCCCCAGCCGATGAGGCCGAAAGACGATATCCCGCCTGGGAACTGAGAAGGCCCCGGTGCGACTGAGAGACTATGGGCCTCATTACGACCTTGGCGCTAATGGGTTAACGGCGCCGTAAAAGGCTGCGGCGCCATTAACCCATTAGCGCCTTACTACGAGGTCCCTTTGCGGGACCTGACCTGAACGGCTGGTCTAGACCAGCCGTTAAAGTAGGGACCCGCAAAGGGACCTTGGTGCTAAGTACGGTACCGCAATTTGCGGTACCGTACTTAGCACCTTCCCCAGTCCCATTGATCCCTATGGGGCAAAAATGGGAATGGGGAAGGGCCAATGTTCCATGGGGAATTACCGCCCCACCAACCTTGGAATGGGGTGGTAATTCCCCATTGAACATTGGCGGACTCGTTACGATACCGGCACCAACCATGGTGCTAATAGTGCCATGGTTTAGCGCCAGTATTGTAATGAGGGCCTATGACCTGAGCACCTGAGACGTGTACACTCAAGGGACATAAAGCCTGGAGAATTACCCAAACCGGGGTTAACCGTGAGTTCCTCAACATGTATTTTCTGTTATGTGTTCTTTAAGTATGTGCCTTACCGTTGTTCATGACATGTTCTACAAGTCAATGTTTTGCTGTTATTAAAACGGGGAGGAGTATGGTATCACGTGAACCGCATGATGACGTGTGATGTCATCACGGCAGGAGTAAATAAAGAGGCTGGCTTTGTGCCCTTTCAGGCAGAGCGAAGCGGGGCCGGTGAAGTAAACAGAACTGCGTCTGTCATAATTTATGTGCTGCGCTGCACCACATGAGGCCCTTGCTCAGAGCTCCATAACACTTGAACTTGAAGCCGAATTCCAGTACTGGCTTAGCCTAAACATTGGTCCCTAAAGACTGGTAACTTCTGACATGGATGGGATTAAGGGCCACAGGGGGGTTGAGGACTGGCAAACTTTAACCTGGGGGGCAAGTATAATTTTCTGGCGCATGGTGCAGTGCAGTGGCACAGGCACACAATGCAGCAGCCCCAACTTCCAGGATAAGTACGCTCAATACCAACTTCTGCCCCTCCCACACATGCTCTAATATTCAGTGATAAAACCTTTATTTAGGGAGAGTTATGGTGATCAGATTTAATGCAACAAAACCCTTGAAATTCAGTACTCGGATTGGAAGTAAGCCCACCTTAACTCTGCTCCCCCATTGCACAGCGCATGACCAAAATGATGACCTCACAGATGACATCACTGATGGCATCACTAATAATGTCACACACGACATCATTGATGAAATCAATAATTATATCATATATAGCATTACTGATTATATAAGTTAGAATTATTTTGTTGCTCACTTTTGAATCGTATTGAATTTTTTTTGCACTTAACAATAATCACAACATGATATGGAACAATACAGTCACACACAAGTATCATATAATTACATGTGGAACATTAATTTGTAGTACTTATCAACTCACAAAATTGAAAAGAAAAATGTTTTTGGTTATACAACTCGTTGAAATTTCATATCTAACATTAGACAAATGGTTTGAAATCCACCTATTAGTAAGTGATTACAACACTTAATTGCAGGGAAAGTACTTGTTCCAGCTAAATAGGAATTTCAAAGATGAGTAGTAAAAAATAAGAATAGATAAAAGTAGAAACATAATTATTAGTAAGTGTTATAAAAATAGTCAATGTTCACACTTAAATGTACAATTCTCCTTACTGTAATATCGTTCCATGAACACATGTTTTCCTAGATGTTAAGGTTTATAAAAAAGGAATCTTATATCAAAGAAAATACGTACCCATGTGCAATGTGATAGAATAGAATCTATGCATTTAGAGTTTGGTTAGTATACAAAAAGAATCAGTTTCTTATACTACATAAATGTATACTGTATGTTACATTTAAAGAAACAAGGGCAGATTACAATGTACTATGAAATATGTACATATATGGTGGGCAACAAAGCAGAGCTGTCATTTTTCAGAATGTAATGAATCAACCCACTGATATCAGTTATGTCATGTTTGATCTAATTAGTGATTTCACTGGTAATGTCATCAGTGATGTCATCTGTTATGTCATCATTGTGGTCAGTCCCCTGCGTAACAGGGAGTGCAAAGTTAAGGTGGAATTGCTTCTAATTTGAGTGCTGAATTTCAAGGGTTTTTATGATCACGTTTAACTCCCTCTTAACAAAGGTTTTTTTTCACTGAATTTCAAAGATTTTGGGCCTCATTACATGGTAGGCGCTAAGGGATTACCGGCACCGGTAAGGTCACCGGTGCCGGCAATCCCTTAGCGCCCTACTACGAGGTCCCTCAGCGGGTCCCGTCCTTAACATCTGGTCTGCCCAGGCATTAAGGACGGGACCCGCTGAAGGACTTCAGAGCAAATAACGGTACTGCAAATTGCGGTACCGTTATTAGCTCCTTCCCCATTCCCATTGAGCCCTATGGGGGCTCAAATGGGAATGGGGAATGGTATTTGGAATGGGGACTTACCGGGTCCTCCAGGGTCGGAATGACCCGGTAAGTCCCCATACCGCCTACCCGGACCCTGTATGCGGTAAGGGAGTAGCCATGCCGCTAATAGCGGCATGGTTACCTCCTACCGTGTAATGAGACCCTTTGTTATACTATAGTTTATTTGCAGCCAACTAGCCATGGCATTCAGATGTGGCCAAGCTACATGTTGCACCAATAGGTTTCTTTGGGACCTACAGTCAGTGGCCAAGGACGCCACTGTGCATATTTCACCATTATGTTTCTTTGGAGCCCACTAGCCATGGCCTTCAGCCATGGTCAATGGCCACGGCCACCCGTCTACATATTGCACTGTTATGTTTCTTTGGGGTCCACTAGCCAAGCTCTTCGGCCATGGCCAGAGCCCCCGGCCGTGTGCCATGGCACTGTACATAGTGCACCAATAAGATTATTTGAGGCCCACTAGCCATGAACATTGGCCATGGTCACTGTACATGTTGCACCACTAGGCTTCTTTGGGACCCACTAGCCATGACCTTTGGCCATGGTCAGTGGCCACGGCCTTCAGCTGTGGCCACTGTACATGTTGCACCAATAGGTTCCTTTGGGCCCCCTAGCCATAGCCTTCGGCTGCAGCGACTGTACATATTGCAACAAGAGATTCTTTTGGGAATCACTAGCCATGGCCGTTGGCCATGGTCAGTGGCCACAGCCTTTGTCCACTGTACTTTTTGCACTAATAGGTTCCTTTGGGCCCTCTAACCATAGCCTTTGGCCATGGCCACTGTATGTTTTGCACCAATAGGTTCCTTAGGGCCCAACGATTCTTTTTTTGTCACTCTCTTCCGATTCACATGAGATTCCCCCATATTTTCCTGATAATGTCAATGAACTACACATACAGCAACAATGAAGTACCCATGACTTCGGTATTCCCCTGATCATGCGAAAATGCGTGAAAATAATAAACTCTGCCCTCACAGGTACTCACCAAGTACCTCCCTCCCCTTACCATGCCCCCCCACTCCCTCAGCCTCTTTTTCCCTCCCTGGCACTCTCCCATTACACCCTTTCACTCTTTGGTTTGTGTGACACATTTCATTTTCCAAGTGTGTCTTTGTAGCCATGGGAATCTCCTGAGATTCGACCTGTATTGCCCAACTAAACCCAAAATGTTCTAACTCTAACTGACTTCCCAGGCCACCCCCAACTCTCCAGTTTTGCATGGTATCCTCTTTTTCCCTCCCCTCATCCAGCCTGAGTAAATGTTATCTTTTTCCTCCATCAAATAGCTTTTTGAGCACATTTCCTTTCTGCATGCCTCAGGTATTACCGCAGTAATCGCTCGCATTTCTGGAATGCCTCTCTCCTGCAAAGCATCATGGTAGATATAGCTACTTTTTTTGGGAGCAGGGGCACCCCCTTCCTCGTCAAATATTTAAAAAACTCCTGGACGGAATAACCCCAAACCTGTCCCCTAAACTAAGTCAACGCTTCAAGCCCAAGTTGTGTCTTATTTGGTTCAAACCAGCAGTTCTTGCACTTTGACCTTACCAAATTTGGACTTTTTCTGTATGGGAAAATGAATGCAAGTAGGCAAAAACAGCATTTCCTTGCTTTCTTAATAACTTTTTTTCATTTTTTACGAATCTTTCCCAAAAAGTCCAGTCTGTGGGAGTGGGGCAAGGGCTTGCTAAACCTTTTGTTTGGAAAATATCAGCCATATCTGTCTTGCAAGTCAAAAGTTATCAGAAATAGAATTTTAAGATTTCCTATGAGTCAAGGCTATCACGTCAAGGTGGCGATAGTAGACATCATTGACATTACTTTTCTTTTGTGCCACATATCTTTCAGTTATGTTTGTAGTTTCTAACAGGCCCGGACCCGAGAAACTCACCCACATACCAAACATTGTCAAATGATTTCACTAGGATAATATAATTAGTGAAATTGGAAAGCTGGAACTGAAGCCCAGTTTTTTCCGTGTCCCAGTTGGCAATTTGACAGCAGTCTTCACCTCCTCCCATCCGAGCCCGCCTTTAGTTTTAGACAAATGTAAAGAGGTGGCAAAACAATAGTATTCAATAGAGCCGAGCCATAGCTGAACCAGGCAGTCTGGTGTCTCTCTCAGAGGTAAACATGTGTTGGCAAGGGGAAAGACCAATACTAGCTTCCTGCCTCCCCAACGCACAAAACACAAACCCCATTATGGGCCTGCTGTCTACCCTTCCAACCCATATACATAAGGCCCTCATTTGGCAACCTGCCTCCCCACCAGTACACATTACGTAAATCGATACAATTCTAATTATCTATGTAGTACCACTACAGATTATAAACCCATATGACTAATACATTCCCCACAGATAGTTAAGAAAAACAAGGCACAGTGATGCAAACTGATTTGCTCAGGATCACATAACGTATGAAGTGCGGAAGGTGGGGTTGTAAGTGCTGTCTTCCTGGTTATACAGTTTCCAATTTAGAGAACAGGGAAGACTATTTTCTCCTATTCCATCTTTAGTTTTAGAACCAACAAAGTGTTTTATGTAAAGATGTCATTCAATGGCAAACCTAGTACACCATCCAATTAATCCGACTTTAAAAATACCAATGTATCTACAAGAGAGACGACCCTTAAATATCATTATCCTAAAATGAAAACATTTGAAAGTACACACAATTGTACAGATTCAGATTATAATTATAATGAAAACACACTATCATTATAATCTTAGATTGTACAAAGTTGTTTACTTTTCAAGCACCAAGTCACATGAACAGTAATGGCATAATAGCTATTATGATGCCCGTTGATGGAGAAAAAATGAAAATGACCGAGAGGTGAGAGCAGGTAACCAGTGCAAACTATTTTGTCAAGCTGTAAAAGAGTAAAAAGGACAACATATGGTTTGAGCAAAGGACTGGTGGCAGCTGAGCAGGACAAGGAGGAGAGACGTGTGATATGGATGAGATGGTGGGTGTGGAGATTGGTGTAGAGACAAAACGGCAGGAGAGGTTAAATGGTGTCATGGTGTTGAACATTTTTGTGATATTAGATAAGTAGGAGAACAAGTCATCATCTGTGATGCAGTACAAAATGGACAACATTTGGGGACCAAGCATGGCCTGGGAGCTCATGGATAGGTTGTGAGAATATCAGATTAACACAACAAGAAGATTTAGCAGAGTCTAGAGTAGTGGTAAGAACAATGGGAGAGTAATTGTCGGAATCAAGGAGAGCAAGGGAGTGAGCTCTTTGCCAGCAAAGCAAACAAAGATGCATGATGGCCCTTAGCTGTAAGAGGGAAGGGAAAATCCACTGTTGAAGGTGAGGGCAAGAGAGAGTGAAAGAGAGAGCCGGGTAATGAAGTTTAAGGAGGGCTGGCCAAACTCCCTTGGACCCTGAGATGATAGTCAATGTAATTAGACTTGAATTTTCTTTTAATGGTGGATGGTGAGGAGAGTTGAAGGAGATGGAGATGGTGAAATAGATGCGTGAGGGGTCGGAAAGCGAGGGGTCAACAGAGGGAGCAAATGTGTGGAAACAGAAGATATAGTTAGTTGCAGAGGTTGTGGGTAGGGATGTTGTTAAGAATAACAATAGTGTGGTCAAAGAGAGTGGAGACAAGCTATACATGTTGAACCTTGGTCATGTCAGTGAGTTCAGGTCAACAATAATCACGGCAGAATCAAGATTCTCTAAAACATTAATTCATGTTGTCTTAATTCCCCTGTGGGGTCAGAAATCTGACTGGACACATGAGAGGAACCTATTGTACTTCAAATTCCTCCAGGCTGTTCAATGTTCTTGCACTTTATAATTTAATCTTGCTAACAAATGATAAGGTGTAGATAATTCTTTTCTGGATTACAAAAGCCTAATTTAAGGAACATGTTTCAAACACTCTAGATTTTCCACAAGTAGTCTGTCTAGCAGTAATCCAATTGAGAGCGCAAAGGTTTTATCTTATCCATCAATATTTTGAAATCTGAAATGCAAAAGCTTAACAAATTTCAAGCAAGGCTATTACATGTAGCAAGGTGGTGTTGTTAAGATTAAGAATGGCAAAGATGTGGGGTGGTTGTTCTGATTTCTTTTAATACAATTGTTAGTTTGAAAAAGCACCAACTACTCACACATATATTGGACAGTTCTTGGCTACTGTTGCTGCCAAAGTGATTTTGTTGTAACAACATACTGCAGTTTCTTATATATAATCAGATTTTGATTGAGGCTTGCTCTGTTCCCACTGTTATCTCATACTGTTAAATTATTTATGAATTTTCTTATGCTCAGAGTACAAGGTTGACTGCTATTTCTTTTAAAGAGAAGAGGTGTTCTGTATGCTTCTGGGGGGCATTTATATCCAAGCGTAGTTACAATTTCTTTGCAGAGTCAGTATTTCTGAGGACAATAGGTAAGATCCACCCAAGAAGAAGCGGGGGTGTAGGGCATGTTTTTAACAAATGCAAATTTCAAGCAGGGGACCACCAACATATTCACTTTGTCTTCCTCTTGACGAGCCACTTCCTCTTTCGTGGTGAAACACGTGTAGAGGAATTTATTATTATTTTAAGGAACACTTGCATCAAGTTTATTTTATTTTATTTTATTTATTTATAGAGCCACCTAACCTTGATGTATCTGGGTGCATATGTTTGATCAGTAGGCAGTGGTTACAAGAGCGGAACACTTGTGTTACATATAAAGTCAATTAGCTAGACAGAGGAAGAGTATACAATGTAGTTTAGGAAATAGTTAATATCATACAAATAGCAATAATGATATAGTTAATATGAAACATATAGCAATAGCTGCGAGCTACAAAAGCAGGGTATTCAACCAAGGGGCCTGTGTGAAGAGCCAAGCTTTTGCTTCTTTTCTGAACATCCAGAAGGAAGGATTGGCTCTAAGTACTGTGGGCATGGCTTTTCGGAGCTTAGCTGCTAGAACCAGAAAGCTAGAGCTGCCTGCTTTTTGTAGTTTATATTTAGGAATGTTGAGACAGTGTAGGTAGTTTGATGTGGTTGGTCTGGTAGATTGGTGCCTGGTGAATGCGTCAACCAGGTATTTTTGGGCGGTGTTGGAGAGGCATTTGTGCATGAGAACTAGAGTTCGAAGTGAGATTCTGTCTCGCACTGGTAGCCACTGTATATCACGTCTAATTGCTTAGACGTGGTTGTTGCAACGGATGTTAAGGGCAGATCTAAGTGCATTATTTTGGAGCACTTGTAGTTTGTTCAGGTTCTGTTTACTGGAGCCTGGGTATAAGGTGTTAAAATAGTCTAGCTTGGTGAGAATCAGGGCTCTGGCTAGGATAATGCAGCTAGTGGATGAGAGAAATGGTTTGCAAGCATTGATCAATTTAGACATGTATGCGGTAGCTGAAGCAGTTGCATTGACTTGCTTAGTGTGGGAAAGGGTGGAATCCAGGTATATACCTAGAATTTTGACCTCGCTTGAGACTTTGATAATATTCCCATCGATGTTGAAGGATTTGTAGAGGGTATCTAGCTTGTTTAGGTGGGACTGCAACCCTATGAGAAGAAGCTCGGTCTTATCATTCAGGCATAGGTCATGGGTAGCCATCCAAGCCTGGATGTGAAGATAGATATTGTTAATCGTTTTGGAATCTTTGTCGTAGCAAAGGGTACAAATAAATCAGTAGGTCACCAAACTACTGACCTCTGTGCTATCAATTTAATCTGCCATACACCCAACCAGAAAAACTATTTCTGGTGCAGCAACAATGCTCCACTTTTTCTTTGATTTTCAGGGGTTATTGGGCAGACCCAATACTTGGAGTTGAATGTCTGTGACAGCGACACCCAAATAAGCAAATATTTGTTTGCAATAGGGTTGAATTATGCCTGCATTAGTCTAACTATCAGAATCAGCCGAACCAAACCATGGCAAAATAATCTCACCCAACTTCGACTTACTTTTTTAAATTAATCAATATCACTGCCCCTGCATATAGGGCAGCAACCCATTAACAGTAAGATGGCAACACGTTTTCAATCTAGGGTTGCAGAGGCTGAGGACCTCTTTCTGA
This sequence comes from Ambystoma mexicanum, assembly GCF_040938575.1. NCBI lineage: Eukaryota > Metazoa > Chordata > Amphibia > Caudata > Ambystomatidae > Ambystoma > Ambystoma mexicanum. The sequence continues at coordinate 140,118,410 of NC_090928.1, forward strand.
GGCACAGAACAGAAATAAACAGAACTGACACAGCACAGTCACCTGTCTCATTGAGAAAACTATTTGAACAATTAGAAACATTATCTACAAAAAAACTTTCCAAATGGTGGGAAATCAAAACAATGAAAATGTATCTGGAGATATGACGTATTCCCTGAGGATTTAGAATTTGCATTTTTCCATCATTTGATGAAGAAAATAAATTAGCACTCAATGACTGGGAGATAATGCTCACAAATACATCTAAAGAAATGATGACTAGAATAATCAATCAGTCCTCTAAAACACATGCAGATACCATGACAGAAATTGCTATCATAAAAGAACAGATAGAAAACTTGAATCTACCAGAAGTAAACTTTAAAAATTACCAAATTGTTGATGACTACCAGGCGAAATTCACCACAGAACTCAAATACAAAAAACAGAAGAAGTTTGTAAGAGACAAAAATGACTATACAAACAAACAGATTTATACTTTTCAGAAAAAAAAAACATCCAGTGTATTAACACCAAGAAAAGTCATCACATCACATCATAACCCTTGTCTTCAGAGGTAGACTAAGCAAGTTATAGCAATACAGATCAAGAAGTCACCATAAAAACAACCACCTCAAATACAGATTGTTCTTGTTTAGAAGAAATCAGAAGGTACAAAAAGAAGGTACAAAAAGAAGGTACAAAAAGAGTACCAGATACAGGCATTCCCAGAGAGATACCTATCACACAAGCAAGAATACCCAGCTAAACCCAAGTACTTTTAATTCTACAAGACCCACAAAAGAGGGAAGAGAGGCAGCATTAAGAAACCAAAACGCAGAACCACCAGGAATGAAAACAAGATCCCAACAAAAAAACACAGGATGCAACAAATAAACCTATTCATGAAACTCTCTAATCTAATTAGGAGTGAATACCTTCAGTCAGCATTGAATAAAGGGCTCTCATTTAGCCCAACAAATTAATTTGACTATTTCCAATTTGACATTTATAAATTCTGCAAAAGATTCAGACTCAAGAATTTTTGTAACAATACCAAAAAAAACAACAAAAGAGGACATTGTACCTACCCCTTCGAACCTAACTGTGGAAATGTCTGAAGCAACAGTAAGCTTATTATGCATCGAAGGGGTGGAAGTGTATTATACGCTTGAAAGTTTTACGAGAGAGCAGAATATATCTTTCAACCTAGCAGAGGAAACAACCTTTAATCCTCACCCTTCCTTTGTACCAACTTTACCACCAGACAACACAGTGGATCTCTTTAATAGAGCAGTAATAGAGGATTTAAGAATAATCTACCTTAAAAATCAGAAATTTGACAGTGAGAGAGAAGCCTTAACAATCCTGGAAGAGAATCCTGACTATATTGTCAAAGCTGCAAACAAGGGCAGTAAAATAGTAATTATAAACAAGACAGACTACATAAGAGAAGCACAACACCAACTGAATGATAAAAATTGCCACAAAAACTTGACAACAAACCCTCTCCCAGACTTGTTAAGACAATGGAGATCAATGAGTAAAAACTGGTGCGACCTGGGTCTTCTGAATGAAGATGAGTATTTTTTCATGAACATCGAATTTCCAACAATGGCGACAATATACTTTATACTGAAAATTCATAAACATGTCACCCGTTTCACACCAGGCAGACCCATCATTAATGGAATTGGCTCATTGACACTGTTAACAATGGTAAGCAGCTGCCACATAGCAGCGCCTTGCCCCTCAAATTGGACCCACATGGGATTTTCCGCCTGGAACCCTTACTCTATACTCTGTCTTTCCCCTCTCCTCTTTCAGTAATCACTACTTGGACCTTGGAAAACGGCAAAGAACACGGCCTGGTTTGCCGGCAGCAGACTCCATACCCTTCAACACACCAAGCACAGGGCACTTACCAACCCACAAGCCCATAAGGTATGCTGAACTTTCAGCCCTTTGTTTAGCCATGCTTTCTACAAACAGCAGCTTGTTTGTAACTGGCTAACCCCCCTTTATTTTGCCCAGCTCCACGATCCATTCTGGGGTTTCACCATGTTAGAGGACGTCCCCACTTGCCAACTACCTGCATCTTCTCGATAAGGCACGCCTGTGCCACTGAATTCGACCAACACGACCTAAGGGCACCTCCAGCTACCGCCCTCCCCCTAGGACTTACAACATGTCAGTGTCCGCCTAGTTCCAATGTTACAAGCCAGACCCTGGATGGTTTTTCCAGAAATGTTAACAAATATACTTTGTCCTGCATCAGCCCTCCAGCTATGCAGCAGAAATTTTTTATGGTGCACATTTACTTTTTGAGACACAGGCTTAGGGTGTAATTCATAGAATTCAGCGCACAAGTGGCACACGCAGCTGGCGAACAATGTGCGCGTGCTGCAGTCTGCTCCAGCCGCGTGCGCCAAATTCCATTTCCGCGCACAGCGTATTCATGGATTAAACATCCATAACCAGCCGTGGAGCAGAGTGGCGCAGCGACCCTGCAGCAGTGCCAGTTATGCCCCCAAACCCTCCCCATGCGCCATGAACAGCGCACTAATCCCGTACAAGGCGCACAGGCCAGTGGACCAGCATACAGCCCCCCAACCACGAATACGCCTGTAAAACTCCCCGTGCACCCCTCCGAATACACGTACCCCGCTGCACAGGGAGAATCACACGCGATTGGACCTGTGCGAGCGGGGTACGTGTATTTCGGGGGTGCGCAGGGAGAATCACACGCAATTGGCCCTGTGCGAGCGGGGTACGTGTTTTTCGGGGGTGTGCGGGGAGAATCACACGCGATAGGCCCTGTGCGAGCAGGGTACATGTATTTCGGGGGTGCACGGGAAGTTTTACCCGCGATTGGCCTTGTGCGAGCGGGGTATGTGTATTTCGGGGGTGCGTGGGACGTTATAACCCGCGATTGGCCTTGTGCGACCGGGGTACATGTATTACGGGGGTGCGCAGGGAGAATCACACTTGATAGGCCCTGTGCGAGCGGGGTACGTGTATTTCCGGCATGCGTGGGAAGTTTTACACGCAATTGGCCCTGTGCGAGCGGGGTACATTTATTTCGGGGGTGCACGGGGAGAATCACACGTGATTGGCCCTGTGCGAGCGGGGTATGTGTATTTCGCGGGTGTGCAGGAAGTTTTACCTACGATTGGCTTTGTGTGAGTGGGGTACGTGTATTTTGGGGTGCGTGGGACGTTTTACCCGTGATTTTCCTTGTGCGAGCAGGGTACGTGTATTTCAGGGGTGCGTGGGAAGTTTTACACGCGATTGGTCCTGTGCGAGCGGGGTATGTGTATTTCGGGGGTGCGCGGGAAGTTTTACACGCGATTGGCCCTGTGCGAGCGGGTACATGTATTTCGGGTGTGCCCCAATGAATTGGCAGTGTGTGTCCTCCCAGGTGTGCCCCCTCCCCCCTCCCCAGGGCCTGAAGGCAGACCACAACACAGGGGAACACACTGCACCCCTTGCCATGCCCCACAGGCAGCCCTTCCACACTGGCGAAGCCTCCCAGCCAGCCCACATGTCACCACGCACAAGTGAGCACTGACACATGTCCCCCAGGGCCCCCATCCACCCACCATTGAGGGTCAGGCCCGACTCATGTCCCCCAGCACCCTGAACCACCGAGCATTGAGGGTCAGGCCCCAACTCATGTCCCCCAGCACCCCCATCCACCCAGCATTGACGGGTACCTGCCAGCAGGCCCCGAGTCATGTCCCTCAGCACCCCCATCCACCCAGCATTGAGGGTCAGGCCCCGGCTCATGTCCCCCAGCACCCCCATCTACCCAGCATTGACGGGCACCTGCTAGCAGGCCCCGACTCATGTCCCCCAGCAGCCCCATCCACCCAGCATTGACAGGCACCTGCCAGCAGGCCCCAACTCATGTCCCCCAGCACCCCCATCCACCCAGCATTGAGGGTCAGGCCCCGACTCATGTCCCCCAGCACCCACATCCACCCAGCATTGAGGGTCAGGCCCCGACTCATGTCCCCCAGCACCCCCATCCACCCAGCATTGACGGGCACCTGCCAGCAGAACCCGACTCATGTCCCCCAGCACCCCCATCCACCCACCATTGAGGGTCAGGCCCCGACTCATGTCCCCCAGCACCCACATCCACCCAGCATTGAGGGTCAGGCCCCAACTCATGTCCTACAGCACCCCCATCCACCCAGCATTGACGGGCACCTGCCAGCAGGCCCAGACTCATGTCCCCCAGCACCCCATCCACCCAGCATTGCGGGTCAGGCCCCGACTCATGTCCCCCAGCACCCCCATCCACCCAGCATTGACGGGCACCTGCCAGCAGGCCCCGACTCATGTCCCCCAGCACCCCCATCCACCCAGCATTGACGGGCACCTGCCAGCAGGCCCCGACTCATGTCCCCCAGCACCCCCATCCACCCAGCATTGAGGGTCAGGCCCCGACTCATTTCCCCCAGCACCCCCATCCACCCAGCATTGTGGGTCAGGCCCCGACCCATGTCCCCCAGCACCCCCATCCACCCAGCATTGAGGGTCAGGCCCCGACTCATGTCCCGCAGCACCCCCATCCACCCAGCATTGACGGGCACCTGCCAGCAGGCCCCGACTCATGTCCCCCAGCACCCTCATCCATCCAGCATTGAGGGTCAGGCCCCAACTCATGTCCCCCAGCACCCACATCCACCCAGCATTGAGGGCCAGGCCCCGACTCATGTCCCCCAGCACCCCCATCCACCCAGCATTGAGGGTCAGGCCCGACTCATGTCCCCCAGCACCCACATCCACCCAGCATTGAGGGTCAGGCCCCGACTCAGGTCCCCACCCAACATGTCATGAAGATGCACATTCATGGGCCTCATGTCCACCAAAATCCCACTGCATGCCACCCCAGTCTTTAGACACAATCAAGTTTCCCATCCACCCCAAACTGAAAGGCCTATTACTTGTCACTAACCAAAAGTCAAATATGCACATCAACACATGTCCGTCACACACACACACGGGGTGCGAGTGATTGTGTAAACCCACATTGTGACATGCAGTAAACCAAAGAGCAAATACCACACATGGAAGTAAGAAATCAAAATGTATTGTGCACAAAAATAATAAAAATTATTCAAAGTATGTTAATAATCATAAACAAGAAAAAAAGGCATGTCCAAAACAAATAAAATAATAATGATGACACAATCCAAATGAATCCAAAATAAAGTTTGTCAAAAATCCTTGTCCACCAAAGTAAATCCAAAGGAAACCAAAATCCCCAAAATCCATTGATCCATGGTGAGGGTAAATGATGTAAGAAAAAAAATCCACTGTCCAGCTATGTACAAATATTGCAACACGGGTCTATGAGCCCAACAAATGAAATGAAACCTATAAACAAAACCCTACCTAATTTACAACTATATACAAAAATGTGGGGCATTGTCCAAGCATCCCAAAATAAAAAAAAGAAAGGAAACCTATCACTAACTAACTATATACAATGGCGGCGGGCAAGTCCTGCGGCTCAATCTGTGATGTTGCGGGCCAGGGCATCATCGAACTCCATGTCTATCTCCTGGAGGCGGGACTCTGTCCTGGCCCCGAGGTCTCGCAGGGATGTTACTCATGGCCTGTTCCAACTCCCTGCAAGTTGCCTCGAGGCATTCAGCCCGCCTCAAAGCCCAACGCATGGAGAACTCTGCCCCGACCATGGTGAGCCGCGCCTCTTCCGCCTGCCGCGCTCCGCATCTATACGCTGGCCCAACCGCAGCCACACGGAAGACACTTCTATTCCAGGGTTCTCCTGCCTTCTGGCCGATGCCTGCCCCTCTGATGTTGATGGCCCCGAGCCATCATCGCTCCCACCTAGAGCCTGCTGCTGTCCATGTGCCCTGTCCGATGATGCCTGTACATCCTCCATCTGCTGGTCTCCAGTTGTTGGGGTGTCCACCCCTGCTGGACCGCTGACTCCCGACTGTGACAGGGATGGGATCTCCACCAATCTGACTTTGTTGGTCGGTCCATGTCCATAGGGGGCCCTGGTGGAATCTGGGCCGGAAGACGGCAGGGAGAACGACTGGCGCATAGTCTCCACAGAGGAGGAGAGGTCCGCCAGAGTGCGCGACACATGTAGGAATCCACCGACCAGGGCCCCTCCCAACAGTGCCACTTTGCCACGCAGCTCTTCGTGATGGCGTGCATGCTCCCCCCAGGAAGCACGCACGTCATCACAAATGTCATGCGTGTGCAACGCGACGCCAATCAGGACGGAGCCCATACGGTCATGGGACTCCTCGTCCGCAGGTAGTAGCAAGCCAGATTACGTGGGCCTCCCCCCTACCTGCGGACGGGCCTGGGACGGGGCATCCCTGTTGGAGCATGGTGGTGCAGTCACAGGGTCAGGGACAGCGACATGCACAGGCCCCTCCGCGGTTACCTGTGCTGCCTCCTGACCCTGGCCCTGGACTGCACCACTTGCACCAGTGGTACTTCCCCCACCAGGCCCCATGTGCGGCTCAGTAGCGGGCTCCTCCTCCTCTGTGGAGACCACCAACCTGGAGGTCTCTGCACCGTCTTCTGCCATTGCAAGCCCCTGTGGGGGCTCACCCGGCCCTTCCGCTACAGCCGTAGTGGCAGACGCGGCACCAGTCCCCTCGCTCCCGGATGATGGCAATTCCTGGGAGGGTGGCTGGGACTTGCGCCGCCTATCGGTGGAGGCATCCCCGCCGCTTGGCTCCACAGCGCCATCTCCGCCATCTTCTTCACTCGACGCTGCATAGAGGGAGACATAGAACACAAGCATCAGGGCACCGTATAATAGTCCTCTAGACAGGAAGCAATAACACATGAGTGGCACTGTCAAACGTCACTTCCATCCTGTCCCTCCAGAACACATGGGTCAATGCACGCAACACACATGCAGAAACAGGCACGGCGCATGCAATCAACATCAGCATTCATGTACAAGGCCCTCCATGGACATAAATGTTGCCTTCAAACTCACATGCATCATGGCTCATTCTGATCCCATGCACACACATCACTGGAGGGTCATGCATCATGGCTCGTACACCACAGACACAGTGGATACAACGGTGACCAGACTGCATGAGTGAATCTACACATCGTCATGGACATGTGTCATGCATCCATGGTGTTTCAAAGTCACTCACACGCTTCTCAGGCACACAGACATGCACACTATACATGTACATGAGAGCAGCACCCATCTCTCACCCCCCACCCCCCACCCAAGTCCAAGAACAGGGACTGGCATGCATTCATGTGTGCATTCCGCATGCAGCTCCCCATGTCTCATTGGAACACATGCACCATCCATGTGGTTCACGCATTACTGGTCTCACATGCATTACTATGATGTCCCGGCCCACACACATCCATACATGGCCTATGTTACACATACAGACAAGTAGCTGACTACCAGCACACTGCAACATGCCCTGTTTCACACAGCAATGCATGGCCACTTATCGCTCGACTCCAGACGGTCTTCCTCCGAAGGATCTGGGTGTGGAGCGCTGTGCTTAGGTGTTCCAGGGCCCTCATCTGGATGTTGCTCAGGTGGACTTGGCACCCCTCTGCATCCTCTGCCTTCACGAGGCGCCAGGCCTTGTTGAGGGTCCTGGACCTGAGGTCCTCCCAGCGCTTCCGGACGTGCTTGATGTCGCGGGTTGCCACCCCCTCTGCGTTGATGGCAACCACGACGTCCTCCCAGATCCTCTCCCGTCCTTCCTTGTCGGCGCACAATGGTGTGAAGAGGGCATCATAATGCCCCAGGACATGCTCCACCAGGACACCAACTTCCTTCTCACTGAAGCTGGTGGCCCTCTGCCTCTCTGGCTGGGGGTCGCCAGTCGTCTCAGATGCTGTTTGCCCCGACATGGCGACCCCCGAAGGAGGCGTGGGTGGGCAACTGGGTCCTGGGGCTGGGCTGTGGAGCAATGGTATCCCAGTCGGGAGTCTTCTGTTCCAGCAGGGGTGGACACAGCAACTGGACCCCTGCAGATGGCTGACGTGCAGGCACCAAATAGCAGGGCATGTGGGCAGCAGGCAGGCAGCAGCAGATGGCAGGTGGGAGCATGCTCGGGGCTCTTGGGGGCAGGAAAATGGCCTTTTGGGCAGGAGCATGGTCTTCCGTGTGTTTTCGCGTGGCCAGCTTGATACGGAGTGATTTGGCACGTGAAAAAAGTGCACGTCAGCGTGTAATTCGAGGAAAGGCCCTTAGCGCGTAAGCGCATCTGTGATGTAGAGCGCACAGGCGTTTCCCTCAACACGGGTGCATAGTGGATCAGCACGTGAAAAAACCACACATCCATGTGTGAATGCGTGTAATTCGAGGAAAGGGTCTAAGCGCGTAAGTAACGTGACGCGCGCTGGCGTTTCCCTCAGCACAGGTTAAAGGTGAGCGGGGCCAGAAGTTCGCTGTACGTGCCTTTCGTGGAGACCGACGTGTGTGTTGCTACTTCTTGTTGTTTCGCGCGCCATCACAACTTCACAGCGGATCAAGGACGTATTTCTTCTTTTGGCGGGGGTATTGGCTACGCATGTTTTTCATCATCGCGCTAGTCTGACGGTGAGTCGCGCATGCTATTTTTACCACTGCGGGTGCCCCTGTGTATCGCGTACCCGTTTTCGAGGTCATAGTAGCCTGCATGTCCCACTCGTACGTGTTTTTCGTGTTCCTGGGTGCCACTGCGTACTGCAGGAGGTTAATTCCATGCACATAGGCTGCGGGGGTTGCGTGCACAGTTTTACTGCAGTTTTGGGGTACCTGAGCATTGCGTGACCCATCACTTCATCACCGGGGTCACATACAGCCTTGCAGGTGCAGGGGTGCTGTTAACATCTTGCATCCCACCCCCCTTCACTCCAATTGCCCAGGACAATTGTGATGTACACCTCCCATTGGCACTTCTCCATCTGTGCCGGCACTACTCCATCTGTGCCATGGTTGGGAGGCCACCAAAGGTGAGGGGCACCTCAGCTGGGTGTACTCCTTGTGGCGGGCGTGGTCAGGGACGTGGCCAGGGTGACCAGGGAGTAGGGGGACTCCAGGGTGGCCGCAGAGGGGGAAGAGGCAGGGGTGCGCCACTTGGGCACGATGTTGTGCCATGTGTCGGTGCAGTCATACGACCACCCCCGGTGGTTCCGGGAGATGCAGCTTCTGTATCTGGCACTGGCGACCCATGCGACCCTGCAGTCCATTTCATCAACTGCCACGGGCCCAAGGGTAGTGGTAGCTGCAGGTGCAGCTGTGGACACCACCACTCAGGCTCGGGGTCTGCCAGCGCAGGCTGCGTTGGCACTTGAAAGAGTCCATGGAAGATTTCCAACAGGGCAGGAGGCAAACCGTAGGTGCACGCAGGGCTGCCCTGACCGAGACACGTGTCTCTGGGGTAGTAATGTCATCTGCTGCCCCGACCAGCCGGGTGTTGGCAAGTGCAGGGGCAGATGCAGCCAACAAAACCCAGGTTGTGAGTCTACCAACCAGGACAGTCACGGTCAATGACCCTGCCACAGCGGATTTTGCTGCGCAGGGTCCATTAGAGGGCACCCACCTGCCACTGACGCAAGTTAGGCCTTTGGTCGTCCCTCCACCTGTCACTCCCTTGGCTCAATCCACCGGTGCCACTGGCCATACTGATCAGGGCAGCATTTGCCAGCCAGGGTCTGCGCCACAATCCAAGAGGAGGAAGGTTGCACCTGCAGCACAGGCTGGGACCACACACACAGCCACGACCTCCTGCATGTCGAGGAAGAAGCCTTTCTGAAAGCAGGAACTGGACTTCCTCGTGGACTACGTGCGGGACCACAGCCGTGACATGCTAGTGGGGCCTAATTGTCAAACTACGGCTGCCCACCGTGATACCCACTGGAAGCAAGTTGCGGAACATGTGAGTGCATTCGTCCATGAGGTGCGCATGGCGCAAGAGTGCAGAAAGCGTTGGAATGACCTCAAACGCAGCGCTAAGGCTAAGCGTGCCTCAAATTACAACTTGACTCTGGTGCCTGGCAGTGGGCCGGCACCTCAGGAGGAAGACATCACTCCGCACGAGTCACTCGTTGCCGAGTTCATACCACCTGAATCGGTCGAAGGAGTGGGAGAGATGCCGGACTTTGATGCCCAGTCCAGTGAGTGTTGCTGCGTGTTTGGCGAGGACATCTGTGTTTTACTTGTGTGATGTGTTGTGCATGACTTCCACTACATGTCATGTGTACATGGTTCTGATGTGCAAGTAATGCAATGCTTCACTGATGCATGGCTGCTCTGCAGGATGGTGGACATGTGGAGGAGACAGGGACTCTCCGCATCACCACTATTGCACCCTACTCACATGCTGGTCACCAGGATGCCCCTCCGGTCCATGTTCCAGCTCACTGGCCCTTCTGCATGTAGCCTGGGGTGACCTTCCTCTCAGCCCTGGGACTATGTCATAGCATGACTGATGTGCATGTGTCCTCTGCCTGCATGCGGGTACTCCATGTAGGCATGTTCCCTTGCCCCTCCAACCCCCTCTGCACCCCAATTTCACCTTTGCACTGGTCTGCATCAATTTTGCCGTAAAGTACTTGCCTGTTCATGCGTCCTATGTACATGCTAACTTCCACCAGCCAACCTGCCAGACATATGCTGTGTGGTAGATCCTTTGTACTTGATGCAGGGTGTCTCACTTGGACTGTGCAGATTTTAGATGCTCCGCAGGGACATGAGTGCCCATTCATGCTCCATGTGCATTCCATGCATGCTCCTATGTGCCCTTGACTGGATGATCATTGTAGTACGTGTCCAGGGTGACCTACATTGCATGGCATTTCATCAGCCTTCCCATGGCCACTGTGGCTCAGTCCTGTGTCCCACACATGTTTAGGGTGTGACAGTCTGTGTGGGTCACAGGCCTCAGCCTGTTTCATGCCCAATGACTCTGTCCAACTGGTGTAGTGTCTTCTTCACATGTGAGTGTACTCCTGAAGTTTCATCATGTGTCCTGCTTACTGTCCCATCATCATCTGCTGTGTCGTCACTTGACTCAGATGATGCAATTGATGCTAGTCAACATTGTCTGTCAATACACAGGTCTATGGTCATCCTTTTGATACCATGCAAGGCATCCCTGCATTTCCACTTAGGGGGAGGGGTGGTTTGCTTGTAGCCATGCTACCCATTGCATGCACATTGCACGTGATGCCTGAAGTTGACCTTGCACTGCCTACCCATTTTCTGATACACATCATGAAGTACTTGTACATGTAGATAGTGAGTAACGTACAAATTTGCTGCACTATATCAAACCACTTCTGAGCGGTATAACACCCTTCTACATGCCTAATCACAGAAGCAATGTCAAGTTTACCCAGCATGCATGGCAGGTTCTCTTTTGTGTGTGACATGTCTGCTTGATGTGTTTGGTGTCTGTGGGATGTCTATGTGTGTGTGTGTTGTGTGCTTCTAACATGTGTAGTGACCTTTTTTCTCTCTACTTTTCAGATGATGACGCAATGGAGCCAGAGGATGGTGTTGTCATGCCAGGCACAGGGTTGTTATCACTACAGCAACCCGGCACAAGTGGGGGTCGTGGGGTGGTAGGCCACAAAAACCCACATGTGCTACCTTGTCTTTGGCTGGCAATGAATCCAGCCCCGATGACCACTCTGACGTCCATGTCGAGTTGGATGTGCATCAGGTCCATATGTCAGGGGTGAGTGATTCTGATGTGGACATTCCTCTGTCTGCGACACCTGCACTGAGGGGTCAGACAGTGGTGGAACCTCCGCCTGTGGTGGATCGGGACGCAGGGTCACCCTCCACACCAGTCGCTGATGTTCCTGGGCCATCACGTCGACAGGGGCATGTAGTCGTGCAGACGCGGGCGGTGCCAACCCAACGAGGACACCCGGTCCTTGGGTCCCGCAGGTGTCAAGCCCAGCAACGCGGTGGCCGTGCGCAACTGCGGTATACTGAGTGGGAGCAAGACATGACTGCCAATTCTGAATGCCAGGGGGCAGCAATGGAGAACATCGCTCTGGAGCATGGAGCGTGTGGCCCAATCCATGCTCCCCCCTGCTAGGCAGGTGCTTCTCCAGCAGCGGGCGGCACGGTCCACGGCTCGCTCGCTCAGGCTGGGCATGGCGGCCTCAGACACGGTACGCCAGGCTGAAATGTTGTCTCTGCATCAAGCAATTGCTGCTCACGCAGAGGCACACATGGAGGCCCTGAGGGCTGAATATGAGTCCCTCAGATCCACTCTGGGTGTCCTCTTGATGTCCCAGAGGAAGCGGTCAGAGGAGAGGTTTGAGCAGCTTGAGCGTACCATCTCGGCTGAGCTACGTGCTTGCCGGGAGGTGCATCAGTTGTCCAGCCAGGCCTTGTAGGAAGAACTCCGTTTTACACGTGTTACCTTGCGAGAGGAAGCACGCGTATCACGGGAGGTTCTGCATGCAGACCTACGTGTCATCGCTGCACAGAACCAGGCTCACCCATCCGGCAGACTTGCTGCCGATGAGGGGCAAGCTGCGGCTAGGCGTGGTCAGGCTCCTGTGTGAAGAGCCAGACTCGGACGACGAAGTATCTCCCACATAGGTTGGGATGTGCAGGCGTTGAGCCCATGGAGGTTTTTTTTTCCTCAACATCATCGCATGTGGGTGTTGAGCAGCACCCTGTACCTCCCCCCTCCTGGGTGCCTCCCCCCCCGGGTCGTATGTGGCCATTTTTGATTTTTCTTTTAGTTTAGTTAGTTAACTTTCAATTTGATAGTTTAATTAGGTAATGTAGGTTTTTCATAGTTAGTCTAATTAGTTAATATAGTTTTAAATTGCTTGTCTATTGTGCTTTCATGTGAAAGCATCCACTGTCTGTTCCAGCTGGTCCCTTCAAGCTTGTCTCATGTATGTGTTTGCAGCATGGGGTCCTGACTCACATATGCCACTCCTGCTTCCCTTATCCATGGTCTCGCAAGGATGGTTCGGTGTTATAGCCAATTACACAAGGGCTTTGGACTGTCATATCTGTGGCATGTCTGCTGCTGTACTGCTTGTGTTGATGCCCCTAGTGGGGATGATAGAGGTGATATTGACCACAGTTCTTCCGTTGATAGATGGGTGGTTTCATGATTCATGTGCACATTAATTGCTATACATTGTGTAGTATGTTTCTTATCTTTACTGTACATGTGCGTGATGCAATTCATGCTGTAGACAGTGGCTAACACACTTTGCCTGTGAAAATCGCACTGATGGAGTGATTTCTGATGTACGTCTCTGACATGGTCCAGTCATGACATGCCTGAGGAGACACGCACAGGGAAATTTCAAGCATTAATCATGTGTTTTCTGCCCGTTCTGCAGGGGGATAAGCCTCCAGACCACCTTTCCCAGCAGACATGGCCCATTGGACGTCTGGAAGCTGGCCACGTTCAGTGGTGCAGACATGCGCATGTGTGCGCAGGCAGAGCCACAGGGATTGCGCTCATACATCCTAAAGAAGCTGACGTGTTTCAAGGAACTCCAGGCAAGGTGAGCAGCACAAGGGGGCCACACCGCAGCCAACTTTCCACCAGGCCAGTTGCACATGCATGCTAAGTAGCACCACTGACGGTGAGCTTGGACAGATATTGGTGTTGAAGCGCACAGTACAGCTAAGATGCGTTGGTGGACTAATGGCAAGTTGATGGGAAAGTTGTGACGGGCACATGCAGGGGCAGTGGCACATATCCTACGGTCCACCATGGTCCATTGAGGCAGTTGTATTAGCCATGTAGCGTTCCAAGACAGGGAAAGAAGCAGCTCACAGGGACAGAGAGCAAGGGACAGACTCGTGTGCAGTGCATTTCATTTTCATGTTGAAATCGCCCTATGCACTACTTACTTTATTTGGGTTATGCTGGAACACGACTTGTACTGAAGTCGTACCTTGCTAAATGAGTCTGGCTGCTTACCCAGGGAACATTGGATGTTGTGTGAATCTTGACACATTGGTCTTCCATTTGCCACACATCCACCGGCGCCTGACTTACTGCATTGACTGTGTATGAACCATTACGGGGGTAATCTTACGTATGGGTACGAAGCACCACACCAGATAGTTTGTTTGTAGAGTATTTTGTTATTTTGGGGCATGCATGGTGGTGTGTGTGTGTTATGGGCACGCACAGATTAGTGACTCTGGCTCTCTTTGCAGCATTGAACTGCTCATGTTACCAGACCCTCAGAGTGCACAGGCAGAAGGCCAGCACTCACCCCAGAGATAAGTTTCTCTTTGACTTCCATTTGAGTAATTTGGTACTATGTGCATGATGTACACATTTGGTCTGATTGTGTATGTGTTAATGTGATTATTATATTTTTGTACATTCCCTACTTTCCCTTGTCAATCCTACTCCCCTCTCCTGCCCCTCATTCCGGTTATCCAGTATACCAATGCCTGTGCTGACTGCATATCCCTGACCCTCCTTCCCCACCAGGGTCTCAGAGGCCTGTGTGAGTTTGACCTTGCAGGCACCCAGACCACGGTGGGGGTGGTTGGTTCGTGCCACTCCTGCGCCTGTACAAGGGAGCTGTGACAGTACACATCAGTTTGTGGTGCATCATTGTATATTATGTACCAAACATGGTACACATCCTGTTGTGACATTGTTTTACTGTGCTACCTTGGTTGTTCCATCATTGTGCTGGTACTTGTGCTTTGTGATGTACTGCTACTTCAAGTCATCTACTGGAGACTTTTCTGGTTTATTTTGCTGCCTGCAGGCTTTTGCTTGGCTTGTGTGTTTGCCTGCTTTGGGTTCTCTTTGATTTGGTGTTTTTGCAAGTCAAGGTGGCCTCTGAGGGTGTTGGACACTTTTTACATGCAAGGTGAAAGATGGAGACAAAAGGGAAGGGTGATCCTGTGGCCAGGTAGACTTCAAGGATGAATGCTACATACCCCATGTGCAGTTGTTCAGTGGGTCATGGTGATATGTGTGGGGGGGGTTATTTTGTTGTTGGATAGTTGCCTTGCCCCACAGTGTGATGGGCACCCTGACATTGTAATTGTGGTATCCTATGTACATGATATATTCTGCTGATCAATGGCTGTTCATGTGTTGTGTTTACCTTTCAGGTGTGAGGGTATTGTTGTGGTTTGACATGCTGGGGTGTACACATGGGCAATGTTCACATGTGATGAGGACACTGATGGTCACTTGATTGCACATGCATGTATTGAGTGCATGTCCCTACTGACACAACACTCGCACTATGATCCACAACATGTACAACCAGCCTTCCATGTCCACATGTGCACTCAGTTTGCCTTCTGGGGCCCACTGTGTCTCTGCAGCACATGATCTATGACCATTTGTGGATCCTGTACATGCGTGATTTGTTTTTTTACTTTAGTTTGTCGTTTTCATGTGATGCTCAGGGTGTGCGTCACACAGAATGGCTGGTCACTATGCTGTGTGCTGAGTAGTGTGTTGCAGGAGATGGACACAGCACACGTATTATGCAGTGTTGATTTTGCCGTGCACAATGTGCATGTAAACAGGCATTCATTGTTATGTTCAAGCTACAACTGTTGGTATGCATTTGGGTATGACTTGCTTTGTGTGGGAGGTTGTTGGTCAGTCATTTCATCTGATTCCATTTCAGGCATCATTGTCTGACGCCACTTTGCATTTTTCACATGTCAATGTGTACATTATTGTTACTGTGTTGGTGTTTTGCTATTGCTTGCCATGTCATGTTGTGGTTTTGGTGGCTTTGGGTGACATACCAGTGATTGTCATGGCCTGTTTTGCAGGCCTGTGTGATACACACCTTGCATGTGTACGTTTTGGTCACACAGGATTGGTTAGGTTTGAGTAGCTAGGGATGCACACAATGTGGCACTTCCATGGCAACATTCTCAGGATGGTAAGGTTGTGACAGTTGACTGTCTCTTTGTCATCATCGATTGTCACCTGGTATGTGCCAGGCCTGTGTGCACTCCGCAGGGGTGGGAGTTTAGGTGAAAAATGTGGCCACAAGCTGGGTCCGGGCTGCCTCGCCACGTGCCCTATCCCCTCCCATGGGCAGCGCCTGTGCCTGTGGTTGGGGATGTGGGGGCACCACCATGTACACCGGTACGCCCTGCCGTGTTGCAACATTGTGCAGGACACATGCTGCCACAATGATCCTGCACACTACTGGGGGTGCATAGAGTAGCTGCCCGCCAGAGCGGTCAATGGAGCGGAAACGTGACTTGAGCACTCCGAATGTGCGCTCCGCTATGGCCCTGGTTGCAATATGGGCAGCATTGTATCTTACCTGGGGTGGTGTGGTGGGGTTCCGGATTGGCGTCATCATGTGGTTGCTCAGAGGGTAGGCACTGTCCCCTGGAGAGGTAATAATGGTTGTGATTATTGGGGTTTGTGTATTTGTCTGTGTGTGACATGCATGCATGTGCATTTGTACTCACCTAGGAGCCATGTGTCGCCATGCTGCCAAGCTTCCAGGGCCCGGCTCAGGGCGGACATTCTGTATATGAAACTGTCATGGGTGGAGCCAGGGTAGTTTCCATAGACGGAGGTGATGATTCCCTTGGCATCACATACCACCTACACATTGATGGAATGCATATGCTTGCGGTTTCTGTAGATGTGCTCAGGGGCCCTAGGTGGACGTAGGGCCACATGGGTGCAATCTATGGCACCAAGCACTTTGGGGAAGTGTGCCACCCTGTAAAAGCCCTGGACAATGGCCTGCCTTTCTGTGGGTGTTCTGGGCATGTATATGTGCCTGCGGACTGAGGGGCGCGCAGTCATGATTGCCAACACCTGGTGTAGACAGCGTGACTGCGTGGCCTGTGAGACCCCCCCCCCACTATAGCAGTAGTGCGCTGAAATGACCCAGTGGCCAAAAAATGCAGGACATTGAGCTCCTTCTCCAAGGGGCTCAATGCTTGGGAGCAGAGGGTGGGGGATGTAAGGTCATCTTCCCACTCCCTGACCAGGTCTAGGATGATATGAGGTGGAAACCTATACCTGCTGTAGACTTGGTCGTCAGGCATCCCAAAAAGGCTAGTCCGGGGGGAAAAAATGCGGGCCCTGGCTATTCTCCTCCTCCTGCGGTGTCCCACGATCAGTGCTGCGACAAATGGGGCATTCATCGTAGCAGTATATACTTGTTTGTTGTTTGTGCGCGCTTTTATACTGTGCGCAGGGACGCTTACGCCTGCCTTCCTGTGGCAGACGTGTTGACGCCTGTGCGCATCTTTTAGCGTGCACTTGTTTCCCGTATTCAAATCCATGAATACGAGTTGTTCGCGTGCGTGTGGGCGTTCCATGTATTTCCCTGCAGTACTTCCCCAGTTACGCCTTCATTTTCACGTGTTGTTCCCCATTCCGTGCGTTACGCCCCGTGTCCCGCCCCCTTTTTGGTGTGTGCGCAGACGTTCGGGTTGTTGCAATGACGTGTGACGATTTGATAGATGCTTGCCCAGTGATAGGGCAGGATCTGCTAAATAAAGCAGCCTTTTTGAGCATAAAATTGTTGTCTCAAGATATGTGCATAAACTATAATCCATATTAAACTATTTTACTATGGGATATTTAGCTTACTTGTGAAGCTTGAAGACATAATGAAATTGATACAGCACAGTAGACACTCAAATTGAATAGTAGTTTTAACCAATTTGATATGTGGTTGGAGCCCCCCCTTTGTTCTTCAACTGTTAACAATGGTGTCAGCGCTTCAGTGGTTCCCATCCTATGGAGTTATGGAAATTCAGTGGGTATGGGAACTAACCTTTCCACTACTGCCTGTAATATCCCGGTAATACCTGGATATCGGGCAGTGGAAACGGTAAGCCAAGTTTGCCGGTAAGCCACCAATAGTACCGGCGGCTTACCGGCATCCTCGTAATGAGGACCTTTGTTTTAAGCTGTGCTCCCATGCTACCAATGCCCTCAAAGTCTGCCCATTCTGCGAGCTTGGAAAGTGCAAACGGCTGGGGTCTTTGCTCTCCAGGAACCTGCAATCCCCCCCTAAAGTCATCATTCTGACCAAATCACTACTCAGCCACATCTACATACCTCTTGTTCACCAGTAGGACAGGTAAGTAGCTGTATTGGGTGCTTGCTCCTGTGGGTGATGGGGGTCTGTGCTCCCAGTGTGAATAACATGTTCAAACCTGAGTCCAATCATTTTTTATTTGGGCTATTAGATGTCACTTTAGATCCAACTGTTATCCAAAATGATTACATTAGAGTACAGATAGGGAGAAATGGCATATGAGCAGGGACACAAAGTTTATAGGTGTTGTTTGGAAATGTATCCACCCATTGACTGCCAATGGCCATGCTTATCACTATGGCCATTCCCACCCAGTTCCTGCCTCTCCCCGCCAAAAACACTTGTGGGAACTCTTTGAGCTCACTTTCATCAAGCCCTACTATCAAATGTTACAATCCAAGTGCCTATCAGTGTTTTTTTAAAGCAGTCTTTTGAAAGTTTATGATTTAGGGGCCGATTCATGGAATAAAATTGTGCGGAAAAAGGGGCACTTGCGTGCAAAACGCGCACAGGCGCCCGTTCGCCGATTCATGGAACACAATGCGTGGGCTTAACCGCGACTTGCGCCGAATCCCTGCGGGTCCAACACGTCACTGTGACACCACGAATGCCTTACACGAGACGCCCAGTGAAGGCACAAACTGTCTTGTGCAGTTACCTAAAAAGGGGGCGGAACACGTGGAATGGAGAAAAACAAGCGTAAATGTGGGCGTTACGTGGGAAGTACCACAGCAAAATACTTGCAACGCCCACACGCACGCTAACAACATGTATTCATGGAATCAAACAGGGCTCACCGAAGTGTGGAAAAAGATGTGCTAATCCGGAAACAAGTCCGCCACGCGAAAGCAGGCGTAAGTGTCAATGCGCACTAAAAACAATGCATAAAAAGGCACATGAAAATCCAACGCGTCATACAGCTACAATGAATGTACCATTTTTCACAGCAGTGATCGTGGGACACCGCAGGAGGAGGAGTATAGCCAGGGAACACATTTCTTTAGCCAGGACCAGCCTTTTTGGGATGCCTGATGACCAGGTCTATGGCAGGTATAGGTGTCCACCTCATATCATATTAGACCTGGTCACGGAGTGGGTAGATGACCTCACATCACCCACCCTGTGCTCCCAAGCACTGACCCCCCTGGAAAAGGTGCTCAATGTACAGCATTTTTTGCCGACTGGGTAATTTCAGCGGACAACTGCCATAGTCGGGGGCATTTCACAGGCCACGCAGTTATGCTGCCTACACCAGGTGTTGGCAATCATGACTGCACGCTCCTCAGTCCGCAGGCACATATACATGCCCAGAACACCAGCAGAAAGGCAGGCCGTGATCCAGGACTTTGACGGGGTGGCGCACTTCCCAAAAGTGCTTGGTGCCATCGATTGCACCCATGTGGCCCTACGTCCACCTATGGCCACAGAGCACATCTATTGCAATCGCAAGCACTGGCATTCCATGAAGATGCAAGTTGTATGTGATGCCAAGGGAATCATTACCTTTGTATATGCAAACTATCCTGGGTCCACCCATGATAGTTTCATATTCAGAATGTCACCCCTACACCGGGCCCTCGAAGCTGGGAGGCATGGCAACACATGGCTCATTGGTGAGTACAAATGGCCCTGCATGCATGTCTCACACAGACAAAACCACACCACCGACAACCCATCTCACCTCCCCAGGTGACAGTGCCTACCCTCTGAGCACCCACATGGCGACGCTAATACTGCACCCCACCACATCACCCCAGGTAAAACACAACGCAGCCCATTTTGCAACTAGGGCCATAGTGGAGCGCACATTCGGGGTGCTAAAGTCACGCTTCCGCTCCCTTGACCACTCTGGTGGTGAGCTACTATCTGCACCATCAGTAGTGTGCAGGATCATTGTGGCAGCATGTGTCCTGCACAAGGTTGCAACACGGCGTGGCATACCGGTGGACATGGTGGTGCCCTCACATCCCCAACCACATGCACGGTGCCTGCGCATGGGAGGGGAAAGGGCACGTGGCGTGGCTGCCCATACCCAGCTTGTGGCAAAATTTCTCACCTAAAATCCAACCCCTGCAGAGTGCACACACCTCTGGCACATTCCAGGTGACAATCGATGACGACAAATGGATAATCATCTGTACCAACATTAACGCCCTGAGAATGTGTCCTTTGAAGTGCTACATTGTGTGCATCCCTTAGTACTAAAAGTATCTCAATCAGGTGTGCACCAAAGGAACACATGGAAGATGGAGTATGCCACTAACACCATGCCAAAGTACCCATCTAAATGCTGGTATGTCACCTAAACCCTCCCACACTTCATGTCACCTGGTTGACACACTATGCCATAGCATGCAATGTCCAAACTGAGAAATAAATGTCCAACACATAACACTACTGTCACAAAGTGCTCAACAATCAACGGAACAAGTTCAGAAATAGCTCACTCTCACTCATCAATCCAATAATGTAAACAGGAACATCAATTGGCCAGTCCAACATGCCAGAAACACAGGACCCAAGAGTGAATCTGTCTGACCATGACCATACATAATTGCACATGTGCCTCAATGTGTCGTGACTTGCACATGGCACCCTTGTGTATTCGTGTGGCACTGCTAACCAAAGGGGGCAGGGAAGGACATGCAGCAGGAAGGCTAACAATAATGGAGATAGTCAAGCCAATACATGAAGAAGGAACATGAACAAACAAAAAGGGATGCTAACCATGCACTGGACAAACAATCATGAATCCCACTAGGGGTGTATACACAGGTCGGACTTGAGACTGCCCACAGATAGAATGGAAGCCCAATGCCTCTTTGTAAATTACTTTTACACGCTGCACTCCTTGCAAACCCATGGAAAAGGGAAGCAGGAGTGGCATATGTGTCTGGACCCTAAGGCCCAAACAAGGAGGGTACCAACACGAGACAAGCCTGCATGGGTCCAGCTGGTATCTACAGTAGATGCACCCAGCTGCCATACAAAGCAACTCATTGTCACATAAATGCACAATAGACAAAAAACAAATAACAAAAAAATCAAAAATGAACATGGAGGCCCGGGGGG
The DNA here is from genome assembly GCF_040938575.1 of Ambystoma mexicanum. NCBI lineage: Eukaryota > Metazoa > Chordata > Amphibia > Caudata > Ambystomatidae > Ambystoma > Ambystoma mexicanum. Next base: position 140,139,509 of record NC_090928.1, read on the forward strand.
TGGGGGGGAGGGGCTGTAGGGAGGTGGTGCAGGGTGCACATCAATAACCACATGTGTGGATGTTGAGAGAAAAATGCATCAGTGTTTCATCAGAATGTTGTAGTGGTAAGGGAGGATCACCACGTATATCCCTGGTCTGGTCCTCGATAGAGGAGGCCATGTGGGACTGAGATGCTTGCATCTGCCACAAGATGGCGCGGCGGTCTCCATGCAACACCTCATGGGATTCACGCAGTTCCTCCGTGATGGTACTAGTCATCAGTTACATCTACTGTTCAGACCATCTATTGCTGGCTGCCTCGAGTACAGCCAGGGTAGTCTTGAGGGACCTATACTCTAACCTCAGGGCTTCCCTGTGGGGCCAGCCCTCTGCAGCCATGGCTGCGTGCAGATCCCTCAGTTCTGCCTGTCGGCTCCTGTTACTGGCCACCATGTTCAGCCTGTGTGAGCGGCATGTGGACCACAATGCCTGCTGCTGGTGCTCCACCTGTCTTGCTGGGGGTATCATGGAATTGGCCACCCTATCCATGCCCTGAGCCAACATCTCATATGAAGCAGCCTGTTGTTGTGCAACAGCATACATGGACTGCTCCCACACAGAAGTGCCAGCTAACACACGACCACCGCGTTGGTGGACCCCATGCCTGCCTGGGCCAAGGTAACCTGGCCCTTGATGTGATGGCACTGTCTGTGGCTGCAGGACTGCATTCCTCCCTTGATCAGCTGGTCCAGAAACAGGAGTCAATACTGTGGAGCGTGACCCTGCAGCCTTAACCACCACAGACGGATGTACCAACACTGACTGGCCCTGTGAGGGGTCATCCCCCCTTCAGATGTTTGGGATGCAACAGCACCCACAGTCAATGCACACACCTGCGACAGCACAGAGGTATCCATATCTGTTTTACCACCCGAGCCAAAGGCTTCCTCGGAGGCAGACTCAGTCTGCGTCAGCGCCAGGATGGCCTGTAGCACCAGTGGATCTTCATGGGCTACCACACCACATCCTCCACTGGTAGTTGGTTGTGGCTCAGTATCCTGTTCCTCCTCCACCTCCTCCTCTGCATCCAGTGTCTCATCATCTGCACATGGTCAGAAAAATACATGAAGAGGCATGTAAATAGCATAGCCCACACACATAGGCATCACAATGTCGTCATGCAACACATCAACCTGCCATGTCACAAACTCTCGCACATACGCAGTGTCAATGCAAGTGAAGGGTAGCATGAAAGCAGCCATGGACATGTTGGAAGGGCTAAATACAACATGTAGTGCATGGTGCATAGCTCCTGTTGCACACACGAGCACCTCACTGGCATAGTTCATTCAACAGCATCACTGATGCAAAAACACATATGCCACGTAGCATTGCCATGCCTGAACAGTAGCACTGCATGAGATGGAACTTGCTGAATACTGTCCCAGAGCCATCTACAATGGATGTGACATAACATGACATGTAAATCACAAATTCATACACACAAGTGTCACAAGGTGCTACAATGCAAGGGTGAGTGAAGCCAGACACACCCATCCCATGAGGCCAGGTCACGTTAACATCACGCGAGTGAATAGGCATGGTGAAGGTGAGACCTGGGGTTGGAAGTGGGAGTGGGCAGTGCAGTACATGGGAATGGCATACTAATTAAATACAACTACATCAGCAATGAAAATGCGGCAGGCTGGTGGAAGTTAAGTGCAGACATCAGGTGTCAATTGCTGCTAGAGGGTTGTAGGGATACAGTAAACAGCCACTGAGTGTGGGGGATGGCAGGGAGGCAGTGCATGGGTACAACTGGTGGCTCAGAGGCTGTGTCGGAGATCAGAGTGTGGGCATGTGGCTAGTGTATTCTCTCAGTCATCCAGGACTCCAGCAGGGCAGAGGAGGGGAGAAAGCACAACACACGAGGAAGCATCAGAAGTGCCTCCAGACCCGGAGAAGGTTCACCCCAGTTCCATTGAGGCAGGGAGGCTGTACCAGAGGGAGGCCCCAGCCAAAGATAGATATTAACCACCAACTAATTGCTATGAGAAGTAATTGATCCTGAGGGAGTAGGAAAGGGATGATCAAAGACCATGAGAAGGAAGCGAATTGGGAAGATGGAGTTATGAACAGTCGTACCCGCTGGGAGCTAATGCCATCATCACAGTCCTAGGGAGATACAATACCTGGCCCCAAGACAAAAGGACAATCCCCACAGTCCAGGTCAGGATGAGTTACAGAAGGAAGATAGTAGAGTCACAGAAATCTTGTTAGAGGCTGTTGCAGATCCCCACCATAGGTATGACCAGTCCTCTGGAGACAGTGAGCTGCTGGGGGAAGGAGAGGAAAGGAAGAATACCCCTGAGGAGGTGCAGCTGCAGGGTGACCTCTCAGAGACGTCAGAGATGTGCAGAGAGAAGACGAGTGTGGACTGCAAGATTGTCACAGGCTATCCACCATCACTGGTTGGAGCAGAAAGAGGGCCTAAAGAGGCTGGACAGAGAGTGACATGGAAGGAGTGAGCAGGTGTGGTGATGGGGTTTGTCAAGGTGTGCAGCACACCGTACGTATGCAGTCTGCAGGACAAGCACGTGTCAGTCCACCATGACATGGTTCACCCATGACAGTCATGTAAATGGAGGCAGCACTGCCAGACAATCATTACACTTCATCTAAGCAACATACCCATGTCCTGGACACACACGCATCACCACGTACCAGACATTCCCTCATAAATTGGTAGGTCTCCCACTCCTTGGATCTGCTCCACATCAAACATAGCTCCTATTATCTCCTCATGTGGAGTTCTTCATCCTCTCCTGGTGACCCACCTCCAGTCACCTGTGTAGAGGCATAGTTGGCACCCAGTTTATGTTTGGCTCAGCACCGGAGGTCATACTAACACTTCATTGTCTCACAAGCTGAGCGCCTCTCATGGCACAAGGCGTTAATACGATTGGTGACACACTGCCAGTGGGCCATACGCTGGGCAGGCATATGTGTGCTCCTTGCCTGCATAAGCATGTCATGTTCGTGTTCCTGCATGTAGTCCACGAGGATCTGGAGTTCCTCATCACAAAAGCTCCTCTTCCTCGATGTGTGGGTCTCCTGTACCGTGCTTTGGGACTGAGCCTGTTTGCCTACTGTACGCTTTGCTTTCTTGCAAGGTCGTGCAGAACCACTTGGGTCAGTAGGGGCTGGAGCACTGGTGCCCTAGGTTGTAGCATCACAACCCGATGGTGTGACAGTAGGTGCCCTTGCAGATGGCTGTACCTGGGTGCTTGTGCCAGGACGCTTCACAGCATGTCCCTTCAACTTCGTGCATCGGGGTGGGGAGCATTACAGGCCTGGCTGGGTGACGTGGAGGCTGGGCGGTGAGGTCTGCAGCTGCCCCTGCAGCTACCTGACCTTTGTGGTTGTGTACATCAGTTGACACTTCTGCATCTGGACCCTGGATGCCGGTGCCAGGATGCTGCACAGCATGTTCCTTCCCCTTTGATACATGGATAGCATCTGCGCCTGCGTCGCCGTGGACTGGGGTGGGGAGAACTACATGCCTGGCTGGGTGACCCAGAGGCTGGGTGATGGTTGCTGCAGCTGGCCCTGCAGCTTCCTGACCCTGTTGGGTAGGGGGCATAGCTCTCCCTGCACAGGCCTGGACACTTCGCTCACCTCTGCCACCTCGGCCACGTCTGCCACCTCACCCACCTCTATCACCTCAGCCACCTTTTCTCCCTTCCCACTAGTTGCCCTCCGCGTAATGGCACTGATGGATTAGTGCAATGGGAGGTGCAGCTATCGATTGTCCTGGGCATTTTGAGTGAGGGGGCAGTGTACACGACAGTGTGCCCCAGCAAGGGTCAATGTAACCCCTGATGAAAAATAAATGGGCTGTGTAATGCACAGGCACCCCAAATATGAAAACTACGTGTACGCGACCCCTCGGCAGCCCACGTTTAAAGGAAAAACCTAATGCAACACAAAAAAATACGTACGCGAAGGACACGTAAGCGACAGTGATGTTAAATAAGGGGTTACGCGACACACAGGGGCACCCACAGAATGCACAATGCATACGCAACTCACCGTCAGCCTCAAAAGTACACGCGCGTGTGCACGCAGGCAATCCCCCAGCAAAACAAGAGGCTCACACGCAGTTAAGAGATCGCGTGGAAACGAAGTCCATACGTCCGTCTGCTATAACTCTGCAAGCAGTTGATGCTCTCCTATGCACTACGTTATCCCGATCCTGGACGCCATGCCCAATGTTCAGCATGTGTCACATAACTTACATGCTTAGGCCCCTTCTTCTGATTTCACGGTGACGCATGCTTTCCGCACGTGCAGAGTCACTCTGTTTCTGGCTGCTGACGCGAGTAACACGGAAGATCCATGCTCCTGCCTACAAGCCAATTCACCTGCTTCCAAGTGCCCCAAGCTGCCTCCTACGAGCCATCTGCTGCTGCCTGCTCACTGTGTGTGCCTGCTGCCCATGTGCCCTGCAATTTTGGTACCTTCTGTACAGCCATTGCCAGTGCTCCTATCATCGGACCTGTGACCACCTCTGCTGATCCAGAAAACTCCTGATGTGCCAGACCACTGCTTCACAGCCCAGCACCAGGACCACCTTGCCCACCCACACCTGCCTCGGGGGTTGCCATGTCTGAAGCAACATCATTGGAGGCAAGTGACAACCCCCCCGGCAGCAAGACAGAGGGCTGTCAGCTTCTCAGCCAGAGAAGTTTACATCCTGGTGGAGCAAGTCCTGGTGCATTATGATGCCCTTTTCCATGGACCATCGCAAGTTGGCAAGGAAGGATGGAGGAAGATCTGGGTGGACATCGTGGGTGCCATCTACGTGGAGGGGGTGGCACCCCCCGACTACATGCATATCCACAAGCGCTGGGAGGACTTCAAAGCCAGGACCCGCAACAAGGCCCAGCGCTTCCTCAAGGCTGGCGTGAACCAAGAGGGGCGCCAGGGCCGGTTGACCACGACAACATGCGGGTCCTGGAGCAGTTCTACCCAGCACTGCAGGCCCAGGTCATGGATTTGGATCTCCGTCTGGAGTCGACTGGTAAGTGTCCATGTGTACTTGTCCACCGTAGTGCATGTGCATGTTGATGTATGGTTGGAGTGTGCACCTTGGCCTTATGTCTGGTATGCCTCTTGTACAGATGTCTGTGTGCATGTCCCAGACAGTGCTGCATGTGAGTCCATTCAAGCATGTGTCACATCAACAGTGTTTGTGTAGCAATGTGTGATGCATTGTAGCAAGTAACGACGTGCACATGGTTGATTTCATGTGAGAGGTGTCACCCAAGGGTGCTTTTGGCAACATCATGGACATGCCTGGTGCATATGTACATGTGTCTGAAGAGTGAGTGTGTGACTGGCCAACACTCCGGGATGGATATCACTTGAGCATTAGATTGTGTGATTGACTGATGCTGCCAAATTGACCTCTAGTGCACTCTGACGGGATAGCTCCATGGCCTGCTTCATGACTGTCAGCTGATATGTTTGAATGAGATGTGTATGTCCCATGATGCATGTGAGGGGAATGCACAATTCTGAGGTGTTGACAGTGCCTTGTCCAGGGATGTGATTGTCTGTTGAGAATGTCATACATGATTTTGCATGTGTGTTAATTGCTCTAACCTGTGTGTTGTGGACGCTGATGATGGCTGTGACCTTTGACAGTACCAATCATGTACATTTGCTTTGTGCCAAACCGACATATGTTTAGTTCCCTGATGTATGTGTTGCATGTCTCCCTATCCACTGCGACAATGGAAGAAGAGGGCGTAGAAGGCGCTGAGGAGCAAGGCAGCAGGGATGCCTCCACCAGGTACAGACGCAAGGCCCAGTCACGCTCCCAGCTCATGTCATCTTCGGGGAGCGAGGAGACTGGGGTCGCGTTCGCGCCAATACCCGCAGCTGCTGAGGGGAGGCCCAAGAAGGTGAACTTGGTCCTGGGCTCCTCAGCAATGGGAGGGACAGGTGAGGTAGCACAGGAGCAATCCGATGCGGAAGACGGTGGGGCTTGCACATCATCACAAGGAGGTCTGCTGTCTCGTGAACTGGCCAGCACATTTCCTGGTCACAAATTGGGTGTGTGGGCTGGCCACTTCTGCTACCCCCTCCTCATCTTCCTCTTCTGTGTGCCAGTTGTCCTCCCTGCCGTCTTCTGGCCCAGATGCCACCAGAGCCCCCTGTGTACCTGTCCCAACCCCGGAGGCCATTCTGGTGGAGATCACATCCCTGCCAGAGTCGGGAGTTGAAGTTGGATCAGCCGAGGTGGTCACCAAACAGATCCAGCCGGCAACAGGAGCTGTGGCAATAGAGAGAGAGCAGGCACGAAGGAGCAGGGCATGTGCACGACGGCTGCGGGGGTTGTAATCATCCCAGAGGCTGTACTTAAGGAGCAGGCATCAGGCTATTGGGCAGCAGCAGGCTCAGAGTAGGAAGCTACATTACTTGGGGCGTACCAACTCAGGGAGGCAGGTGTCACTCATCAGGCAGAAGGCAAACGTGGACCTTACACAAAGAATGTCTTCCGTGTTGGAGCGTTTGGGGCAGCAGATCGGGGCAGAGCGGGATCGGGCACGGGAGGCACGACTCACCATGGCCATGGTGGAGATTTCACTGCGTCGGGCAGAGAGGCAGGCTGAGGTCCTCAAGGAGACTTGCAGGGAGTGGGAGAGGAGCATGTTGGAGTCCCTGCAAGCCCTCGAGGTGAGAGCGGAGGCCCGTCTATGGGTATTGGATGCATTGTTCAAAGATGCCCTGGCCAAGACATTGAGGGAGCATGGTGAGGAGGAGGACTAGCTCGCTGCCATTGTATATAGTTATTTAGGTACAAGTTTCATTTGTGTTGCAGAAGTGTTTGGACTGTGCTCCACTTTTTGTACATAGTTTTTTGGGTGTGTCGTTTTGAGGATTACTTTTTTCTTTGTTTGGTGTGCATTTTGGACATTGGACCTCTTTCTTCTGTACATAGTTTCGATTTTTTTGCCTACTTTTATGTTCAACATGCAGCAATGGATTTCTTTTGTTTTTGATTTGCTTTGGGATGATCATTTAAGGACATGGACTTCATTTGTGACTTATCACATATTTTTCTTGACGTACAATGGATTTTCATTTGGACATTGTTACATTTTCTTTTCATGCACATCTTATTTCATTTTGCATATATGTATGACGTTAATACTGGTTTTAAATATGTGTTATTTATTGAAGTCCCTGTGATGTTTGATTTTTAATTTCTTTCTAAAGTTCGGCACTTCCTTACTCTGTTCTGTGTCCAAGATGATGATGGATGTTGTTCATGTGTGTGCACACTTGCATACATGCGTCATGTTTGAGATTCAGTTGTATGGGGCATGTCCTGGTGTGCATGATTAGTGGGCGGGTTGTAAGGGGGAGTTGGAGTGTGCACGGTGTAGTGGCATCTGATTGCACATGTGCAGCATTAATGTGTATTGGTCCTCACTGTGTTGGGGGGGTTAATGATGGGAGTGTAAAATGTTTTGCATTGTGGGCCAGGATTTAATTGATGCAGTGTGACGCACATGTCCTCCTTTTGCCTTCGCCAGCATGTGTTTGTGCTTATGTAATTGTCTCTCATGTAGTTGGCCATCTAGCTTTGCAATGGCATTTTTAAATTTGGTGTGGTGTAAAACAAGAACAGACCAATGCTGCAGTATATGTGGATAGTTAACGGTATGATTGCCATGTACTCAATCATGACTTGAGTAATTTCTCTGTGCTTGTGCTTTTGCTACTCCTCTGCCCTGATGTAGTGCTGTTTGAATCTGCTATGGTCAGCTCGCTACCCTCTGTTCTTGGCAAAGGGTCCCCTCGCACGCCACTTGCACACCTGCACTGGCTCCCGGGCATGCACAATCTTTAGACTGTTTTCATGTATGCCAGCAGATACTTACCGACAATTTGTACCTCCAGAATGCTCTTAGGCTTGAATTGCCACCAGCTGGCCATATTTCCAGAATTGTCTTTTGGGGTTTATTTGTTTGGATGTCCTGTACATGGGCTGGACTGGCACCTTTGCAGACACATTTCAACAATCGACACTTCACATGCAGTGGCACCATCTGAATGCCACCAACCCTGATGAGTTTCTTGTGTCTGTCTTCACTCTCTTCCCCCTCCCGGGACTATTTGGCCCTTTGGACACTTGTGTACATGTGCATTCAGAATCATATGTTATTTGATTTTATGTCATGTCATGTCCTTCACACATGCAAGTGTATCTCATGTGTTTATGAGGTTATCTGTTCAGGTGATGTTTGTTCATTGAGGCTCATGCCATGACACGCAAGTCGCTTAATGTGACACACGTCGAGGGTGCTTTGAATTTTTTCTTTGTGTGATTGTTTGTACATGTGGATTATTGCCATTACTTTGTCACATGCCATGCAGGCCCTCACTTTTGTGATGTGTATGTTGGGATATGGTTGCAGTCAGCAATTGTGTATGATCAGTTGGGACACTGATGCTTGTGTATTTTTTTTGGTGTTTGCAGGATATTTAGTGACCAGGAAGTTGAGGGTGGTGTCACTACACTGCAAGCAAGTTCCTGGACACGCCATCAATAGAGTGAACGTGTGTCACTATGTCAGCATCCAGCATCCAGGTGCTGTCCAGTCTGGAGGGGGCTGCCTGCAGGTTGCCATCACGGGTAATGGGGTAGGGGGTGTCCCATGTGGCGGGGCCTGCCTGCAGGTTGCTGTCATGGGTGATGGGGGTGGGGGTGTCCCATGTGGTGGGGGCGTGCCTGTAGGTTGCCTTCATGGGTGATGGGGTGGGGGTGTCCCATGTGGCGGGGCTTGCCTGCAGTTTGCCGTCACGGGTGATGGGAGTGGGGGAGTCCCATGTGGTGGGGCCTGCCTGCAGGTTGCCATCACGGGTGATGTGGCTGGGGTTGTCCAATGTGGCAGGGCCTGCCTGCAGGTTGCTGTCACAGGTGATGGGGGAGGTCACTTGTGGTGTGGGCTGCCTGCCGGGTGTGGTCATGGGTGATGGGGGGCCCATGTGATGTGCACTGCCTGCGGGGTGTGGTCTCGGGTGAGGGTGCTGGGAGCAACCCTTGTGGTGTGGGCTGCCTGTGGGGTGTGGTCACAGGTGATGGGGGGTCCCATGTGGTGTGGGCTGCCTGCGGGGTGCGGTCACGTGTGATGGTGGCTGGGGGTGTCCCATGTGGTGTGGGCTGCCTGCAGGGTGTGGTCACGGGTGATGGGGTTTGGGGTGTGGCTGTCCCATCAGCAGGGATCTGCTTCCAGTGGATTTGTGCGTGTATCATGGGGTACGCACAGGAGTTTCCACGCAATTTGGCTGGGGTGCATCCGCGGTACGTGCCTGTGTTTCCACGCGATTAGCCTGGGTTGCCCCCGGGGTACGCGCAGGAGTTTCCACACGATTTGGCTGGGGTGCGTCCATTATGTGCCATGCAGTTAAAATTCACGGAAGGCCTGGACTTTGTTGCAAAAACAGTTAAATGTATCTCTGAACATTATTTCAAATACAGATTAGTTCAGATTTGTTTAGAAAATGCAGTGGCAGATTATGGTGCTGTTCCCCTATTACACAGGTGCCTGCTGGCTCACTTAAAGCAATTCTTTGCTTCATGACTGAAAATAAAATGATTCCCTGATGGAAATGCAATGGACACTTCTTTCATGTAACATATTGACTGCGTGAGCTGACCTTGATTTCTTGCCCGACCTTACCGACCATCTCAATGACTTCCATTTAAAGTTGCAAGGAAGCCAGAATCTCATCTCTGACATGTTTGAAGCCATTTGTGCTTTCGAAATCAAGATAAAACTTGTGACAGCACAGCTGGAAAAGAGATGTTGGTTGCTTTCCCAGCATGTGAAGAGGCTTTCTCAAATGATAAAAAGTATGGCAAATGCCACCGTTATGTGATTTGATTTTTATTTTTATTTTGGTTATTTCTTACATGCACCAAGCAGAATAAACTGCATTCGGGCACAGCTGTTAACTATGATTCCACTTTTAACTGTGAAGCACTTTTCTCACCCCTACCTCTTAGGTTCACTTAAATAGGAACGTTTTAAGTCCCTTTCTAAAGCCTTCTAGTGATGGGCATGATCGAATGACAGTTGGTAGCTGGTTCCATAACTTTGGGCCAAACACAGAGAATCTCCTGTCCCCCTTCTAAATCAGTTTGGCCCGAGGAATATCCACCAGAAGTTTGTCTCCAGACCGGAGATCTCCGGTTGGCTGATAGTGGTGGATTCTGGTGCTCAGGTATTTAGGTGCGAGTTCGTAGAAGCATTTATACATAAGGCATGCCACCTTGAACTTTACTCGATCATCCACCATAAGCCAATGGAGCGCTCTCCGTGATGCTGAGACATGGTCCCTTTCCCCAAGATGGGCGATTAACCTAACAGCCACATTCTGAGCCCTCTGGAGTCTCATCATCTGTTTCACTGGGATCCCTGTCATCAGACTGTTACAGTAGTCAAGATGGAAGTTTGCTAGTGCCCCTACGACCACAGAGTGATCTTGGGATGTTATGAAGGGGAGTACATTCCTGCGCATACGCAGGGAATGGTATACAGCTTTTACTTTGGCCCCTACCTGGGCCTCACTGGCCAGGTTTTCCTGCCATATGCACACAAGATTTCTCACTTTCTTTGAGAACGGAATTTCTTCACCCAAAATCTCCGGTATTAAATTTTGTTCTTCACTTCTCCTTTTTCTTTGATCCTAATAGTATTATCTCTGTTTTGGCTGCATTAAGCTGCAGCTGGTTACATGCCATTCGTTTTTTATGTCTTGCATGCACATGTCAATCCTTTCAAATGTCTCGGACACATTTTCTGTCTCCACATAGATCTGCGTGTCGTCTGCATATGAATGGAATCTTAATCCGTGTTTCCTCAATATATCAAATAGAGGGCGGATATAAAGATTAAAGATCAGTGGTGAAAGCACTAAGCCTTGGGGTACTCCGCATCTCAGCCGTATTAGCTCTCAGAGGAAGGCTCCTAGGACCACCGGCTGGGTTCTATCCTGCAGGAAAGAGTCAAACCAGTCCACCACTACTTTTGCGGCTCTCCCTATTTTTCCAATACATTGGAGGATGATCTTATGATTGTTCATGATGGTCCGGAACGAATTGCAAGGCATGCTGGGAAATCATTACACACTGAATAAATCCCAACAATCACATTTGTTTCAGAACCTTTTCAGGCTGATGTTGAAAATGATCCTGACCTTCAACTCAAAGTGATTTAACTTCAGTGCTCTAGTGGCCTTAAAAATAAGCCAAGTCCTTCATTAGGATTCAGCCAGTCTCTGAACACTCTTTAGTTTTGTAATCTCTTCTGGGAAGCATTAAAGATGGTGTCAATATTTTGCAGTACCTGCATTTGTGAATATGTTTCCGCTGATATAATTACTTAGATGCAGTCTAAGGACAAGAATGACTGACCACCCTCTCCATGCAGTTCTTAGAGCTACCACAACTACCCTGGAGAGCCGGAGTTTGAGTAACAGGCATCATAGAAACATTGCAAATGTTTTCACTGACCTGATCATGTCTGTTTTAGTGGTCTGCTTCTCAGTCATACAAAGCAATTACCATTCCTAATGATTTATTTTTCACTTAGTATTACCTTATAGTGGTGCACAAAGCTGTGCAAGTAGCAGATACTGCATCTTAAAAAGCCCAAGCAACGTGACCCGTGAAATCCACACTATGTTAGTGAAAACACAGTTCTTTATATAAATAGGTTCAATTTATGAACACAATCACAATAAAACACTGTGTGCTCAAGATAATCTAAAATGGTAAATATATACAGTTTCTATGTGGTACCACAATTACTCTTTGATTCCATTAAAATGCATCAACTGTACTCAGTTCAAATGTCATACAAATCAGTTAATAAAGTGAACCAACAATAGACTTCAGAAGAAAAGCAGGCTGGTTAAAACAAGGGGCAGAATACTGGGCCCATACCACCAGGCAGGTTCTGTATGAGGATCCCCCCAACTGGGCAACCTGTAAATAAAGATATAATACAAGCCAAGTCCATATATTGTTTATATGAGTCTTATTTCCTGCTAAAATAGTTCTACCACCTCAATGTACCTGGAATAGCAGAGTTCGATGTTGGGTCGTCGACAGATCCTTCTTGAACGGCTCCCTTTAAGGCAGGGGCCACGGATCGTCGAGATCCTTCGAAGAAATGATGAACAAAGGCATTGAGGCAGCAGCTACGGTCCTGGCGGTGCTCATCAATGATCAATCAGGGACGTCCTGGGGGATGAGGCGTACGGTTCTCCTCGACGACAATAATTTGTTGCCACAAAGAGTCACTGAAGAACTTTGGCCCAGCAAGGGCGTCAAGTCGTCTGCGTCTCTGCAGTCTCTGGATGGCAGGAAACCCACCGGCGGATGCTCCTCAGCGCGTTAATGGTCTTGACTTTCTCCAGCAGGACAAAGCGGTCGGTGGGGCGCCGCGAGCGTCCCTGGATTTAAAGGGTCTTAATCAATGGAGCGTTGCGGCTCGGTCGTCGGCGGCTCAGCGTCAAGCGGTTCCCGCTTCTGAGCAACACAGCTTCAATGGGCCTCCAGCAGTTATAGCAAACCTGCAAACTTTGGTCGACGACGGTGGATGGCTGTCCGGTGCTTCTCTTCGTTCTACTCGGCAGTCCCCATCCCCGGTTGACAGTTTCTCCTGACTTCCAGGGCGCTTCGGCAAAGGTTAGCGGTGCACGATGGTCCCTCGTAGCTCGGGAAGAGGTCTCCTAACCAGGTCCTCTCTTGGATCAGTCTCGACATCACGGCAGCTTTCTGATTGCAGTGAAGGTAACAGCAGTCAACCTTCTTCTTCGGGCTCGGCTTCGAGATTAAGCATCAGTTTCAACTTCAGCTTCTGAATGATGTCTAGCAGTGAGAGGCCCCCAGATATTTATTTATTTATTTATTGCATTTGTTACACACCCAGACCCTTAGGTATCATGGTGAGGTTACAGACAGCGTGTTAAAAACATTAGTTAAACCACAATTACAGCGCGAATACAAGCAAGCACACAGTGCATTAACAACAAGACAATAGAACAGCACAGAAGCACTGATTATTTACATTTTCTAGAATAGTGGCTTTCTTAGTATTGGTTGAATAACCAGGTTTTTAACAGTTTTTTAAAGCCTGTGAAAGTGGCCTCTTTTTTGTTGCTACATGGGAGGGAGTTCCAATGTTTGAGTGCTAGGTATTGGAAGCTACTGCCCCCTGTTCTGGTGTTTCTAAAGCGAGGCGTGGTTAACAGTAAGTGGTTATTGGATCTTAGGGTTCTTGTGGATTCTTTTTGGTTATGGCATTATTCTGGTAGATGGGGTCTTTTTTGTGGTGGCACTTGTAGGTGATGTATCGGGTTTTGAAGATGACCCTTGCTTCGATAGGGAGCCAGTGCATGTCTCTTCTGATCTTGGATATATGATCAGATTTTCGTATTCCTAAGGCAGCGCATAAAGCCTTGTTTTGAATTAGTTGTAATTTTTTGAGGTTGGCATTAGATGTACGACTAGCAGCACGATGCAATAGTCCAGTCTTGATAGGATCAAGGCCCTGGCAAATGTGATGCAATTAGTGGGTGTCAAAAACCGGGTGCTTAGGGCAATTAGTTTGGCGGTGTAAGAGGTGGACGATGAGAGATTGCTAATGTGTTTAGTCATTGTGAGGCATCCAAACAGACTCCTAAAGTTTTTACTTGCTTCAATACTGGTATCATTGTGCCATCGATGTTAATGGAGGAGTAGTCTGGGTGGAGTGCACCTATTTTAGACTGGGAGCCCACAATGAGAATCTCTGTCTTCTCATCGTTGAGGCAGAGACTGTTTAGTGCCATCCAGAGAGTCTTTGGCGTAGTTTCCTGAGAGTGGAATAAGGATCTGGGTGTCATCCGCGAAGTTTGTATAGATGACAACCATGTCATCTAGAGCTGAGAAGAGGAGTTTAGTATATGCGCTGTAGAGGGTGGTTGAGAGACAAGAGCCATGGGGTACTGCAATAGGTACTGGTATGGGGTCTGCAGCTTCTTTGCCTATGGAGACTCTGGAGGTTCGATAATCTACGAAAGATTTAATCCACATGGTGGCGTCAGTGGAGAAGTTGAAATCGTTGGATAAGGTGGAACAGAGTTTATTGTGATCCACAAGGTCGAACGCTGTGGATAGGTCCAATTAGAGGAGAATGCAGAGTTTTCCTGTGTCTCTGATGGTATCCATCTGGATTTTCAGGTCCAGAAGTGCCGTTTCCGTGCTGTGATTGGGCCTGAAGCCAGATTGTCTAGTGCCAAGGAGCTGGTTATGTTCCAGATGAGCTTGGACTTGATTGTAGGCTATTTTGTCGAGGACATTAAGCAAAAACGAAACTGTCGTTATTGGCAGGTAATTAGTGGGCACATTAGGATATAGAGTATGTTTTTTTAGTAGGGTTGTAACCCAGGCTTCTTTAATGCTGGCTGGGACCAGGTTGGCATTAAAAGAAGCATTGACACAATTTGTTATAATAGGTGTGAGGTTATGGCTGCATGATTTGACTACTTGCGCTGGGACGGAGTCTCCTTTGCAATTCAATGCTTTGAGTTTAGATATAGGGTTAAGCACTACTTCTTGGGAGACTGGAGTAAAGAAGAAAAGGGGGTTGGTGTTCACATTAGAATTCAGGATATGGTTGTCAGTGGAGGATTTGTCGGCTAAATGTTGCCTTTTAGTTGTAATTTTGCTTTTGTTTGCCGCCTGGAAGGCTTTTCCAGACTCTGTGGTGGGGTGTTTTTTGTGGGCATGTTTAAGGGCATGTTTGGTTCTCCTGAGTGTGACTAGGTCATCATTGAACCAAAAGCACGACCGTTTGTCGGTGTGTTTTGTTTTGGTAGTTAGAGGAGCTACGGCATTGACTGTAGAGGTGATAAAGTTATGGTAAGTGTCTGCTAGATGGCAGGGGTTGTCGCTGGAAATCGATATGGAGTCTAAGGCTGTATTAAGCATGGGGATAAGATTCTCAGGTGTGAGTTTACAAAGATTTCTCATTTCGCAAGTGTCAGTAACTTTAAGTTTGGTGGGAGAGGGTTCGTTGGAGATAAGGGTGAACTTGATATTGTGGTGGTCCGTCCAATCTAAAGGTGAGATTGAATCAATGGTTATGATGGTATTAAGCGAGAGGATCCAATCTAATGTTCTTCCTTTAATGTGAGTGGGGGCATGCACTAGTTGAGTGAAACTCATATCCTTGAGGGAGGAGTGCAGGGCTTCTGCTTTGGGGTCTAGGCTATCATTAAAACCTAGCTTCAGATCTCCAAGGATAACACATTTGGTGTTTGGTTTGATAAGGGGAGCTAGTGCTAATGGGAAGTCTGTTTCAGGATGGCTGTTGGAATTGGGTGATCTATAGATCACTACAAGGTTGATTGTAGTTTTTTCATTGGTGGTGAATTTGGCTAAAAGAAGTTCATAGCCTGTGATGTTTTCTATGGGGCAGGATCTCAATTGGAGCCTAGTCTTGGCAATGATGGCTACACCGCCTCCATGCGAATGGGACCTATCAGTTCTGAGGATGGTGTACTCTGGTGGAATTGCGAGAGCCAAGAGCGGACCAGAGGCTTGATGAAGCCAGGATTTTGTGACTACTAAGAGGTCTAGTTGTAGTTCTATGATAAGGTCATGTATTTCAATGGCGTGAGCTCCAGGGGGACGGGCATTAATGAGGGCACCTTGAAAGCTAATAGGTGGTGTCTGCCTAGGGGTGGCTGCCGTCTTAGGGGTCTTTGGACACTGAGTGGAAGGCACTTGTTTGGTGTTGGATTTGGACTTAAGGTGGCAGAGGTGCGCCAAAGGCGAAGTCTGTCTGGGAGATTTTGGGGACGGGTGTAGGACAGTGGGCACGATACATGGTTCGTGATCTTAGGTGATAGTGTCTAGTCTGTCCCAGGATGGGAAGAGAGTGGTTATCCTCGTTGGTGTTGTGCAACTGAGGGTACTCCATTGTATGGGGTGTGGTGAGCAGTTTCGTGCCATGAGTGATGGCGTTGGTGATGAGAGATTGGTAGGTATTAGGTGGAAATGGTGACAGAGAAGGCAGGAATGGAGTGGGCCATGGGATGGGGTGATGGTGGGGGCAAACCAATTTGGAGAGGCCATTTTTATATCCAACGGAGTGACTCCCAGAACATGGTGTGTTATTCTGGATAATGCAATAAGGAAACATAATGATGGTTAACCAGGCTAGCATGGTTGACTGTAGTTGAAATAGAGATGTCAGGGAGGCGCTTAGCGTGGTGAGCTGTTGCTGCAGCGTGGCACTGGAGACAAATAGCTATTCAAATAGAGACTAAGCTATTCCGGTTGGCCTAAGAGTTCAGACGAGGGCTAGAGGTAGCTACTCCATAGGTGACACAGTGTATGGTGCTGTAAGCGTGATAGCACAATAGCGTGATGGGGTAAGTGCAAATACAAGAAATGGGTTAGGAAGCAGTAATCGACAGTAGAGTGATTACAGGATGGGCTATATGAATAGCTTGTAGACGGGGATCTTCTATAGTGCGTGGAGTTGCAATGACAAAACAGTAGGGGAATGCACTATGCCTACATTACAAAAAGTTCTACACTGGCATGGATGCATGTAATTCAATTGGAGTCACTACGGTGTAGCGGGCTAACATTTCAGCATGCACCAAATGAGAGGGAACATGTGATTAAATTATTCAGCATTCAGTTACTCAGCTAAAAAGCATATGATACAGCATTCAGTTACTCAGCTAAAAAGCATACAATTCGATTGGAAGGCACATACCGATATTTCAACAGTGCAACACAGGCATGTATTCATAGGATTCGGTTTGAATTAAGAAAAAGGCACGTGATTTAATAATACAACTCAGGTGACGGGCAAAGAGTGCTAAGTGTATTGCAGGGAGGAGGTGCCCATGAACACAGCAACTTGTAACATGGGCAATGTAACACTATATTCGTGATCGTGGATGAGCAAATACCGTAAGCAGTAGGTGCTAAGGCAATGTTAAAGATGCGCCAACACAGACATCAGCATGTACGACAGGTACAGTTAGGTCAATTAGGCAAAAATGAAGTAAGACAGCAGATAAAGTGTCACATAGGGTGGAGTGTCCAGTGGTATCCTTCCTTTCCTCTCCTTCCCCCAGCTCACTGGGCCTCATTACAACCCAGGCGGTAAGTTGGCGGACTTACCGCCCCATTCCGAATTGAGTGGGGCGGTAAGTCCCCATTAACCCATTTACCCTTCCCCATTCCCATTTTTGCCCCATAGGGCATAATGGGAGTGGGGAAGGCCTTAATTACGCCACCGTAAATTACGGTGGCGTAATTAACAACAAGGTCCCTTAGCGCCATGGATTTTAACACCTGCTAAAAGCAGGTGTTAAAACCTCCATGGCGCTAAGGGACCTCGGAATCAGGCGGTAAGGGTCGGCGCTGTTTACGCCGCCGTAAACCCCTTACCGCCTGGGTCCTAATGAGGCCCACTGTCTCTAGAGCCCTGGTTCTCTCGAAGCTGGACTACTGTAACAGCCTCTATCTAAATCTGCCTGCCTCTACTCTCCGCCCTTTGCAACTCATCCAGAACAGGACTGCGAGACTTGTCCTTGGCCTCAAGCCCAGGAACCGTATCTCTCCAGGACTGAAATCACTACACTGGCTCCCAGTGACTGCGAGGATCAAGTTCAAAACCCTCTGCATTGTCCACAAGGCCTTCTGGGGCCTTGGGCCAAAATACCTTCAAATCTCTCTTCCTAAATATCTTCCTTCTCGAGCTCTTCGCTCATCCGCCTCCAACTCCCTCAGGGTCAGCCGCTTCTCCAAACAACGAGTTGGGGGCAGATCTCTCTCCGCTGCAGGGGCCTCCCTCTGGAACAGCCTTCCTGCCTCCCTGAAACTCGAGGAGAACCATCTCCGGTTCCGGAAGCACCTCAAAACCTTTCTCTTTGCCTCCGCCTTCTCTCCCCCTCTCCCCTGCTAATCTTACTGAAACTGCACTGAATCTGCAACTGGGCCACTCACCGTTCTCGGTCCTTGGCCCAGCCACTCTCCCCTGCACTGCCTCCCTGGCAACCCCCTGCACCGCCGGACTGTGTCTGTATCCCTACAGCCCCCCTTCCCAGCACTTTTCTGCACTTATCTCGCACTTGCCACTAGCTGGCCCTTGTTATTTATCCTGTATGCTCTTAACCCTGTATTGCACTCTCCCCTCTCCACCTCCCTTTTGCACTTTCCCTTCCCCTCTACCCTTGAGTGATCTGAATGACACCTGGCCTAGTAGGATCGTTGTCTGTCTCCCCTTGTGTCCCCCCTCCCGCCTCGTCGCACCTTGAAACACTTGTGTATAGGCGCGTTACAAATGCCATATCATATATCATATCAGTAGCAGTTGCGATATGTTATGCAGACTGCTGTATGAAGCATACACTACTCACTGGCCTTGAACCAGATCATAGTTAGGCAGCTCAGATTTTGGTCGGGCTGAAAGGAAAGTTCTGGGCTATAGGAGAGGGTTGTAGATGACAGATTTGTGGCTATGTGGACATGCCTAAAAGAGTCATGAAGCTAGGTGTGGTTGCCGCGCATCCATGTGCACAATAGGGCCTTTTCCGCTCGCCTTTTCCAGAAGGGCCGCATCTGGCGTCTTCCGCCTGCCGACGTGTTGGTGCTCACAAAATGCACCTTCGGTGCTAGGCAATGCAGTTTGCCTCATTCTAGTCAGCCATTTTGGGAACAGGCTAATAGAGCGACTGTAAATGGATTTCACGTTTCGGCGGGGAGATGCAAGGGTGGGAGCAATCCGAAAGCAGGATTGCAGGTGGATAGTGCCTTCTGTCACCAGGAGCTCACCTCAAAACAGATTGAATTGGCGGGTGAGGTGTGGAAAACAGCACTCAGCTGTTATTGAAAACATGATCAGCTGCTCCAGTTGCGGCATCGCTGCAGCTGGGGAGAAGGGCTCATGCCCTCTCCGTGGAATGTACTCTACTGATGCCCAGGCACAAAACAGGGCCTTTCCGCTGGCCTTCTCCGGAAGGGCCGCAGCCAATATACTGTTTGGACTCTCATTCATTCTACTGGGTCACACTCAGGCAACCAATCACTCAGAAGGGCATTCAGCAGGCAGGCAGCCAATCAGGCTCACCGAGCATTCAGGCCATTCTCCTCCCTCTCAGACACTCACATCAAGGAATGTGTATTGGGACAAGTACCCAGACATTCAGCACTCCACACTGCATTCATACCAGTTTCAGGCACGGCTGTTTCAGTCTTTGTTTCACATACCAGAAACTAGACACCCATAACAAGAAGTGCATATTGGTCATACACTCCATTCACCCAGGTCCCACCCCAAGTGTGTACCTACAACATGCAGTCACTGGGAAGGCTCCAGCCAGTCTAGCCTGGATTTTCCCACAATACCATATATGGAACTTCCACCCAACAGCCAGTCAGGGGGAAGGGACAGAGCCAGGGATTCCCAGGACTTTGGGAAAAACAAGGTAACAGGCAATAGGAAGCAAGAGGCCACAGGTGCCATCTTGTCTTCTATCAGGAATCAACTGATTCCAAAGGCAGTGCATGGGTATCCCAAAATGGAGGATACTCAGAGCACCTGTCAAATTCAGCATGGAGTTGCCACCAGCCCATACCCTGGTTTGTGGGCCAGACACAGGTGCCCAGAAACACACACTAGGGGTATAGGATTGTACCCCCACCCTTTGGTGCCATAAGGGTATGCCAAGGGTCTGTACACCAAACCAAAATGAGGAAGAGCTGCACTGCCACATGTCCCAAATGGACTCCTGTGCAGACAATAACACAGAACATGCATGAAAAAGGACTACAGAACAAGGACAGGGAGGCCCTGTCCCTCCAATGCATTTCCAGCATCACAGTTACAAAAGAGAATATTATTATTGAGAAACCTATTACAGGGTAAGAAGCAGGAACCCTTTATATTTACTGCGCCAGATGGAAACCAAACTCATATTAGAGTTAGAAACAAAAAAAAACAAAGGGACATAACTTAGACGAAGAGCTTTATACCTTTTTGGGAACCTGCCGTTTTGACAAAAAGAAAATCAATAATTAATGTCTGAATTCATAAAGTTCAACAAGCTAAAAAATTATAAATTATATGATTTTTGTAAACTTCGAATTTATTTGTCCTAAGTGTTAGCTGTCATCTTGTTCCTCTTCTTCCTTCTCTCTATTCTTTGCTTGAATTTTCTTATTTACCTATTTGTTTTTTCATCTGAAAGGTTTACGTAGTGTGTTATTCTTTTTTGAAACCCATTTCTTGAAACTTTATTGAATATTCGTTATCTCTAGCAAGTCTATCAGCAACTTGAGGAAAACTGTTCTTATTTTGGAACACATTAAGAATAGAAACTCTAAATGGTTGGTGTGGTATACACTAATTATCATTGTTAAATTGGATATACACTGAGCGGAGTACTCCCATGTAGAATATGAATGGTTTAATTTTTCCCAGTATCTCTCTCCTTCTGTTTCTTAAAAATCCCTTTTCTAATCTTTTCTGTGTTCATTTATTATAAGGAAAATGGTTAAATAATATCTTTCTGAATGTATCAAAACTTTCATGCACTATGCACTTCATTGCCGCGTAATTTGTAAAAATTGTTGTTATAATGGAATGCAATATGCACTTTATTGTTGAGCAGTGAGTGGTCTGCATAAATTGTTGACACACCGTAATGCACTCTGCACTTTGTTACCGAGTAATGTTTAAACATGGTGGCTATAATGGAATGCACTATGCACTTTATTGTTGAGCAGTGAGTGGTTTGCTCAAATTCATTGTAATATCGTTATGAACTTCGCAGAAATAATTCTGCTATACCATATCTAGCGACTGGAGAATTCATTGCAATGACATCGATTGGATCGTTGTCTCAACAAACTGAAGCCATCTTGCATTATGCACTTTATTGTGAAGCACTAGGTACCTCACAAAAATAATGGCTGCTTTAAATTGTTGGCACATTGCACTTTAGTTTGAAGAATTTGATAAACGCTAGCTGCTGTAAATTGATGGCACATTGCACTTTAGTCCAACGCATTGGACACCTTGCAGAGTTGCTGCTCAAAGCTCACGCACTTTAATGGAATGTGAACTATATGATCTTTCAATGGCAATGACATTCATATGATTTTATTCTTCCCTGGCATAATGTATTAAAATTCAATTTTGGAATGCCAGATAGAGGATTTATATGCACTACACATGGTTTGTCTTCAAGAATGCTTTAGGCACCATCCATAGGTTTACGGCTAGTAGAATGGCCTAGCTTTAGGTGCCGCATTATTTCACTCTTCCTGAGCAAAACAAAATCTGCAGTAATGGGGCTTTAAACAGCTAGCATTCACACACGATGTAGCAATTGCACCTTAACCTGATTTTATTGCAAATATCTTCCATAACAACAATTGTACATTGTGCATTATACTGTGTGCAGGCTCCGCTTATCATGGAAACTCTTTCAAAATGACCACCATATTTTACAGTTTAAATCTGCATGTTTTGCTCTAAATAGCAGAAATGGAAAAGGGACAACAGGAGGAGTAAACCATAGAGACTGCAGATTAGTATTTTTAATTATCTCTGTTTAGTAAGTCCTATGTACGTGAATAAGTAGCGGGTGCGCAACGAAAAGCATTGTACTGTGTTTTTCTATTTTGGACTGCATGTCTGAATACAAAATGGAAATTATAAAGAATCCACCTCTGCTTGGCGACTTTATCTGAGGTTATTTTTCTTGGAGCTGGCTCTTCAGGTGTGCTGTCTCCCCTGGGGGAGACATAAGTGTTTTCTCCTTTGAGATATATTTGTGAAATGGCTGAAGAAAACATTATTTTAAATATAGCATACCTGTACTATGTTTTGATAGATGCAGATCTTGTTGAATCTGGAAATAGAAATCTTGGAAAAGTGCATAATAGTCTTTGATGCAAATGCCTTTCATTAGCATTAGATATGTACTATGTGAGTTCAAGTGTACATCTGAAGTGTTAAAGTGAGATGATAGGGTTAGGTGTAGTAGTTTTGGATGTGATTGGTGGATGGATGCGTGACTGTTTGAAAGCAGCCATTGAGGAAGTGTTGAGAACATGGAAGTGGAATGGGTACAAGGGCTGCCCCTGTGCTACGGGCTACGGGGTCCGTGGACACTGCGGTACTCCAGCGACGGCACGTGCTACATCTGGGTCTTTTGTGGATGACTGGCATGGAAAGGGGACTGTGGGGATTAGCCAATCAGGTTTGCTCGGTGTGGTGTACAGGAAGAGAGGGATGCAGGAGTTTTGTTTCCAGGAGTTGTGAGAGCACTGACAATGGCTGTGGCTATGTGTTTGAGAAGCATACTGTGCGGATTCTGGGGGACTCTTCAATTCAGTCATTGAAGGTTTATGCTGAAAATCATGGCATCCTTAGAACTATTGGATTGGCAGAAGTGGAAGTTTTGTGGCATGCAGTTTGTGGATAAAACTGGGCAAGCTTGTTTTCCTTTTGTGAGAGTATGGCTCACTTTAAGTGTCCAGACATTGTGATTGTGCATCGTGGAGGGGACAGTTTGGTGTTTGTGACTCCAGTGTCTTTGCAGGTTGCCCTGAAGGATTTCTTAAAAGCCCAATGCAACTTTGTCCTGCTGATAAGAATATTTCTTCTGAAATAAGGCATAGGCAAATATGGAGATGTCCAACAAACATTTTCAGTCCGAAAATTGAAGAATCAAGGCAGATTGTCAATAAAGCTGTATCTCATTTTTTATATGCTGCAGGAATGTCATCTTTTGAGACTGACAATATAGGTTCTGATGGTGTGAATTTTTTTTCAAGATGGAGTTCACGTCACAGATGTCGGAAATGCAATTTTCTTTTACAGGGTTAGGAATGCATTGAAAAGGTTCCTGTAAGAAAATTATAAAGGAAGATGTAGAGTGTTGTGAGAAACCTGATGGTGTCTCCCTCTTTAGTCCCCAGGGGTCTGTCATCCAGGTGGCCAGGACACGGCCATTGCTATTGGATCTAGTTGCTGGGGGTGGATCAAGGAGGGCGGATCACCTGAATGGGGCGTCCTTGGGGAGTGGAAGTGGGACATTTCCCCAACCTTCCATGTAGGATACACAAACACTTTACCCCCGCCCCCACTTTTCCAACACAAACACTTTCGCATACCACCAGACTAAGGGCCTCATTAAACGGTAGGCGGAGAACCATGGCGCTATAAGCGCCATGGTTCATGCCGGTAAAATACCGGCACCGCCTTGGTGGAAAGGGGAATTACCGCCCCATTCCAAGGTTGGCGGGGCGGTAATTCCCCCTTCCACCATTGCCCTTCCCCATTCCCATTTTGGCCCCATAGGGCATAATGGGAATGGGGAAGGCGCTAATTACGGTACTGCAAATTGCGGTACTGTAATTAGCTCTCTGGGTCCCTTTGCGGGTTGGTTTTTAATGCCTGCAAAAAGCAGGCGTTAAATACCCCAACCGGCAAAAGGACCTCGTAGTAAGGCGGTAAGGATTTACCGGTACCGGTAAAATACTGGTACCGGTAAACCCTTACCACCTACCATGTAATGAGGCCCTAACACTTGAGATATTTACCTTACATGTCCCAATACCAGGGTCAGGCAGAGTCATGCAATTGACCAGAACCACACACACCTGAATGCCCTTTCCCTTCTCCACTGGGATAAAAGGTGGAGCACAAGAGCGCAATACAATCGAAGCAGACCGCACGTTGAGAGAGCTAACTCAGCACAGCAGTTCAAGAGGAGGGGAAGACGGCGCATACCGAGAGGGTGACAAGGGGAGAAGTGACCTTGCCCTTTCCAACTAAGGCCTGTGAAGCCTCAGCACAAGGAACTGTAAGAGCGCGAACAATAGCCAGCATGTGTTGCAGCAGATGTCAACAGTACACAAGACCGTCCTCCACTGATAAACAAGACAGGGAGAAATGCTTGTCTCCATGGTACCAACCTTGACTCCAAAGAGAAAGAAAGCCAAGTGGTTCATCACAGCCGGTGAGTCGAGGGGAGAATCGATAAGAAATCGAACTGTCTTGAATGTAAAGTAGCAAACAGCTAATTGAACTATGAAAGCTTAAAATAACTATTGATGCTGAGAGGGGGAATACCAGCAACAGAGGAGTCCGGCACCACATGGGTGCTCACTCAAGAAACTCTGGCCGATTACCCAATTGTTGAAACTATCATAACCAGAAGGCTTTGGGAAAGGCAAGAAGGGGTCAAAGTGGTCATACAGGGGTATTGTAAAATCCTCTGTATAGTTGAAAGTCTTTGACTGACAGATGATTGTGAAGTTAAAGGAAATTAATCCTGCATCGTAAGAATTGAGTGACAAAGATATGATTGACAAGATTGGCAAGAGTGTACCCAAAAGAGGGATTCCAATACAGAGGGGGCAAAGTCTAAATTTCTGGAATGCAGTGTGTTGACATGAGTGAACCCGACCGAGGGATGTCCACAGTGAACTGTACAGAAAGATCTTGATATTTGTGAATATCACAGAAGAGATTGTTTTGAGAAAACTGTAGTGAACCCTCCTTAGGGAAGTTGACATTGAGAAGGGATCTGCGCCCGGAAGAGGGTGGTTCAAGGGTGAAAGGGAATAGCCAGAGTGCAAGTAGAAACACACTTTTGTTTGAATACGTCAGGCCCCCGGCTGCAAAAGACTTTATGTAGAAAAGAGACTTAACCACCGAAGGCCCTGATTGCTGAAAACGGAACTGTTAGCTCATGCCGGGAAATCTCGAGCATGTACTGTGCTCCAAAATCCTACCTGATCCTGTGCTGAAAACGTGGGGAAGGGTGATCCTATCTACCGCATCCTGACTTATTAGTTGTGAACATTTCCTTCTATCTTATGAAAATTATCCCACACTTCATTTTGCATTTCGCGTAAGGATTGGTAATAGTTTTTTTTTAGTATAGGATATTTTATTTGACAATGACACCACTAAGACTGCCTTATTATTGTTTGATGGTTGACGCTTTCTCCCATTTTAGATTTAGGTTTAGATTAGGCATTTCTCCAACCTACCTATACAGTTTAATAAACACCCTTGAACTGTGATCAGTTGTTTCTGTCTTTACTGTTGTCACCATGAGTTCCTTATATATGGTGTCAGAAGTGGGTTGTGAATCAATTGAAACAAATTGGGGAACCCTACAGTTTCAAAAATTTAGTCAGAGAGCCTCTAACCCTTCCATTGCCACCAAGGAATCAATAGGGTTTAATATCTGCAGTATTAGGGAAGCTATTATCCCTCCTTGGAAAAGAGGAATGATTCCTACAGACTTATTCCTGATACCCCCTCCAGGGTGTTACATATGATTGGCCCCAAAATCTGGGCCATCATGGAAGTTCGGAATAGACATCTTAGCAGGCGTTATTGATCCCGACTTCCTGTGAGATGTGAAGGTTCTCTTACAGGATAATGGTGAGATCTGTTTTGAGGTACGTTGAGGGGATCAAATTGCCCAGAGAATTTTTAGAAAGAGCGTTATTCGCTCAGTTTAAAGAAAGTGAACTAGATTTAACAGACAGAGACAACTTAGACTTCCCAGGGGAGAGGGGGCGCGAGGACCCAGGATGAAATGTAAAAGAAATAGGGGGTGGTTTTAGATTGGAGGAAATGGGCAAGGCTGGCTCACATGGCCGGACTGGAGCATAAAACTGTCTCAGGAACCAATGAAAAAATAGCCTGCATTTGAAAATGGATATTCATTCCTTTAGTCACAGACTGTTTGAATATTACCCAAGGGGGTGTTTATTGTTATAATGTAAGCAAATAGTGATATTTAAAGAATATTTATTCAGCAACAAGGGTCAAAGCTACTTGTTGCATAGTGAAGTAACTCATCAAACTGGCCCACATTGGCCAGAAAAGTGGGCCATTTTGACTGGCCCACAGTAGCATTTTGCATTTTTGGTACAGGCATTGCCCTATTGACCTATATGCCAGCCCGAGCCTTGCAGCTCATCCATAATGGCAGATGGGGCGTCCACCCAGTGGTCCCCTTACCAATTATGGAGTCGCCAGCCAAGTGAAACATTGATCAATACTTCAGCTGCTTTTTCCTGCTGAGGGAGTGCTCCTGGGCTGGCTGAACTGTCAAAGGCAAACACTGTTTTTTTTGACAGTTCAGCACGAAACGCTGTCCCCTTCTTCCCATATGTTAGAGACCTGAGATTGTGCCGTGGTTGACACCAGCAGTTGTGCCAATACTGCTGCTTGTGTTTCAAAGGAGATACCCATTGAGACAACCCTACCGAATGTATCCCCGAATTGATGACAATCTCAGGGAGGAACTCCCTGAAGGAATATGAGAAAGAGCAAAGAAAAGATGTTAGTGACATCACAAAAGAGTATGTACGATGTCCCTAGATACTGGCTGAAGAAGATGTGGAGACCCTGAAGAAATGAATGATGAAGTAAAGAAGCAAGTGAACTTTTAAATACGAGAAGATTACACGTGCATGAAGAGATGCGGAAAATCAACCAAATCATGGTCTCCTGTCACATGAGCCAAGGATGAAAATAGAGTTCGAACTTGGAGTCCCAGAACACGATAATGAGTGCCCTCACTCCAGTGCATTCTCAAGGACAAGGATACTTTGCAAGGCCAAATTCAAAGACAATCTTCATGGCAGAAGGCCTGGACGATGAGAGATGCTGGGCTAATTGGGGGGGGAGGTAGTGTCATGCCCCATGCCCTTGCACCTGGATCTGAGTTTACGTGCTGCTAAGTGAACCGAATGTTCCACACATGGCACAAGTGTGCCAGACAATTGTAGTGGGCCATATAACCAAGGATCTTACAGTTTGAAAACCAATGAGAAACTATGTATCTAATATTTCTGAAGTTGTCATTTTTAGAGGTAGGCATATGCTGTCCACCTAATAGTGGGCAGGCAATCACATTCCTAGTTCCTATTGAAAGTATACTAAGATGTTCCCCTCAAGCCAATCTCGACCCTTGGTGGGTTTATCATTATTGCCATGCAGTATGACATCATCTCTGATGTATTTATGATATATAAATTATGTTTTGTATAAAGATCGCTGAGAGAACATGACCGTACGTCCGTTGATGTTCGTTGTAAACTCCCTGTTTGAGATAATTGCTAATAAAAGAGTACTTTGCCATCTTCCTGAGTTGATTCAGTTATTTGGACTTGGAATTATTCTTTGTGATCCCATCCATTACATATGCATGTTCCTAAAGGGCCCTGAGCTCAGGGGCATTTCAGCACCCACGTGCAGGCCCCTGCAGAAGGTACGTTTGTGTTCATTTTTTATTTAGATATGTGTATGGATGCGTGTATGCTTGTGTTATGAGTGAGTGTATGGTGATGGGTGTTCATGTGAATGATAGAATGATTGCTGTGTAAATGTGTGTGTGCATGTTTTGTTCCGTTGAACTGATATTGGCGAGTGTGGGTATAGAGGGGAAGGAGGGTTGTACAACAAAGGCATTTTAAAAATGCCTTTGTTGCACAATCCCCCTACCCATCTGCCAAACTCAGCTCTCCTCTGAAGTGCTGTGGAGCCCAGGGGACAGGGAAGGTATTTTCTTACTGGTTGTCTATCATAGATGGCCAGTCAAAAATACCATGCTTTCCCTCTTGGCCCCCCAACACCTTGTACACACATCACGTTGATTGTGTCAGGCACTGTGGGGCACAGGGGACTTGTGATTGTGGATTATGCAACTAGATATTCCGAGGCCTTCCCGATTCGAAATAATCCTCAAGCATCTTCTACTGTATTTCTCCAGTCGGTTTTCCTAAGGAAATACAAACAGACCAGGGTTAAAACTTTATGAGCAAGCTTATGGACGAAGTCAAAAAGCTACTCCACATTACCACTCTAAAAACTTTGGTGTACCATCCCCAAACCGATGGCCTGGTTAAAAGATTCACTAAGACTCTAAAACTGATTGTACGGAAATTGGTAGACAAGGACGGGAAAGATTGGGATTGAATGAACCCATGGTCACTATTTGCCGTGAGGAAAACCCCCCAAACTTCCACTGGGTTCTCTCCCTTCTAACTACTTCATAGTAGAGAGCCCAGAGATGTCCTGGAAATGCTCCTGTAGACCTGGGAAAAACAAGAAGAGGCTCACATTACCATCTCGCAAACCGCCTCCAGAATGCAAGAACATATGAAATTGGTCGAGACTTGGTTTTTACGCATATGGAAAAGGCCCAGAGCGAACAAAAAATCCACTTATGACAAAAAAGTGAACTTAAGATCATTCTCCATTGGACAGAAAGAACTAGTCCTCTTACCAACGTCAGAAAACAAACTTGTCTTCAAGTGGCACAGACCTTATGAAGTTGTAGAGCGAACGGGAACCTGTACTTACAAAGTAGCCCAACCGGACAGAAAACATAAAATCCAGTTATAACATGTAAACCTATTGAAAGAGTGGAAAGTGAACCCATCAGCAACACATGCCAAAGCACTAGCCTGTCTGGTTCCCAAAGAGATAGATAACTTTGAATGTATCCCTCCTGAGCTATTATTCAACAACAAGATGATTGTTTCCAGATGTAGTCTCAGAAAAAACAGGAAGAGTAAAAGGAACATAACACTATGTTAGAAGGCCATAAGCAGATAGTGGTTGAGGAAGGCAACAAAATGTTAAAAGCCAACATTATTGAACCATATTTAAGCCCATGGTCCTCTCCTATCGTATTGGTCGCTAAACCTGACCTTTACTGGAGATTCTGCATAGAGTTCTGTCAAGTTTCTGCCATCTTAGACTTCGATGATTATCCCATGCCTGCATCAATGACCTAATTGATAAACTCAGACAGCCACCTTTCTATCTACCCTAGATTTAACCAAAGAGTACTGGCACGTTCCTGTATATGGGACAGATAAGGGAAAAAAATGCGTTCTCAATGCCTCTAGGACTATTTCAATTTAAAGTCCTGCCTTTTGGCTTACACAGTGTGCTAGCCACTTTCCAACAATTTATGGATCAAATTTCACAACCCTAATCTGATTTCTGTGGAGCTTACATTGACGATATCATTATTTATAGTAAGACTTGGGAGGACCATCTCTTCCTTCTTTATACCATCATGAAAATCCTCAGAAATTCTGGGCTAACTACAAACCCAGTTAAGTACTGATTGGCCCAGTCAGCAGTAAAATACTGAGGTTTCTTCGTATGGGAATGGAAATGTACAACCCCAACACGAGAAGGTGAACGCTGTCTTAGATACACCAACCCCTAAGACCAAAAGAGATCTTAGAGATTTTCTCTGGTTAATGGGATATCACTGTACGTTTATCCCTAACTTTTTCAGATTTATCTCTGCTCTTATACTTTGTTGCTGACATTTCTTTTGCAAAACTGTTTTACATTCACTTTCTATTTTAAAACTTTTTGATAGAATTGTAGTGACTATTAGGATATAAAAAAACATCTTTTAGCTCTACTGTGTTGTATGCACTATTTGTAGCTGAAGTTCTCGGTGGCAGATTAACGTGTTTTAGTGCTGGCCTGTTATTCTTTAGTGTGTTTTTACTGCCTATACGGTTGGAATTAGCTACTGAACTACAATTCCCAAGATAATTGTAGTTCCCACCATTTTCTAGATGATTTTTGTTGGTTCGTGTACGGTGTGTAGGGTGAGTGTTTCCCATTAATGTTCACTCTTTTCTAACTTAATATTATCATAGCCTCTATTACTAGACATTTTATATAGCCATACATGGCTACTCACCTTAGCTTAATTGCTGCAATTCAAAGAAATTGCAGGGCACATCTTAATGCCATGCCTGAGGATAGTATCAGGGAGGACTGCAGTTCACTAACTGCAGGAACCAAAGTCATGGAGCCAAGCTTGCCTAACACTTCTTGTAGCTTACCTCCTTCAGTTATGTCAAATGAAATTATTATGACCCAGTTATATACTTTAAATCATGAGGGCAATAATAAAAACTATAGCAGCTGTGCTAGCTCTAACTTAACTACTGAGGCTCCATGCAATATATTGAAATGTTGCCTACTTACTCGCTCACTAGTTCAACATATTACTGAAATATCAGCCTTTATACTGGAATCCAATCTTGATGTTTTAACCCTTACATAATCTTGGCTTCAATAGGCAGCTCATCATGTAGTGATTATGGCAACTCCAGTTGGCCACTCCAGTTGGCCACTCCAGTTGGCTGCTCCTGCCTCCACACTGACCATGACCACTGACCACTCACCATTAGGGGGGCAGGGGAGGGGGAATTGCCATACTCTTTATGTCTGACTTTCCAAAATTTGAACAGTGTGAAGCTATGTTAATAACACAGAACACCAACCCTGTTAATTCACTCAGCATCTTGTTATTATACAGACCCCCTAGATTAACACCGCTCTTCGAACAGCAATTCTTTGAATTTGTTGGTGGTGTCTCTAAAGATACAACAGTTTTCATTATCCTTGGGGACTTTAATCTATGGGCTAATCATCCTCTGGATCAGGAGGCCTTGTCAGTGTTGCAAACATTCCAATCTGTTGGCTTTTATCAACATGCCTCTTCCCCAAAACATATTGGGGGAAATACTTTGGAATGGATTTTATCCAAAAACTGGAAGATACTAGTAACATATGTGGAAGAATGTATATGGTCAGATCATTCCTATGTGTTCTTTGAGGTTTTCTCCCGTCTCTTTCCTGGTAAACTTATAAAAGTTGTCAGACCTTCTATTTTAACTCATAATTGTAAAAAAAGTGTCTATAAAGGCTTTTGATTCTCGAGTACTACCATTATTATCTTCCTCGGAAGACAATCCTCTCCTTGATGTCTTCTTATCCTCTTTTGGAACAGTGACAAACCAAGCTTTTGACTCTCTGGTGCACTAAAATCAGTAAAACTGAATAACATGGTAAGCTTCAATCAGTGGTTTACCACTAAGGTCCTGCATGCAAGAGGGGCAAAACGTGAGGCAGAACATAGCTGGCGTAAACATGCGTCTAATGAGACGGCAGCAATCTATAAACTTGCAGCTGGATCTTTTAAGGAAGTGTTAAAAACTAAAGAAAATAATTTAAACAGGCTAAATCAAAACCTAAAGAATTGTTTATTGTGCTGCAGGAATTAAAAGGTACTGTGGTCAAGCCATATGTTCCTGAAGACATGATTGGTGTCAACGTATTCATTAAGGCTTTATCTAAAAACCAGCTCAACATCAACATTGCATTCAGGATCAGGTTAAAGTGTTACAGTCCGTTGATCCTCCCTTAATATCCCCTAATACCATAACTTATTTAAACATTTTGTTTTTTTTTTATTTAAAGAGGTATCCAAGAAGGAGGTAATGGAGGCAATATAAAGTATGAAGCCTACACCTTGTAAGGGAGATATTTTTCCAGCAACGCTCTAAGGATTTTGCCAAAACGCTTGCTCCATGGGTTACTCATTTTGTTAACCGCTCTTTTCAAGAGGCCTATGTTCCAGAAAATATCAAGGAGGCATGGATAACCCCATTGATAAAGAAAGAGAACACTGATCCAAGAGTCCCAGGAAACTATAGACATATTACAAATGTCCCATTTATACTAAAGGTAATTGATAAAAATTGATTGAATCCAATATCAAAAGTTTGTGGAACAAAATTATATTTTGGCCACTGAACAATCTGCTTTACGTATGAATCATGGGATGGAGACTGCCCTCCTAGATTTAAAATCCAATATTATAGGTATTATTGAGTAAGGTAGTGCAGCTTTTCTTTTATTGTTAGACCTTTCCTCAGCATTTGCTTTGGTCAGCAATGCACTGCTGGTCAATACACTGATTGAGGTTGAGAAATGCACCCCAGTGGCAGCAAGTTGGTTCAAGTCATTTTTGGGACCATGGACGGCTACAGTGGCCAAGGGAAATGCTCATTCACAAAGATCACTTTTAACATGTGGTATCCCTCAGGGATCCTGTTTATCTCCATTGCTTTTTAAAGTGTACTCTAAACCCCTATGTAATCTGCTTGTCTCTCAGGGTGACACCCAGATAAGTTTTTAAACTAACTGGGGTTTATATAGCGAAGATGTGGACAGAGTTAATAAAGTATTTAAAGCCATATGCATATGGATGGTTATACATTCACTGGCTCTTTTTCTGACTGAAAGACAGAGTTGCTTGTCATCGGTACCCAGCAAAAGTTAAAACACCTAGACCACCAGTACAAATGCCATTACAGTCTCAGGCTCAGTTAAAACATTAGGAGTCTTTTTTGACTCTCACCTGTCCTTCAAGAAACACGTCTCATATCTTAAGTCATCCTGCTCTTACTGTACTAACTTATTTTGGCTGATCTGCCCGCATCTATCAGAGGCCAATGGAGCTCTGATTGCTGCAGCTATTGTAAATAGGAAGCTGGACTACTGTAATAGTCTTTTGGTGGGCACTTCTCAGGTCAACTTGAAAAGGCTCCTGGTGGCACAGAACAGAGCTGTCCATGCTGTATGTGGGCTTGGTCGTCGATCCCAGATTTATACAACTCGTAGGAAGCTGCATTGGCTCCCAGTTGAGCAGCAAATTCAATATAAGGGTTACGTCCTGGTGTTGAAATATCTCTCAGGTGAAGCCCCCTTCTATCTTTCGTTCAGAATAAAAAGAGCTCCTTTCAGGCAGACCCTACGTTCAAACAATAGCATGATGTTACACTAACCACACGTGTCTCTAAAAAGAATTGGTGGTGCTGGTTTTAATACCTGGGCACCCACCATTTGGAATTCACTCCCTCTAGATCTTAGGATCTGTGCAACCACAACCCAATTAAAAAACTGAAAATGTTCCTGTTTGATAGAGGGATAGATTAATGAGTACAGGATCCCTGCGATAACTGATACATCATCCTTTGCAGTCCATTATCTGTTTTCTGTTTGTCTGTCTTGTGAGCGACCTGAAGCCTTTGGGCGAGTGGCGCAATATAAAAAATAGATAGATAGAGAGATAGATAGATAGATAGATAGATAGATAGATAGATAGATAGATAGATAGATAGATAGATAGATAGATAGATATCTAACAGCTTGGCTAACAGATAAGCTTCAAAACGCTGAGCCGCAGAAACTTCAGTGGAACGAAGAGGATAAGATATGATACAACACCCTGAAACAAAGCCTGATCACGACTTGGGCGTTACCTACCGCCGAACTCCCCGGCGCTAATAGCACCGGATCACGAGTTCGGCGGTAAAGTAATTCCCCATTCCCCATTGAGCCCATTCGGGAATGCCCCATTCCCCATTGGGCTCAATGAGGAATTTTCGTGCTCTTACCGCCGGCGGATTTCCCGCCGGCGGTAATAGCGCAAATTTTTGGCGGATTTCCCCCAGCTCAGAGCTGGGGCGAAATCCGCCGAAGCCCTGATTCGGCGGACCCTTAAATCCGGCGGTATTAGCGCTACCGCCAATTTAAGGGTTACCGCGGAAGTCATGATCAGGCCCAAACGCTCTTAAACCCGATCTTAAAGGTGGTCGACTTTTCTAAAGACATTGTTTCCATTGCGACTAGGAGAAAAACCACACATGTTGGAACGCCCCCATAACATCCCCCCATGGACGAAACCTCACCAAACATCGGAAAATAAATCTGAGGGGGCCATATACTATTTTTCCAAAGATTAGTGAAGATTAATCCGGGGGGGGGCAAAGTTAGAAGCTGCCCAAAAAGTGTTCTTGCTATGGGTTGAGCAATTTAACTAACTACACTGCTGCTACTACATACCGTGTAATGATTGGATGGTGAAAAGAGTGAGGTGCATCATATTTTTGGAAAGGCCCGCCATGTTGGATCCACGGACAGCGACTGGTGTCCACGGATTGTGCACAGGGGTAAAAGTCTGAAAAAAACATTTTAAGTTATTTGATGGTCGAAGTAGGGTCTAGAAAGGGTGGGAGAGTGGAATAGAGATGATATTGGGCTGTCTTTCTAGGTGAAAAAAGTAGGCACGGGGTGCCGCCCGCTCTGTGGACACTGTGGAAGTCCGACGAGAGCACAGTGAACGAGCAGCTTGGAAAACATATTTGAGGTTATTTGATGGCTGAAATAGGGCATGTAAAGGTTAGAGGAATGGAATGGACTTGTTTTTATAGGTGAAAATGCAATCTTCAGGTGTGGCCGAGTACACAGTCAATTTTCCGTGGACAACAATTCA
Source organism: Ambystoma mexicanum (assembly GCF_040938575.1). Lineage (NCBI taxonomy): Eukaryota > Metazoa > Chordata > Amphibia > Caudata > Ambystomatidae > Ambystoma > Ambystoma mexicanum. The sequence goes on from NC_090928.1 coordinate 140,173,788, forward strand.
ATGGCTGAGGGTTAAGGGCAAGTGTTGTTATTTGCAGGTGTATTGTATGTACTTATATGGTTTAATTATATTGTGGTGATTGTGGCCACTGGCCACAACAATTATAGTAATATGTGTACAATATTTATAGGTACAGTAGGGGGAGTAGAAAGTATGTGGTATTTACGATTGTAGTATAATTGAGGATAGTGGTTATGGAATATGTATTTGTTTACACTTGGTACGGTTATAGTTGTATGAAGTAGTCAACCTGGAATACCTGGGTCATTTCCTGTGAGAAACAAACAGTATAATTTGTTAATCAGGATAGTTGAAAATGTTTAATAGCATACAGTTCTGCTTATACATTTACCTTTTCTGACCCTCATATACAATGCATTCTATGTACTATGTTTGGCACAACATTAGTGTGTGGTACACTGTTGTTGTATTGACTTCAATAATTATTGTGTGATTGGGGAAAAAATCCATAGAGGATTAAAAAAAGAAAAACTACTACACTTATGTCACTATAAATGTGATTGCATGTTTGTTTGCAGTTTGTTGTTATTAAGGGAATGTTTAAAGTAGTTAGATACCTGTTGGCGTATTCTAATACATTAGACTTTAGAAGAAGTTTTGTAGGTACACAAATTGTGATGGCATATTTCAAGTGTATTGCAATTAAGGGTATTTTTTAAATAGTTAGATACCTGTTGGCGTATTCTAACTATCTCGACTTGTAAAAGTACTATTGTAGTATTATGGATGTAGTTAGATACCTCTTGGCATATTCTAACTGTTTAATGTGCTACAGTTTAGTGAGGACATTTGGGTTGACGGAATATTAAGTAGGCATTTCTTAGATTTGCTGGTAACCTATGTCTTGGAGTAACAGACATGTCATTTGATTCAAACCAACCACTTCTTCGTGTGTGAAGCTAGTAAGCTTACAGTTACTTTTGCTATCATATGCATTATACCTAAAAAGCATTAGTATGCCATGATTTGCATTCTACAGAAGCTGGTAAAATGGAATGGATTCACAATTTGGTATGGATATATATACAAATCATTCATTAGGGAGGTGATCTTGTAAAACATAGTTGCAGAGAGTGCATGTATGTTTCCATATGTGGGAAATGTGGAAGATTTCAATTATAGGGATGTTTTTGATTTTTGGTTTCCAGTACTTGTAGTAAGTACATTAGGAATTCTTGAGGATCTTCTTGTGTGTTTATGGTAAATGTTACCATTCCTGCACTGTAGTCCAATTATTGCCTTATACCTGAGACACCGTAAGTGCTGTCAGGATTATTTGTGACATTTCTATAAAGGACGAGCATTTGAAAACACAACTGGTCTGAGCCGTTGTGAACAATTGGTGGCACTTGGAAAAGAAGATTGATTTTTAATTTGCATAGCAGTTTACTCCAGTCGTGTTGCTGAATTTAAATGGACCAGAGCGCTGTCTGTCTGCAGCGTTTGATGGTTGTGCAGATTTTTTGGGAGAAGAGATATTTGTCCATTACTTTTCTGACGGATGTGCAGTTGAGTTTGTAGTAGACAGTGTTTTGGTTGTATTATTTGATGGACAACGAATTCGTTGTTGTTTCTTTAGCAGTATTGTTGGTAAATCTGTGTAGATTCTGTTTGCATTTTTTTAAAGGTTTTATTTTTTGAAGTACAAGGTAAATATCTAGGTGGGGGTGTACAGTGCATGTAGCCTGTTGTATTTTAGGATGAAAAGAATGTCAGAGTGGACTTTATCTGCATCAAAGTTAACTAGGAATACACAATAGAGTGTACACAGACGTGAAAGTGCTACATAACTCACAACTTCCTTAAAGACTGTGCTGCCAATATCAATCAATGCTTGATCTAGGGTTAGAACTTGCAATTTGTGAATAGGGACAGCAAATGCAAGAGATAGAAAAAATTGTTCTCTGCATACGTACATGTCTTTGAAAAGAAGGAAAAATGCAATTGTGCAGCCAATTTCTTTTACTTCTGCAAGTTTGTCAACGTGGATATGTTTGGGAGCCAACAACTGTACCAATCGCTCCATTAACTAAAAATACACGTTTGAGCAAACTAACTCTAAAATGGCCGCCAATTGTGGGCGAATGGCGCGAATACGTCATCATGCCAAGCGTGAAACGCGTGTCGTTATCGCACTAGCGTGATGGCGCATTTGTGCGCTATTTAAGGCGGTCATCGTATCATTTCCGCTATGGCAATCGGACCATCGCTGGATTGAGACAGAATAGCAGCAAACCATTTAGGTAAGACCCACCTCCATTTGAAGATCTTTCTTTCTCCTAACTATAGATCACATGTCCATTTTCGGACCTATTGCTATCTAATATGCTTACATCAGGAAGTTAACCTCAGAAAATATTCTTTGACAGGCACATACTTTTCAAATAATTTTTTTGTTCTTTTGATTGGCCAGATCTGAATATGTACAATTCAAATATAAAATTGTGCCATGTAACAACATTGTCCACTTAAATTGTAGGAATCGATCATCTGTCCTCGAATTGAAACAGAGGAATATTAAGGGATATCACGTATATGTACCATATAAAGTATTACATTCTGAAACAAAAAGGATAACCATTCATGTGAGTACATTTATCACATATATTTAATCATTTAATCTGTCACCAAAAGAGCAAACAAAAACACATCTCTTTAACTTTATTTTTTAGGTGAGATCTACAATCATCATAATTTTTCAGTTTGAACCACAATTGCATCTTTTCAAACACTCCTAAACCAACCGGACCAAACCTGTCGTTAGCAACAATTTGACTATCCTTCTATTTTGAGATTACAAATATAAATCATAAATCCTTTGGATCAGATCTCCTACGAGAGACCACTCCACCTCCTGAAGAACGACTCAACAACTCTGAATGGGGAAACACGTGTCGAGGTAACAAGAAGGTTTGGGCACAAACAAATGTAAGGATTCACTGTTCTCTTTTCATAAACAGATCTGTGGACCTTTTCAACATCAATACAAACAGAACAACAGAACCACGAGTATCTTGAGATAATAACCCCCCCTTGATGACCACAAGCCCTCCCCCGTGGGAGTCTCAAACAAGTACATCCTTTTGGGAACTTCCAATTATCAAATAAAGACTAGCAGAACAATATCTGCATGGATCATTAAATACATGCATTCTGGGAGCATCCCTCAAAGAACTCATCAATCATTGGGATCTATCCCTTTAAGACTGTGACCTTATTATGTGGTGTTTTTTTCGTCTTTAGTGAACTTAACAGAACTTTCCTTATTTATCGGAACCTTTTTTCTTTTATTTTGTCACAGCAGTTTAGGTTAGAACTAACAAGCAATCTATGCTATGTATTAATTAACAAATAATTCGTGTTATATTTCAAAATTAAATTTGTCTTTTGAAAGAACAACTTCGCATCCATCATTTAATTTAACAGAGAAGCGCAACAGTGTTTTTTTTCTACAAATTAGATTTTTCATAGCCTAGATCAGCCTCTGAGCAAACCCCCATGTGCAGCATCCCTGTAGGTTAAGATCAACCAAAGGTTCAATCTATTTACTTTGTAACCTTGGAGGGCGCCATCACTGTCCAAAAGGCTGAATTATTCACAATAGGAGTTTTGAGAGCACTGAAAATGGCCATGGCTATGTCTTTGAGGCAGCAGAGTGTATGGATTTTGGGAGACTCTTGGATCCATCGGCTGAAGGTGTATGTTGAACATTGTGGATTGGGTGACAATCTTGGATTACATGAATTTGAAGTGTCATGGTATGGAGTGCGAATGATGAAGTGGGCAGATGTGCTCCTGTTTTGTGAGAATATGGTGCACGTAAACATCCAGACATCATTGTTCTTCATTGTAGAAGGAACAGTTTGGGGTACCTTCCCATTTGAGGCCTATAGGGTTCAATGGGAATGGGGAGGTCGGATGCAAGGGCACCATTCAGAATGGTGCTGGTACATCTGACATACTCTGCTCGCATGTGCCAGTACGGGCGCCAGGTCAGACCTGGCGGCTGTAATGTCACCCGTGAGCAGAACTCGTAGTTTGCCGGTCCAGTAACTACGGTACCGGCAAGCTTACCGGTACCGAATATACCGGAGCAGCAAACTTATAATGAGGCCCCACAACTCGCGCCACCACTGTGCACTGTTAAAACGAACCCCCAGGACATCAAAGATGACATGACAAATGTAATTGATGACATCACTGATGACATCATGTATCAATTTAATTCTGATGAAACTCGGCAGAAGGCGTTGTGTTTATAATGTTGGTAACAAGATGTTAGGGGTGATTTGAAGACCTGTCATGAACTACATAATGTTTTCAAGAATGTACTCATGTTAACAAAACATTATATTTGAGTATTTCTGTTAATAGAGGAACCTAATCATACATACATATAGCCAATGGCTGCAGCATGCACCAAAGAAGTACAATATTTTTAATCTGGTCATTTCCGATAGTAAAATAATAAATGCTACCTTATGAGAGTTTTGAGTAATGTTAAACATGGAATAAATAGGTAAGAATTGAAAACTTACCACACACTTGTACAAAAAATACATATAAAAACCCACAATGCATAAAATTAGAGGCATATACAGGGAAATGAAAGTAATGAAGAAAGAAACAACATCTCAAATAAATAAATGACAACAACATTAGAGTTAATCATCATGTAAACAAATTAATTGTGTGTTTGAGGCTTGCTTATTTCCCCATCTATGCGCACAATGAGCTCAGATTGCACTTTAAGGAAAGTACTTTAAGAACATATAAAAACGTTAATGTCTAGATATATAGCACCTTCTACATTTTGGAAATTCTAATTGTGAGTAAAAACCAAAATGTAGGTTAATCATGTTAGTAAAGAAAAACAAGTGGCCAGTTATGTGATGTCATCAATTACATTTTCCATGATATCTTTGAGATTCCGAGTTGTTCGTTTTAGCAGTGCAGAGTGGTGGCGCGAGTTATGGTTCCTTAGCTTACCATAACTGGCAAATTTCACTGTTTTTTTGGTTTAACTTGTAACCATAACGTCCCTTTAACTAAGTTGTTTCACTGAAAAAAAAAATTATATATATATTATATGGTTTTTGGGACTCCGTGGCTCGTCGTTTTGCGCCTCGGTGCACAGAGAACTTGGGATGGCATTCCTGGAGGATGATTGGGCAGTTGCCCCAAGCATCCTATGGTTAAGAATATGGGGGAATAAAAATGCCACATTGTGCCACTTCAAAATAAAAGCGACACTGAACAAGGATGGGTGGCATAAAATACCCTGGTTAAGATCTGTAAAAGAGCATTTGTGTCAGGCCGACTGGGCCACCTTTCTCTACGGTGCTATTAACGCAGGAAGCAAGATCATGCAAAGAAGAGGTATTCAGGAAAACTGTGACTAAACGCATGAACGCAGCATGAGTGTCACAACCGGACACTTTCCATCAGCCCTTAGTGGGACACCAACTGTCCATTCGTACCTTGTCTGGCCCAGGGAAAACATCAAAGCAGGCTCACTACATGGGAATGATTTGATTGCTTGCGATTGAGAGGTGAAAGGGTGAACTGGGTAGGTTACCCTGACGATCGAAGCTGTCCAGTGTGTGGCGCTATGAATGAAAATCTGAGACACTTTATTCTGTTTAGCCCAGGTTAGGGAACATTAGAAAACGGACCATTTTGCAAGTTTTAAGAGGTACGCATTTGCAGCAATATGGCCCATCTACGTGTTTTTTTTATTAAGGGCGGAATCGAAATTCACAGCCTGGGCCCTGTTGTTGTTTTTGAAGGCTGCCATGTTTTACAGAAGGGGGTTTTTAAGAGGTTTTTGCACTTTCTGCAAGTCTTTGTTTTATTTTTACTTTTCTCTTGGAATTAATTCAAAGTATTATGGTGATTGATCTTTTTTAAGTATGCACCAACGGAATATGTTATAGTCCTGATTTATTATATGTATGTGTTTGATGAATGTTTTTATTCGAATAAACATTTACAACACCAATATGGCAAATTTACACCCATAACATACCATAACATAAGACAATATAACAACATAATAGATCAAGACATAACATTGTAGCCAATAAAAAGAGTGGTGGTTTATGGAAGGGGGTGTTGATATGTTGAGATCAAGGACGATGCTCAGGAATGTAAATGAGGTCGATGGTGTGACCATGTTTTTATATATGCTGGCCTCCCAGCAGGCTAAACCCCATGGCCACTAAGGATTTAGGCGGGACCTCCACAGCTGGAAAAGTGTCTACCTCCATGCAGTTATTAAATATTCCCAAAGTTTGAGACGTGCAGTTTTAAGGGTCAAGCTATCTGAAATGGTATCAGAGAACTGGCCCTCATAGCCTCGCTGGCAGTAAATAATCATTTTTGGATTCAGGCAGTCATATATTGTTAATGCATAGCTTTATTCGGCAATTGCTATAAAAGCGTAAAACATTACAAATTGAAAGTTTAAAACAATAATACATTAATATCGCAGTTAGTAAAAATGCAGGCCACATGGCAAAAAAAACATACATTTCTATAAAATATTTGATACAATCTCTGTACATTCTCTACGCAAGCCACGTTCCACAGCAGGTTCATAGAATAAACATAGACAAATTTCAGGGGACAAACATAGGCGCATAACAGTGGAGCATGCATGATGTTACACATATAAGAAAATTCATACCTCACACTTCATATAGACAATAATAAGTGGTTTTGTGTGGAGCACACAATGCCCTGCCACAGTGCAGAGATATCAGTTAGGCCTCCCCTCTACGATGAGGTGCAGATGCATTACAACATAGCCCTCACAAACAGATGTCACCCCTCGCTTAACATCACTTTGGCCCTTCCCAGCAAGGCCCTGTGGATATACTTAGCTACAAAGTTGACTAAATTCAAGTTGTCATTTTTGCTTTCATGCAGTCATATAGCCAACATAATATTAGGTGCTAGTGTGGAGCTGGCTGCCAGATGTTAAATCACCAGGCCAGGGAGGAGACCATAATGCAACTATAGCCAAGTCAGGCTACAGCAGGGCTGTGCTAATCTTCCAATAACTGCAATGGCTTACTCATTGTGGTCACTAGAAAGTCAGAGAACTGCCTGGTCTACAATACCTTTTGAACCTGTGGAGATCTCCACACCCAAATTGTGACTATCAGCTGACCCCTTTTCAATTTATGGAAGTTAAAGAAATGAAAATGAAAGATAGACAGGATGGAAAACGAACTTTGGGAAACTGTTTTGAAGGAAGCAGACCACTCAATGCACTCAAAGGCACCAGGGAGCATCATTAAACAGGCACTGGCAATGCCAATAGTTTTAGCTTTTGTGTAGGCATCGGATAGCATTTGCCAGGCACCGCCGTAAAGGTACTATCTGGCCATAAGATAACGAAAGCTGAAAAATTGCATCATTATTTGGGCCTATGATAGCAGTGTCTGACAAATCTAGTGCATATACACTGACCCAATACTGTTGGCATTGTTAACGTACCAATAGTTGGCCTAACAGGACTTCAGTGCAAGGAACTGCTATAAATCAAGTGTCTGAAGGCAAACTTGCTTGAGAAATGTTTATTATATCGGTAGCACATTTACAGCTGCAATTCAGGCATTCATTCTCTGCAGGTAGCTTATAAAGAACACTGGTCGATAAAAGTTTGAGGTTGCTGCTTGATAAAGCTAGCTCAAAGAAGTCCCGGGATTATTTGGTTTGGGTGGAGAGGGGCAGGAAGTGGGTGGGAATGGCTCTAGAGATCAGGGTGGCCATGGCCATTGGCAGTGAATGAGTGGGTAAATAACTAAACAACATCCACAAGCTAATGATGGCATTTGAGAAGGGACACATAGCTTGTGGATGTTGTACTCCACTGTACTCCACTGTACTCCAATGTGATAGTTTCAGTTTACAGGTGGTGTTTAAGCGCTACTTATTGTCAAAACTAAAAATGGATTCTCTATTATTTCAGCCATTTAGTGCCCCAATCAAAAGTGCAAAACTGTGCAGAAAGGCCAAAAATAAGTGTTCCAAAATGCCCATTGGTCTGATTTACAAAGCGTTTTTCTATGGGATTGTTACATTGATTTAATCAATCCTTCATATAATACGTGCTTTAAAAGGAGACGTTTTGAATTCAATATTATGGTTCCTAGATTTAATAAATTCTTTCTTATTTAACCATACTCACTGGCCATAAATTCCATCCTAAAAGTCAGACTAGACAGCCTTCGTTACCAAATACACATTTAGCTTAGTTATTTACAATTCTTAATAGTTGGCATCAAATCAAACACTCATTGTTATTTTTATTTATTGGGTATTTGTAATACGCCTATACACAATGTGTTTCAAGGTGCAACAGTTAAATGAACATGTTGGTGTGTTAAACTGTACAATTACATGCAGCGAATGAAAACACATACTTAGCAATTATTGTCTGGCAATTGCCCGCCTCTACCGCTCCCCATTCTGCAACTCACCTCCCTTACCTTGTCTAACCCCTAGAGAGATCACACGGACTCTGGGTAAGTAATGAGCAATCTTCTATGTTGGTGAGAGTCGCGAGCCAGAGCTTCCTTGTTCTAAATCGCAGTGACAGTGCATGGCTTCCCAGGTCCAACCATGAGCCCAATCAATCACTTCCCTTTCATAGGTACAGCTTTGTTGCAAGGCCATTCCCCTATTCAGACAGACCAGATAACTAATGGAAGCCACGCCTTCCGCGTGCGCCAAGTGGCCACTCAGACAACTTTCAACTCTTCTCTAGATGAGTAAAGCAAACTCTTCATTACTTCTGGAAGAGGTGGAATAGAGAAATCCAGTTAAAAAAATGGATGATTTACCTAACTCGATCTTAAATTATAATGGTCTATTCTATACAAAAACCCATTTGATACCCACAATAATTCAATAAAAACACACGCTACAATTTTTATTTGAACAGAAACGGATCATTATTTCTTTTAAAACAGTTTTCTCTATTTAGCAAAGAGGAGCTCATGTTCCAATGTGCCTTAACATAAAGTAAGGCTTTAACGCTTTCCCTTCACACCACGGCTCATTTCCCCATCATGTTTATGGAGGAGAGGAGGAGCAGCATGTGACTTTGGTTCCCGTCACCTCCCTTTCTCTCCGCCATACAAATGCTCCAGCATTTGTGCAGGCATGCTTTTTTATGCCAGCAAAAAGTCTGGAGATCCCTATGGTGTCCGCCAACTTTATGCGCCAGCTTTAGTGATCCATTGTACCCGCTGCCTGTCATGTTCACATGTCAGGCAGCCTGTTAAATTACAATTAAATGTTGCCCGAAATGCTTGCATGTTGGACAATATTTACTTATATTTACATTTACATTTATACATTTTCAAAGAGCTTTAGGCACACGGGGAAACGGGTGCTAACACAAAGCAAAGACAAAGCACAGTGCATCACAAAAAAACTAAAATACAAGGACTATATACCAACAATAAAAATAGGTTAAAAAGAAGTACAAAAGTCAATAAAAGAGTCAAGTAAAACTTGTTACTTTTAATTAGGACACTTCTTACCGTGTGCACACAAGATAAGGAGTGTTCACAATGAAAATTAAAAGCTGCCCTACATGCGAGCATTTCGGTCAACATTTATTTGTAATTGTACATGCTGCCTGGCAGGCGAGCATGCCAGGTAGTGCTTATTCACTTTGCACGGCGGAGTGCAAATGTTCAGGGCAAAAGTCAACGTGCACAGATGTACTCCAGGGTACAGGCTGCACTCACTTTTTAGAGGAATTACTAATCACCATCTCTATTTTGGGAGGTAATTCCTATGGTGCAAATTCCTCTTTGGAATTCCCATAATTTTCTCAAGGTAATTGTCCCATCGATAATTCCTCTAAGAAGAATTGGCACCTAAGCAATTACCTCTATAACTATTCAACTTAGAATTCGCCAGAATGCTAAAGTGGTGGGAATGCCATTGCAGTCACGTTTTACCATTACTGCCATGCTTACAGTGATACCCATCGCCTGGGATGGACAATGGAATGAAATGTGTACAATGGCTCTCGATGAATTACGGATACCTCTAAGAAATGCACACAACTGTTTCAATCAGTCCAACTGAACCACTCTCCTTCGGAAACCCAACATGCATCCAGAATGCCGAAGTAAAGTCCATCTTTTGTAGTCTCCATCTTTTGAAGCAGGCGTTACTCTATGTACCAGCAGAAAATCATGCAGCAGTAGTTGCAGCCTTGACCAACTCACATCTGGACTATGGGGTAGGGTGGGATTTTCTGAACAGGAAACACATCAGTCCATTAATGATCATATGGCCTGAGATGTGAATTGGGTGTGAGTCACAGCTGTTCCCTTTTCGCATGTTCCCATCTTGCTTTGGAACAGCAACCTTCTGGAATACACAGAGCCATGGGGGATAACTGACTTGGATCTTGGGTGTTTTTGAGATACATGTGATATGTTGCTCTTTTCACTAAGTGGCATTCCCTGATATAACACTCCATGGTATACAATCCCACCACATTTCTGAGACAACAAATAGGCTGTTATTAGGAATCAAGAGTTTGTTTTACTTTTTTTAAATAAAAAAAATAATGCAAAGATGGTCTCTTTGAGGGAAAGTCGCCATGAGATATTTTATACACATAAACACAGGCAGTTGGTCTATACGTGAAAATCCACCTGCTTATGTTTTCCACTAAGATTCAATGCAAACTCTCATTCATTATATATCAATGATTAGATTGCTTAATATTTATGTTCACTATTACAAAGTAACATGTAAGCAATACAATATACTTCAGTGATGACATTGCCATTTATCGGCCAGTGTGTTCAAATCTTTAGCACTACTTTTACAGCACATTAATTTCCTTATAATCAAGCCATTTGTATGTATTTATTTATACGATTTTAATTGCAAAGTCTCCTTTTTTAATCCACTTCATTTTCTCTATTATCAAGAACAAGTTTTAATACCAGAGAAAGATTGCATGAATATTAAGGCTATTATCATTCCGTAAGGTCAGTTCATATCGCGATGAAAATATGGTGCTGTGGGATTTTAGAAGTAGGCTATAATATGGCGTCAACCACGGGTTCCAAGGGTAGGAACATGTGGTTAATGCCATTAGCACCCATCTCAAGGGCTAGGACACAGCTAATCCAATGTTTTCGATCCATGAATGGGTGAATGACTGTTGAAAGATGCCCACCTTAGATAGGGAAGGCGGGGCTCCATATGGAGCCTCTCTTCCCTTTCCATGGTGGCTATCCTGTGCATAGAGAAAGGAGCAACAGCAGCTGTGGCAGCCGCACTTGCCGCTGAAAAGAGGTAAGTGGGGAGAGGGGAGTGTGAAAAGAAAAAAAGGAACAGAGTGTGGTGGAAAGATTGGGGGCGGGTGAAAAGGCCAACAGGTGGCTTGGAACCGGGACAGGCATTGTGAGTTTCAGCCTGCATTCCCAGACACCTGATTGGCTGCCCCCCTTCCCTGCAGGGTGCTAATGATTTGCATTTAATTCTGCAGGTTTGGGTTAGGGAAGCAGTGATATCAATTTAGAACACACAGCTCCTCATTACGACCCGGGCGGTAAGGGAATACTGGTACCGGTAAGGGCACTGGTGCCGGTAATCCCTTACTGCCCTATTCCGAGGTCCCTTTGCGGGTGCTCCCTTAACGCCTGGTTTTACCAGGCGTTAAGGACAGGACCCGCAAAGGGGCTTTGGAGGTAATAACGGTACCGCAATTTGCAGTACCGTTATTACCGCCTTCCCCATTCCCATGGAGCCCTATGGGGCAAAAATGGGAATGGGGAAAGGCCATGGTGAATGGGGAATTACCGCCCCTGCCAACCTGGGAATGGGGCAGTAATTGCTCCATTCACCATGGCGGAATCGGTAAGGTTCTGGCGGCAACCATGGCGCTAATAGCGGCATGGTTACCACCTGAGTCGTAATGAGGCCCACAGAAAGTTGATTTGTCTACTCCCAAGATTATGATTTTGATTTTTTGTAAGGAAAACAAGTATGCCCCACCAATGGCCTATAATTATTTGGGTGTATTTAGTTAGAGGAGGTCCTCTCACTTCAATTGGTAAAATAATAGGGTTTATTTGCAATTTTGAATTTTATTAGAGAAAGGGAATCTATCTTTTAAAATAATTGTGCCTTTCACAGATGTTGATTTATCCATTCTCTGTTAGGCTATGACGCATGGCCACCCATTTACAGCCTTAGGTGTTGACTACACCTCTGAAAACTGCAGGACTCAGTTTATTTAGATATCATTTACAAAAATGCTGCACTCTCAATATTAGGAAGTGATCCCTGTTTTAAAGTGCACACACAGCACAGAACAAGGGAAAATACTATTTGTTCTTTAAATGTAATTACACTCTGTACAAGCAGGATATAATGCACAGTAACAAGCTACAATATCCTGTTTTGATTCTGTTAGTTATAATGGGTCACCCGCTGAGCTCTCTGTACAGAAAAAAGCAATGTTTTCTACACGAAATCAAATCTCTCTTTGATTTAAATAAAGCAAGAAAGCACTGTTGCATTTCACAATAAAATATCAAAATATACTTTTTGGAATAAGCTTGCTCTACTGGAAACACTTCCAAGTTCACTTTCTCCTGGGTCTTAGCAGAGATATGTTCAGTAGGGCCTCTGCCTAGTTACATTGGGGGAATTTTCATTCTCACTTCTTTGATGAATCTAATGATATCCTCATTCCTTTCCCTATGTGGCCAGGGGATGGCAGCCGCGACCTGATCCTGAGCCCGAGGGCGGCGATGTGAAGGAGGACCACCTGGGGAAGGCTGTTCTGAGGGAGAGGGGAGGACGCCATTGGGAAAAGTCACATACCCGCATTCCCCTTCTGGATATTCCCTCCATTCCTCAGCCTTAATGGCTTATTGCACCACTCATCCTCATCCAAGTACTGAGTCCCATTTTAATATTCCCTGACATGATAACGACAGTAATACATTAATTAGTGAGATGAGGAAGAGGCAGGGAGCAGTAATGATTATCCTGAACGCATCCCATATCAGCTGTCTCAACAACACATAAAGAATCATCCATCAACTACTGAGACAAGAAAGAAAGTTACATATCACTATGACTGGGAAGCTTACTCCGCAGTGTAGTCTTTACAAACTCTTTAATTGGGGCTGGAGATTTAAAACCCACACAGCCAGCAGCAGTGCGAGAGAGCTGCAGACGCTGAGCTGCATGGTTGCTGCGTGAGCACTGGCTGGAACTTTGGAGGGAGAAGACGCAGCAGGAAATGCTGCTGAGGATAATCCGCCCAGTAGGAGAAGGAACTAGAGTGCAGAGGGCACACTGCCCAAGCGGGAAGACAGCAGACATCGAATGATGGCACGGCAGAGGCGCAGTGGATGACAGGTTGAATGCCACGCCCACAACCCGACACAAACAGAAGCAGAGAGGAACGAGAGACAGTTGGACCACCCGGTAAGCCCAGGGAAGCAGTGAGGGTTACATGAAAGTGTGCACTGCTTCAGAATAGCTACCCGTGAGCAAAGTGAAATATGTGAAGAAGCTAATAAATCTAACAGCTATACCACGAATGAGCAGAGTGAAGTGTTTAATGAAGCTAAAAAACCCATATATTATTACACTAATGGGTTGCTGAAGCTGCATCTTAAAGGAACAGAAAGAGAAAACCAAGTAAAGGTGAATGAACTTGAGAGAGGGGACAAAGTCCTATAGAAAGGAGGGAACCATTCAAGAAATACTACACCAACATTGTGCTGGTATTGTTTCATGGGTAAAAGAGAATTATAATAAAGATGTAATTTGAAAGTCCTGGCAGGAGAGTACACCAGGTGAAGAATATTTGTAATAAAGTTATGATATGAAAGTCCTGGCAGTTGAGTACACCTGGTGAAGAGAAGTGTAATAAAGTTATGCTTGATCCAAAATTATTATTTATTGTTTCCACAACTACTTTTGTGTTTTAATAAATCATTTCAAAGGAATGCCCTTTTATGGTAACACGTGTTTCGGCACACCTTTAGTGCCTTTATCAAACCAGACTGACGATTGTTCACGGACGGATAAGCACGGGATTTAACCCGGTTATTACAGCAAGTACAGATGGAATAAGCCCATATGCACCAAGTACTCAGCCCTGGTATACCAGATGAAGATACATGTCTAAAAGTCTGTAAAGAAGTCCTGAAAGAAGAGCCTACCAGTCCAAATCGAATGTGTGTTAAACTACAGGAGGATCCTTAGAAAGTCACATGCCATAGAATCTTGAAATGTTTGAAACATGATTCTTTGTTTTGAACTTACCTTCAACAAAGAACTTGGGGAAGGGAACTGTTTCGCCCGAGAACTGTGTATGCGCCAAGTGAGAGAAGTCATCCCCTTGTGCTACAAGGAACTTGCATATTGGGACCAAGAACCTGGGGAGGGGTGCCATTCCCTGGCATTGTGAACAGTGTCCACTTGGAACCTTTGGTTGGAGTTATATCTTTTGGTTAAATTAGAACATTTATGCACCTTGAAATCCAGAGAGAATATCCTTTGCACCTTAGAGTTAATTTGTAGATTGTGAGGGACAAAATAGCATTTTGAACACAGAACATATTTTACTTTTCATATCTTGACAATAGACAGACCACTTCGTTTTTGGTTGATGTAGGGAAATACCTCCCAGGATAGGGATAGTAAGGCATTTCTGCAACCCTTTTGATTTGAAATAAAATTCCATAGGAAAAATGTGAGTCCCTGTGTCCTTGAATAATTCTTTAAGGCACTGGGCCAGGATGGACCCTCAAGAGTTTTCAAAGTGACTCCCTGACACCTTTTCCTTCCTCTTAGACAGCAGATATGCCTAGGTACAAGTTTCCCCATGGATAAGCCTCAATCCTCCTGATAATACCCAAGCTCAGCTCCCTTCCGTTTGGAACCAGTGTTCTTCTTCTGCCCAGCCTTTGATTAGATAGTTATCATATTCCCTGTTTGGTTCTACTTTTACAATGATAATTTTTCCCACACAAGTTCTTCCTTACCTGAAACATTTGATTGGTCAAAACATTCCATTGGTTTGCATGACACCTCCAGCGAATACATCCCCAATCCTCATAGGGTGATCACATTTTCAATATATGTGTAAAGGTGGGGCTCCCTGCTCTGAATACCTTTGAATTCAATATGATTGTATTTCATATTTCACTGTGAAAACATGACAGATCATTGAAATACAGATTTCTGAATGCCACTGGCCCTTACGTTCGGCACATCCAACATGAAGATGTGTGATGACATTTTGAATTGTTTGTTAATATTTTTGATTTGAGCAATTATTCATCATTTTAAAAATGTCAAATTTAGACTTATTTGATATAGGATTATCTCATGGTTGCAACACACCTTTTCTCTTGTTTCTACAGTTGTATATTTATATCGAAAACCATTTTTAAATGTATTTTTAAATGTATTTCTGAAGCATGGTTAGCATGGTTTCTGAAGCAAAAGTTGTCAGAGGCTCCATTGTCTAAATTTCCATTACTGGGCATCTGGGCAGCTTTATTGCCTTAACTGAAGTCAAGAGGTGACACATTAAGTGCATTACTGATCTCTGAGGCTGAGAGTTTAGAAATCAGGTCAGTTCAGATTCTTGTCTTTGCAAAAGACCATGGATTCACGCTTGCTGGAATTTAAAGATGCATTTATTTAGAATATCCTCTTGAATGTGGGTGGGGTATCCCATTATTCACAGGTATATTGTAAAATGGTTTTTTACTTTTTGTTCTGTGAATTTAATGTGTTTTCATTATGAAAGACAACAAAGCCTATTCACTCAGATGGCTAAGGCAAATCTCCTGGGACAGTTTGTATTTGTATTTGTATGTATTTTATTTGTACAGCGCACCTGGCCCGAAGGCATATGGGTGCATATCTTAGGTTACTTTCACATGGTATACAACATAGTACATTTACAAAGAATGCATGTCGGGTGAATCACAAAATGAGACATACATTGGGCATCAAAAGTGAGTGCATGTAGCATACATATTTCACGGATATAAGGCGTTGATAAAATAGGAGTCGGTTAAAGCATATATTAGAAGTCAATTAAAGTAGATATGGAGTGTGTATACATAGAGTGAAAAACCTGAGAATAGCGGTTATCCAGGAATAATTTAACGTTCAGTGTGCCATCAGATTTATGCATCACGGGTGATCAGCCACATCTTGGCTTTGTACTTAAATGAGTGGAATGAGGGTTCGGTTCTAATAGAGTTAGGCAGTGAGTTCCATAATTTAGAGGCAAGTACTGAGAAGCTCGCCCCGCCTGCTTTCTGCAGTTTATATCTAGGTACGTTAAGACAATGTGCTTGGCCAGTTCTCTGCGGGGCACATAGAAGAGTGGTCGGAGAAATGCTTTGCCAAGTAAATGGGGGCCTGATTGGTCACACATTTGTGTGTGAGGGCAAGCGTTTTGAGGGATATTCTTTGGGTGACTGATAGCTAGTGTAGACTTTGCCTAGTGTCAGAGATGTGTGAAGATCTGGGGAAGTTGAGGGCTGCCCTGATGGTATTATTTTGCGTGACCTGGAGTTTGTTTAAGTTACGTTCACTAGTCCCTAGGTACAATGCATTGCAGTAGTTTGGTTTGGACATAACCAGTGTTCTGGCAAGTGTGGTGCAGTTGGGTGTAGAAAGGAAGGGATGGCAGGCTGTGATAAGTTTGCACGTGTATGCAGAGGCTGAAATTACAGCATTGGTTTGTCTGTTGAGCGAGAGCATGGAGTCAAGGTAGATTCCTATGGTTTTAGTATCATTGGAGACCTGAATGATATTTCCATCAATATTGAATACTTTGAAAGCCGGATCCAGTTTGTTGAGACGATTTTGAGAGCCAAGGATGAGGAGCTCTGTCTTGTCGTCATTGAGACAGAGCTTGTGTTGGGCCATCCATGCCTGTATGATTTGATAGACCTCATTAAGAGCCTTAGTGTCCACAGTATGGTCACCCGTAATAGGAATGAGTATCTGTGTGTCATCAGCATAGTTGGTGTAGGTGACACCCAGATAGTCAAGTATGTAAAAAAGTGGTTTTGTAAACACATAATAGAGTGTAGGGGAAACAGAAAATCCTTGGGGGACCCCACATAGGACTGGTGATGCTTTGGCCGAGGCAGACGGGGAGAAGACTGTCATGGACCACCTGTTGTCCAGGAAATATCTGATCCAAGTAGTGGCTTTGTCCGAGAAGTGGGCAGCAGTTTTGAGGTGGCGGCAGAGGATTTGGTGGTTAACCAGGTCAAATGCCGCTGATAAGTCTAGTTGTAATAACAGGGCTAGTTTGCCATTATCTTTGAGATCCTCAATTTGTGTTTTTAGGTCAATGAGTGCAGTCTCTGTTCCGTGCCTAGGTTGGAAGCCAGATTGTCTAAGGCCAAGGAGTTTATTTGATTCCAGGTAGTTCTGTATCTGCAAATAGGCGGCCCGGTCTAAGA
This sequence comes from Ambystoma mexicanum, assembly GCF_040938575.1. Lineage (NCBI taxonomy): Eukaryota > Metazoa > Chordata > Amphibia > Caudata > Ambystomatidae > Ambystoma > Ambystoma mexicanum. Next base: position 140,191,322 of record NC_090928.1, read on the forward strand.
TTTTGAGAAGAAAAGGGACGGTGGTGATAGGCCTGTAGTTCGTGGATATGCTTGGATCCAGGGTTGTTTTTTTCAGGAGAGGGATGACCCAAGCATCCTTGAGGTTGTCAGGGACGATACCAGAGTTGAAGGATGAATTGATGAAGGCAGTGATAAAGGGGGGCTAGTTTGTGTGCAGCCTCCTTGATAATAGGGGCTGGGCAGGTATCACCCTGACAGTTAGAAGCTTTGAATTTACTGATGATACTTTCAACTTCTAGGATGGAGAGAGGCAAACATTCCCCCCTTTTGATCATGTATTAAGGGCTCACTCAAAAGAAATGAGCTTGTCACAGCTTTCACTGGAGAGCTAACAAAACAAGCATTGGCAAAGTCATCTTATTATTCTGGCCACTATCATTTAAGAGTCAGACATTCTCTATTTATCTTATATTCTTCTCTACAATATGTAGCAATTGTACACGTGGGTACAATTGGGAAGGAAAAGAAAAAGGAGGGAATAGTCACAAATGTGATATAAATGTAATGCATGCCTACACACACTCTGTAGTATGCATGATACATATGCCCACTGCCACACCTCATAAACTCGTTCACACCTTCTGCCACTGCTGTGTTTCACTTTTGCATGCTTTGACTTGTGTGCCCATTGTCACATTAGCCATGATGGAACTACAGGTTCTAGAATGCATTGGGAATGAAGTGAGATAATGGGCATTTCATATGTAAATACCCACCCCTCATTAACACTGGGTATTTTATGAGACTGTCCCATGGCCGAGTACACATGGGTCCAGGAATCTTGACACCCCATCTGGGACATGTACCAAGTTCCTAGTATCATTTCAAAATGGTTTCCCTAAAGTCATAAACAAAAATGGAGCTACACTCATGTGTACAGAAAACGAATGCCAGAGATTATATGTGCCAGATAGTTAAAGACCCAAAGTGTATGGGGGATATGTTAGCTGGAGAAGTGAGGGGCATACATGGGGGTCTCCTCACATTATATGCAACAGGATAATCACTATTCATTTCCCTTGGGCAAAGCTGAGTCACACTACCCAAATGAAGTTTTGTGACTACAGTAATATATACATGAGCAAAGACAAACACCATCATACACTATTTAGAATGAGCAGCACTGCACATCACTGCCATGTAGGACTTACGATTTCCTTTAGTTTGCAGGTGACTCCAGCTATCCAGAGACTCATGACTTCTATCTAGAACACTAGAACAGCGCAGAAGTTGCTTTCATTTAGGCACACCTTTGGACCAAGATGTGCATTCAATGTAGCAAAACAAAAAGGTGATGGCTGGAAGGCTTTGAATTAATCATTACCACAAGCACAGTTCTGGGACACCCACAAGACCATCGTTTTTCTGCCTGCCAAGTCATTACAGAAGGGGAAAAACGATATGTAAATCAGGCTTGGTCCTAAACCAAAAGGGGCAGTCCAGCCCGAACTACTAGGTCACATCCCTTCTGCACGATACCACATTTAATGTGCAATTGAGCTACTGAAGGGGAAGGTATGGTGCCCCCACTGGACAGTGAATGACCCGATATGCAGCACTTAGAAAGTGTGCGAGCTAGTCTTTGTGTTCAATATGCCACACAACATCTCCATTTGGAAGAATGTCCCCCGACTTCCAGAGTATGATCTGCCAACCCAGTACTCTGATGAGCAGGATCATGACAGATGCATAATCGATGAAAAGGAACATGGAAATATTTTCTTTGAATAAAAATAAGTATTTATTCACTAACAGGGAAGTGCATACACCCTTCCACCATCACACTCACCCTTTCATTGTCATCATCCTCAATTGAAATAACTACGCATCAGTAGTGTCATTGTACTATTTGCAGTTGCTCTTGTTAAGTACTTTTTGTGCCAGTGATGCGTGCATTGGAAAGCTTTGAGAGTGTCTACAGGGGATTCCTGCCAGGTAGTCTTCTTCGAGGTCACAGAGGTTGAGCTCATTGTGTGAAAGCCAAAGATTTGCTGAAGTGCTACGTGTTGTGGGCTGCGTCCGGTCTCCCACAGATGCAGTCGGGATCACCCGACTGGATAAACACCCCAGTGGGCACCAGGCGAATCCTCGGTAGGGTTGCACCCTATGGTGCCCAGAACACCGGGCGCAGTGTCAGCAGCAAGAAAAGTGGTAAAATCACCGGGGAGAAAATTGGCAAAAGTGTAGGGCAGCAAAAGAAAAGCTGGATACCTTCACAGAACCCTATGATGCCGTGGACATTTTGCCCCAGTGACAGTTATAGTTCCCTATCCGATTGTAGACATAAGTTAATTTGACAATTCTGGCACTGCTTTGTAAGACAAAAAAATGCTGTCTGGGAACTTCTCAGTGGTGACCAGTTTTACCTCTAAGGTGCTGGAATACTGGGTTTTCCACAAATAAGGTGGGTAAGAGATCTGTTGCTAACATTATTGCAAGTTAGCATCAAACGGGTGCTGTCTGTCGTGGAACTTGTAATGTTTTTGCCCACTGTGACGAATCCTTGGATGTCGTGCCTTCTCCGTTGGGGGGAGCCCCTTCTCATGAGGCCAGGGAGATTAGGGCGCTACCCGATAGTCCCCCTGGGGGTGGTGCTCAGCTCGCAGATCTCTTGGAGCGGGATCCCCCATGAGGTTAGGGAAAGACTATCCAGCGAGAGTACAGTCTTCCCACAATCCACCACACCCTCCTGTCCTTTACATGTTACCTCAGTACCACACACTTCCATGTACATGTGTAGGACAAAAGATTCAACATCTTTGAGAGGTTATGATATGAGGAAGAGTAGGAATTACCCACTTGACATATCCACAAGGACTGAGATGAAGAAGAAGCTTAAAGACCCAGGGGAGAAAAACACTCTCAGTACTAAGATGAAGAAGAGGTGTAGAGCAACGATGAACACCCCATGGAACCAATGTTTACATACTAGTCAATGTGGACAATATGCAAGTGGATGTAGCATAAAACAGAAGAAGGGCTGTAGACTGGGTCTAGCCCTCTCTGTATGAACGGGAGCATGGATGTGGTATGGCGAGGGAAGTCGAAGCAGACTGTGACGCAGGAGAAGGACCCGAGAGGTCTGTAGCCAGTCCACAAGGCAAGGAGAGCATGGCAAGCTGGCAGATGGAAGCTCCTGGTGTTCCTAAGGCCTGGAAAGTGTGGAAAGGGGAAGCCACACAACCACGAAGAATTCAGAGACTGTGGAGTCACCGCAGCACAACCGAAGTCTCCAGAAGCCCGAAGAGCCCCACGGCTGTTTGCAGCAAGCCAGGAGAAACTAGAACCCTGTTTGACCATGCACAAAGGTACGCAGGTTGCCGGGAATGCGTCAGGGACCTGACAAGGTTGTGGACGACAGAGAGGGGCAGCAGAGAGTCACCAGCCTCCTGTTGGATCTGGAGGGAGAGTCTAGAAAGCAGAGAGAGTCATAATGGTCAACTAGGAGACCATACCTGAATCGTGAGAAGCTAAGCAGAAGATTGAGGACCTCTTCCTCAGCACAGTCTTATCGGGGAGACTGAAGAACAAGGTCAAATGGGTGAAGACCCACCCAACCATAGCTACTAAATCCAAAGGGAGATAGACCAGACTTTGCAGGGTAGTAAACCAAGGTGGTCCAGACCAGGGTAAGGGAGGCATTACCCCTGACAGTGTGGACTGTAAAATAAAGCCTGAGAAATGCAAGGGGAGGGGGGGTCATTCCCCCTAGCAATGTGAGTTGCCTGAAAAAGGCGAGGGGAAGGGAGGCATTCTTCATTGCACTGTGAAACCTAAATAAGGTTAGGGGGAGGCACCCATCCCTCTGACATTGCAAACTGTAGACCAGAAAGGAGGCAACTGTTAATCCCAATGTGTGGTAACCCAGGGGAAGAGAGCCATTCCCCCTGGGACCGTGAACTGGGAAGCTAATTCGAACTTTCTTGGGGAAGAACCAATTCAATGAAATCATTGGAACATTTGTATTGTCATTTATAAACAGTGGTGGCTCAGCCATAATGTGTGAGGGGGCATCGACCCATTGGGTCTTGGCTTTAGGAAGGAGCCAACATCTAGCAAGCCAAGTGAAACACTCAGCACTCCCTCATCTGCTTTTTCCAGCTGAGGGAACGTTCAAGTGCTGACTCTGGCTAAACTGTGAAAGGGAAACATTGTTTACCTTTGACAGTTTACTTCCCCAGCCGTGCAAGCTAAAAGAGCCACGCAAGGCTGAGGCCATTTTGCTTTCCCAGTCTTGCATAGCTCATTGGAAATACTGGCTGGGGAACTGCATGTCTGTATGTGTGAGGGGGCGCTCCTGCACCATCTCACACATATTAACAGAGCAGGCTGGAGTGGGGCATCTTGTCACCTAAGCTCAAGGCCCTGCATGCATGTGTAGGAACCAGGAAGCTTCCTGATTCTTATTCATGCCAGCAGAGGCTGGAGAGCTGGGAGGAAACTTCAGTCCCGGCGGCAGAAGGTACGTTTATGTACATGTATTTATTATTTAAATATGTGTATGGATGAATGCATGCTTGTGGTGTTATGAGTGAATGAGAGCGTGCTTGCTGTGTGTATTTTGTGTAAATGTGTGTGTTTTTATGTTCATCATTTATTTTTATTTTTTATTTTTTTATTGTGTTTTAGTCAAAATAATAAAAAAAAATGACTTTTCACAAAAGAACATAAACAATTCAAAGATTCATCATAATATGGGTCAATTAATACCTTAAAAATGAAGAAAAAGAAAAAGCAAAACAGAACTATCATAAAATAAGACAAAACAAATACATGAAAATGTAACTTCTTAATATTCTTAAAAAAGGAAAGTATAATCCACCTCACATTGCACCAGGACATTTTTAGTAGAAATGTACCTAGTGTAAAACAATTTTGAGTGATTTTTTAGTCGTATCACATGCTCAAACCCACCAAGTTCAACTCTTACAACAATTTCACAATTTCTGTAGTCAATAAAATGTAATTTCCAGAAGCTGCTCTTTCCCCCAAAAAATCTGTGGTCAGACACCACTCATGCAAAACAAATTGAGACAGATTTTGAAGTCACATTTTCAATGTGCCTGTACAATTGATCAGCAAGTGCTTCAAAGAGTGTGGGCAGGCTTCCTCACATAGAAGACAAATATCACTACGAAAAACATCTCTTTGCCTAAGGTGGCAAATTTCACGGGTGGGTAGAAGATTCAAGTGAAATCTTAAAAAGTCAGAACGTACCCTTGGGTTGGGAAATGTCTTCAAGTGCATGGGAAGAACAGATCTAGGTTTGTCGATAGCAGTTAGAGATAAAGAAAGTTGGGAAGATCGCATAGGTGCTACGGTCCTGATCGAATCAAATATTTTTGCACACGCCTTAGCTTTTAACGGATTTTGGATCAGAGTCTCTTCCGTACAGTCAACCTCCAATAAGATTCTTGTAACAATTGTCTTCAAAGTTATTAAGTACTGATTGGAACAGTTCTGAAGATCACAAGAGAAATCTTCATATAGTGATACAGGGGGAGGGGAACTAAAATCAATCTGTAAGGAGATATCCACTTCTACTCCATCCATGCCAAAAGTGACTGTAAGCCCAACTCGTACCTAACACACGCAATAGGCACAGAACCAGGCAGACGAAGAACTTGCTTCCAAATCCTGCCCTCCATATTCATTATTTAAAATCATGTATGGATGCTTGTATGCTTGTGTTATAAGTGAGTGCACAATGATCGGTGCTTGCGTGAATGAGAGAGTGTTTGCTGTGCGTATATTGTGTAATGTGTGTGTTTGTATGTTCATAGTTAATTTATTATATAAATATGTTTATGGATGAGTATATGCTTGTGTTATTAGTGAGTGCATGATGATGGGTGTTTGTGTGAATGAGAGAGTGCTTGCTGTGTGTATGTTCTGTAAATGTGTGTGTTTGTATGTTCATCATTTATTTATTACTAGCAGAAATAGTAGGTTCTGTAGACAGACATGATAACACTCTCCTCAATTGTTGAACATGAATGATCGTGTAGGTTGCTGTTCCACATCACGCTGGCATGGTGCAGTTCATTGTGGTGCATTGCCATGCAAATATCTCAGAAACCGTGCATCATAGGGCTTTGAAACATGGCTTTTGAGGTCTCATAGGGACCTCAGGTTTTGTTCCTCGTATCGGGACCGATTGAATGTTTTGTTTCCAATCCTGGTGAACATGGTTTATGGCTTTGTCGGCAGGCACCATCTCACAACAATCCTCTGGAAAAGTAATTTCCCCAGATGAAGCAAGAATTTGGAAACTTCTGGAATGCTACCTGCCTTCACTTTCGCCTCTCAGGTCCATTCGCCTCTCATACATTATTTGTTTCCCTTCCGGATGAACATGGTTTTCGGCTTCGTTGGCAGGCCACTGTCATGATCTCTGCTTCCAAAAGGTCAGGGTTTTCCCAACTCCCTTGGAAGCAGATCCATAACCCAGGTTCCGAGTGCCAACCAGTCCCAATTGGGACCTTTTGGACCCAGTCCTGGCGCCAGTGGCACCAGGCTCATAAATATGCCCAGTCCCAGCGCTGGAAGCGCCGGGCTCATAATGCTTGGGTGGACTTACCTTCAGCAGACCATGCTGCTTACTTGCCTGCCAGTTGAGCCTCTGATCCTCTTCTGTTTGGAACTACTTTTCCTGTTGGGTGGGGCTGGAGCCACTCCCTAGATTCAGAACACTGGAACTCTTCTGGAAGGCAGGAACTCTTTTCTTACCAGGAACTCTTTTCTTACTTAGGCGTGGCTGTGGAAGGAGACACCTAAGCACTACAGGAGGCTATTTAAACCACACCCGGTGGATGAATCTTGCTTTGCGTTATTCTGCAACCTCTGCAGCAGAACGCTCATCGTGTCTTCTGCATCCGGTCCTGGGCCTAAGGAAAAAGGCTTACCATCCTGAATCCAGTCTTCAGCAACACCTATAAAGATAAGAAAGAACAGGTTAGCATTCCGGCATCTGAAAGGCAAAGGCTTACCATCCTGAATCCAGTCTTCAGCAACACCTATAAAGACAAGAAAGAACAGGTTAGCATTCCGGCATCTGAAAGGCAAAGGCTTACCTACTCTTCATGCGCTCCGGAGGTCTTCACACTGCATTCCGGCATCTGAAAGACAAAAGTTTACCAACTCTTTGCACGCTCCGGAGGCCTTCGGCGCTGCATCCCGCATCTGAAAGACAAAACAAGGTGCGTTTAAAGACATTGGGGAACTTTAATACTCACGTGCCATTACTCCTTTCCACATCTAATCCAGTGGGTATTCCGGCACCCTGCAGCCGCTCCGAACTCGTACCTGCAAAATAAAAAGACAGTTAGAGCGCATAGTGAAGCAGGCAACAAGCGCTTACTTACGTGCTTCCAGGCGCTTCTATTCATCACACGGGCTCCATCTTCAACTCACTTCAGCCCGTCATCCGCCATCGCCGGAACCCTGCAAAACAAGAGACATCATTACTAAAGACTTTAAAGACATTTGAATGACTCGAAACTTACCGTTCGTGCAGTAAACGACGGACAGCAGTCCTCTGAAGTCAAGAGGCCTGCGCTACCTATCCAGTGAAGAAACTGGTTACAGCACCCTGCCCCGAGGCAGATGGAGAGCTCGGCATTCACTTACCTAAGACATCTTACTCTACACGTCAGGCATACAGTGCACAGAGGTCCAGCCCAAAGAGCCAACCGGGTGCTACACATCACCTTTGAAGATACGGTAGTCGCCCAGTCAAGACCGGCGCCTCTGCGAGAATCAGGTGAGCGTTACAGAACGCAAAGCCTACCGCAAAACTCTCGCCCAGGCGCTATGGAAACCTCGGATACTGACCCCCTAGCCCGGTTACTTGGGGAACTAAGGGCAGAAGTGCATGCAGCTCGTCAGGAAACGAATGCTCTAAGAAGTGAACTAATTATTTCCAAGGAGAGAACAGACAATCTTGCTAGACAAGTGCTACAGTCACAAGCCGGACAGACCCCGTTACCCGCATCAGGGGCAAATCTTCCTTCAACATCCTCTATGAATCCAGTGCAGATCAACCTACCTGGGAATGTACCTCTGGCTCCGCCCGAACGATTTTCTGGTGACCCAAAGAGGTTTGCAGTATTTATCAATCAGTGCCGGTTGCACTTCTTATGCCGGCCAGCAGCCTTTCCAACTGATCAAGCAAAAGTAGCTTTTGTACTTTCGTACCTTAGTGGCAATGCGGCAGACTGGTCGATCCCTCTAGTTAATCAAGATGATCCGGTTCTCCATGATTTTCAAGCCTTTCAGCTTAGTATGGAAAAACTGTTCGCAAGGCATTCACAGGGGCAGGCCTTGGACAATGAGCTTCTTTCGTTGCGACAGGGTAATCAAGACCTTTTGGCTTATATTGCATCTTTCAATAGACTAATAGTGGAAACTCAATGGCCTGAGGACAAAAGGATTACGCTGTTTTATAGAGGTCTACGTGGAGAGCTCAAAGACGTTTTAGCCCAAGTAGTGAATCCCCCACAAGACTGTTCGGATTATATAGACTTGGTCGTTCAAATAGATCACAGGCTGCAGAACAGGAAGGCCGATCGTTCCAAGTTTGATGCTCGAGTATTTTCCAAACCGCCAACTCCTTCCAAAGGAGTAGACTCCGGGGAACCCATGCAAATAGGGGGTCTGAAAGGTCCTCTAACACAAAGGGAGCGGGAAAGGAGGAAACAGTTGCAATTATGCCTATATTGCGGAAACTCAGGGCACTTTCTTCGAGACTGTCCGGTGAAACCTGCCAAGAAGGCAGTAGGAGCTGCAGTTACCAAAGTTACAAACTCTGAGCAGGGAAACGACCTCGCCCGACAAGAATAGAGGTCCTCTTGCCGAGCGTGAAAACCAGTTCCGTGACCTCGCATTTCGTGATACCTATGGTCCTCATTAGCCCTGATAATCCGGATCGATTACATGCAATTGAAGCTTACGTCGACAGCGGTGCCATCGGCAATTATGTGGATCATGAAATGGTTTTGAGGATGAATCTAACTCTTTGTCCCAAGGCTGTAAAGGACGTCATTACTACGGTGGATGGTACGGAGATAGCCTCCGGGCCAGTAACGCATACCACTCAAGAGGTGACGCTAGTAAGTCAAGATGGACACCATGAGAAGATCGTGTTCGATGTGATCAAGGCCCCTCAGTTTCAGATTATTCTAGGAATACCTTGGTTAGAGAAACACAATCCTCTGATCGATTGGCGAGCAAGAACGGTCCAGTTTCCAGAATGTGTCTCTACTTGTCACCCTCCACCTGGTGTTGCACTGGCCGCAATTTCTTCAGAGACTCCCCAGTTACCTCCCGAATACCTAGAATACCAAGATGTTTTCCGGAAGGATCAGGCTAACTCTCTACCTCCTCATAGGTCTTATGACTGCCAGATAGACCTGATACCTGGATCTACTCCTCCTTGTAGTAGAATTTATGCCCTCACCGAGCCTGAGAACCTTCACCTTCAACAATACCTGGATCAATACCTGGCAAATGGGTTTATTCGTCCTTCCAAGTCCCCTGCTTCTTCAGCTTTGTTCTTCGTTCCAAAAAAGGAAGGAGACCTTAGAACTTGTATCGATTATCGCTCCCTGAACCAGATCACCGTTAAGAATAGATATCCGTTACCTTTGATCCCTGAACTCCTGGACCAAGTCAGAAAAGCATGCATATATACAAAGCTGGATCTTAGAGGAGCTTACCACTTGGTACGAGTAAAAGAGGGCGATGAATGGAAGACGGCCTTCCGCACCAAGTATGGGCTATTTGAATATCAGGTCATGCCCTTCGGACTTTGCAATGCCCCGGCCGCCTTTCAATATTTTATGAACGATGTCCTCAGAGAGCTCATAGATGTATGTGTTGTTGTTTACATTGACGACATCCTCGTTTATTCTTCATCGGAATCTGAACATCGGAAACACGTGAAAATGGTCCTCGAAAGATTGCGTCAACACAAACTTTTCGCTAAGTTGGAAAAATGTGTTTTCAACGTGACTGAAGTTGAATTCTTGGGATTCATATTATCACCTGGCGGAGTGCGTATGGATTCAAAGAAGGTCGATGCAGTTCTCAAATGGCCATCACCATCCTCCGTAAAAGGTGTGCAAAGCATGTTAGGCTTCGCTAACTTTTACCGCAGGTTTATCCCCGAATTCTCTCGAATAGTCCAGCCCATCACTGCCTTGTTAAAGAAAAACAAACGTTTTGAATGGTCTACCGAGGCGGAACAAGCTTTCCAGGATTTGAAGACTAAATTTATCTCTGCACCAATCTTAAAACACCCTCGCCCCGAACTCCCCTACATCGTGGAAACTGATGCTTCAAGCCTTGCCATGGGGGCAGTTCTATCACAAAAGGACCCGGTAACCAATCAGTTGCATCCCGTGGCATTTTGGTCCCGCAAATTCTCGCCTCCTGAAATCAATTACACGATTACTGACAAGGAACTTCTGGCTATCAAGTCTGCCTTTAAGGCTTGGCGGCATTATCTGCTGGGGGCCCGACACACCGTTACTGTGATTACGGATCACCGAAACCTGCAATATTTGAAGACCGCAAAAGCCCAATCCTCTAGACAACTCCGTTGGGCATTATTCTTTGCCGAGTTTGACTTCATAATTACCTATCGACCTGGTACAAAGAACGGTAAAGCCGATGCCCTTTCTCGGATGGGAGTGGAAGAACACTTGGTCAACCCTAAACCTGTACCAATCATTCCCGAACAAAGAATTCTGGGTGTAATCGCCACAGAATCCATAGAAGAAGTTAAGGATAAAGCCAGGCAACTTGTAACTCCAGCAGACATACAGAATTGGCATCTGCAGGGAAAGGACTTTGCAGTAAAGGACAACTTATTGTATTTCCAAGAACGATTATACCTACCCAGCACAGATTTACAGAAAAAAATAATCTCTTGTTATCACGACTCTTTAATGGAAGGTCATCCCGGTATATCCAAGACCTCAGAAAAGATCAAGCGCTACTTCTGGTGGCCGTCTTGGAAAAAAGATATCAGAGACTTTATAATGTCCTGTGGAGTATGCGCCCAAAACAAGAGTCAAAAGGAAAGACCAGCAGGCCTCTTACGCCCTATTGACATCCCACCTCGCCCTTGGCATACGCTTTCTATGGACTTCATCACCGATCTACCTCCATGCTCCGGATACAATACGATTCTAGTAATCGTGGACTTATTCTCCAAGATGGCGCATTTCATTCCGCTCAAAGGCTTGCCAACAGCAGCAACTCTGGCCCGAGAATTTCTCGAAAACATCGTCCGACTGCACGGTTTTCCTTCGGTTCTAATTTCGGATCGAGGTAGTCAATTTATTTCTCATTTTTGGCGAAGTTGCTGTCGGTCGGCTCAAATTGATGTGAGACTATCGACCAGTCACCACCCTCAGACCGACGGACAAACCGAGAGGACCAATCAAACTCTGGAACAGTATTTACGCTGCATGCTGCAACAAACTGAAAAAACTTGGAAAGATATCCTTTGGATAGCCGAGTATGCCTACAATAACTCTGTCCATTCGGGAACTGGGAAAACCCTGTTTTTTCTTTTGTACGGCAGTCACCCTCGAACCTCGGAGTTGGATCCCCTCCAAGATCTTGAAACACCAGCAGTAGACTACCTGCATTCTACAATCACCCAAGCCTTTAAGGAATCTGTTTCTCACCTTCAAAGGGCTAAAGAACAATACAAGAAAGGAGCAGATCAACATCGGAAGGAAGCCCCTCACTATCAAGTAGGGGATCAAGTCTGGTTATCCACCAAATATCTATCTCTAAAAGGGCCACGCACATTCAACCCAAGATACCTTGGTCCCTATTCCATCACTACCATAGTAAACCCAGTAGCGGTCAAGTTGGACTTGCCCCCGCACATGAAGATACATCCGGTCTTCCACGTCTCTCTATTAAAACCTGTGCAACCTCAAACCCGACTAACCAAATCTCCAAAACCTATCCTAGTGGATGGAGAACTCGAGTTTGAAGTCAAAAGCATTCTGGACTCCAAGATCTCCAAATCTAAACTATTCTACCTAATTGACAGGAAAGGCTACGGCCCCCAAGAGAGATCCTGGGAACCTGCTGAATATGTCCACGCTCCTCGCCTAATCAAAAGATTTCACCGAACATTTCCTGACAAGCCAAAACCCCCGGAGAAGCCCGGTTTGGGAGGGGCCTTGAGGGGGGGTACTGTCATGATCTCTGCTTCCAAAAGGTCAGGGTTTTCCCAACTCCCTTGGAAGCAGATCCATAACCCAGGTTCCGAGTGCCAACCAGTCCCAATTGGGACCTTTTGGACCCAGTCCTGGCGCCAGTGGCACCAGGCTCATAAATATGCCCAGTCACATGCGCTGGAAGCGCCGGGCTCATAATGCTTGGGTGGACTTACCTTCAGCAGACCATGCTGCTTACTTGCCTGCCAGTTGAGCCTCTGATCCTCTTCTGTTTGGAACTACTTTTCCTGTTGGGTGGGGCTGGAGCCACTCCCTAGATTCAGAACACTGGAACTCTTCTGGAAGGCAGGAACTCTTTTCTTACCAGGAACTCTTTTCTTACTTAGGCGTGGCTGTGGAAGGAGGCACCTAAGCACTACAGGAGGCTATTTAAACCACACCCGGTGGATGAATCTTGCTTTGCGTTATTCTGCAACCTCTGCAGCAGAACGCTCATCGTGTCTTCTGCATCCGGTCCTGGGCCTAAGGAAAAAGGCTTACCATCCTGAATCCAGTCTTCAGCAACACCTATAAAGATAAGAAAGAACAGGTTAGCATTCCGGCATCTGAAAGGCAAAGGCTTACCATCCTGAATCCAGTCTTCAGCAACACCTATAAAGACAAGAAAGAACAGGTTAGCATTCCGGCATCTGAAAGGCAAAGGCTTACCTACTCTTCATGCGCTCCGGAGGTCTTCACACTGCATTCCGGCATCTGAAAGACAAAAGTTTACCAACTCTTTGCACGCTCCGGAGGCCTTCGGCGCTGCATCCCGCATCTGAAAGACAAAACAAGGTGCGTTTAAAGACATTGGGGAACTTTAATACTCACGTGCCATTACTCCTTTCCACATCTAATCCAGTGGGTATTCCGGCACCCTGCAGCCGCTCCGAACTCGTACCTGCAAAATAAAAAGACAGTTAGAGCGCATAGTGAAGCAGGCAACAAGCGCTTACTTACGTGCTTCCAGGCGCTTCTATTCATCACACGGGCTCCATCTTCAACTCACTTCAGCCCGTCATCCGCCATCGCCGGAACCCTGCAAAACAAGAGACATCATTACTAAAGACTTTAAAGACATTTGAATGACTCGAAACTTACCGTTCGTGCAGTAAACGACGGACAGCAGTCCTCTGAAGTCAAGAGGCCTGCGCTACCTATCCAGTGAAGAAACTGGTTACAGCACCCTGCCCGGAGGCAGATGGAGAGCTCGGCATTCACTTACCTAAGACATCTTACTCTACACGTCAGGCATACAGTGCACAGAGGTCCAGCCCAAAGAGCCAACCGGGTGCTACACATCACCTTTGAAGATACGGTAGTCGCCCAGTCAAGACCGGCGCCTCTGCGAGAATCAGGTGAGCGTTACAGCCACAAACCAAAAAACACATTTTTACTTTTGCTTAAATCTGGGGAATGGGGAGGGGTGTTCAAATGTCATGTAGACAGTATATATGAAGGGTCGTGACAGGTAGCTTTGCAAAATGTGGTGCCGATTGGTGAAACTGTGTGGAATTGTCTAAGGAACAATGCTTCACTAAGCCACAAACCAACAAACACATTTTTACTTTTGGTGAAATCCGGGGGAAAGGGGTGGGGTGTCCAAATGTCATGTAACCAGTACTGTCTGGAGGGCCCTAACACGTAACTATGCAAATTTGGTGTAGATTAGTGAAACAGTGTGGAATTGTATAAGGAACAACGCTTCGCCAAGCCACAAACCCACAAATCCCATCACAAACCCACAGACAAATTTTGACTTTTATGTATATATAGATTTAAATGTGTATGGATGTGTTATGAGTGATTGCATGATGATGGGTGCTCGTTTGAATGAGAGAGTGCTTGCTGTGTGTATGTTGTGTAAATGTGTGTGTATGTTCATCATTTATTTATGATTTAAATATCTGTTTGGATGCGTGCATGCTTGTGTTACGAGTGATTGCAGGATGATGGGTGCTCCTGTGAATGAAAGGGTGCTTGCTTTGTGAATGTTGTGTGAATGTGTGTGTGTGTTTGTGCTGGTCTGTGGATCTGGCTTTGGTGAGTGGGGGGAGCAGAGTTGTACAACATGGGCATTTTAAAATTGCCTTTGTTGCACAATCCCCCTCCCCACTGGCCAAAATCAGCTCTTCTGGTGTGCTGTGGGTGTTAGGGGCCAGGGATGGTATTTTTTTAAGTGGATATCTATGATAGATGTCTAATAAAAAAAAAACATGCCTACTCCGTCGGCCCCCCAGCGCCTTGCATACACCCATAATCACTTTGATCGGGTGCATGTGTTGGGTGCTGTGGTGCCCAGGGGACAGAGATGGCATTTATTTTTTTACTGGCCATCTATCACAGATGTCTAGGAAATAATATGATGCCTGCCCCCTTGGCACCCCAGTGCCTTGCATACACACATAATCACTTTGATTGTGTGTGTGTGGTAGGTGCTATGGGGCCCAGGGTACAGGGATGGTACTTTTTTTACTGAACATCTATGATGGATTTCTAGGAAAAAATACAATGCCTGCCCCCTGTACCCCCCACCATCTCGCATACACACTAAACCACGTTTATTGTGTTCATGTGTTATGCGCTGTGGGGCCCAGGGGACAGGCATGGTCTTTTTTTTACTGGACATCCATGATAGATTTCCACTAAAAAATACCATGCCCACCTTCTGCAGCCCCAGTGCCTGACATACACACATTACCACATCGATTGTTTGAGTGTGTGAGGAACTGGGCACCCAGGGGACAGGTATGTCATTTTTTCTACTGGGCATCTATGATACATGTCCAGTAAAAAAGACCATTCCTGACCCCTGTGCCCCCAGCACCATGCATTCACAAAACAACATTCATTGTGTGCGTGCAGGGCACTAAGGCCCTGGGGGGGACAGCCATGGCATTTTCTTTTACTGGCTATGCCCAGTAAAGAATGCCAGCCCAGTTTTCCGGCATTCCTAGTGCCTCAAATGCAACGTCATGCCTGAACCCTAAGGCCCCTAGGGCCTCGCATGTACACACAATAGATTATCTGTGCATGTGAGGTGCTGGAGGGCCCAGGGGGAAGGCATGCCTTTTAATAATGGGAATCTATGTTATATCGGCAATAATAAATGCCAAGCCTGGGCCTCCAAGCACCTTGCAGGCACAAATTGATGTGTGCCTGTGATGCTCCTCAGGGCCCCATGGGGTGGGCATGGTGGTTGTTACTGGGCATCTATGACCAATTAAACTTGCCATGGCTATATCCTGGGACCTCAGAGCCTGACACACATCTGACCCCTTGGCCCACCAGTGCCTTGCACTCCCAGACAATCACATTCATAATTAATGATGATTATGTCTGGTGTTGGTGCACCATGGGGCAGGCGTGGAATTTTTTTCTGGGCATGATTGATAAAGCAAGCATGATACGTGTTATGGTGTAGCTAGACTGGCATTTTAATGCAGCCAATCTAGCCATTTCTTATTGTGGTACGACATTTTGTTTTAGACAGATTTGATGAAGCAAGCATGATAAGTGCTATTAGGAAACTAGCCTAGCAGTTTTATATAACCATTCTAGTAATTTCTTTCTGTGGAATGAAATTTTGTATTGGGCATCTTTGATAGAGCAAGATTGGTAAGTGTCAATATGTAACTAGACTAGTTTTTCAATGCAGGCAGTCTAGTCATTTCTTATTGTGGTATGAACAATGTTTATTTGTCATCTTTGGTAAGGTTAGCATGATAAGTGTTATTACGAAGCAAGTCTGGCATGTTTATGCAACCAGACTAGCCATTTCTTACAGTAGCATGTCATTTTGTAGTGGGCATCTTTGATAAAGCATGCATGAACAGTGCTATTCTTTCTGTGGCATGACATTTTGTATTGGACATCATTGATAAAGCAACTAACAGATAAGTTCCTTCATTTGGGGAACTTGCGTCCCCTGCACACTGTCTGTGGCTCAGTAAATAAGCCCAACTTTCTAGATAAAGCTGACCCCGTCTGTGGGCAGCACATATACTTTTTGTTCACAATGAAATGTTCACACAAAAACTTTTTTTCTCTCATATACTTTTTAAGTGTTGAGAAGCAAAATTATAAATAGCAAATTCATTTCTTCATTTGAGGGTTTTATTCATATTGCCCAGCACATTATGAGATTGTAATTCTCTTCTTCAGGTGCTGTTTAACAATATCTACAAAAAATTGAAAAATTGCAAAATGACAAAATTATCAAACTTTTGTTGAATTGTTTAATTTTCATCAATTGTGCATCGTTGTATTAGAGACTCGGAATAAACGTGTGTGCTGCTTAGACATTGTGCAGTTAAAAATCTGAAAAAGGATCATTTCTGGGTTTTCATCATTACTATATGTAGTTTAGGAATAATCAGAAATTAAGATTTTTGTTTACTTCACATCAATCTTCTACATAGTGTCACATGCATAAATCAGAATGTTTAAATATAAATAAATGTATTAAGTACAGTGATAGGTTTCACTGCTCACCAATACTTCAAAAGTGAGGGAATTCTTAAAAAGCCTCATCAATTTGCATCTACAGTAATAAAAGTGTGCTAACCTTGTGTGAGTAGTTATGGCGCGACTGTCTCTTCTGTATGGGTTTCCCCACTGGATTCCACAGTTTCTCCCTCTTTCACAAATCGATTCAATCAGTGTTGGCAAAAGTATGTTTTGAGGGATTAAATTCTAATAAGAACCTGATAGTTATTGCTTTAGAAAGGTCTGAATAGCGGTCCAATGCTTACCCTATTTTTCTTCCAATATTCCCGGCATTTAAATTTGTAATGTTGCTGGTGTTTTAAAGATGAAAGTCTTGCCCTCAGAGTTGGGACCTGGGAGAGTTGGTGATAGGTGGTGATAGATCTAAAAGAATCAGCACCTCCCCGGTCCACCAGACGAGTGAGGTCATCCAGCACGGAGACAAGAACACTCTCCGTGCCTCGACCATGCCAAAAGCCCGACTGAAAAGGGTCCAGGAATTTGGAGTGTACAAGAAAAGAGGTGAGCAAAGGCAAGGACAGAGATTACAACAGTTTCAAAAGAAGGGAGAAGGGATGAAATGCTAGCAAGAATAGCGGGTTCAAGAGAGGTTTTTTTTCAGAGAAGTATGACATTTTGTATTGGGCATCTTTGGTAAAGCAAGCAGGGTCAGTGTTATTACGAAGCATGACCGGTAATTGCATGAAACCAGTCTAGCCATTTCTTATTGTGTTATGACATTTTGTATTGGGAATCTGATAAGTGTTACTATGTAGCTCGACTGGCATTTTAGTGCATCTAGTTTGAACATGTTTTCATACTGGGGCATGCATTTCTTTTAATGGTAAAGCCAACTGTAATATAGTCTTACGTGGGGATACTGCCATACATTGGCAGAACAAACATGAAAATGTTTTCTTATAGTGCCATTACTGGCATTATGCGCAGAGCAAACATGAGTATGTTCCTATATGGGAATACTAGGGTATAATTGTACAGTCAGCATGGAAATGTATCGGCACAGCCATTGCGAACATTTTTTATACTGGCACATATTGTGGGCAAAGGCATCATGACAATGTGTTGGGAAATGCTCTGGTGCACTGTTGGTGGACTATTCTGACAGTAAACCATTACTTTACAGACATTCTGAGCTGACCAATAGCATTTTAGTTGAGGCAGGGAAACCCCTCTTAGAGATAGGGATAGATAGGTTTTCTCTTTTCTTTCTGGAAAATGAAAGTTGTTAGCAACATCCATGCCACGTGTGTGTCAGTCTCCTCCTTCGACACCCTTACACCACCCTCAGAAGCTTCCATAACACTGCACTGATGCAATGGGGATGACTGCTGTGTACCACTGGGGAACAGGAAGTAGATTTTGATCTAAAGTATTTTCAGGGACTGATTGTATGGACTGGTAAAGGTATGCTTCTTGTATGATGATATGGGGAGGGATGTACTGCAGATCTTTTGAATTCTTTTGAATTCTTCCCATGTCTGTGCATAGTGCCACTGCATATGGGACTTCTTAGGTGTATTGGCCTGCATAGGTGTATTGGACCCGGCCTTCAGTTGGCCCACCGTCTTCCGGCAGAGTGTGCAAATTGACAGACTCGGTTGGTGTATAATCTCCACAAAGTGCTGTCTCTTTTCGACTTTCAAAGTGGGCTAGCACACAGGCTTGCTTCATGTGGGTGTGATGGCGTGGGCAGTGGTGAGGCTGGTGGTGTTATAGATGCCACATAATGCCACATAATAATGTGATGTGCTTCCTGATCTGCAACGGGAAGGTTGTTTCTTAAAGCGCCTGTGTACAGGAGAGGATGCACTTCTTTTAATACCAAGACTGCATATGCGGTATCAATCTCCTCCGTTTCATCAGTGTCACTGCTTTCCAACTTCAATGCTTGTTCCCATCTGGACTATGGTGGAACATAATCTTTGTCCTAGTCATGATCCGTCTCAGCATCATTTCTGTCTGACCCAGTGGATAGGGGTGGCAGAGATAGGGACCTGGGATATTCAACCTCCTTCCACTGTGCAGGTACTCCTTTTGTTGATCTTATGTGATCTTTGGTCGATAAGATCTGCACACCTCCCCCTTCTGCCCCTAAGTTAGTAGACAGAACTGAAAGTTAACCTTATCTGTTTATTGTCGTGGTGCAATGCACATGCATAATCTTGTACTGGCACATGTGCCCCAGAGTAACTTGTGGCAGTGGGTATGGAGCAAAAGTTGTATGATACCCACAATTGACCAGTTGTTGGCTGTCCAGTGCCCACAGCAAGTTCAGCTGCCGAAGTGAATAGACCACAAGCAACATGTCCTCTGCTGCCTGTGTCTAGTTTGGGTGCTGACGTGTGTCACCTGACTCCGGAAGCTCTCGAAGGCATGTGTTTCATCCACTCTCTTCAAGAGAAAGAAAGTGACTGGCAGGTCAGCTTTCAACTCCCAGAATCTCCGCTGTTCTCTTCCTGAAATATCAGGTGAGTGCGACTTTTCCACATGCTGCCCTCGGGGATTCCCTAGTGTAAGAAGTACAATCTTTCAATGTTTTTTTTTCACCAGGGACGTGGTTCAAAACTACTTAGAAATAATGTGTTTCTTACACTAGAGCCATTTCTGCCCTAGTGCTAATTGCACTTGCACAATTGTAACGTTTCCCTAATACTTGCCTTGTTTTTTTTAAATAGCATTTGCTTTTTAAAATATCACCTAAGCTAGTTTTGAATATGTGCAACAATAACAAGACTTACCCTGGTAGTATACACAACCAGTAGAAGTGCAATTCCACAGCCAAGTCCTCATTATTAGAATGGTGGTAATGGTGAAACATACAGTATTTTAATGACCACGTGTTTTTTTTTTAAAAAAGAACATAACACTAAATTTTGTTTGCTGTTGCACAAGATGTTTACTGCATGGGGCACATTGATAGCTGTCTCTGCCCCACAAGCCCCTTCTTGAAAGCAGTCTCTACTTTTTATTAACTACTTTTTTTAATTATCTCTCTTGTTTAATAACTATCATTTCAAATGTGTAGTTATTTGCAGTGATGTGTGTTTAGTTGCCATTACTTAGAGAAAGGTCTACTATTATTCTATTACTTGAGGAAATATTTTAATTAGAAAATAAAACTGTGCGATCTTTAACTTCATTGGAGTTAATTTCCTAAACATTTTATATTTCACTCTTCATTGTTTTGTTAACTTTTGATTCTCTTGGTTTTCCTTGTGACAGTGATGACAAGACAGTTACAACTCCTTAAACCAGGCCATGTGCTGCGCTCAGCAGCATTTTCCATATATTTATATATTTGAATATTCTGTAAAAGTACCTTGTGTGCTGAATACATTTTAAATAAAAAAAATATATATATATATATATATATGTTAAAACATGGAAGACGCAGCTGATGTAAGGCATGCCACTGACACAGTCCGAGCTGAAAAATGTGATTTGCAACACACACACATGTGCAACCATGCTACCAATGTGTAATCAACCAAATCCATAACAAACACCAACAAGGGATCCTCGTAAGTAATTGGGGCCCAGATTATCTAGGCTTTTTATGGTGTTCCACACGTGAACTGTCAAACATGCAAGAATCTTTAACAAAGTAGATCTGGCAAGAGTTTCATGCTCACAAAGAAGGCGGATTCCCCTGTATGTAATGAGCACAAATAAGTGACACAGAAGTAAGAGGATATAAGGAAAGATGATAAATCAGGACAAAGCAGGACACATATGTGTGCAGATCTGTAGAATGTGCAGAAGATTCATTACAATCCTTTACATATCGAATCATCTTCTTCGATAAGTGATGATACGTCTGAGAGTTTATACAGTGTTCTACGTTTTTATTGGGAGTTTTCAAGTATGCGTTTTCTCTTATCTGGCATTTTAAGTGACTTATCTTATTGTCTGATTACTATAGCCTCTCTGAGTCTAGTTGGTAGCCTTGTGGATTCTGCTTTATTAGCTTCTTTGTAACTGCAGTGTCTTTTTAACTGTTAGATCTCACCAAAGGGCTTGTAGTACTGTTTAATAAATATAGGATGCTGTTAACCACTATTTGCAAATCTATGCATACAGTGCATATACATTGTTTTGTTCCATGATAGTGTCACTGCTTGTACTGAGCTATATGCAATGCTCTTAGAGTTGCTTGATGGTGCCGTTCCATACCAGCAGAGCATCATCAGTAGATAAACCCAAAGGCCTGATGGGATGCTGAAGCGACATGGATGGTAGGTGCCCTTGCAAACTCTCTATTACAGTGGCCCATACATTGATTTGCATTTGGAAACACATGTTTTGATTGCGTGGCTATACCTTTTTTTGCTGGCATAGAGTGGAATCAAAAAAGAAAATGTAATGAAAGAGAAATTAAGTGATCGAATTACCATGTATTGTGTCCATGCAGCTGGCTGAGTGGTTTTTGAAAAAATAGCTCATGGGTTGCACACCTTTGCAATGATATGTAAATCTAAAGAGTGATAGAACTTTCAGTGTGAGTGAAACAGATTGGGTGAGCGGGCACCACACAATTTCGTAATAAAGTAAGTATAGATGGCTCGTAATAGTTTAGCTTTAATCTCTGGTCCCGTTGCCAACAATCCTCACTTGCAGTTTGAGGTATATGAATAATTGTGGGACAATGGATCCTAGGTTGAGTAACCTAGGAAGTTGGAAGGACCCCAAGTGTGCATTAACACATTCTGTTACTTGCAACAGGACGTGTTAACTTCCACCTTCCTGGCTTCCTCAACCTAGGATCTTTTGTCCCATAACACATTTCAGTGTGGCCATAATGTAAGGAGGCTGCCTGAGTGTATGATATCATTGTCCAATTACATCTCCTGTATCCCTGTTGTATGGCAGCAATATCTTGATCACTGGTGACCTTTGAACTCTGAGGAGTGTTTTTGAGCTTACTCCTTAATCATCATAAATTGTCAACTGAACTGTTCTTTCTTAATGACCAGCACCTTGCATTCTTATAATTATAGGCCCATGCATACACCGGCATGTGAGTCGCTGCAAGTTCAGATACTGAAAGAGCTGCTGCATACAACAACAGAACTTGAGGCAACAATGTAGCAATGTCTATAGCATCTGCTTACCCTCAAGGCATTCCCTGTCCCTCCCAAGAGCACCTAATGTGCTGGAGTGAAGTGCCTCGTATAATCCACAAAACATCATGTGTGTGCTGTGCCTCCAGTGACCTGCTGAACTGCCTCCTTTCACCCCTACTTAGAGTCATCCACTGCCCATGGCATGATGGTGCCTGTATTTATCTTCACCCATTTATCAGAGGCTTTGATGGTCTCTCAGGGTGGTGTTGGCCATCAAGCAGCCAAACAATTGCTTCTTCTCCTTAATAATTTCTTCAGCGAGGACCCCAACTCTTCGGCATTAAATGTTGTCTAAAAGTGCTGTATGCCTTTCCCCTACAACCTGACTATTCATGTCTATGGCACTTCCCCTAGTTGGTGCCTGTCAGGGAGGTGTGATGGGGGTGAACTGACCTGACAACAACATAACGTTTCATGCACTGCAGCCCAGGGTGCACCAAAATGTCTGTGCACGTGATCTATCCAAATGCGAGCATGACATGTCTATGTTCTTCCGCATGCAGATATAGCATGGTGTGGACTGGCCATGTTTTTTCCATCCGAACACATTTTTTTACTGTTACTTGTGGGATGCCAGTTCGAAATTGCATCAAGGTATTTCTTTACTATCTTCAGAATTATGGCTCTACCTTTTGCATTTTGTATTGACTTTGTTACAGGGAACTGCGCCATTCAGAGAAAGGCGAAAAGACAATCCACGTGAGCCGATGACGTCAAAGGAGGGAGGGAGGATAAGGACAGTAAAGCAGTTCCATGTTGGATGTTAATAAAATAAGACGTTAATACTCCCCGCTGGTGGGCGTCCTTCTTTTGTGGGCCATACCGTGCCTAACATTGGTGACGAGGCTTGCTCCAGTGTACCAGCATCCTCCTTCTTCAAGTGCAAGTGATCCCACCGTACTGCGCCAGCCACAGCACCTCCTGCCTGGAAGCAGATCCAGCCCCAGGCCCTACTTCCCTCCACAGTGCTGGCCTCTATTCCACACACGGATGATCCCGCCGCGCTGCACTGAAAGTGCATCCTCCACAAGGAAACAACGGTGGACCCGATCCTGGGCCCCGCCTTCTCTCCCCCTCGTACAACGATCCAGTTAAAGGACGCCACTCCTGTGCTACGCTCGGCAATCTGCCAGCTAAACAATCCGACTGGAAAGGCAGCAAGGGCAAGGTAAACAATTACCCCCAACCCTGCCCAACCTGCACACACCCAAATGTGCACTACATACGTCCAAGACATCCAGTCTTAACAAGGCTCCAGCTCATTTGAATCAGCCATATCACGTGCCAAACCCAGTGATTATATTCAACAGCACAAATTAAGTGACAGTAACTATACACCACGTGTGGCAGCCAACCCCTCCCAAGCCTGCCCCATGGCCAGTCCTCTCAACACCTACAAACCTAGAAAGACACACTCCGTTCCTCAACAAGAAAACCAACACGCTCCTCCTCATCAAGTGTCTCCTCAAGCCACTACACAACGCAACCATAAGGTAGCTGTGACTACCGTTGCCATAAACTCGTCGCCTGATCAAGGTGCCCAGGCCCCACCACCCTGACCCCTATAACCAAGTCAACGGCCACAGCATGGCTCATGCCTCCGCCATTCTCGATGACCCCCAAACTGACAAGGGACCCCGGTGGGTGGAATGGCTTGAAGACTTTAACTATTTTCTCGCTGCAGCAGGTGAAGAAGCGTCGCCAAAGTTGTGCAGCATGTTAATAAATATAGCTGGCATGGAAATCAAAACGTTAACCAAGACCATCCCAGCAGCAGAACACTCAGATTTCCCATCACTAATCACAGCCCCCAACAAATCGCTAGTATTAGAGCCCAACAGGGACTATGAGAGATATATATTTAACCAATGCACCCAAAGGATTGATGAAACTGTGGATGAGTTCATAACCCGATTACGAATCAAAGGTGCACACTGCCAGTTTTATGCTTTTTCCTTGGACGAGGACATCTGCCTACAGGTGATAGAGGGGTGTCTCTAACCAACTCTTAAGAAACAGCTCCTCAAAAAGCCCTTCACTATCGAAGAGGTCAGTGAAAAGGCCAGGATCCTTGAAAGGGTGGACAGACAAGCAAACCAAATGACCAGCAACTCCACACCCAAGTACGACAGAGGTGAAACAATAGCAGCGATCCAATCAAGCGCACCACGTGCAAATGAGAGGAACACCGGGCACAGCCACAAAAAAAACCCAAGGATGCAGCATCAATGTTACAGATGCGGAATGGCATTTCCCCATGCAGGCACATGCCTCGTGCTCACCCAAAAATGCGGGAACTGTGGAAGGGAAGGACATTTCCAGTTGGTCGGCAGAGCGGAAAGACCATTCCCCACACCATGATCACCTTCGTCACCACAATTCAGGCCCTACGAGAGGGCACCACAAAATCCAACCTACCAAATGCGCCCATACCAGCGAGGGCTGAGAAGATACGTGAGAATGGTTGAAGAAATATACCCCGAAGATGAACCACAGGAACCTGAGACCCAAGATCTGAACCCACAAATCCGCGATGAATACGACGGACCACCAACAGGACGCCAGAGTCACTACACCACCTTCCTTATGGCCAAGAATATGAAGGCAAAAAATACAACCTATATTCACAAAATGAATTTGTAAACCTCATCATGGATGACATAGCTGCGCAGGAAGCACCCAGGATTTCCATAGAGATATGCAGAAAACAATTCTGTTTTCTCATTGACTCAGGGGCCACTGTGAACATTATGGAGGAGAAGGAGTTTCTTCAAGTCCAGAATAAACCAACCCTCACGCAGACACCGTCGAGAATCTTCTGATGGGGCGCTGATGTCCCACTACAGTGCGTGGGACTATTCAAAAGCTCATCCACCGAGACCAAACCACAACAACGACATTCCACGTGATCAGAAGCCCCACGAACGGCAAGTGTCTTTTGAGCTACAGGACGGCATCATGCCTCTGCCTCATCGATGTCCATGTACAGGAAGGTGACACAATATGCTCCACAGCCCCTACACCCACCGCACAGGGATACATCTGCAGCATGGGACACAACACAACACCAGACCCTCTCATCACAATTCAAGCAGAATTCCCATGTTTATGTCAAGGACTAGGCAAAATGAGCGGTCCGCCTGTCAAACTCCATATCGTCGCGGCTACCCGCCCTGTTCCTCAACATCCGCGCAGGGTTGGCTTCCATGTCCTGTGAACTCGACCAGCTCCTGAAGGATTACATTATTGAACCTGCCAAAGGCCCAACACCGTGGGTCTCGCCGCTAGTCATTGTACCAAAGGAAGGGAACCGACTGAGACTATGTGTAGACATGCGGGTGGCCAACACCGCGATCCAGAGAGAGCGGCATCCAGGCCTGAGAATAGAAGACATGATTGTACAACTCAATAAAACTGTCCTCTTCTCAAATCTTGATCTTAACCAAGGATATCATCAAATGGTACTCCATCCTGACTCCAGAGGAATCACAACGTTTGCCATGCATGATGGACTATTCCAGTATAAGTGCCTACATTTCAGAATTTCATCTGCCACTGAAATTTTCCATGAAGCCATTCGGCAGGTCATCAGGCCCGTCAAAGGAACACTTAACTAAAGTGACGACATCCATGTCTTCGGGAAGTCACGGGAGGAACATAACATCACCCTCCGTGCCACGTGTGCAGCCATCAGTGAAACAGGACTGACTCTCTAACTAGAAAAATGCTGTTTCAGCAAGTCCAAGCTCAAGTTCTTTTGCCACATCTTCTCGGCTGACGGGATGACGCCCGATCCTGACAAAGTCTCTACTATACTTAACCTGCAAGAACCTAATCAAGTTGCAGACATAAGGTCTTTCCTAGGAATGGCAGGCTACTGTGCCAGATACATCCCTGACTTTGCCACAATCACTGAACCGCTGAAGAAACTGTTGCAAAAAGATGTCCCATTCCTATGATCAAAAGAGTGCCAAGCCGCATTCGACACAATCAAACAGCCACTAGCTGAAGCCAGGAGGTTAGCCTATTTCAACACGGAGTAGCATAATGGGATAGTGGTCGACGCAAGTCCAGTGGGGGTAGGTGCCATCCTAGCGCAAACGAGCGGCAAAGACACCAACCCAAGACACATGGTGGCATATGCCAGCAGAGCACTAACCCCGCCCGAGTTGGCCTATTCACAAGCCGAAAAGGAAAGTCTAGCAGCTGTCTGGGCCTGTGAACACTTCCACAACTTTGTGATCGGGAAAAGGTTCACGCTCATCACCGATCACACGGCTCTACTATCCCTCTTCGGAAACCCAAGGACAAAGATGCCACTAAGGATAGAATGCTGGGGCATTCAGCTTCAAGAGTACGATTTCCAAATCATTCATCGCCCAGGTGGTGAGAACAACCCGGCAGACTATCTGTGGAGACACCCAGCAGGCAAGCCGGTACCTAGACATGGTGACTCTGAATACATTAATTATGTCTCATCCAACACGCTGCCTCCTGCTATCTCTCTCGAGACTGTGGCAACCACCTCAGCGGCTGACCCCTGCATGGCCTTGGCGATCAGCCTCACTGAAAATAACAAATGGAAGGACTTCCATCGGGCAGTGCTCAGTCACCCCGGCACCTGCAAGGACGAACTAGAGAGGCTGGCCAAAGTGTACACTGAGCTTGCCGTGCAGGATAAGACAATACTACTGCGAGGCTGCCGCCTGGTCATCCCGGCGACCCTCTGGGCAGAGGTCATCAAGACAGCTCATGAACGACACAGAGGAGCAGAAAACACCAAACGCCAACTTAGATGTCACGTGTGGTTCCCGTTCCTGGATGACATGCTGGACCAGTGGGTGAAACAATGTATAGCATGCCAGTGCACAGCGAGAGCTGGCCCCTCAATACCACTCAGACCATACCAGATCCCAGAGCACCCATGGGAAAGGGTTGACGTAGACTTCTATGGGCCCCTCGAAACAGTGGAGTACCTGTTGCTTTTCATCGACGAGCACTCCAGGTTTCCAATTTTAAAGAAAGCAAAATATACAGCATTTGCCCAAGTAGCTGCCATATTTGACTAAGTCATAATTGAATGGGGGATACCTGATACCATCAAGTCAGACAACGGTCCACCATTCAGCGGTCATGAGTTTGGAATGTTCGCTAGACACATGGGGTTTAATCACCAAAAGGTCACACCACGATGGCCGCAGACCAATGGGATGGCTGAGAGATTCATGGCCTCAATAAAGAAGACGCTACAAAGGGCCCCATCGACGCAACAGATCCACATCAAGCACTCTGCCGAATGCTAAGAGACTGTCGCAAAGCACCTCATGAGGTCACAAACAAGACCCCTGCAGAACTCATGATGAAATGTCACATTCGGACCAGAGTCGTGAGGAACCCAGCAAATCAGCCCAAGGCTGACCAAGAGGTCTTAAGAAGAGACTCAGAACGGAAGGAGAAGACGAGAATTGAGACAGATAAAAGGAGAGGAGCACGGCTGAAATAACTCCACATAGGGAATGAAGTCTCGGTTCAACAAAACATGAGCAAGAAAACAGACTCACAGTTTGCTCCAAACCCCCTACAAGTAATTGCTGTCAAAGGCTCAATGACAACCGCAGCAAATGAAGTAAAAGAGGTGACCAGGAACAGCTCCCCATTCAAGCTTACCAACAGAGGAGAAGAAGAGAGGCCCATTCTTCTTGAGCTGGACCCAGAATACCATGATGCACGAGATGAGAGATGGGTGCCCCCACAGCCTCTGGCTCTATGTCAAGCGGAGATAACTCACAACCCTGACGGTGGCACTTCCCAAGAGCCACGGGGACATCCACAAAGAATCACTAGAAAGCCGTTGAGGCTTGTTGAAGAGTGTTGAAGTACCATATGTTGAACACAGGTTATTGAGCCCGACGAAAGGACATTTGTCCGGGGGTGTTGTTACGGGGCACTGCACCTTTAAGAGAAAGGCGAAAGGACAAGCCACGTGACCCGATAACGTGAAAGGAGGGAGGGGGGAAAAGGACGGTTAAGCAGTTCCATATTGGATGTTAATAAAAGAAGACGTTAATATTCCCCGCTGGTGTGCGTCCTGCTTTTGTGGGCCATACCGTGCCTAACAGACTTAATACGGAACTTACACACAAACAAAACCAATATTTTTGAAATTTCAGAGGTCATCCCCAGGGTATCCATAAAACCTACCTTTGACATTTGACAAATGTGGGTACATTCTTATAAAATCAGATTCTATATTTCTACCCTGTTGAAGTGTGAGAAAAAACGTATTGTACTCCCCCAAACCCGAGAAAAACCTATCTTTTTTCTTTTTGAAATTTCAGAGGTCGCCTGCTGGGACATATTTTGTGCAAACTTCACAATTTTAGAAAACGTAGATAGGTTATTGATGATATTATCTTTTTAGTGTTCCCAGTCATATTAAGTGAATGCAAAATATTGTTTCATAAACATTTTTTTTTAAATCAAAAACAATTTTTTCTAAGAGATAATGCAGTCCAACTTTAGTATTAAGTTATAAAAGTGTTCTACAAACGCTTTACATTTTGAGAAATTTTGCTATGTTTTATTTTCGACACTAAAAATACCTCTTTTAATTACTTATCTGTGGAAGAAACGATCACTACTTTTTTTCAAGTTATAACAAACGACGGAAGAAGTTAATTTTAACCATCTCGGCCAAATGAGTGACAACATGAAACCAACAATAATTTATCCTCAAAGTCTCCAAAAATTAAAAGCGCAAATACAAATGTGGGGCATTTGGCATCTTTCACAAACACTGTGCACAATCAAACAGCACATATGTATTTATCCCATCCACATACATTGTGAACATGGAAAATAGCCTAATACACGTTGTTCAATAAACACAATGATTTCTATAAATCATCATCCAAAACCGCACAGGGAAAAGATTATTCATGTAAGTAACACGGGCAACTTAGATAATATATCATGAAATGTTGTTCGACTGAGTTCATGTACTCATGAGGGAGTCACTGGGTCGGATTCATGTGCAAAGCTGTACCGAGATAACCATGCTTAATCTTTACGAAATGCCAATGAACTAACGCTATGTGCTAACAGTACACTATCAAGTTACTCAGGAAATGCCGGTTAGGATATGCTCATCCAATAAAATAATACAAAATGCTGTGAAAGATAACTCCCCCTTTCCTTTCAAATGCCAAAACTAAACAAATTGAGAAAACACACTTTTGAACCCAATGTATCCCCTGAGTCATATAACTCAAATTGTGCCAGGGGTGGGGTGGGCTTTTGCATTCGTTTTATCTTTTCTGGCACAATTTGGTATGACAAAAGATGCCATATCTGGTGACGTGGCCTCTTTTGCTGTTTGTCATGAGGTAGTCCGGCATCTGCATGGCGTCCTCCCTGCATCTAAGATGAGTTCCCTTTGTGTGTGAGCATACTGTAGTTAGTTGAGCCTGACACTACCTAGCACCTCTACCTGGAGGGGGGCTTTGGGAAAAGGTATGAGGCGTCAACATCCACGCCATGCCTGCATTGTGGTTTGGGGGGTATGGGAGGGTGGTGTGGTAGGGGGCATGTCACTAGGCAGAAGTGAAACCAGGGTAGCTCTGCATCAATCCTGCCAGTGCAGCCTGAGACCACGCCTAAAAGTATAGACAGCGCTGAGGTGGGGGCACCCCACAGCTAAACAAGCGGGGGCCAGTAACCTTTGGGCCAAGGAGGACATGAGAGGAAAGGGGCAGATCACAGGCTGACAGGTCAGCAGCCAGTGATCCACGGGAAGCGCAACACCTCTCCCTATCCCCTCCCACAGACACACGGCGCCAGGCAGGATGAGGGACACAATAGGGTGCCACAGCACAAAGGGAGGTGCCAACCACTAAAGTCAGGGAAGCAGGAAACACCCAGGTAGGGAACAAAGGAGCACCACAAGGTGCTAATTGGCATCAGCGCCAGCCGGCTGGGGGCACAGCCTAGCCCCTACACAAACAGATATAGCCTAAAGCTAGTCACCACCAATATAAGGAGCTGCCCAAGCAGCAGAAAGGTACATTCGGTGTGGTACTCCGCACGGAGCACCAAACCCACGGAGCCAGCATAATTATATGAAAGCTGGGAGAATAAGGATGGCATATACCAGCAGCTCCAAAACACGGCTCCAAGAAAGCTTGCAATTAAAAGAACACTCCTGGACAAGCAGAGCGTTTGTGTTGGGGTGATTACAGACATCACAAACCCAGACGCAATTGAAGAATACAGCAACAGCGGAGGAGCAAGGAGAGAAGCAGCAAGGGAAGTCAATGAACCCTCTGAAGACTGCACGACACGAGGTGCACAGAGGTTTTCTGTTTCCATACAACGAGGCACGTAAGCAATTTATAAACAAAGAACAACAAAGAAGGCAAGTGACTGAACACGGTCATGCAAGCAACAGGCAAAAAGAAGTCAAAGCTCATGGAATGGGCTGATGAGGCTGGGCATGGGTCAGGAAGCGTTCGCGTAAGAGTTCAGATGAGGAGGAGCTGGACATTACTGGGCACGAGCCAACAGGGGAACCAGCAAAGAACAAAGCCAGAGGTAGCAAAAATCCAGTCACAACAGAGAAACCAATGCCAGAAACCGGAAGGAAGAACAACAATCAAGGTAAAAAGAAATCCTTTATGACAGAATTGTTAGATGAATTTGCAAACAAGTATACTGCACAGCAGGAAGCAATAGTAAATGCAATGCTTGACAGGTTAGAAAAGATGATGAATGACTTTGGGGAGAAATAGCAACAAACCACAGAGGCTGTCTTACCGGTGGAACAAGGGCGCACTGGGGCAGGGCCACTAAGAGCATGGGTAGGCCCTAATCCTACCCCGAGTCAGAAAGAGGGGACAGGGCCCAGTGATGCAGGGCCCCCGGCAGCAGAACCAGCAATAGAAGGGTGAGTTCCCACATCAGACAACAGTAGCATTAATCAAAATGCTGTGGTCACTAGCACACATCTGGTAGAAAAGCTGAAAGCACTTGAGAGCGATATTTGAAACAGATTTAAGAAGTCCCTGGCATGGAACATTGAACGAGTGGTCAAGGAGACCATTTGGAAAATGGGGTATGGGGAAATATTTTCATTACTGGAGGCGCAACAAAAGGGTTATGATACCTTTAGGGACCCCAAAAAGATTGAAGAAAAAATCATGGTGAGAAAAGCCCTGGTAGAGCATAATTGGGACAATTGGTTAAAGGCATTCGCTATAATGGCGACAGTATTCTTGGAAAACACACCAAGTGAAGGGACACATATAGACAAAATCAGAGAAGTCAAGGAGGCCTTTGGCGGGGATGCATGGCTCACCTATGATGAAAGATTTAGGAGCGCCATGTCTGAACGCCCTGAGATATAATGGGACGAGGTTCATAATTATTTATATGTGCTGAGGGAAAAGGCACCCTGTTGCAGGGATAAAAGCTCAACGCAAGTTAAAACAGCACAAATGAACAACAATAAAGGCAGCGAGCCTGAGAATCAAAGGAAGGGCGAACAGCCCCTTCAGAAGATGCAGTCATGGGGGGCTAGGTCCAGTACTCGAAGCCAGAGCAACAGCAAGCCACAGAACACCAATAGGAACAACGTTACCTGTTGGAAATTAGAGAAGGGGTACTGCTCATGGGGCAGGGATTGCAGATACAAGCACACCTGGACGAAATGCAGGAGAGAACACGCCAGCAGTGGGTGCACCTGATTACCTAACAGGGGACTCAAGAAAGAGGAACAATAAATGTTCAAAAGATGAGGTCACACTAACATCAGGGAGAACCCCAATTAAGGTCAAGGAATTTGAATCATTATTGGCGGCTTACGCAGACAAAAGCATCAGCCAGAACATAGAAAAAGGTTTTCAGGAGGGGTTCACCATCCCGTTTAGGGGCAGGGGATCCTTGAAGACACCAAAAAACTTGAAATCAGCAAAGGAAAACAAGGCGATAATTAGGAAGAAGATTCAGAACGAACTAGAGCTAGGCTAAATTGTGGTCCCCTGGGAAAAAATGCCTTTTAAAGAATACATATGTTCTCCACTGGGACTAGTGCCCAGAAAAGAACCAGGGCAAATGAGAATGATACAGCACTTATCTTACCCACAGGGGCAATCAGTAAATGCTGGGATTCCAGAGTCAGTAACTGCACTGACTTACACTCATTTTCAGAAAGCACTCCAAATTGTCAAGAAATATGGGAAGGGGGCACTAATGGCAAAACTGTATATTGAGTCAGCATTTAGACTCCTACCAGTAAGCCCAAAGTCTCAACCTTGGCTGGGTTTCACATTTGGGGGTACATTATATGTGGACAGACTTCACAATGGGATGCGCGATATCATCTGCCCTATTTGAGCAATTCAGCTCCTTTTTTCAATGGGCTTTCGTAAAACAAATACCAGAAGCACAGGTACTGCACTGCCTGGAGGATTCCATGCTAGTATGTCACCAAGGGACAGGGGATTGCCAAAACGCATTGACAAGGATGGTGGAAATGGCAGCACAATGGGGCATACCATTGGCCAAAGAAAAAAAAACCAACCCAGCAACTAGGATAATTTTCTTAGGCATAGAAATAGATTTTAGTGCGGGAGAATGCAGAATACCAAACAAAGAAGGAGAGGAATTACTGGAAAAAATCAGTAACTTAAGAGGAACAAACAAAGGCACAGCAAGGGAAATTCAGTCTTTAGCAGGTAGCCTAAATTTCGCAGCTAGGGTCATCCCTATCTGCGAACAAATGCAAGTGGTTTAGAGCTAAGGACAAAAGGCATCCAGAAGCCACATTTACACATAAGACTGGGGGAATAAGTTAAAAAGAATTTACTAATATGGGAAGAATCCCTTACATAATTCAACGTTACAGCAATATGGCGAATGCCATTGAAAACGGTCAATTCAAGGGTGCTTTTCACTGATGCTGCAGGGAGTAAAGGTTTTAGGGCAATTCTGGGCACAGCATGGTTCGCTGGAGAGTGGCCAGACACTTGGCATACAGCGGGCTGGACCAGAAACATTACACTACTGGAGATTATACCAATCTGGCTGCCACTGCACTCTGGGGTGACCAGTTGGGGAACATAGAGTTAATCGCCTGGTCAGATAACATGGCAGTAGTTGGGATTATTAACAGAAGAACAACCAACTGCTAGCTGGTGTTAAACATTTTAAGAGCAATGACCAGGTTTACTCTAAATAGAAGCATTGTAGTAAGAGCAAAGCTTATCGCCGGAACAGATAATAACATTGCAGATACATTATCTTGTTTTCAGTGGAGAAAATTTCGCCAATGGCCCCAAATGCCCAGAGAGATATGACATAAATTCTGAAGGACTGCTGGGAAATTCTGGCAGACGGATACATGCTGCATCAACGCCAACGCCGAAAGGCCACAGCCGGGATGCACAGCCAACAACCACACACACCTCAGACACGGGTGGCAACAGGAATTAATTCCCAGCAAAAACCACAGAGCCTGCAATGGGGTTACTATTAGACCTGGCCAAGAAAGCACTGGCAACCAACACCACCGCACAATATAGTAAATGTCTGAAAACGGTACTAAATGTTACAGGTTTAGCACATGTGGAGTTAATAACAACAAAAGATATCAACAAGTTCCTAGAATGAGCTTACAGACAAGGGGTTAAAAAGGAATGGGCAAAAAGGCATCTGACAGTAGTAGCATATTTTGCCAAGATCCGGGGGGGGGGTGGTTGTTAAGACGGATTTCTGAACTCTGTCCTGGTGGCGCAGAAGTTCAGAAGGCCAACCTAATTACTTGGAACAGGGTAACCTCTGGACGAGCCAGACCAATCAAGGTAGCGATCGCGGTGGTCAAGACTAGGTCTCAAGAGGGGTGAGGGTGACTGAAAGCCCGCAATGAGCACACAAAGCAAGAGCGCTTACAAACTACTCCAAACAGTTGTTATATCAAAAATATATACACATTTATTTTAAGGCCTTTAAAACAACGACCGTAGCGAGAAAATCACAATATCACAATATTAAGCCAACACATACCATATCAACACAATATATATACAAATACGACAGTCGCAAGCGTTATATGCACGAAATGTGTAGTCCACCTGAAAGGGAAGGAAAACAGGCAGTGCGATCATGCTTTAGACTCAGTTCGCCTTCAGAGGCACCTAACTAGATGGAAGTCCGAGCCCTGCGAAGAGTGGAGCCTTGTGCTCAAAGTACCTGCACACGCTGGTGCCAACGGGCAAAAGGAGAAGCTCTTCGGAGGAAGTCAGGCAGTTCGGGTTAGTGCACAACAGAAGAAGAACAGGTTCCGCGACTCAAGCGCAGCCTCCACAGTGAGCAGAAGCAGAGCGCGAGTCCGGCAAAAGGGTGCTGTTTTTACACAGCGGGGAAAAGCAATGGGCTACTGCAGGAGGGCGACCAGATCCTAGCTATACTACTCACCGGTCCCCGATGCAAGCAGACCCATGCTTCTCCACGTTAGTTTCAGCAGCTGGCAGGTTCAGAAGAGCCGGGAATGCCTCGTCGTCGTGTAGAGAAAAAAGACGTCCCAATCGAAGAAACCTGCACAGTTTTGTCACCACAGCAGGGCAACGGAGCGGCCGTGTGTATCTGAGCCAAATGTACACTACTCACTTCAGACTTGGGAACGCCAAGTGTACTAAGCGTGTGAGAGTGACAAGGACTCGAAATACAGCACAACCTGGCGGCGGTTACAGAGCAGGACTCCCGTGTAAGCTGGTCAGTCAACTGGATGGCCCAGAGACGCTTCCGAAGGCTTACTGGCAGGAGATGATGAAGTCGCCGAGAATAGCTGTTCCTGCTATTCCAAAGGTCGAAGCACCAGTACAGGCCTTCTGGTTCGATCAAAGGAGGAAAGGGTTTGACAGGACGACAGCAGTGCAAAGGAGGAGTCCTTCAGCGGGTCACCAGCGATTCCTCGGTCCAACCTCTTGGTTGCAGGATACTTGGCTCCTGTATTCCTTCGTTCGTGAGAACTCAGGAGATCGACATGGTAGTGGTGTTTCCAGCCCCCTCTTATCCACGGTTCCCTTCGCGCCAAAACGGAGGGGAGCCAATGGGAGATCCGCTCATCAACACACACACCATTCGTGGACCAATCACGGACCACGGTGGTCCCAGGCATTCACACTACCCTAGACTCTCTGGCACCCAGGATGTGTATTGGGACCAGACATCCCAGCCCACACCCTGGAGGCACACAAAAGACATGTAGAAGCCCACGAAAGCATCCGTGTTTCGCGGGAAAGTACATGCCCAAATAAGGAAGGCCCCGGGTCGCTCGACCTGGGGAAGGTGAAGGGAGCAAGACGGTCAGTGGACAGGACAAAGGAGCCTCGTGGTCTGGCCATTTTGGGAGCCAGGCCACCATTTTGGGTTCAGCGCGAAAAACGCGCTCAGAACGCCAAAAGGAGCTCAAAATACACAAAACGATCGCTGCCACCATTCCAATCCCTGAATGACTTGCACCGATCAAATACCATCCTAAACGAGTATATAGGGCCTGTAGAAGGCTAGAGACCCAAGAGAGCTGTAACTTAGCTTACAGTGCCCTCTTGTGTCATGTTGCACTAAAGCCGCAACATGATAAAAGAAACTACGGGAAACAGCGTTCCCCGGTACTGACTGTCTTAAGGGCATGTCAGTTTCCCCATAAGAAAAGGAGCGAAAGCCCAGAGGAGTGCGGCAGAAGGCTGCACTTCTCTGGCAAAGTCAAGAACAAGGTGAAAAACAACAGCAAAAAGTTTAGGGGTTGCCACATGGAAGGAAAATTACCTACAATTACGAAATCTTTCCTAACACTCGCCCCTCCCAGACTATGGACAGGGGGAACTAATCCACCCCTGGATGAGTCTCTTGTTCAGGTCGGTTAAACATTCTGGACAACCCATCAGCATTGCTATGTTGGACACCTGGCCTATGCTCAATAGTGAAGTCGAAGCCTTGTAGACTTATGGACCACCTAAGCAACTTTGGATTCTCCCCCTTCATGTTCATTAGCCACTTTAACGGCTTATGGTCAGTTTGCACAGTGAAGTGGGTCCCATAGAGGTAGGGCCTCAGCTTCCTTAGGGCCCACACAACAGAGAAACATTCTTTCTCTACCGTGGACCATCTGAGCTCTCTGTCCTTAAGCTGGCGACTAATAAAACCGATAGGGTGTTCCTTACCCTTCTCATCTACTTGTGATAGTACAGCTCCTATCCCAGTGTCAGAGGCGTCCGTCTGCACGATAAAAGGTCTTTGATAATCAGGGGCCCTGAGGACAGGGGCCTGGCACAAGGAGTCTTTCAAGCCATTGAAGGCCTTCTCACACTCGTCGGTCCAAGTTACCTTCTTGGGTTTCTTCGGAGTTGTGAGGGCAGTCGGAGGGGCAGCTATGGTGCCATAGTCTGCCACAAAATTGCGGTAATACCCCGTGAGTCCTAAGAAGGCTCTCACTTGGGTTTGCGTAGTGGGGGTAGGCCAGTCTTGTACTGCTTGTACTTTACTGGGTAGAGGCTGTATCCTCCCTCCACCTACTTCATGTCCAAGGTAAACCACTGAGCCTTGTCCAATCTGGCATTTACTAGCCTTTATGGTCAAGTGGGCTTTCTGAAGAGCCTGGAGCACAATCCCGAGGTGTTTCACATGGTCTTCCCAGGTGGCACTGAAAACTGCTATATCGTCCAGATATGCAAGACAGAATTCGTCCAACCCATTCAACACATGATTCACAAGCCTCTGGAAAGTGGCAGGTGCATTCTTCAACCCGAAACGGCATTACCCGGAATTGGTAAAGGCCGTCTGGAGTAGAAAATGCTGTCTTCTCCTTGGCATGCTCTGCTAAAGCTATTTGCCAATAGCCAGCAGTGAGGTCAAACGTGCTGAGGTACTTGGAGGCACCCAAAGTATCCACCAGCTCATCTGTTCGAGGCAAGGAGTGTGCATCTGTCTTGGTGACAGCATTCAGAGCCCTGTAATCCACGCAGAACCTCAATTCAGAAGTGCCTGCCTTTGGAACCAAAACCACAGGGCTGGACCAAGGACTACTAGAGGGTTCAATCACTCCAAGGTCTAACATTTTGTTGACCTCGGTCTTAATATAAGACCGTACTTTGTCTGACATCCTGTATCCCCTACTTTTGGTAGGTACACTGTCTCCTGTGTCAATGTTATGTTTGCACCAAGGTGTCAAACCAGGCGACTGTGAAAACAGGGGGGAAAACTGCCTAAGCAAACTTTTCACCTCAGCCTGCTGATCAGAAGTCAGGTGAGGGGCCACTCGGACACCCTCAAAGGAGCTATCTGAAGGACCGCTTTGGAACAGGTCGGGGAGAGGTTCCGACTCCTCTTCCTCAACATCTGAAGCCAGTAGCAGTGCTGCGATTTCGACTCTTGGGACGAAAGCCTTCAGCCTATTCACGTGAAACACTTTTGGAGCCTGTCCAGGCCTTCCAAGGTCCACTAAATAGTTAACCTCACCCAGGGGCTCCACCACTGTGTAAGGGCCTGACCATTTGTCCTGTAAAGCTCGAGGCCTTATGGGATTCATGATCAGGACTTGCTGACCAGGTGTAAAGTTGATGAGGGAAGCTTTCTGGTCGTACCAATGTTTCACCAGCGCTTGCCCTGCCTTCAATTTATCACTAGCCAAGCCCATCAGAAGTACCATCCGTTTTCTGAGCCCTATCACATAATCAACTACGTTGGTAGTAACAGGGGGAGTGGGCATCTCCCATCCCTCTTTGACGATGGCTAAGGGTCCCCGTACGGGATGACCGAACAGAAGTTCGAAGGGGCTGAAGCCAACACCCTCCTGTGGTACCTCTCGGTAGGCAAACAGTAAGCATGGTAAAAGAAGATCCCATTTTCTTCTCTGAGGCTCCTCCAGAGCCCCAATCATGCTCTTTAACGTTCTGTTGAAACGCTCCACCAGACCATTGGTCTGGGGGTGGTATGCAGAAGAGAACTTGTAGGTGACCCCACATTCTTTCCACATAGCCTGCCATACTTCGACATAAAGTTGCTGCCACGATCTGACACAACTTCTTTAGGGAAGCCAACCCTAGTAAATATGCCGAGTAAAGCTTTTGCCACTGACTTGGCAGTTACAGTTTTCAATGGGATGGCCTCAGGATATCTGGTTGCATGGTCGACCAGCACCAGGATAAACCTATTGCCCGAGGATGTTTGCGGGTCAAGGGGACCAACGATGTCGATCCCTACCCTTTCAAATGGTACCCCCACAACTGGGAGCGGTACCAACGGAGCTTGGATTGTCGCGCCAACCTTACCAGACAACTGGCAGGAGGTACAACTCCTGCAGTGACTTTCTACTTGCACCCCCATCTTGGGCCAGTAGAAGTGCATGGATAACCTTTGCTTGGTCCTCTTCATACCAAGGTGACCAGCAAGGGGAACTTCATGCGCCAACTGCAGGAGGAAGGGCCTAACAGCAAGGGGAACCACCAACCTCCTATGGTCTCCTTCTGTAGACTCTGTGGGCTCGCTATACAGGAGTCCACCTTCCCAATAAATCCTATGCGTCCCAGGAGGTTCACCCTCAAGCTGGGCGCAGGCCTGTCTCCTTAGGCCTTCCAGAGATGGGCACTCACGTTGGCCTTTACTGAATTCGTCCCTATCAGGACCTCCTTCAACTAACAAGTCTTTTAGTTCAGGATGATCGTTGGGGTCGAATACTTCAGGCATCGCCACCTCCTCGTCAGGCCCGGGCGATTGACCAACTTCCTCCACCGCAGTGGTAGGCGAGCTCGGGGGAATATTCTCTTTCCCTCGTCGTGACTTGTTGACTCCTTTCGCCTTGGGTTTCCCCTTTGGCTGGGGCGGCGTATTGGACTTGGCCAATGCTGCCCGTGCTTGAGACCGTGTGTAGGGTCTTTCGGCAGTGTCTCCTACGAGCCCTAAAGCTCTGAGATCATTACCTAACAAGACCTTTCCCGGGACGTTTCTCTGAATGCTCACTGGAATCCTGACTGCTGTACCATTTAAAGTAAGATTTACAGGTATTACTGGAAACATACGGAGGGGGCCGTCAGCCAACTTAGTGGGCATCAGAGTAGCTCTGGCAACTTCCTCTGAGTCTACCAAGGTAGAATCCACTACAGTGCGACTGCACCCACTATCCCTAAGAGCTGGAGTATCCACTCCATTGATCAGCACACTGTCTTTAAAGTAGTGCTTGGTATTATCCGGAATCCTAGCATAAGCCTCTGCGACTTTAGGCTCCCAGGAACCCAGGGACACTAAAACTACCTCAGCCTCTATCCCGCTGGGAAATGAGTCTGAGGAGAAGGATGCTCCTGTAATCTCTTCTTCCTCGTAGGAGGAGAAGGCCAGATTAGCGGAGTGGACCCCCAAAGGTCTAACCTTACAACGGGGATCCCCCTTCACGTGGTCAGTTGCTCCACAAGCAAAACAAGATCCATTGGGTCTGTTTACATAGGGAGGCTTATTGTAACCAGAGTTCTGTTTCGGAGGCGGACCTGCACTACCCTGTGAGTTCTCTTGTGTCTTACCCTTATTTTTCTTTTTGTGGCCCTTATGGGAAGAAGATTTAGCAGATTCTCCACCCTCCATATCTTTGGACTTTTTCCCTTCCTCCTGCTTACCAGGATGAGTTTAGTCCTTATGGGACACTCGATGTGACACCCATAAGTCTGCTGCAATGGCCAGCTTCTTAGGATCTATCTCCTTCGAATCGGCCAAATGCTGCTTAAGCTCCGGTGAAGAAGAAGCAAAAATGTGTTCCAGCATGACAAGATTTATCATGCCTTCGAAGGTAGAAACCTTATAACCTTCGACCCAGCCAGTTAAGTTTTTCAAGGATTCAGTGACATAAGATACCCAAGTACCACCTTCCTTTTTCTTATACTCTCTGAAACGTTTCAAATATTGGGCCGGAGTCTTCCCAAACTTTAAAATGAGAGTTTGCTTTAACATTGCGAAATCAGCTCGCTCAGCCTTCGACATCTCCATAATGGCACTACAGCCAGAATGGGGCAGTCTGCTGAGTAACCAGGCAATCTTATCAGCATTGTCAACTTGTTGAACTTCGCATGCATACTCAAACGCATTCAGCCAGTCCATAATGTCATTCCTTTCCTCATACACACTGAGCAGATCTTTCGGAAACCGTGGATGAGAGGCAGCCCCAGAACCATGTCCAGGACCCTTGGACCCATTTGCAACCTGAAGCTTGGCCAGTTCCAACTGGTGATCCCTGTCTTTTTGTTTTTCTGCCTGTTCGATTTTTAGTTTGGCTATGCTGAATTCAAGCTCCTGCTGCCTAAACCGCAGCTCTTGCTTCTTGAATTCAAGCATAGCCTCCCCATCAGCACTGGCAGAGGAAACATTAGACATCTCGTCCTCCCTGTCCTCGTGGTCGCGATGGATCAGTGCAGCGGCAGAACCGTCGGTTCTACCAGTGAGAGCAGCCCCACCACCTTCTGCACTGTCCTCAGAAGTTATAGCGTCAAGCTGCACTTCTTGCCACGCCACGATTCTTTGAATCATTTCCAATTTCGTGCCTTGAGGGGAAACACCTCTCTCCGCACACATCTTCTTCAATGTTTCTGATTTGGAAGCATTTAAAGTTAACAAGGTATTTGTTTCCATACTGTTAGATAGGACTATGGCCTTTTTAAAGTTATACTACAACAATTCACTACGTGTCCTGGTTGGAATAACCTGAAATGCCTTAGTTCGTGCGCAACACTGGATACCTTCAGTCGTATCCCACCGCTGCCACCAATTTGTTAAGACGGATTTCTGAACTCTGTCCTGGTGGCGCAGAAGTTCAGAAGGCCAACCTAATTACTTGGAACAGGGTAACCTCTGGACGAGCCAGACCAATCAAGGTAGCGATCGCGGCGGTCAAGACTAGGTCTCAAGAGGGGTGAGGGTGACTGAAAGCCCGCAATGAGCACACAAAGCAAGAGCGCTTACAAACTACTCCAAACAGTTGTTATATCAAAAATATATACACATTTATTTTAAGGCCTTTAAAACAACGACCGTAGCGAGAAAATCACAATATCACAATATTAAGCCAACACATACCATATCAACACAATATGTATACAAATACGACAGTCGCAAGCGTTATATGCACGAAATGTGTAGTCCACCTGAAAGAGAAGGAAAACAGGCAGTGCGATAATGCTTTAGACTCAGTTCGCCTTCAGAGGCACCTAACTAGATGGAAGTCCGAGCCCTGCGAAGAGTGGAGCCTTGTGCTCAAAGTACCTGCACACGCTGGTGCCAACGGGCAAAAGGAGAAGCTCTTCGGAGGAAGTCAGGCAGTTCGGGTTAGTGCACAACAGAAGAAGAACAGGTTCCGCGACTCAAGCGCAGCCTCCACAGTGAGCAGAAGCAGAGCGCAAGTATGGCAAAAGGGTGCTGTTTTTACACAGCGGGGAAAAGCAATGGGCTACTGCAGGAGGGCGACCAGATCCTAGCTATACTACTCACCGGTCCCCGATGCAAGCAGACCCAGGCTTCTCCACGTTAGTTTCAGCAGCTGGCAGGTTCAGAAGAGCCGGGAATGCCTCGTCGTCGTGTAGAGAAAAAAGACGTCCCAATCGAAGAAACCTGCACAGTTTTGTCACCACAGCAGGGCAACGGAGCGGCCGTGTATATCTGAGCCAAATGTACACTACTCACTTCAGACTTGGGAACGCCAAGTGTACTAAGCGTGTGAGAGTGACAAGGACTCGAAATACAGCACAACCTGGCGGCGGTTACAGAGCAGGACTCCCGTGTAAGCTGGTCAGTCAACTGGATGGCCCAGAGACGCTTCCGAAGGCTTACTGGCAGGAGATGATGAAGTCGCAGAGAATAGCTGTTCCTGCTATTCCAAAGGTCGAAGCACCAGTACAGGCCTTCTGGTTCACTCAAAGGAGGAAAGGGTTTCACAGGACGACAGCAGTGCAAAGGAGGAGTCCTTCAGCGGGTCACCAGCGATTCCTCGGTCCAGCCTCTTGGTTGCAGGATACTTGGCTCCTGTATTCCTTCGTTCGTGAGAACTCAGGAGATCGACATGGTAGTGGTGTTTCCGGCCCCCTCTTATCCACGGTTCCCTTCGCGCCAAAACGGAGGGGAGCCAATGGGAGATCCGCTCATCAACACACACACCATTCGTGGACCAATCACGGACCACGGTGGTCCCAGGCATTCACACTACCCTAGACTCTCTGGCACCCAGGATGTGTATTGGGACCAGACATCCCAGCCCACACCCTGGAGGCACACAAAAGACATGTAGAAGCCCGCGAAAGCATCCGTGTTTCGCGGGAAAGTACATGCCCAAATAAGGAAGGCCCCGGGTCGCTCGACCTGGGGAAGGTGAAGGGAGCAAGACGGTCAGTGGACAGGACAAAGGAGCCTCGTGGTCTGGCCATTTTGGGAGCCAGGCCACCATTTTGGGTTCAGCGCGAAAAACGCGCTCAGAACGCCAAAAGGAGCTCAAAATACAC
This sequence comes from Ambystoma mexicanum, assembly GCF_040938575.1. Taxonomy (NCBI): domain Eukaryota; kingdom Metazoa; phylum Chordata; class Amphibia; order Caudata; family Ambystomatidae; genus Ambystoma; species Ambystoma mexicanum. The sequence goes on from NC_090928.1 coordinate 140,233,739, forward strand.
AAAACGATCGCTGCCACCATTCCAATCCCTGAATGACTTGCACCGATCAAATACCATCCTAAACGATTATCTAGGGCCTGTAGAAGGCTAGAGACCCAAGAGAGCTGTAACTTAGCTTACAGTGCCCTCTTGTGTCATGTTGCACTAAAGCCGCAACATGATAAAAGAAACTACGGGAAACAGCGTTCCCCGGTACTGACTGTCTTAAGGGCATGTCAGTTTCCCAATAAGAAAAGGAGCGAAAGCCCAGAGGAGTGCGGCAGAAGGCTGCACTTCTCTGGCAAAGTCAAGAACAAGGTGAAAAACAACAGCAAAAAGTTTAGGGGTTGCCACATGGAAGGAAAATTACCTACAATTATGAAATCTTTCCTAACACTGGTCCCAACCCGCAGTACATTAATATCAGACTCTTTAAAGGGTTGGAAAAAAATTGAAGGGCCCCAAAAGGATAAAAGGCACCCTTTGGATTTCCAGAAATTAACAATTCTAACCGGGCTATTAGATGTAATATGTTCAGGCCTTACTGTTCAAAACTGCATTTACCTTAGCCTATTTAGGGGCTTTCAGGGTGAGCGAGCTCATAGCTTCAAGCATGAAAGCCAGTGATGGTTTGGGGATTTTGGTTTCAAGGGTAAGAACGGACAGTGTTACCGATGAAATTCAGACATCCAAGACAGGATGCAAAAGGGAGATAAATATTTACTGTATAGAGAATGTAACCAACTGCCCGGTGCGCATTACCAATCAATACAACGAACAACGTCCACTAGTGGGGGGTCGTTTCCTAATTCATGGGGACACATCCGCTCTAGCCAGTTCCAATTTAAAGCAGTACCCATGAAAGCCATAGGTAAGGCCGGGTGGGACACTAAGGGATATGGCACCCACTCATTTAGAATAGGTGCAGCAACAACAGCCCAGCAAGGGCGGCAGGGGGTGCGGCAAGTAAAAGCAATAGGGGGATGGAAATCAGAATGTTACAAGGGGTACATAAGGCCGGAGCTAATTTTATTTTTCTTCATGCACATATCGCAACACCCCCCCCTCAAATCAGCATGGATAATAGGACATTCTTTCATGCTCAGAACAGGGAGATGGTCGGAGGAAACAAAGGAAAGGACAGCTTTTCAAAACACCATCACGTCGTGGTGGGGGTACATGGGTTTGAATTGGCCCAACATTCACGACAGGTTAGCTGATCTTGTGACCTTTAGGGACCGCCCAGAATTTCTAATTATACATCTGAAGGGCAATGATTTAGTGGCAATGGCCAGAAAACATTTATTGGCAGATATATGTTCCTCCCTAGCAGGCATAGCCCACAACTGGAATGAAACTGAAATGACTGGGGGCAAACTCATACAAGGCCATTGACATAGCAAGAGAGAAATTGAACAGAGGGGTAGAGAAATTCTGTGCAGGCAGAGGGATACATTTCATTAAACATAGTGCAATATCCCTCGCAAACCCAGAACTTTTCCACAAAGATGGGACACATCTGCCCAAAAAAGGGATGGAACATTTTTACAGAGAAATAATAGATAACCTTTCAGAAAGAGAATGTAGGTAGCAACATTTGGGGGGAACCTTGAAGGCCGGCAACCCATCCAGGTTTTTGGCGGCATTGGGCCAGAGAGCACAACCCTGGACCTTGTGCCCAAAAGTGTACATTATGTATTTTTAGGATTATTATGATGATTGTGTATTATTACGTGATGTGCAATAAAAACCACAGCCTTTTATTGACAACACTTACACAACGCGTTTGTGGTCTCTGGGGAAATAATGGGGGACAGTCACTAACCTCTTGGTTCCACAGGTTACAGACAGCGCTGCAGAGGTGGCACCCCAAAGCTAAACAAGTGGGGGCCAGTAACCTTTGGGTCAAGGAGGACGGGAGGGAGAGGGGCAGATCACAGGCTGACAGGTCAGCAGCCAGTGATGCATGGGAAGCACAACACCTCTCCCTATCCCCTCCCACAGACACACAGTGCCAGGCAGGATGAGGGACACAATAGGGTGCCACAGCACAAAGGAAGGTGCCAAGTATCAAAGTCAGGGAAGCAGGAAACGCCCAGGTAGGGAACAAAGGAGCACCACAAAGTGCAAATTGCCTACGGCGCCAGCCATCCGTCAGCGCAGCATAGCCCCCACACAAACAGACATAGCCTAAGGCTAGTCACCACCAATATAAGGAGCTGCCCATGCCACAGAAAGGTACATTCGGTTTGGTATTCTGCACAGAACACCAAACAAGTAGTCTGCGTACGCAGAATACTTTTTCTTTCCAAGGAACCCTCCCACCCAAGACAAAGGGAAAGAATAGAAGAAAAGAGATACAGGGCAACAAACGGGGCCCACGAAGTCATCGGAAGAGGAAGGTGGCACGGGCCAGGGGGCACAACCCTGGAAATCGTGCCCAAAAGTGTACATTATGTATTATGATGATGATTATGATGATTGTGTATTATTACATGATGTGCAATAAACCACAGCCTTTTATCGCCAACACTTACACAACGCGTTTGTGGTCTCTGGGAAATAATGGGGGACAGTCACTAACCTCGTGGTTCCACAGGTTATAAGTGTGTGTGTGAGAGTAACCTTCCAGAGTGAATTTCAGTTGGCCCCTGAAAGGTTGTGGCAGTCGCCAGCACACCCAAAGTGGCCAGTGAAGCAGCCATTGCACAAGGGTGTGCTAATTGGTGTGCTGTGTAGTATACAGCTGCTCGGCATACCATGGAATGTTTTCATTCTTAACATGTAGGGTGCAAAAATAAACAAGCATTGGCAAATGCTAGCAGTTCTGCTTTTGTCAAAGCATAGGAAAGGTGTTTTCCCAGGGTTGCTATAATGGTACTACCTAGCCATAAAATGATGGCAGCATCAACATGGCGGGCTTATGATCACAGTGTCTAACAAATGCATATCTAGTACTCAAACACAAACCAAAACTGTTGGCTATGACAATTAGTGTTTTAATAGGTCTTTAGTGCAGAACAGAACTTAATCAAGCGGCTGAACGTACATTTGGTTGAGACATTTGTATTACACCAGCAGCAGGTGTGCACAGGCCTACTCATTAACCCGTGGAGTGGAGCAGCAGGCGGGGCGGGATTGTCACACATGCTACTTGCAATACATTTGTATTACTTTATTGTTTATTCCCAATAAAATGCCGGGACAGGACAGTGTTAGCCAGCCCACATCACTGCGCTGGGGCGTGGGAGGGGGCGGGATCCAGGGATTAAGGCAGTTGCCGCCTTATGTTCAAGAAAGCAGGTTGTACTACTGAGTGGCTCCGCGTCTGGTCTTTTCACGCGCGAGCGCTCCGGGCCTGTGAGGCCTTAACAGTCAGGGCCAAATGTATTAAAGGGGATTGCTCAAATGGACTGATGGACTGCCCTGCTATTAGTGGTAGGCTAGAATACTGGGGATTTTGTGCTAGCTCATTTGAGCCCGATTATAATTACTGTAATTATCAGGAAAGGATCAATTGGATTTAAGTGGACTGTTCAAAATGATTGATGGACTGCCTTGCTATTAGTTGTAGGCTACAACACTTGAGCCCAATTAAGCTCAGCTGAACCTAATTGCAACTATTGTAATTATCGCATTCTCCATTCTGGTTTCATATTCTGTGGAACCCAGAGCCGACGGACCTGTTACCTTGGTTGGTGTAGTGAAATGAGGACCAGAGGCATAGTCTTGTGGTTGGCAATAAAAAGGCAGTGTTTTTTTATTGCAAACAGTATAATTCTTTTTTTTAATTTATTGACTTTAGTTTGAAAAAAGAAACAAACTTTTTTTGTCACAGTTTTCATCACTACATACCAGTTTCTTAAAGGGGAGCAAGAAATGGGACAACCAGCGATGTGATGGAAAAACTACAAGGCAAGAGCATGGCCATCAATTCTCCTCTCCTCTGTTTGCCTTTCCACCACAGTTTATCTCCTCCAGTCATCAAAGTTCCACTCAACTGTTCATTAAGAGTTTTCAAATTCACTATTTAGTTCTCTTCATCAGCTCCCCCTGCTTGAATTTGATTTTTCACTTCTCACTATCACTCAGCTTTCTTTGACATGGGAGTATCATATCAACAAAATTAATGAGCGAGCATGTCAAATTGGTGTTAATCCCTGATATTATATAGCTCCACCATTCAGCCATGTTTCCATTCTTTGGCGCAAAGCACGATAAGTGTTGTGAACGCTGGTTGGCAATCTTTGGGCATTCAATTATCAGATGTTTCAATGATTCGATCTCTGTCAAACAATAGCGACAGATGTCACTTGTCGCCGGATCTTTCCTTTTCATCAAGATCTCTCGAGTGTGGTAAAGATTGAGTCGCAGTCTTAAGAATTGGTTTCCCTTGTATTGTGATGGAAATCTGGTAAGATACTTAGGTAGTACTCCTACTTTTGTTGAAGACATACCTGGATCAATATTCATAGACAATGCGACTCTCAGATTGGTATTTATGATCCAGTTCCATTGGTTGAACTTGACTTTTGCCAATTGCGAGTATTCATTACCATTGGCATATTTATGTCTGCCGCTTCTAGAGTAGACAACTTATTTAGGATCAAATATGGTTTTGCTCCTGGTGTTATCTTCATTTTACGGAGCAAACATATTGACTTCCATAGAACTACTGAGTACAAAGAGTTAAGCCCAAGCTCATTGCGGATTCCCACCATTGGGGTACATTGTGGTAGTTTGAGAGCTTTGCGCCAGAATTTGCCTTCTACTTGGGACCAAAAGTTTGCGTTAATATTCCAACTTGTTTCGCTGCCAAAACATAATATTGGAACCACTTTTTGGGAGTAGAAGGTGATTAGTGGTAGTAATGAAAATTTCCCATAGGTAGCGTGTAGTTTTGCTCCTTGTAGGGCTAGGATTTCCATTCGCGAAGTTACTTTGTTTGTCCAGCTCCACTCTCTTATCGAGATATTGAACACTACTCCCAGATATCTAGTTGTATCTGCTTTACACAGGGCTTCATTGTTTATTTTCCACGTAAATGTTTTACCCTTGATGTTTGTTTTTGGACTCAGTGCAATGACTTGCGACTTCTTTACATTTATTGTCATGTGATTTGCTGATAGATATGCTTGTAAAGACAACAGCAGTCTTTGGAGTCCAATTTCCGTGCTGTCTAGTAATACTATGTCATCAGCATATATTATATGGCTTATCTGGTTTCCATTTACTTTTGGTGGAAAACACCTTGTTTGTCTTAGTACAGCTGGGAGATCGGCAATAAACAGTTTAAATAATAGAGCCGCTAAGGGACAGCCTTGTTTCACGCCCTTTGTAGTTAATATTTCATCTGTTAGATCACCTTCCCTGTTTAAACGTACACGAATGCTAGTATTTGCATAAAGTGCCATTAGTGGAGCCAATAGTTGATTTGGACAGCCCCAGTTTTTCAGTTTGTTCCAGAGGAGTTGGCGGTTGATACTGTCAAAAGCTTGTTTTAAATCGACGAATGCCACCAAAAATAGCCTCTTCTTTTGTTTTAATGCATTCAGTTTGGCTATATTCAATATCACTAGATTCAATTCCACCCCGACACCTTTTGTAAAGCCTGTTTGTCTGTTATCTGATATTAATGCGTCATCCGCCCATTGAGCAATTTTTTTTTGGAGGAATGTGGCAAAGATTTTTCCCATGGTATCTAGCAGCGCAATGGGGCGATAGTTCTCTGGATCGCCACGATTTCCTTTTTTTAAAATTGGAACTACCACCGCGCTTGTCCAAGATGCAGGTATCTTTTTTGTCATTGCAATATGCTCAAATAGTGTTTTAATGAATTTCGCCCAGTTTTCTTTATGTGCTTTGAGCATTAAATTTGAAATGCCATCTGGTCCAGCTGCTCGCGAGGTTGTCAGTTTCTGAATTGCTAATTCGATGTCTTCTACGGTTTCGATGACATTCCATCTTTCTGCTTCGACCCATGGATCAATTAACTTCCCACTTTCCTGGTCATTGAAAACTGTTGTAAAGTGGTTTACCCAACTGGTTGCATTCACTCCATTCGCTAGTGCGTCTGACTTCTTCAATTTGCCAGTATTTATAATTTGCCAGATGTTTCGGCTATCTTTTTGTATTAATAGACGGAGCATCAGTTCGGCTTGTTCTTGAGATCGTATGTGATTGAATGACTTTAGCCAATTACAATAATGTTGGCGTCTTCTCTTCATCAACGACTCTTTTTTTAATCCACCTTTTTTCCTTATCTGCTTCAGGACTTTTTTCAGCCGTTTCTTTGCCTCATCTAAGGCTGGGCTGAATTGATGCGTATTTGAGATACTTCCTACTTTTGGTTTGTTTGTGTGGGAAAACTTTTTTAGTAGTGATATATATTCCACTTGATTTTGTGATTTCTGTGTTTGAATATATCCCGTTGTTAATTTATCAATCTGCTTACTGTTAATTCGTATTTGATTTTGGGCATTATTTATGTCTAGTGGAATTATATATCTTTGCAGCTGCTTTTTGTACGGGTTCTCCCACGACAGTACTAGCGGATCAAGGTCACTTTTTACACTCTTCTTTATCACAAGGTTTGTAATATGCAAATGAAGATTTTCGGAGGCCCAAATATAATCAAGGGTTTTTGACGTGTCCCCTCGCTGCCACGTATCGGCTGCGGGGATGTCTCCTTTATTACACCGTTCAGCATTGCACATTGTCACAGCATTAGCTGGAATTCCCATTTTGTACCGCAATCGTCTGACTCTGATGGACTTTTTAGTAGTTTGTATGGCTTACGCATTTTAACCTTATCAAACCATGTGTAATTTAAATCTCCACATGCTATTACAAACGGATCAGAGAAAGATGCACAGCATTTATCTATTTCCGTTGTAACCGCATCTAGAAATTCTTTTTCGGCAATCATCACAGGATTCCAATATAAGTTCAATAGCAGTAGTTGTTGATTTGAAGATTTCCCATCCTGGGTTTCAACTACTGTTTGCAATGTTCAAGCTTGAACGAACAAATTTGGGTTATGGGTGTATAACACTTCCCATCCTGCCGAGTTCTTTACCATGGTTAGAAGACCAGAAAAGGGACGTCCAAATATATTTTTACCTGCTGTGTTTAGAAATATTGTATATCCGTCACTTTATGGAGGCTCTCGCAGCCACGTTTCTTGCAGACAAATAAAGGTACTTTTTAGATCTTGTATGTCGCCATCCTTAAATAAATGAGCAAAACCATGGGTGTTCCAAGATGTTAAAAGTTGGGTCACATCTCTTGACCCTACGTGATCCTAAGCATGGATCTTGTTGTCATACATTCTAGTTGCATTAGATGATTGCTGTTTCATTTGTTTCCATAAGTCGTTTCTTTTGTTGTTATTTGAGGATCTAATCTGCTTCTGCTCATTTGCCTCGTCCATTGGTGGCTGTTGGATATCACAAACTGTCAGATCAAACCCAAAAAACAGAAGATCTTCTTTTGCTTCCAAAAGTGGTTTAGGTAAGTTCTTAGATTTCATATGGAGCACCACCCAATCTGATCTTCTTTCTGATTTGTATTCGACAATGGCAATGTCGTCCGATCTTATATTACGTAGTGCTGGTACATAATGTAATAACCTCATTACATTAGCTCTGTTTAAATTTAGGTCACTGTTATCATCCAATATATTTTCCAATTCCAGTTTCCACCAACTGTTTTTTCCACGTGAATGCGCAGTCACTTTTTCACTCTGCGTTTTTTGCTTTTGTTTTTGCTCTTGAGCAGTGGTGTATTTGGGATTACACTTCAAAGGCGCAATTTGTAGTGCATCATGCAACTTATTACTTGTTTTTTCTCTGGCGTCCGAAATGACTGGGTATTCTTGTTACTGTTTTGTGGTTGTTCCTTTGGGTGCAACTGCACATACCGGCTGCGCCACGTAATTTTTCTTTTGAGATCTTTGCTGATCTCTTCCTCTGTCAGTGTTTCGTGATCCTCGTTCGTCTTTAGCATATTTTCTGAGTCAGCTTCATCATCAATTGTATAAGTCGATAGATCACTTAGGTCTATTGAATTATTATCAACCCCCTCCTCTGCAGACATTGTCTCGTCACGAGAACGTTTTGTAGCCAGTTGTTGGATTTTCGCTGTTTCTTTTGGGATGACGAGGAGAAGAGAGGATTCGACTCTTTGACTGGATTCCTGATTTGCACAGTTATTTTACTGCTTTTCTCACTTTCTAGTCGAGGGGGAGTTGTCAGATTTCGTATGAACTTTTTTGCCTCATTTGTACGGGGACGTTTGGAGGCAGGCCCCTTGCTTTTTATTTGTGTAGTTTTAACTGTTTTACTTTTTTGCGATGCTGACTTGGTGGCTACTACTTTAATTGATTTCGCAGTACCAGAAAAGATCCCAAAGGAGGCAATTTATTTGTCTACTATGTCGGCCCTCTTATGATTTGATTTTGGTAGAGTTACCACTTCAGTAGATGTAATGCCCACTTGTGTTTCAATTACCGTATTCTTACTTGCCTCATGTGTTCCTGGCAATTTAGAGTTCTCTACTTCTGCAACCGCACTATCTTCGGTTTTTGAGGCCTCATCCTTACGGTCCTCCTTTTCAGCTGTTGTTATTGAACTGCAAGACTCCTTGTCTTTCGCCTTCTCTTTTAGCGTAACTGCTTCTTTTGGTGAAACGTCCCTTTTAGCTTGTGACATTGTGTTGCTTGTCTGGGTAAGAAGCCCCAAGTTGTTGCAGTGTTGCTGGCTACTACATCTGCTTCTCTCGCAACAGCCTAGCGCTGTACCGCTACATTGTGTCTGATCCACTTTCTACATTCTACAATGGCTTCTGTTAAATCAAGTTTTTCGTGGGCTTCACGCCTCATTATTTCGTTGAGTCGCAAATGCTATTGTCACGAAGTTGCTGCTTCCGAGTCCAACCGTGAAATTAATTGCTCATTCAATTCCTCCATTGCCGAGATTTTGTTGTTTAAGGTTCCTAGAACAGAGTTCTGATCTCGCAGTGCATCGTTTAATGATTCATATAATTTCATAAACGGCATCATCGAGATGGATGTGGCAGCCAAAACATTATTATCGATCTGTATCCCTGCGGCTATGGAAATGTTCCCCTTGGAGGTTGTTGGATTTTCATGATGTTGATTGGCTGCTTGCTGAGCTTCATTTGAGCATTGCTTTTTCGTTTTTCCTCCTGACACTGGCTCTTCATCCTCCTGGTCCAGAGTCATTACAAGGTTACTGCTGCTTGTTTCTTGGCCCTCATCTGTGATGTCGAGGTTGATGGGGCATAATGTTATCAACGGATTTTGTAATGAGGTTTCTTTACCGTTACTGTGCGTAGATTCCTTTGTCAGAGTGCTCACGTTTCGTTTAATCCAAAGACTCTGATCTTTTTTCTTAGGAAAACTATCGTTGAGGCGCTCTCTCATTTGGATGAAGTCTGCTTTTAACCGTTCGGCAAGGCGCGCTTTTCGTGCTGCCACATCAAAGTTTGTTGTAGTGTTTACCACTAGTCTCGGATTGAGCCTTTGTATCGGGGTATTTGCAGGTTCTACCTGATCTGTTTTATTATTTTCTTTTTCTGTTGCAGATTCGATATCTCCGCTGGATGCATTTACTTCAGCCAATTGCTCCTTGGTCTTAGGGTCCATGTTTTCCTCCAAATTGATGTATACGTCTTGTTTCAACTGCTTTTTTGTAATCACCACTTCTGGGGTGGTGGCAGCCTCTGGTGTTTTACAGTTTCTCTCAGATTCTGTACAATACTCGTTTTGTTGTTGAAAGGAGCTTTCTTTCGAAAATAATCTCTGGGGTACATCCTCTGCAGGTGACTTTATCGCTAAGAAATCAGCGTCTGTTGTGTCAAAAGGGAAAGTTGTCTCTGCAGCATCATGGTATACTATAGCTGGTGGAGGAGTATTCATTTCTGAAATTGTTACTTGCTTGTCTCGCAATGCTACACTCCCACCTTGGCTTATACCCTGCTTCGATGAGTCACCATCTTGCCTAGATACAGTATTCAATGTCAATAGTTCAGGACCTGGCTGGGTAAGAGCTAATGTTTTTTTCTAATACTGCATCTCTTTCTTTCCTGCTCTTTATATAATTACCACTTTCACTTTCAGCATCTACAGTAGATTTCAACATCACTTCTTCTGATGTGTTTTTGCCGCTTTCAGTCAAAGTATTGATGGCGGTAGTGATGGTGATTGCGATAGAAGAACTCATTTGCGCCACGGGGGGCTGATGTACCGCAGCTACCACCATCACTGTAGCAGGGGTACACACAGAGGTGCTTCCTGCTTTAGGCAAAGAGTCACGCATTAGTCCCGTCTCCCGTGGTTTAAAGCTGCCCAGGGGGGACCAATTGAATCACACACACCTCGCTTACCTTTGTTTTACAGGTTGCTTTGGATTGCAGCCGCCGCAGCTGTAGTAGACGGTTTCGCGTGTGAAGACCAACTCCTGATAACGACACTTCCTGATCGTTATGAACATTGGAAGTGGAATCCATGGCGTCTCCCGCGTCGGACAGAGGCGGACTGGGCTGACTGGAACTCAGCACCGAACTCCGCGCCAGAAGTTCGTTTATAAAGGAAAGTTTTAGAATTAAAGGTGCAGTGTCTCTCGAACGTCGCTGCAGCTCCTCTCTAAAAACAGGGAATGCAGGGTCCGCACTGACAGGGCTGACTGGAACTCGGCACCGCTCTCCGCGCCGCACTCCGCACCGGAAGTTCGTTTATAAAGGAAAGTTTTAGAATTAAAGGTGCAGTGTCTCTCGAACGTCGCTGCAGCTCCTCTCTGAAAACAGGGAAAGCAGGGTCGGCACTGACTGGGCTGACTGGAACTCAGCACCAAACTCTGCGCATTTTGGTATATGTATTTATCCGAACAACACACAATGATAGATAACTGTTATCTTTTGGGCACCGGTCCAGTGACATCTACCTGGCCTGTGCCACCAACTTCTTTCCACGACTTTGTGGGCCCCTTTCGTTGCCCTGTTGTTCCTCTCTTCTCCTTTCTGTTGGGGTGGGTGGGATTTGGAAAAAGAAGAAAGAGTCTTCTGCGTACACAGAATGACCAATGGTGCGCCATCCGGAGTACCAAAGAGAACTGGTTTAATTCTTTCAGCTCTCTCCTTTCATTTACTTTTCTATGCATGTAGGCACGTCTGCTTCCAGGGGCTTCCTTCCCCTCTGGCCGACTGGCGCTGATGGCCATTCACACCTAGGTGTGGCCTTTGCCCTACCGTCCTGCCTTACACTTCTTCCTGCAAGGGCTGCCTGATGCACCCAATTCTGCGGCACGTGGCCAGGATTCTGGGTTCTGGATTTAACTACCTAGCGCTTGAGGCCCAGTAACTCAGTGGGCTTGGATTGGATATAAAAGCAAACAGCTAGGAGCAAGCAGTGGCCAAGGAATGGCAAGGAGTGACAGAGGAATTCCTCTATATCCCTTCCCTAACCCCTCCTGAATGAGTGCCTGACAGGACCATGGTGAAAAGGAAAGTCGCGTCAAGCCCCCCTCACCCCCCTGCCCTCAATGGAGGGGAATCGGGCAGCATGATGAAGAAAAGTAGGGGTATGAGGGTTATGATATGATATGATATGGCATTTGTAACGCGCCTATACACAAGTGTTAAGATCACAGTCCTTTATGGATTAATTTTTTACGCATGTGGCTGGACAATTAAAAAAAATCAACTCCACAGAGAATGCAATTTCTTTTACTATTCATCTTTAACTGATTCAGTTGCAATCTAATATGTCTTCATCTGGTAAAATCCCGGCAGTGAGCCTAGAAGGGGAGAGTGACCTTAATTTGAATTTGAATTTTTGAATTTTGAAGCACTTATAATCGCGCGTACAATGAACCAAATCGTATCCTGGCGCAGATGGAACAAAACAATAGAGCTCAGAGGGCCAGGAGGACCAACTGGGTCAATCGAATACCACACAGACAGAAAGTAATCCAAGATCGTAAGTTTATTTAAAAAGATACGTTTTGAGACCTGCTCTGAAAGTCATCAAGGAGTTAGCTTGTCTCAGATATAATGGGAGACTATTCCACAATCTGGGTCCGGTCACTGAGAAACACTGATCGCCTCTGGACCTGTACTTCATCCTAGGAATTACAAGGAGGAGTTGATCCTCCGACCTAAGGGTACGAGTGGGTTGGTATTGTTTCAGTTTGTTTATTAAATATACTGGTGCCATTTCATGCAGACATCTATTAACCAGGCAACCAGTCTTAAATTTAATCCGATCTTCGACCGTCAGCCAATGTAGTAATCAGCGGAAACCAGATATATGAGTATTTTTGTATACGCCAAACACCAGTCCGACTCCGGCATTTTGTGCTTTCTGGAGACGATGGATTTTATTACTCGGTGCTCCCGCCAGAAGTCCATTACAATAATCAAGATTTGAATTGACCAGTGCCCCCACCACTAACGCACGATCTGCTTTAGGTACATAGGGTAGAGCTTGGCGCAAAAGGCGGATATTATAGAATACGGACTGCACCTTGGCTGAGACCTGGGCATTACATCCCAGGTCACTCTGCCAAATACAGCCTACAATCTTTACCTTGCTGGAATATTTAAGGCTGGCACCCAAAAACTGAGGAGGAGAGGGACATTTTACACCTTCAAGATGATGTTTGGGCCCAAACAGAATCACCTCCGTTTCTTTTTTGGGTTCAATTGCAGCCAGTTTTCTTCCATCCATGTACCTATCTCCTCTAGACATCTAGTAACCAGGGCAAGTGCATCCTCTACATCATCAAGCCTGATGTACAGCTGAGTATCATCAGCGTAAGAATGAAACCTGAGATGATATTTTTTCCAGGATATTCATCAAGGCACAAAGATAAATGTTAAACAAAAGAGAGTATTTCTGAAAGGAATCCACCCACTCAAACACTTTGCTGACAGTCAGAGAGGAAAGATGTAAACCATTGAAGTGCCCCAGGGCCCACATTGACCAGATTATTTAGGCGATCTAACAAAATGCTGTGGTCCACCGTATCAAATGCGGCTGACAGATCAAGCATCACAAGCAGGGAAAGTTGCTTGGTACCTTAGGGTAGGACAGGGCCAAGTACTAACCATGGGTACGCCATGGGGTCTGGCGTACTATCTTTAGGTTGGTCTAAATCCGAACGTCTCACTTCCTTGTCCGTCTGCAGACATCCCTCCGGACCGCATTCACTCTCTCCCTCTTCCTCAGGGAAGGTCTCTATGTCTTTGCCTGACATCTCTAGTCCCCAACTAGTTTGGCTTTCATCTTTCTCACCTCTGTTTAAAGTCAGCCTGTCTAAAGACAAGGCTCTATGCTCGAGACTAAACGGTCTTTGCCTCGTGACTGAACACCTATGGATCGATCTTCTTTTCCCTTACTTCTCGATTCACTTTTGTCCTCATCTCCTGATAAGCTTAACCAATCCTTTCTCCAATGCTTCCTATCTCAAAATTCTCATCTAGGTTTACTCTAGACAGTCCTGGCATTACTCCTTGCGACGGGAGAAACTCCTCTATGTCGGCCCATGAAATTACTGGACTCGGTTGCATCAGCACTTTCTGAATGCGATCAATGTAGCGTACCCTCTGTCTCCTTTTTCGCTCCATTTCTTCTTGTAATTCCCTTCGCTTCTTCGCTTCCCATCTAATTCTATCCTCCTCCTCCTGTCTTTTCTCTTCCCTTCTTTGGTTTGCTCTGCGCACTTCTTCGTATTTGCATACTTTTATCTCATAATTTCTGTTCTTCTTCCTCTTCTGTCTTCTTTTCTAATCTGTCTCTTTCTTAGATTGCTCTCTGTCTGTTGTCATAATTTCTCTGTTCTTCTGCCCTTTCTTCCTTTTTTAGTTGCTCCTCTTGATACATCTACTCTCACCTGTGTCTATTCTTCCTTTTATACTTGTCCTCTTTCAATTGTTTCTCTCATTTCCTTTATTTTCTATCCTGTTTGTCTTGAGTTTCCCCTTGCCTCACTTCCTCTATACTTTTCCCATAGTTTGAGTAATATCTGTCCACCCATCCATTTGTTCTGTACGAGCGTAACCTTGTCAGCTTTATCCTTTTCTCCTTTCCATCTCTTAATCTCTTGTTCCATATCTAAGGATACATTCGGTCGTTCGCTCTTCTCCTCTTTGTCTTGTAGGACCATAAAGGTCTCCTCTTTTCCTTGAGCCCGTTGTCTTCCTGGGCTCCCATCACTGCTATAAGCAGGCGGTTCATGTATCGGATTACTATAGCCTGTCGCCGCTTTTAATTAACTTAATGGATACAATCCTTCATCTTTTGTACTATTTCCATTTACTTCAAGCATGGTGGTCCTCCACTTTGCCACAGAATGTTGTGCACTGCTGCTCTATACTTGGCGAGAGATGGGGTGCTCAACAGTCGCACCCAGTATATTAATTTTATTTTTGTAGAATGGCACCATCAATGCCTTGAAGCTCCAATTCCACTTGTAGCATTTTAGATGGGGTACTGTTAGGTAAATGTAGCACCAGTTTTAAAAATCTATTTTCAGTTGAGGAAAAGGATGTAGACTTTAGGAACCACCACAGTTCTGCTCCATAGATAGCAGCCGGTCCAGCTCTAAACCAGTCATATACTCTAAACCCTGGGCTGATTGTCCCTTTGCCAAGGGTGTTTAAAAGAGGTGGTAGCAGCAGCGTATATCTACTCGGCACATGATTTTCCCTCTCCAAATGTGGACTCCGATGACCATTTGCAGTTACTCTAGGGCCCAAATAATTATAGATTGTTGCCTGGTCAATTCTTATTTCCTCCAGGTCTATATTAAGTGCCTACGTTTTCCTTCAATTTGGGGTAATGACCATTGATTTTTGTTTTACTTTAGTTAATGTTAAGGCCTTTATGCTGGCAGAACTCATTAAAAGCATTAACCTGTTTTCAAAGTCCTGTGGGTGTCATGGAAATAAAAATGGCATCATCCGCAAATAGGAGCATGAGGGTATTTGTCAGGCCCTGGCTGTTGGAGTGTCCGATGCAAAACCCAGCGGTTTATCTATAACTGCATAAGGGCAAAGGGGCAAGTACACACCCCTTCTGGATGCCTTTATGCACCTCAAAAGGGTGTTAACCTGGCCCCCAAAGCCCCATCGGTCTATTGACACATTGTTATGATGTAGTGACCGAAACTCCAAGAGTAAGGTCATCGGCCCTCCGAGATTCCTCAGTATTTCCCACAGCAGGGTTCTTGGAATGCCTTAAAATGCAGTCTGAGGACCTACACAAATTACGTAGAGGCTCATCCTTCTCAGGACTACGTATTTCGGACTGAGCAAATGTAATCTAAAGCACTGATCGATAGTGCTTATCTGCATCCGAATACCCACCTGGAGGTGGTGGACAACCTCATTTGCTTGCATCCATTCCTCAGGATATGTGCAGAGTAGCCTAGCATATATCTTCCCAGTGACATCCAATAAAGATATTGTTTGGGTGATAGTTGCCTGGCTCTATGCATCCACCCTTTTTATGTATAGGGATGATCTCTGTCCAAGTGATGGGGACCAAAAATGCTGTGGTAGCTGCATTAAACAGCTTTTGTAAATAAGGGGCACATATTAATGGTTCTTTTTTCTAGAGTTCTAAAGGCAGTTTAACAGGGCATGGGGCCTTGTGATTTTTTGGCTGGAAATGGTATTTCTTATCTTTTCCAGAGAAAAACTCAGTGGAATAGTCAGAGTCACAAGTGCGGAAACACTGTCAACGCAAAGTGACCCCCACGGTGCAACCGCAACTGGTAGCACCGTGACCGTAAACAGCAGAACGAATCACTGGATTTCCCTGAATTATGGGCACAGCGGTAGTATGAGCACATTCAGAGTACTGCCTACATGGAAACACCGCCATAAAAATGGCAGAGGCACCGTACCCACAGTGCCTGTAATACTGGCTCTGTGACCCTGGCATTAAACAGTACCAGGTGAGCAGCAACAGGCCCCATGTGGAGTAAATTAGCCCAGCTGCACACCATTTAACACTGGGAAAGTACAAAAGGACCACACCCACATCCAAACCCACCTCCCAACACATCCATGCTGGCAGTCACTGTAGCAGCAATTGGGCTGGGGAACATGCAAGGAGCTATTGAGGATGAAGCAGCAGAGAGGCAGAGGAGATTGTATAGGCGCAGGAGGCGAATAAGAAATCAGTTGGCCATGCCTAAAATCAATATCCAGCAGGTAGCACCCCGCAGGCAGCCACCAATATCCTATATCAGGGCCTCGCCCTGGAACCTGACCCCAAGCCAAATCCCCCTTGCATCGGCTTGACAGGGAGAGCATAATATTAATAGTCACCATCATTGGTGGGTGCGGAAATGGGCAACTACTTGCTAAAGGAAATTGACCTGTGCCCAATGCTGAGTAAGTCTCCTGGATGTGTTGGAAAACTCAAGGTTTTAGATCATTCCTCTTACATCCATTGGGGATTCAATCGATTGAGCAGAGTGACATTTTAATGCTACAAGATACTTGGTCCACTGAGGCGTTTAAAATTGATGGATAAGATATATTATATTCCCATGCAATTAAAGGATAGAGAGGTCGGCGTTGTGGGGGGTTGGCCATTGAAGCTCAGGTCAAATACTCACTAGTACCATTTAATGCAAAAATCACTTCTCCTTTTATTATGGCAACAACCCTTTCGGAAGGAACTACAAAGACCTTAATTATCAACATCAATAATCCACCTGGAAATTGTAATGCTCGTAAACTGATATATTCCCTACCTACCATATCGGATGATACTGTAACTCAGTGTGGCAAGGGAAAGCTATTAACTGCATCTACTGTAGGACCAAACTGAAATCCGTTGTTTGAACCTTTTGATTTATTTTGTTTCAATATTTAAACATAATAACAACAATGCAGTTCGCAAATCGACCTCTACTAATGGGGCAAGTTCCTCATGTATTAATTATATTTTGGTTGACAGAACTACCTGGGATAAATGCATTCATTTTAATATATTTAATTCACTTAGTAACCATGCCATCCTCAGCTGGTCTACAAGGCTGGCCAATTCCAGAATATTGCGCTATATTAATGCATGTGCCACTACTAATACACTGGGAAATTGCATTATTTGGAGTGAAATTAACCGAACTAGAGTAGGTAACTTTGTGCATCTCAATGAATCTGCCTTTGCTGAATGGCTCTAAGGTCAGAAATTGGATGCTTCTAAAGTTATGCACAGGCTGATTAGCATCTTGAATTTAAGCCATCATCGTTCTTCCTCGAGACCAAATCATACCAACAACTTCGATGTTGCTATAAAAAGTGCCAAAAAAGCTCATCGTCAGCAATGTACTAATATCAAGAGAGCTTATTCATACACCAAACCAGAGAAAAAGATCTTGTTAGCCCACCTCTCGGCGAAGTATAAAAACTGGCTGTGTAATTATACATCCTCTATTAGTTACGACAACTGGAAGCTTATATTCAGACTCCTTCAGAGCAATGATAATGGAAAGTTCTAGAATATGGTCAGAATTATTTTTAATGGTCAACGTGAAATAGAAATTAATCCCATCAGTATGCTTAACTGGTGTGAAGCTACCTCAACACTTTTCTATAGTCCTATAATTATGGCAAAATCGAATTCTTATACTCTTACCCCCATCTCATGGCTGGTTTCGAGGTGGAGGATATGGAAATTATAATTAAGTCATTGAATGGCCCTCGGGCACCTGGCCCGAATATGCTGCCAAATATTATATTCGGGGATAATATTCCCTTTTGGTCCTTTGTAATGGAGAGATTGTATGTGAGGATATTGAGATCACAGAGGATTCCTGAAAGTTGGAGGAAATCGATACTTATACCTATCTTTAAGAAGGGTGATTGGACTAATCATTCTGATTATAGATTACAAGCTATGCAAGATATTAGCTCAAAGATTTTCTCAACTATCCTCTCTAAGAAACTGTTCAAATGGGCCCTTTCATGTAACTTACCCTCCCTGTTTCATACTGGGTTTCGGATGGGCCACAGTACACTTCACAATATAAGCATACATGCCAACATTCTGTGACCAAAAATCTGTAGGAATCTTAAAGTTTCAAAAATAGTCAGTCGAGGAGGTAATGATAGGAATAGGGCGCGTCAGCAGCCCATTGTCATTGAATGAGCCCGCCGCCGCGGGTGCATTCAATGACAATGAGGAGCCTGCCACGCCTTCTGCCATCACGCCAGCTCGGGGGAGCCCTTGAAAGACTCACCAGAGTTGACGTGGTGGGGGGGCTAATGGCGCCTTTTGTGAAAGGCACTCGCGGCGGAGGGGCGCCTTTAGCCCACCGCAGTGGACGCCTTTTACATCAAAGGCCTGCATGCTGCGCCTTCTCCCGCTACGGCAGCTCGGGGAAGTCCTTGAAAGACTCCCCCGAGCTGGCGTGGTGGGGGGCTAATGGCGCCTTTGACCAAAAGGCACCCGCGGTGGAGGGGCGCTTTTAGCCCACTGCCGTGGGTGCCTTTGACATTAAAAGCCTGCATGCTGCGCCTTCTCCCGCTACGCCAGCTCGGGGGAAGTCCTTGAAAGACTCCCCGAGCTGGCGTGGTGGGGGGCTAATGGCGCCTTTTGCCAAAGGCACCCGCGGGGGAAGGGCGCTTTTAGCCCACCGCCGTGGGTGCCTTTGACATTAACAGCCTGCATGCCGCGCCTTCTCCCGCTACACCAGCTCGGGGAAGTCCTTGAAAGACTCCCCGAGTTGGCGTGGTGGGGGGCTAATGGCGCCTTTTGCCAAAGGCACCCGCGGCGGAAGGGCGCTTTTAGCCCACCGCCGTGGGTGCCTTTGACATTAAAAGCCTGCATGCCGCGCCTTCTCCCGCTACGCCAGCTCGGGGAAGTCCTTGAAAGACTCCCCGAGTTGGCGTGGTGGGGGGCTAATGGCGCCTTTTGCCAAAGGCACCCGCGGCGGAAGGGCGCTTTTAGCCCACCGCCGTGGGTGCCTTTGACATTAAAAGCCTGCATGCCTGGCATTCTCCCGGTACGCCAGCTCGGGGGAGCCCTTGAAAGACTCCCCGAGCTGGTATGGGCAAAAAAAAAAAATGTAAAAAAAAAAAAAATTTTTTTTTTTTTTTTTTTTTTTTTACAAAAAAAAATCGGTATTTGATGTCAAAAAATCGGTAGGCGGTAGGACTGCTTAAAAAGCGGTATCCTACCGCCTAAATCGGTAGGGTTGGCAAGTATGTATAAGTGCACTACACACTAATATATTACCATACTGTAGTGCTTCTGAAGGCAACCTATTTATTTGCTTTGTGGATTACACCAAAGCCTTTGATACTGTGTCACATCCTCGAATTTGGTCCAAGTTGGGCAACTGGGGAATTGATCCCACTCTGATGTATTTTTATTTATCTCTCTTTACTCTAATACGTCAGTAGTGGTGCAAGTGAATTAGTCAGGTGAATTTACGGATGATATAACCACAAATATTGGTCTCAAACAAGGATGCACCCTCGCCCCTTTGCCTTATAATCTATATGTCTGGGATATGGGATTGATCATTGAATCTACACAATACATGCCTCCCCTTATAGACCGATTCCCGGTTCCTTGGTAAGGTTATGCAGACGATACAATTTTACTTGACAAAACTCCTATTATACTACAGCAGTTATTGGCTTCAGTGGCATTTTATGCTGTGGCCAACTCTCTTAAAATGAATAGCTCAAAAACCAAAATGATGGTATTTAGCAATAGTTCTAAAAAAAGAACACATTTGTTTGGACGCTCAAGGGCTCCACCCTCAAGATTGTTGATAGCTATATCTACTTGGGTGCGCTGATCACTAATAAACCGACACTGAATTTCTATGGTGATATTGTGAAGACATAAATATGGAAAAAATTGTTGGTATTAAGATGTTTTATCCATAATAGGGGTGGATATATTATTGAGGGACTAGTGTCCATTTACCGCACTAGTATGCTACTGGGGAATATTTATGGTTTAGCATTCCTTCAGGAGCCTATGCTAAGTTGGGAAGAAACATTTTAGCATAAAATTCATTGCTCCTTTCTTCAAGTACCCTCCTCGGTTCCGGTGGAGATATTATGTTGTGAGCTTGGTGTGCCCTCTATTCGCTTCTTGTGGCTTCGTCAATGCTCAAAACTCAAAGTTTTTAACTCACTGAATAGCAACGCCTATTAATCATTTCTACAAGATTGATGTAGAGGTCGATGAATACATTTTAATGCCTATTCTATGTAATGATTTAAAGAACAACGTTAGTTATTTTATTTTTATATCTATAATTTCTGATTTAAACACCATGGGACTATATGAAAAGTACAGTAACCAGAGCTTTCACTTCAATTGGCTTCCAAATTATTTGATTGTAATGTGCTTGTAAAATATTCGTAGATGTATTGCATATTTGCGTTTTAACATTCTTCCGTCCTGGGAACATCCCGGGCAATGGATCAAATTGGAACACCAAGATAGGATTTGCAGTCTTTTGAGAACAGAGATTGAAACTGCCTGACATTTACTTACCTCATGCCCCCTTCTTATAAATTGTTATATCAGAAGCTACGTCGGGCTTGTTTCTGATTTTCATTCTAATGAAGGTGAACAATTTTGGGGTATGATGTTTGGGGCCAAAACTATTGTTTTTTTCTGCAGCAGCATATCATGTGTGGAAAGAAGCTTTGGGTGCCATTTCCTCTCCCACTTTTCTCTCAAAATGTTCCAATTGTATATATTAATTTTAACCTTGTGAAGTTACTAGCAAAAGCATAATTTATATGAGCATTCCTAAATGGGTTTATTGTTGGAATGATGTTTGAATTTTATTCTGTAACTAATTGAATGTGCAAAAGGGCTGTATAACTATATGCACTAATAAAAGAAAACAAAGAAAAAGTATTCTTTACTTTCTAAAAATGTAATTTAAAGAAATGATTAAACTGATCAATAACCAAAACAAATGTAGTGCTGAGCAATTTTGAATTTCCTGCAGGCTTAAAAGGATAGCAGTAGGGTTTCAAGATGCATACCAATACATATGGCAATTATGATTTCACACCACTGTTGGTTTAAAATAAACACAGGCTGATAAAGTTAGTTTGTTTTTCAGACCCCCACCCCCCTACTTTGGTCTGTGTTGGGGAAGTCGGACAGAAAAATTACAATGATTTGGGGATTTCTGGATTTCAGAACCCCCTCCACTGAATGGCCTGTGTTGGGGAAGCATGATGGTAACAATTGAATTGATTTGAGAATTTAGGATTTTCAGCACCTTCCCCCACTTAAAGGCCTGTGTTAGGGGAAGGTTGGACACAAGGATTGGACTGATTTAAGAACAAAGACACCCATATTCCTTATAGAAGTCAAGGTCAACAGGACAAAAAGGATTACCCAATTAAATTATAAAAAAAACAAAAATCCAAAAATAGTCCATAGGCGCCCCTTTGCGAGAAAAAACACGGTCCATTGACCTGTTCTATGAGAAGGTACCCACTCAAGAGTCCGCAGCCACACTTTAGCTCACTGTACCTTTCACAGATGGGAAATAACCATTTGCATATCAGTCTTTGACCCACCCACATGGGCAGTCCAGCACGAAATGCTATGGCAATTCTCTTCTGAAAAAGAGTACCAACAGCAACCCCATACACATGTTTCAGCCTTGTTGGTCCTTATCAGTGAGGTGGAGCTGATTTTCTGATTCAGCTAATCATGGGGAATTAAATAAGATGACAGTCAGGTCTGCACCGTGTTGCACCGCCATGTGACAATTTTCTGCCATTTCCGTAAAAAGCATAACAGTTATGAAAATGCAATTTATTACCCATATTCCTAATTTCACCCTCCATCCGTTCACCAACATTTTCAGATCAGCCAGAAACGACACCTTAGATGGCAATTACAGTTCCCTGAGTGGCAAGTGGATGAATTTTAAATCTCCAAAATCGCCTGGACATTTCCAAAATAAAAGGTACATAAATGAAGAAAATCCACCTTATGGTTGCTGGGAACAAAGGCATAGGTTATAATAGTGCTTTTAAATTCATGGTAAATCTTCATGTGGGACAAATGCCAATTCTCCTGCCTTCAGGCCATATGGTCTCATTGGGTCAGCATGTAACCAGTGTTTTTAATATTCTCTTTGTGTTTGCAACTTGCTCTTTGAAGTTGGTTGCCTATTTGAAGTTGGCGTTTCAGCCTCTCTTTTCACATCTAATGTCTACATTCTGGTCATGCTTCAGCCAAGGCCAGTTGTCTTTACAGAGAGCCCAACTTTCAGGTACAACACCTTTCAGGAAGCTACATTTGATTGCAGTTGTAAACACTAGGATGCCAGCCCTCCAGTGGTGAAGTTTTTTGTGATAGCCAGCAAAAGGGTTTACCTCTGGCCTATAGAACTTCTCCTATGGAAAACAAAGTGGCTTTTCAAATGTCACTGGTATTTTGTATGCAACACATTATATACATTAATTTTTGTGAACACGCACCATGTCTTTTTCCCTGAAATCTTTCCTATTAGCAATGGTAAGATTTTTACATTTAAACTGCAGATACACATGCTTAGCCGTTTTTGGAGTCAGTGTTTAAAAATCCTGCTTTTCAGGTGAAATGGACCTTCAGATTTCACTTGCAGCCACAAGCAAAGGCATTTTTGTGTCAGTGTTGAAAAATCCTGTTTTTTGTGTGAAAGGGACCTTTGATTGCTTTTTCTTTTGCAGATTCAAATACTGCTTTTCCTTTGGTAGTGATAGGTATGCCTGTTCCACCTGGCTCTTCAATTTTACTTGAGAAAACACACATGCAAAGCCGTTTTTGTGTCAGTGCTGAAAAAACCTGCTTTTCATCTGAAAAGGACTTTAGTGTTTGTGGCCTTTGCATGGACCCCACATGCCCCCCTGTTCTTCCATGACTCTTTGGTAGGGAAGAGCAGAGCAGAGTGGGGTTTCATTAGGTGCAATTCCCTTTGTTGGGGAGTGGGCACTCCAGCCTCTCCTTCCATCTTTGGGTTGGAGGGTATGGCACAGCACCCCCTTTCTTCCATATTTAGGTAGTGGGTGTAAAGATTGGAGGGGGGTTCTGTACTCCTGCCCTCCATATGGCAGAGAAGAAGCACAGAGCATCCCCGCCAAGATTCTCTATGCAATAGCAATGGACAAGCAATCAAGGCTTACGCTCTCAGGAGGTGGTGCGGGCTGGTTCTTTAGTACAGTGTTGTCCCCAAGCCCCCACAAAGGAATGTCCACACACTATGTTAAGTGATAACACAGTTCTTCATATAAATAAGTTTCAATATATATATATATATATATATATATATATATATATATATATATATATATATATATATATATATATATTATATTACACAATCAATAACACACGTTGTGCTTTGGCAATTCTAATATGGTAAATATGTACAATGTCTATGTGGACTCCTTTAAAATGCACCATCTGCTGACGAGTTCTCAATGACATACAAATCAAATAGTAAAGTCAATCAACAATAGACATAGGGAGGAAGACAAGTTGGGTTAAACAAATGACAGAATACTTTGTCCCTACCAAAGACACATTTCTGTGTGAGGATCCCCCCACTGGGAAACCACTAAATAAAGTGTATTAAGAGGCCCAGTCCATATGTGTTTGAAATAGACTTGTTTCCTGCTAAAATGTTCTAGTACCCCAATGTACCTGATTTTAGCTGAGTTCTCTAATGGTGCATCGACAGATCCCTCTTGAGTGGGCACCCTTTAAGGCAGGGCCACGGGTCGTCGAGATTCCTCGAAGAAAAGGTGAACAATGTTGTTGAGACGGCTGCTTCAGCCTTGGCGGTGCTCGTCGATCATGGATGTCCTGTGAAGACGAGGTGTGCGGTGCACCTCGATGATGAGAGTTTGTTGCCGCAAAAAGTCAATGAAGAATGTAGGCCCAGCAAGGGCGTTGGGTTGTCTGTGTTGACGATCGGGACTCGGGCACGGCTGGCTTTTGAATGTTCGTCTGCGTCTTTGTGGACTTCGAGTGGCCGGAAACCCACCTGCGGATTCTCTTTAGTTCGCCTGTGACCTCGACTTTCTCCAGTGGGACAAAAGCAGTCGACGGTGATGAGCAAGGGAGTCCTTGATTTCAAAGTGTCTTAGGCAAAGGTGGAGCATTGCGGCTCCGGTCGATGAGGTTACAATGGCCTCTGAACCTCAGTCGACTGTAATGGTCGTCGACGGCCTCAACGTCCTGGCACTTCATTTCAGATTCCTCGGCAGTCCCCGTCTCCGGTCGACAGTAATTTCGGGACTGAATTCCAGGGAGCCGTGGTGAAGGTTAGCTGGTGCATGATGTTCCCTCGTAGCTCGGGCAGAGATCTCCTAGCCAGGTCCACTCTTGGATCAGTTCTTGGAGACACAACAGCTTTCGGATTGCCTCGAAGGAAAGCAGCAGCCAAGCCATCTTCTTCCAGCTGGGCTTCGAGGATAAGCATAAAGTTTTGACTTCAGCTTCTGAACAATTCCAGTAAGTGAGAGGTCCCCAGATATACTGTTCTGTCTCTCATTCACACTGCTGTGCCAGGGTCAGGCAGCCAATCATTCAGAAGGGCATTCAGTAGGCAGGCAGCCAAACAGGCTCACAGTGCATTCAGGCCATTCTACTCCATCCAGACACTCACAATAAGGAATATGGATTGGGGCAAGAACCCAGACTTTCAGCACACCACACTGTATTCATACCAGTTTCCGGCAGGGCTGTCTCATTCATTGTGTCACACACCAGAAACCAGACACCCATAACATGACATTTATATTGGTCACACACTCCATTCACCCAGGTCCCACCCCAAGGGTGTACCCACAACATACAGTAATTGGGAAGGCTCCAGCCAGTCTGGCCTGGACTTCCCCACAATACCATATATGGAACTTCCACCCAACAGCCAGTCAGGGGAATGGACAGGGTCAGGGCTTTCCAGGTCTTTGGGAAAACAAGGTAACAGGCAATAGAAACCAAGAGGCCACAGGGGTCATCTTGTCTCCTAGCAGGAATACACTGATTCCAATGGCAGAGCCTGGGTATCCCAAAATGGAGGATTCTCAGAGCACCTGTCCATTTAGCATGGAGCTGCCACCAGCCCATACTCTGCTCTGTGGGCCACACACAGGTGCCCAAAAACATACAGGGTTGTACCCCCACCCATGGGTGCCATAAAGGTATCCCAAGGATCTGTTCACCATGACCAAAAAGAGGAAGAGCTGCACTGCCAGGAGTCCCACATGGACTCCTGTGCAGAAAATAACACAGAACACACATGAAAATGGAGTACAGGACAAGGACATGGAGGTCCTATCCCTCCAATGCATTGCCACCATCACAGTGGGCACTGCAGCCTCCCTTCCCTCTTTTGGTTGGAGGATGTGGCACTGAAACTCCCTTTTCTTCCTTTTTTTCCGGGGTCCCTGGGGCTCTCACCGGACTTTCCCTCTTGCATCCAGGATAGAAATTAATGAGGTTAGCTCTCTAATAACAGATGAAAAAGAGGTTTAGTACTTTTTACATATTTCCCCAGAAGATTTACATAGAATGGACAACAAAAACATTATACATAAAAACATCATACAAGTATAAAATGACACTTTCACTATTTCACAAAACACATTTTATTTATTTTCTTTCTTTTTCCCCATGCGCACCAAATAAATTGCTCCCCGATATATATATATGAAAAACTATCAAATTCACTGAAAAAACGGTGTTAAGCTAATCCATAGAAAACAAATAAATATGCAGCAAATAATAACAAAACCAAGCCACAGTAATCCACCTCTAAAACAATTTATAGAAAATATTCAAACAAAACTGCTAACATCACTCATCAAAACGAATCCAGCAACCACTAAAAAGTAAAGCCCCTTTTTCAAAAACTCAAACAAAAATAAAGGTATAGACAAGAGCACACCAATTAATAAACCTAACACTATATCTCACAATGGTAAAGTAGCCACAGTAAAGCATTCCAAAAAAAATATTTTACAAAACATGTTCCACTGTAGAGTAGTTCACAATTTTATGAAAACAGCTGAAAAGTCACATTCTACCGTTAAAAATTACTGCAGAAGACTAATCCCAAAAGCTCTAATTACAAGCACAATTCTGCAAAAAAGAAAGTTGTTAAATTAATTTAAACAACATGAAACCACTAACTAAATGAATCAGTAAATTACAAAAAATAATTGTAAACATGTGCAAGGTCAATACCTTTTCAAACTTCTGTGCAGGTGAATGGATTCACACAAGCACCACAGAACCATGTTTCAATGAAGAGGCTTATAAACAAGAACAAAACAACCCAATTCCCATACACAGTAATGGCAGAGGGTATGAAATGGTAGGAGATAACATAATGGCACAAGAAACCCTTATAGAAAAAACATCCCCAACAAACCTTCAACCAACTGTTTCTTTCTCCCAAACAATCTGTCCAGTGTACAAATGGACATGCAGCTCAATTTGTAACGTAAACCAACAATCATTTAAATCTTTACGACAATTCCTCAATCAGTGTGTAAAACTACAAGCCAAAAGTAGAATACAAAATGTACAAACCATGGACTCCTGTCCAGTGCGCAACTATACTGGACACTCATTAGCCTGCATTTCAGGAACTGCTTGCAAAAGCACCTTCCACCACATCAAAAAGTCTGCAAAACACACCATTCCACTATACAGAATCTTGTGCAGAGACTATACTATGCTAAAAGTCCTGCTTTACAACTGCAGCATTTAAATAACCTACTCCTACATGGAACAGCCAAAGAACTCCTTCAACAAATACTGCACATAAAAAATAAATATTTTGGAACTGAAGATCACTTACAACATTCTGTAACCTTAGAAACCATGAGTGAAAACCTAATGAACACAACCTCCTAACAAAAACATGCAAAACAAAATAGTTATACCAGACCAAGTTTGTGACTGTTGTAACAGAACATTTTATAAAAAGAGCACAAAAATTGTAGATATGGCCTACAAAATAGAGTACAATGAGGAATCCCATTGGCTCCAATTAGCTTGTTATCTTACAACAGAAAATAAATACAAAATAACTGACCCCTCAATAGTTTTGCATATACTGCAATACAAAGCTTGGCAATAGCCACTAACAACCTAGAAATATTCCCACTTCCATAGGCTCTCCAACAACTTAACTTGTATGAGAGCATTATAATCCAAATAGTACACCCATTTCAAGCTATAATACGTCTTCAACCCAAAACAGCCAAATTGCCTCCTTCTGAGTTACTAAAAGGCATTTGTGGCAAAGTAGTATATTTGCCATTAGATTTTAAAGAAAATGCACAAACACTGGGAATACAATGGCCAATAGTTCAATTTTTGATTATCCTAGTAAAAGACAAGCAAATTCTGCAACAACTAGTCAACTTAAACAAGGCTCGACTAGCCCTACAATATCTTAAAGAAAACAATGAATACTACAAAGATATAAACATAGAGGAGAACTTGTCAGAAATCACCCAAATAAACTGGCCAATTTGAACATGCAGATCCTATTACTGCAGCCACCATTTTGGACCAGTATACAATTCACCCATTGCATTCCAAAGACACCATAGATGATGCATTAGAAACATATCAAATGCGTCAAGCCAAAGGATCTCTAATGAGAATATTGAAGAAAAGTGTTGAAGCAGGTTCTTTTGCTCCACACTTTCCTACAGGAAAAGGAGGAAGATATGATGAAAGGCCCACACAAATAAGTGCATCAGAATATCGCTCTATACAAATGTATTCTGAAGACCCCAGATACAGACAAAACGTAGAATACATTTTCTACCTCCTGTTTGAAAGTGAACTAACAACTCTATGTTATGGAGTTACACACACATTATAAACGGGCTCCAATTTTTACACATGTCTACTACCCAACTTCTTCAAAAGATAAAAGACAAAGATGAAGTTTTGCAGCCAAGCACCACAAATCTCTTGGCAAACATGTGTGGTACAAAAGAATACTGGTCCCGATGTTACGCTGATGTACGTTGTATGCTAAGGAATCTGGGCCCACCCACATGGTTTGTTACATTAGGTTGTGCAGAATATGCATGGGATGACTTGCACAACTTCTTACGCATAGCAAACCACAATAAAGAAGGAATAGATATAGAAACAGCAGGAGACCCTGTCAATGTGTCAAGGTACTTTCAGCATCGCTTTATTGCCATGCTGTACTTCATCTGCAATTAAAGTACACCTCCGCTCGGAGAAGTAGAACACTACTTTTGGAGAAAATAATATCAATCTAGAGGAGCACCAAAGATCCACATGCTTTTGTGGTTAAAAGATGCTCCACAATGTGACCATGACAGTGATGCCACCGTTTTACAGTTTATAGAAAAATAAATAACCTGCAACATCCCATCAGAAACCACAAATAGTGACCTACGTACACAAATATTACGCTTCCAAAAACATAAGTGTGGCAAATTCTGCCGACGGAGATATAAAAACAAAGGGAAATACCATACCAAATGTCGCTTTGGCTTCCCTAGACCAGTTTGCGCAAAAGGACAAGGAAATAGTTTCATGTCCTCTGTTAGACACAGTGTAAAAGGCAAATCACATAAAAAAACGTACAACATTAAAAGAGATGAAACATCCAAGTATATCAATGGTTACAATGCTATAATTGCACTCTTGTGGAATGTAAATATAGACATACAATATATTGCAGACAATTCC
The DNA here is from genome assembly GCF_040938575.1 of Ambystoma mexicanum. Lineage (NCBI taxonomy): Eukaryota > Metazoa > Chordata > Amphibia > Caudata > Ambystomatidae > Ambystoma > Ambystoma mexicanum. The sequence continues at coordinate 140,262,495 of NC_090928.1, forward strand.
ACCGCTGTTGAAAGATATCTCACAGCCTATCTCACTAAAGCTGAGAAAAAAACAGAACTAAAAGACCTCTGGGATGACATTTCATTTGATAAAACACTCTCAGAAAAATTGTACAGCTCCATTATAAAAATGCTCTCCCATAGAGAATGCGGGTACTACGAAGATGCAGGCTGTTTAATGGGTACATTCTTATATGGCAAATATGAACACATTGTCTGGCTAAATCTTGGTCCAGCTTCATCCAGAAAAAGAGTACTCAAATCCTACCAAGAGATAGAAACAATAGATACAAATGATCCCAACAGCCAGGACATTAAAAAAATAATGTACTCACCACATACTATCGAAACAGAAGTACTGCTTTGGACAACATGTGCCTGTACAATATAGCCCAAAACTACTCCTACAAAAATAATGCCAAACCAGATGAGACAACTGGTAAATATATAATCTCAACTTGTGAAGGAAGCCTAGTCAAACTTACCAAACCCAGCATAATTAATCACATAGAATTATTATTTAAAACTCCACAACATAGGGAACCTTATTATATGGCCCTACTACAACTTTTTAAACAATGGAAAAAAGAAGAATTATTAGGTAACCATGACTTATTTGAAACTGTATTCAATGCAACTGAAACCAGTATAACAAATGTCAAGTTCAAACAATACAAATAAATGTTGGACAATGAATAGCAACAAGCGAAAGGCATGGAAGCTTAACAAGATAAAGACACTACTGAAGGCAGTCAACCTTCCCTTACAGGAAGTCAATAACCACTTGGAGAACCAATCATTCTAAATGAAGCAGAAATAGCAATGATTGAAGTAGAAAATATCATGTATCAATATAAACAATCAGAAGAAGACTTGCCAGTGCTAAAATCACAGCTCAATGATGAGTAACTCACCATGTATCTACAAGTCACTGAAGAAATTGAACATGGTTTTAAACATTAAACTAAAACTTGAAGCTGTAAAAATGATAAACCTCTGCTCCTCTATGTAAGTGGTGAAGCTGGTTCATGAAAAACATTCTTAATTAAACTCATCAGCAAATTTCTACAAAACTTAACACAACAACCTTTTGCCTATTGTAATAGCCCCCACAGGTTTATCATGCCTGCCAGCTCTGCACCAGTTGGCTCCTCACTTCCATCTTCCAGGCGAAAAAACGCGGTCACATATAAATAGCAATTTGCCCACAGAATGGCAGCAAGGCCATTTTACTCCACGTACAAGCTTACTGGTTGATTTCCTGGGAGACAGCGTCTGTTGAGGGAGCGTTGTTTTCCTCGCTGGAATTGTTTGTCATGTGACGCTGATCACATGTTTGGGGGTGTGTTTTGCTTTTAAGGAATGCTGAGGCCGGAGCCCGGTGCTTCCTATTATTGTTCATGAAGCCCCGGGTACTCCTCACCTTCGGTTTGCGCATTTAGCTCCAATGGCTTTCCTTTCTAATTTAGAAAGCTTCTGCCTTTTGTTTCCTGTTTTGGGAGTTATTGCGTTCTGCTCGCTACTCGTCTCCAATTTCCACTCCCTCAGCTGTCCTTCCACAGCGTCCCTCGGCTGCATCCTCTGACAGCGTTCTACTCAGCAGAGAGTCTCGTCTGCAAGAATATATTCAACTTTGCAGCGATACCCTTCAGAGACACATTCCTGCTTGCACTCCATTTCAGCTGTGATAACGTGCTACTTCACAGCGCGTCTCACCTAACTTCGCAGCAGTGTTTCCTTCAGCCACTTGCTTTCTGCTTGCAACTCCTATAACCACAATCCATTTTGGCCATGGCTATTGACAGCGTTCTACTCTATAACGTGGCTCGCCTGCAAGTTTCTTGTTGCTTCAATTTCACAGCAGCTACACGTGGCGTTCAGAACTGTCCAATACTGAGCTGCTCATACTCTAATCAACTTAACCTTTCTATTATATGGTACATTACCCAAAGGTACCATTTGTTACTCATTGAAATCCTGGTTTGCTACAATTCCTGAAGCTTAATCCTCTGCTTCTCTTCTTCAACTGGATTCAGCTGTACTGAAGATCACAGAACTTTTGGGAGGTACTTTTTGGAACTGTATGTGTTTTCATCACGTGCACTGGACTTAAAAGACTCCTTGCAGAAATCTGTGCAGCAACCTGACTCTAGTGCGTCCCTCATGCCGTACGGGTTCTAGTACCATACTAACCTCACTTTCCTATACGTTTCCTTGGATTTCTCTTTGATGTTGAATTCAGCTACTCACGGTTAAGGTAGGGAACGTATCCTTGGTGGTTAATATTAGAGGAAGATTGTAGGTTAGTGGCCTTCGCTCTACCATACTAATTAGGTCCTCCTCCTCTAGGAGATCTACAAGTTCACTGAATCCACTACTTCCATATCCGGGCTCTCCCCGTAATAGGGAATTCCACGCCCTTTCAAGTCATCCGCTGCACTGGCTTTAGGTTCTGTCCAGCCAGTGGAGTAGATTGCCAAGAAGGTTTCCAGTCATCACAGGACCTTTCATCACAACTGGGCCCAGCATTCGAATCAGGACAAGAGTAGAAGTACTGGTAAGTCACAGATTATTCTAACTGATTGTATTCTGTGTGCCAAGTGTAACAAGGTTTAGCTGCCTAGAACATAGGAGGTGTAAATTTACACTGACTACTGCTCCTTCCAGTAGAACACCAAAACAAATTAGAATACTACAAATTATCAGCAGAAGCTGCTACTAAAGTACACAGAATTCTGAAACAAATGAAAGTGCCCCTAATAGATGAGGTAAGCATGGTTTCCAAACTCATGTTGGCTTTAATTCACCTCAGAATGCAAGAATTCCTAAAAAAGGACTACGAAGATCTGTTTGGAGGAAAGCACGTTATTGTTTTTGGAGGCCTCCTACAGTTAACACCTGTGAGTGAACCTATTTTCAAAACATTAGGACACAAACAATGCTGTTACACACTCGGCAGCATAGGAAATGTAAGTCTTCGGCAACATTTTCAGTACAGAGAACTAACTCAAAACATGCATCAGTCTGCAGACCTCGCCTTTAAAAAGCATTAGAACTGGTCTGCTTACCAAAGATGCAAAATCCATCCTAAATAGTAGACTAATCCATGAGCTATATGTGCATAACACATCTGCTCCCAATGTCATGGATCAATTAGCTAGACAAAATATAAAAAAAACATGTCCTTAATGCCAACCCTAGCAAGCTGTAGTCAATTCAATGAGAAAATGGTAAAAAAAGAAATGCAACACATACTGCATATTAACTTCCCAGACAAACTGGAAGTGCACGTAATGACACGCCCTATGTGGCAACAAGCAACAGCATGACAAAGCTTAGAAAAATCTATCTCCAACACTGATGGATTGGAGAAAATGTTAATGCTGTGTCTAAAATGCAGAGTAATTCTTAAACATAACCTTGACATCAAACAAGGTTTAGTCAATGGAGCAATTGGTATAGTTGTTGGCTTCCAGACATATCCACCTGACAACAACATTCAATTTGTCAACATCCACTTTGACAATCTTGCAGAAATAAAATGACTAGGGTGCTCAACAGCACAATTCCTTCTTTTCAAAGACATCTATGTATGCAGAGGACAATTCTCTCTGTCTCTTGCATATGCTGTCACTATTCACAAATCGCAAGGTCTAACCCTAGATCAGGCATTGATTGACATTGGCAGCACAGTCTTTAAAGAAGGTATGAGTTATGTAGCACGTTCACATCTATTTACACTCAAAGGACTATTCCTAGTTCATTTTCATGCAAACAAAGTCAAGGCTGACATTCTTAGCATCGTAGAGTACAACGACTACTTACACTCTACACACCCCATCAAGATATGTACACTGTTCCACAAAAAGCTGAAATTTTAAAAACAAAATGAATGCAAACAGAACTTGTAAAAGATCTGCCACCAATACCACCAAAGAAACAAAATAAAACTGCCACTCCATCAAGCAGTACCGCCACAAAACTATATAGTGCAAACACAACTGCACATCCACCAGAAGATAGAAAGAGAAATATTTCTTCTAAAAAAAAAAGTGGAGGTCCAGCAAATGACACAGAGACAGAACTCTCTGCTCCATTTAGATTTTCCAACCCAACTGGTGTGAATTGCTATTCAAATGTAGCAATTAAACTTCTCTTCCAATTGCTACCAATTGTTGAAAACATTTATTTGAACGGCTCAGACCAGTTGTGTTTGCAAATGCTCGTCCTTCATGGAAATACCACAAATAATACTGACAACACTTACAGTGTCTAAGGAATAAAACAAAAATTGGACTATTGTAATGGAACAGTACAATTCACCATAAACACACAGGAATATCCACAAGAATGTCTAATGTACTTACTACAAGTACTGGAAACAAAAAAACACAAATATAAATGAAATCTTCCAGATTTCATACACATGGAAACATACATGCATTCTCTGCAACCATGTTTCACAAGAGCACATCTCTATTGAATGATTTGTGTATGTATCTATACCAAATTGTGCATCCATTCCATCAGTTGCTGCAAAATGCAAATCATGCCATATTATGCACTTTTTACAATTCATACAATCATTCCACCATACACATAAACTCACATAGCCAATAACTGATACTAATGCTTTTAAGGTACAATGCAGATGGTACCAACTGCAAGCTTACTAGCTTCACACATGGGCAAATATATCTTGTCAACAAAACTTTCACAACAGTAGGCATAGTCTACCACACTGGTGCCACTGCAAGTCACTATACTGCATACATTAAAAAAAGAAGTGGTTGGTTTGAATGCACCAAAACTTCTCTTACTCTAAAACAGAGATTACCAGTAAATCTAACAAATGCCTAATTAATATTTCTCAAACCTTAATTTAATCACTGACCTGTATAACTATCAACAGTTAGAACACGCCAACTGGTATCTAACTACATCTACAGTACTGCAATGCTGCTTTTAAAATGCAAAACAGTTTTAATACACCAACAGGTATCTAAGTACTTCGAAAATACCTTTAGAAAATAGTACAATAGTACTTTTGAAAAGCAAAACCGTTAGAATACGCCAACAGGTATCTAACTACATCAAAAATACCGTTCATTACACTTCAATTCAAATACACCATCACGATTCGTCTTACTCCATAACTGCTTGTAACAAAAAAAGCACATATCTGTGCACTTTAAACATTCCCTTAAGTACAGCACACTTCAAACAAACATACTGTCAAACATAAAAATGTGTCCTTACCTCTGTGGCACCCTCACCTACAATCCGACCTGCATCTTGGAACTCGGACAGTGAGAAATAGCAAGATGACCGCGGGAGCAACGCACCACCTTTCCTTCCTCTGGTCCCCTGCTCTGAGGCACATAGTAGCCACCTGCTTCATTATTGGCGTTGCCCATTTGCAAATTGGAGCGCGGCTGAAAGCCGGGAGGTGAAGTCGGCACCAGCTTCAAGGCACAGCTATAAGGCTGGCCATCCTGTCTTTCCCTGTCTTTCTGGGATGCTGGAGCCCAGACCTTTCCGAGGTAAGATCTGCACCTCTCCCGGTAGATCTAGCCAATTAACTTGACCTTATTCTGTCCATTCATTTCAACACCATCAAACTCAGACTGCTTCCGCACACATCTCTGAACCTTTCTTTTCCGATAATGCTGTCTAGATACTCTTGTCTCTTGGCCTCATTGTTTGCATTGCAATTGTTAAAGGTTGGCCGGCTTTTATTGCATGCTCGCAGCATGTGATGAGATATGCTGCCCTATCTCGCCTTAATCGAAAGCATGGCAGTCACCTACCCGACCCCGCCGTCAATCACCCCGGCTGACAACGTAATGTTCACAGACCACCACATTAACAACTTGCCCGCTCTCTTAATAGAAAGGAAAGAAAAATCTCAACTACGAAACTAAAATGAATGCCTCCCCCTGCAACCACGTTGACTCTATTTTCTAAGTATGCCCTCCTTATGATGAGTCCCCCCTTCTCTTGTTGTCCATGGAACGGTCTGCTGCATAATTTCACCTATGTCGCATATGCTGCCTGTCACTACCCTTCATAACATGAGGCGCGGCTTTGCCTGTCCCTGTAAACCAATCTATCCTGACATGTTTGCTTCCCAACATATCCCGCATTACACGGAGCAAGGCTGTGCTAGACTGTTCTCTCCTACTTAATCGGACATATATGCTGCCTGAAACAGCCCCCCGTAACATTAGGCGAGGCTGTGCTAGTCTCCGCTCTCCTACCTACCCTGACATGTAGGCTTCATGACATAGCCCCTATTTCACGGAGCAAGGCTGTGCCAGTTTCTGCAATCCTACCTCCCCTGACATGGATGCTGCCTGACACAGGCCCCTGTAACATGAGGTGAGGCTGTGCCAGACTGGGCAATCCTATCTTTTTTGCCATTTATACTATCTGATGTTGCTCCACATAACATGAGGTAAGGCTGTGCCAGTCTGTGCTTTCCTATTTAATCGGACATGTATGCTGCCTGACACAGCATCCCAGTAACATGAGGAGACACGGTGCCAGTCTGTGCTATCCTTCCTACCCTCACTTGTATTCTGTCTGACATAGCCCCATTACACAGAGCGAGGCTGTGTCAGTTTCTGCTATCCTAACTACCCTGAAATGTATGCTCCCTGACACAGCCCCTCGTAACATGCGGAGAGGCTGTGCCAGACTGGGCAATCCTACCTTTTTTGCCATTTATGCTATCTGATGTTGATCTACATAGCATGAGGTAAGGCTTTGGCAGTTTGTGTAATCTGATGCATGCTGCTGTTTGCAGCCTCCCGTAACACAAGATGAGGTTTGCTACCCTGTGCACATTCTATGAATGCAATCATTCAATGTAACCGTTGTAAGCTATGTTTGTAACATTTACAAGAAAACTTTGAAGCAATCTTCTTAAGTTAAAGCGCCCAGATGCCTGAGGTTTCGGCACGCTATACAAATACCAAAATAAATAAATAAATAAACTCACATAAATATAGTAATTTTAACAAAAATCCTGAATGGATTTTTTTCCCAATGACCCAATGATTATGCAAACAGAAACAGCAACTGTGCAGAACACACAGTAATGCTGTTCCAAACAGTATTTAGAATGTACTGAATATGAGGGTCTAAAAAGCACATGAATATGTGAGATTGTATGCAATAAAACATTTTAAACTATCCTCCCTAACATATTATACTGTTTTTTTTTCACAGAGAAAGAATCAAAGAGTTCTCCCTCATTACCATGTACAACAAACTCAACCTATACCCTCAATTGTACAGCAATCATAAGTACTACTAGAACTTCAATTGTATTATGTCACCATGTTACAAATACTGTATACTGCCCCTACATTACCTAGAATTACCATACACATATTATTATAATGGCTGTGGCCAGTGGCCAGATTTAATTACTATACACATATTATTATAATGGTTGTGGCCAGTGGCCAGATTCAATTACTATACACATATTATTATAATGGTCGTAGCCAGTGGCCAGATTTAATTACTATACACATATTATTATAATGGTGTGGCCAGTTACCAGATTTATGGGTGCATGGCACCACCACAGCATAATTAAACCATAGATAAGAAGGACACCTAACATCATGGGGGAAAAAAGCAAAAGTCTGCCTTACTCCCCTTAGCTGAAGATTCCAGTACTATTAAAATAACAGTCAGAATTCAGACTGAGGTGCCATGTGAGCCTTTGAAGATTGCTCCCATCTTCTTATTGGGCAATAAACAAAAGGTTAATGCAACAGCACCGGGAAGTGTAACTTATTTGGCTCCAAACATGGAAATCTTAACAACTACTGCCGGAACCAGATACCATCTCCCCTAGCTACACAGTCCATTACGGTTGGTCTTCCTGGAGAGACTAGGCTTTTGCAGGCAGCTCAATGTGATAGTACTAGTCATCAGCTATCTGGAGGGGGGTCTAGGCCTGGTTATGAGGTTGGTGCACATGTGCTCTGTAGCTGTGGGAAGGCTGCCTCAAATCGCCCACTACGGGAGCTTTCTTAAAGACTGCAGGGTCCATCTCATATGCAATCATCAAAGGTATATATCTCCAGAACATATGTGACTAATCCAAGGCATAGCCATTTGAACATATCCACGATCTTATCAATTCCAGACCTGCGTTTCTTCACTACTGTTGATATTGACTATATCAAATGTCCCTACAAACCCTTGTCTGATGTGGTAGAGTTGGGCTTAAAGACGAGACAGGGGTTTGACGCAGTGTGGAGAGCCGGCCTGCAATGGATAAAGAGGGGGTTGGAATTGTACATGGATTTGCCGGCTAGTGTTATTGCTGTGGAAGACATGGTTCCAAAGCGGGAGATTGGTTCAGCCAAGAAAATGCTTGCCCAAAGCAAAAGGGAAATAACTAACGATGTATGTTATCTGGTTCCAGAAATTGTTTCTCAGGTTTTCCCTAAGCTGGGTCTGCCTAGGAAGCAGCTCTAGTAAAGGACTCCATTGACTTATTGAGCTGGAACACAAGGGGTCGTATGTCCTTTATATTGGAAAGTAGGGGAGCCTATAACTTTAAATCTTTTGACCTGGTTGTTTTGCAGGAAACGTGGCTCCAAGTTACGTTTGTGGTCGATGACTATACCATGTTCCAACAATTGGCGGTGGGAGGGGTTGTTGGACATCCATCTGGGGGTCTGTGTATTGCCTGCAAGAATGAAATGTTCTCACAATCTGTTCTTTTGTCTACTGATATAGTGGGCATTTTGACTGTGAGGGTGGTTTCGAACATGGAAAAGGGCTTTTTAAAATGGATAACATCTATTGGAACCCTGTGAAGTAGGATCTCTCGAGCTTTCATCAGTCTCTGTCCGACCTCTTTTTTCTCTGGTCTGAGCAATTCCCAGACTATGATCTGTTGGTAATGGGGGGTTTTCATTCCCAGTGTATACAGACTCAAGTACAGGGTCATCAAATCTTAAATGACCTTCTATGAAATAGGTTGCATGGAAGAATTTTCTTTCAGGCTGGGACATATCGATGGCTAATGGTTCAATTGAGGGGGATATCCCTCTGGCGCCTACCTGGCGTAGGGATTCCTGCTTTTCAACTATTGATTATTTGTATCTGTCTAGACCATTATTTAGGCAATGTTCCAACTTTATTATTATAGATGGATCTCCCAGTGACCATGCTATTCTGCAGGCAGGTTTCAGGATAAAACCACACGGGGTGGTCCAGCGTTATGCTAAAAATCTGGTTGTGAATAAGGGGGGGAATAGAGTTTTGAGATTCAAAAACGATGGCCGTGTCTTGACAGATCGGCTGGGTAGGGTGACAGACCTCATTTCAGAAGGAGAATTGATGAGGATTTGCCAAACGCATTAATTTGTGGATTTTCTTTGTAATATCTATCTCCCAGATAAATCGGCTTGGCAATGCGGATTAAACATCCTCATCGGTTTGTCACACAAACTTGGGAGAAGAAAAGAGAGATGAGATGAGCAATAAGAAAGTCCATGCATGGGGTGGGCCCCGGAGTAAAGTGAATAATGAGATCAAAGCTAAATAAAAATAGCTTCCGGAATTGGTCCCGATCACATCGGTTCCAACGATGACAACTAGATGGAGAAATTATGCTTAGGGCTATTGGGCAAAATAACTCCTGAAATTTCTGTTCGATAGTGGGATCCTTTGATAAACCGGATCACAATGAGCAGGACGGTATTATTCAAGAACAAGTGTAGATCGAGTACTTTAGTGGACTTCATGGTTCTGTCCAAGTATCGAGTACCAGGATTGATACAGATATAGGTTGGGCCTTGCCATTTACTGAATATGAAATCAAAGGTCTAATAAATAAATCATCCTCCTCCAGAGCCCTGTGTCTTAATGGCCTGAGTAATACAGTTCTTAAGTCAGACTCGGACACCTGGGTCCGTTTGCTGGCGACCTTATTTTAAGGCAACATAAATACCAAGAGATTTCCGAGTTCTTGGAGGAGGGCATTTGTAATCCCTATTTTTAAAAAAGGATGATCGCTCGGATCCCTCTAAGTACCCTCCTATTTCATTATTAGATGCGGATGGGAACATTTTTGCGGGGCTGGTCCTTAGAGATCTAGAAACCTGGGCTAATTCAAAGGAGATTATCTCAAGATACCAAACAGGGTTTAGGAGAGGTCTGTCGACATCCCTAAATGGCTTCGTCATGAACACGGTTAGTAGTGAAGCAATATCCAGGGGCTGGCAACCTTTGTTTGGGGCATGGATTGACCTGTCTCAGGCTTTTGATACTGTGAATCGAGACCTCCTCTGGGTGAAGCTGAGAGAGTGGGGTCTGCCTGATAATTTACTGGCAATTTTGATTCAACTTTACAACAACACAGATATGCAAGTTAGACTTGATGGATCTGGGCTCCTCTCTAAACCGATTGTAATAACTAGGGGTGTTCGGCAGGGCTGTATATTAGCCCCCTTTTAATTCAATCTGTTTTTGGCCAATTTGGTAAAATGGTTACTTAACTTGGCATCGGCCAGCCCGAAAATATGAACTATTAACATTAGTTGGCTTGCCTATGCTGATGATATTGTATTATTGGACAAGACCCGGATTGGCCTGCAGAGGTTGCTTACAGCATTTCAGACATATGCATAGATTAATGGCCTGAAGACCAACACAGATAAATCAAGAATTTGGATTTTCAAACATTCTCGAAAAGCAAGCAAGTCCTTCGGTTGGTGCCTGGATAATCAAAGAATTCCAGTGGTGAAAGAGATTACCTACCTTGGTTCTGTAGTCAGAGCCTACCCTAATAATGGGTTGGTAACGTCCGACTTGGAAGCAAAGTTATTGCAGTTAGGGTCTCAGATGAAGAGAATCTTAAGTAAATGCTGTAAGTTATCTCTGACTCCCCTAAGTATTATTATGATAAGATCGTCCCAGCCTTGTTATATGGTCTAGTAACTAATCCCCAATCTTATTGCTTCGATTGGGAGAGGCTGGATGGTATTCTCTGTACGCAGGGGTGGAGTTTACTCAACTGTGTAGCCTGAGGCATGAGCTGGGTTTGAAATCACTAAGGGCTTGTCTTGAATGGAGATGGATTTCTCAATACAGGCTGATCTTGACTCCCCCTCTCAATTCCCTATATGAAGATCTTCTAGTAACTCTAAGGGGCTTGTACAATCAATGCCTGAATATTTTGAAAAAACATCTGCATTAAAATCCTAGTGGAAGCAGACTGTGAGGAAGCCATATTGACTCAAAATCCAGTTACGGCCAAATAGCTCTTAAAACGAATGGATTGGATTAGAACAATAACCCATATGAGATCATCCAGGATGTTTGCTTCTTTAACATTAACTGAGAAATATAGGTCTTCTTCCAACTCTGGAAATTAAGTTTATCACAGATTCTGTAGGTACACCTAACTCGGGCTGTAATAAATGTGGTGGTATAATTACTCAGTCCCTGAGGTATTTGCTAATTGATTGTCCTGGGACCTTGGAGTTGACAATCCTAAGGTTGGTGAGATTTGCTCCTCAGGATTGGTGGCTGAGCACTGACTGTTTTTGGCATAGATTGGCCTCGGGTAATGATGTTTTTTTTAACTATTGAAGTAGCAAAACTTCTGAAGTAGTGGAATTTATTAAGACTCCCAAAAGAATAGAGAGGAATTACACTATATATTATGTAATAGTCTTGCTTTATTAATAATTAATCTTTCGGTTGAATCATTTTGTTATATAGGTTAGTATGTATTTCTTATTTCATGTGTGTCTCTTTTTTGTTTTCTCTCTCTGTCTTTTTTTAAAGGAATTTTTTTTAATAAGGCAGATCTGTTTATATTATGAAAAGTGTGTTCAGTTGTTTCAGGTATATGTTTGTTTTATTTGGTACATGTTGTTGAGTTCTGTGTAATTTTATGATGTTTGGTGAAAAGTCAAATTTTTATTGAAGGTGTTTTTGACGATATCACAATAAAAACAACCCTATTTTTCACCTATGAAAACATCCCCATATCATCTATTTTCCACTCTCCTCCCCTGACTAAGCTCTCTTTTCAGTCACCAAATAACTCCAGATGTGTTTCTCATGCTGTCCATCCAGGATGCTGTCAGTAAGACTACTGCAGTCTCCGCAGACTACCACACCACCCGTTGGCTCTTTTTCCACCTATACAAAGAGCTCCATATCATCTTTTGCCATCAAAAAAGTGGTCTTCCGTTGAGTCGAGCAACTTAACCATAACTACAGGGCCGCAACCGATATTGATATATATATGTATGTATATTAGCGGCCCTGTAGTTATGGTTAAGTTGCTCAACTCATAGGAAGCGCACTTTTTGGGCGGCTTATATCTTCACGCCCACTGGACGAATCTTTACCAACCTTTGCAGAAAAAGTATATGGCCCAGTCTAAATTTGTTTGACAAGTTTCGTGAGGTTTCATCAAGGTGGGTCAAAGTTATAGGGGGGGGGTCCAAAATTCTTCAAACTGCTGGACATATTTTCACAAAATATGCGCCCAGAGCAGTGGCTTGGCCGCGAAAGCAGCGTGCTTTTGTCAATTTGGTGTAAATCGGTCCAGTATTTTGTTTTAAAACAACCTAAAAGTAGGTCCCAAAAAATGTGTGATATCTGGGTTCGGTCCATGAACCATTTCCCTGTTAGGTCTGCGGACAGGCATCCGATTGGCCTTGAGGGTGCCGTGATGTCTGCGGACATCGGACACGCCCACTGATTCGATGGTGAAAAGCGGGAAGTGCGTCTGATTTTTGGAAACGGCCACCATGTTGGATTTGCGCACATCCGCCGTTGTCCACGGACACCGCAGTAGAAACATAGAAAAAAACACAACATTGCACTTGTCAAATTTATCTAATAATCTCTGGGGAGATGAGGGGTGATGAGGATGGGATGGGATATGGCTGTAAGAAGCCAAAAAATTGGTGGTTTTCACCCTTGAAGTCCGCGAACAGCCGGAAGTCCGGGGGCAGCCTTGTGATGTTCGCGAACACTTCTGATGTTCGGGGACATCTATGCCTATTTCTGAATGACAGGGTTGGGGAAAAGCAGTTCTTGGATGGCTTATAACTTTGGCGCCATTCAATGAAAATGCTATTCTGAATGGTTCTGCAAAGTGTGGAGCTGTTTTTTTGTCAAGACGGAACAAATTTAGAGGGGGGTCCCAAAATATTGTAAAGGCTTATAAATGTGGTGCCATTTGACAGATCTGCACAAAGGTTTGCTAAACAATTTTGAATCTAGATATAAATGTTTTTGTAAAGTTTGGTGGGATTTTCTCAAGAGGGGGCTAAATTAGAGACAGGGTCTCAACATTTGTAGATGGCTTATAACTTTGTTGCCGTTTGATGAATGTGTACAAAGGTTTTCAGAAATATTATAGACCCAACCTTCAATGCTTGTGTAAAAACTGAATGGATTTCGTCAAGTGGGGGCTAAGTTATATGACTATTGTATGTACATACATGTTGACACTTTTGAAAAATAAAACATGGGCGTATTTCAAGCAAACTTGTGTAAGGAGCATTGGCAAGGACCTTAAAGCATGGTTTTGCAAATGTGCCTGTGTTTTATTTTTTGACAAGGGTCATAATGTAGGCACAAAAAATAGTGATATACCTTTGGTGACTGAGGTATAGCCTGTGGCCATGAGCAGTGGCCAGATTGTCTGGGTCATGGTATAAGGTCATGACCCGGACAATCTGGCTACTAGCCATGACCGCGAGTGAGGTAAAATGGTGTTAAACTGGCCATGTCCATCTGGAACCAGCTATGTGGTAAAGTAATTTGAAAGTATAATAGGTTGGAAAGGGAAAGAAATGTGCTTGTGGTAATATGGTCATAGGGTTCTGACTTTGCCTTCTGCAGGCTGCCATGGAAAGGGAAGAAGGGCTCTTTACGGAGCCCCACCTTCTTTTTCCATGGTGGCCATCTTGGAAAAGGTTTTTACTTCCGACAGCGGGATGCCGCAGGTGTCCCGCTGTAGGAAGAAAAATCCATTTGTTAGCACCCCGGGTTCCCGCTTTGGGATCCAAGGGCGCTGATGGCTTTTATCCACCATTTCAGGGGCAGCAATGGAGGATAATGGTCCAGAGCCCACATTATTTATTTATTTATAATGCGCCGAAGCCCACAGGCATCAGGGCGCACACAGACACACTTTGCTTGGGCCGATAACTTGGGCTGCCCGGCCATTATGCCCTGTTCCGGTCCCTGGAACAGGTGATGAACGTCACATTTTTACCATTAGTATAACACAAAATGATAATGGGAATGTTGGAAAAACGTAATGAGTCTATGTACTTTTACAGAGAAATGTAAAGTAGATGGAAGAGTAATCAGGTATCTGGGAGCCCTTCTTCACTTTGTAGGCAGCGCCAGCACACAAATTGTCAACATAAGGTAGTTTTGAAAATTAGAGTATATTAAGTGTGGCCTTTATTTGAGACACGTGTTTCGGCGATACCTTTGCCTTTTTCAATCAGGGCTAATAAGTGTAACACTGACTGTATATCTGTTTTATAATTTGCTGTTTTCCCTGTTCATGGGTTAAATCCCACCTCGAAAGTGTCGGTTCAGTCCTCAAGCATCAGCGTCGGCAACAGTTTTCATTACTCTTCTAACTTAAACGGAGCAGGGGATAATCTCCATTACTTCACCTGGCAGTCGACAACCACCTTAAGCGCAGGACACCAACAGGTTGATATATCAAGACCCCCCTTTCTGTGAATAAAGTAGATGGAATCTGTACGATTTATTTTAGTTCTATTTTGTATCTGTGAAATGTGGTTCTTTAAGGAACCTTTCTTTTGTTGTTTAAACATTTTTTTTTTTGCAAGAGAGGTTAGAACGTAAGGTGAGGAGGGAAATGAGGGAAGAGGCACCAAGCACTAATATGGAGGGGCAGGTGGACAGGTGAAGATGTTGTGTGTGTGTTACTTCTAAGGTAGTGGGTAGAGTTTCTCATGCTGCTTGATTACAGCTTCAAACGCACGTCGAAACTGCTTCCCCCTGCAGAGTGGTATATTGCAGTATATACAGAGGACTGTTGTCTTCCAAAGATATGGATCAACAGCCTCTTTTATTGCTTGCAGGGTACCTGGTGGGATTTTGTGTCCCACAGAAGTAGGTTGTGTGGTTGCAGTATTGGTTTGGGGAAGTTGATGAGGAGGAAGATAGCCTACTACTTGCTAAGAAAGGAACAATCTTTCTGAGATCATTGCGGTAGTTGCATTTTGGCGGCGCATGGAGGTGGTCCCATAGGAGTAATGTCCAGGTAATCCCCTACTGATGTTGCACTCAGTGAATTTCCCTTTTGTAGCTTTAGCCTTTGGTACATTCCCAACAGAGGTAAAGAACTGCCACACCCATGATTTTCTCTGTAATAAAAACCTATGAAATTCACTGAAAAAACTTTGTTAAAGAGAGATTGTGGTGAAGTTGCACTAATAAAAACCTATGAAAATCAATGAAAAAACATTATTTTATGGTTACAAGTAAAACCGAAAAACCTCAGAAATTCACTAGTTATGGTAAACTAAGCAACCATAACTCACACCACCACTCTGCACTCTAAGACTAACACCCAGGACATCAAAGATGACATCACATGTCATCTTTAACAATGTTTTTTCATTGAATATATATACATATATATATTTGTCTTAGTTTCCATCCAATGTTTTCATCCTTCTTTTTCATTATACAGCGTGTTCCTCTGCTAGACTTTCATTTGGCTCCTCAAACAGTCATAAAGCAAGCCTGCGGTGCAAGCTTTTAAACTGATTTATGTGGACCGATGTTTCTTCTGTCCGTTCTCCATTTGGGATGCAGATCCTGTAGGCAACAGGTGATGTTTTATCTGCAATTTCAAAGGCACCATGCCAAGATGGGAGGAATGTCCACTCCTTGGCCCGATTCCTTAGAAAAGTGTACAAGTAAACCTGATCCCCTACTTCATGTACTTTCTTGGTGGTCTTTAGATCATAATAAAAGAGCACAAAAATTGTAGATATGGCCTACAAAATAGAGTACAATGAGGAATCCCATTGGCTCCAATTAGCTTGTTATCTTACAACAGAAAATAAATACAAAATAACTGACCCCTCAATAGTTTTGCATGTACTGCAATACAAAGCTTGGCAATAGCCACTAACAACCTAGAAATATTCCCACTTCCATAGGCTCTCCAACAACTTAACTTGTATGAGAGCATTATAATCCAAATAGTACACCCATTTCAAGCTATAATACGTCTTCAACCCAAAACAGCCAAATTGCCTCCTTCTGAGTTACTAAAAGGCATTTGTGGCAAAGTAGTATATTTGCCATTAGATTTTAAAGAAAATGCACAAACACTGGGAATACAATGGCCAATAGTTCAATTTTTGATTATCCTAGTTAATGGTGTAACAATAAAAGACAAGCAAATTCTGCAACAACTAGTCAACTTAAACAAGGCTCGACTAGCCCTACAATATCTTAAAGAAAACAATGAATACTACAAAGATATAAACATAGAGGAGAACTTGTCAGAAATCACCCAAATAAACTGGCCAATTTGAACATGCAGATCCTATTACTACAGCCACCATTTTGGACCAGTATACAATTCACCCATTGCATTCCAAAGACACCATAGATGATGCATTAGAAACATATCAAATGCGTCAAGCCAAAGGATCTCTAATGGGAATATTGAAGAAAAGTGTTGAAGCACGTTCTTTTGCTCCACACTTTCCTACAGGAAAAGGAGGAAGATATGATGAAAGACCCACACAAATAAGTGCATCAGAATATCGCTCTATACAAATGTATTCTGAAGACCCCAGATACAGACAAAACGTAGAATACATTTTCTACCTCCTGTTTGAAAGTGAACTAACAACTTTTAGTTACGGAGTTACACACACATTATAAACGGGCTCCAATTTTTACACATGTCTACTACCCAACTTCTCCAAAAGATAAAAGACAAAGATGAAGTTTTGCAGCCAAGTACCACAAATCTCTTGGCAAACATGTGTGGTACAAAAGAATACTGGACCCGATGTTACGCTGATGTACGTTGTATGCTAAGGAATCTGGGCCCACCCACATGGTTTGTTACATTAAGTTGTGCAGAATATGCATGGGATGACTTACAAAACTTCTTACGCATAGCAAACCACAATAAAGAAGGAATAGATATAGAAACAGCAGGAGACCCTGTCAATGTGTCAAGGTACTTTCAGCATCGCTTTATTGCCATGCTGTACTTCATCTGCAATTAAAGTACACCTCCGCTCGGAGAAGTACAACACTACTTTTGGAGAAAATAATATCAATCTAGAGGAGCACCAAAGATCCACATGCTTTTGTGGTTAAAAGATGCTCCCCAATGTGACCATGACAGTGATGCCACCGTTTTACAGTTTATAGAAAAATAAATAACCTGCAACATCCCATCAGAAACCACAAATAGTGACCTACGTACACAAATATTACGCTTCCAAAAACATAAGTGTGGCAAATTCTGCCGACGGAGATATAAAAACAAAGGGAAATACCATACCAAATGTCGCTTTGGCTTCCCTAGACCAGTTTGCGCAAAAGGACAAGGAAATAGTTTCATGTCCTCTGTTAGACACAGTGTAAAAGGCAAATCACATAAAAAAACGTACAACATTAAAAGAGATGAAACATCCAAGTATATCAATGGTTACAATGCTATAATTGCACTCTTGTGGAATGTAAATATAGACATACAATATATTGCAGACAATTCCACCGCTGTTGAAAGATATCTCACAGCCTATCTCACTAAAGCTGAGAAAAAAACAGAACTAAAAGACCTCTGGGATGACATTTCATTTGATAAAACACTCTCAGAAAAATTGTACAGCTCCAGTATAAAAATGCTCTCCCATAGAGAATGCGGGTACTACGAAGATGCAGGCTGTTTAATGGGTATATCCTTATATGGCAAATAAGAACACATTGTCTGGCTAAATCTTGGTCCAGCTTCATCCAGAAAAAGAGTACTCAAATCCTACCAAGAGATAGAAACAATAGATACAAATGATCCCAACAGCCAGGACATTAAAAAAAATAATGTACTCACCACATACTATCGAAACAGAAGTACTGCTTTGGACAACATGTGCCTGTACAATATAGCCCAAAACTACTCCTACAAAAATAATGCCAAACCGGATGAGACAACTGGTAAATATATAATTTCAACTTGTGAAGGAAGCCTAGTCAAACTTACCAAACCCAGCATAATTAATCACATACAATTATTATTTAAAACTCCACAACATAGGGAACCTTATTATATGGCCCTACTACAACTTTTTAAACCATGGAAAAAAGAAGAATTATTAGGTAACCATGACTTATATGAAACTGTATTCAATGCAACTGAAACCAGTATAACAAATGTCAAGTTCAAACAATACAAATAAATGTTGGACAATGAATGGCAACAAGAGAAAGGCATTGAAGCTTAACAAGATAAAGACACTACTGAAGGCAGTCAACCTTCCCTTACGGGAAGTCAATAACCACTTGGAGAACCAATCATTCTAAATGAAGCAGAAATAGCAATGATTGAAGTAGAAAATATCATGTATCAACATAAACAATCAGAAGAAGACTTGTCAGTGCTAAAATCACAGCTCAATGATGAGTAACTCACCATGTATCTACAAGTCACTGAAGAAATTGAACATGGTTTTAAACATTAAACTAAAACTTGAAGCTGTAAAAATTATAAACCTCTGCTCCTCTATGTAAGTGGTGAAGCTGATTCGGGAAAAAACATTCTTAATTAAACTCATCAGCAAATTTCTACAAAACTTAACACAACAACCTTTTGCCTATTGTAATAGCCCCCATAGGTTTATCATGCCTGCCAGCTCTGCACCAGTTGGCTCCTCACTTCCATCTTCCAGGCAAAAAAACGCGGTCACATATAAATAGCAATTTGCCCACAGAATGGCAGCAAGGCCATTTTACTCCACGTACAAGCTTACTGGTTGATTTCCTGGGAGACAGCGTCTGTTGAGGGAGCGTTGTTTTCCTCGCTAGAATTGTTTGTCATGTGACGCTGATCACATGTTTGGGGGTGTGTTTTGCTTTTAAGGAATGCTGAGGCGGGAGCCCGGTGCTTCCTATTATTGTTCATGAAGCCCCGGGTACTCCTCACCTTCGGTTTGCGCATTTAGCTCCAATGGCTTTCCTTTCTAATTTAGAAAGCTTCTGCCTTTTGTTTCCTGTTTTGGGAGTTATTGCGTTCTGCTCGCTACTCGTCTCCAATTTCCACTCATTCAGCTGTCCTTCCACAGCGTCCCTCGGCTGCATCCTCTAACAGCGTTCTACTCAGCAGAGAGTCTCGTCTGCAAGAATATATTCAACTTTGCAGCGATACCCTTCAGAGACACATTCCTGCTTGCACTCCATTTCAGCTGTGATAACGTGCTACTTCACAGCGCGTCTCACCTAACTTCGCAGCAGTGTTTCCTTCAGTCACTTGCTTTCTGCTTGCAACTCCTATAACCACAATCCATTTTGGCCATGGCTATTGACAGCGTTCTACTCTAGAACGTGGCTCGCCTGCAAGTTTCTTGTTGCTTCAATTTCACAGCAGCTACACGTGGCGTTCAGAACTGTCCAATACTGAGCTGCTCATACTCTAATCAACTTAACCTTTCTATTATATGGTACATTACCCAAAGGTACCATTTGTTACTCATTCAAATCCTGGTTTGCTACAATTCCTGAAGCTTAATCCTCTGCTTCTCTTCTTCAACTGGATTCAGCTGTACTGAAGATCACAGAACTTTTGGGAGGTACTTTTTGGAACTGTATGTGTTTTCATCACGTGCACTGGACTTAAAAGACTCCTTGCAGAAATCTGTGCACCAACCTGACTCTAGTGCGTCCCTCATGCCGTACGGGTTCTAGTACCATACTAACCTCACTTTCCTATACGTTTCCTTGGATTTCTCTTTGATGTTGAATTCAGCTACTCACGGTTAAGGTAGGGAACGTATCCTTGGTGGTTAATATTAGAGGAAGATTGTAGGTTAGTGGCCTTCGCTCTACCATACTAATTAGGTCCTCCTCCTCTAGGAGATCTACAAGTTCACTGAATCCACTACTTCCATATCCGGGCTCTCCCCGTAATAGGGAATTCCACGCCCTTTTAGGTCATCCGCTGCACTGGCTTTAGGTTCTGTCCAGCCAGTGGAGTAGATTGCCAGGAAGGTTTCCAGTCATCACAGGACCTTTCATCACAACTGGGCCCAGCATTCGAATCAGGACAAGAGTAGAAGTACTGGTAAGTCACAGATTATTCTAACTGATTGTATTCTGTGTGCCAAGTGTAACAAGGTTTAGCTGCCTAGAACATAGGAGGTGTAAATTTACACTGACTACTGCTCCTTCCAGTAGAACACCAAAACAAATTAGAATACTACAAATTATCAGCAGAAGCTGCTACTAAAGTACGCAGAATTCTGAAACAAATGAAAGTGCCCCTAATAGATGAGGTAAGCATGGTTTCCAAACTCATGTTGGCTTTAATTCACCTCAGAATGCAAGAATTCCTAAAAAAGGACTACGAAGATCTGTTTGGAGGAAAGCACGTTATTGTTTTTGGAGGCCTCCTACAGTTAACACCTGTGAGTGAACCTATTTTCAAAACATTAGGACACAAACAATGCTGTTACACACTCGGCAGCATAGGAAATGTAAGTCTTCGGCAACATTTTCAGTACAGAGAACTAACTCAAAACATGCATCAGTCTGCAGACCTCGCCTTTAAAAAGCATTAGAACTGGTCTGCTTACCAAAGATGCAAAATCCATCCTAAATAGTAGACTAATCCATGAGCTATATGTGCATAACACATCTGCTCCCAATGTCATGGAACAATTAGCTCAACAAAAGCTTGTCCTTAATGCCAACCTTAGCAAGCTGTAGTCAATTCAATGAGAAAATGTTAAAAAAAGAAATGCAACACATACTGCATATTAACTTCCCAGACAAACTGGAAGTGCACGTAATGACACGCCCTATGTGGCAACAAGCAACAGCATGACAAAGCTTAGAAAAATCTATCTCCAACATGATGGATTGGAGAAAATGTGAATGCTGTGTCTAAAATGCAGAGTAATTCTTAAACATAACCTTGACATCAAACAAGGTTTAGTCAATGGAGCAATTGGTATAGTTGTTGGCTTCCAGACATATCCACATGACAACAACATTCAATTTGTCAACATCCACTTTGACAAACTTGCAGAAATAAAATGACTAGGGTGCTCAACAGCACAATTCCTTCTTTTCAAAGACATCTATGTATGCAGAGGACAATTCTCTCTGTCTCTTGCATATGCTGTCACTATACACAAATCGCAAGGTCTAACCCTAGATCAGGCATTGATTGACATTGGCAGCACAGTCTTTAAAGAAGGTATGAGTTATGTAGCACGTTCACATCTATTTACACTCAAAGGACTATTTCTAGTTCATTTTCATGCAAACAAAGTCAAGGCTGACATTCTTAGCATCGTAGAGTACAACGACTACTTACACTCTACACACCCCATCAAGATATGTACACTGTTCCACAAAAAGCTGAAATTTTAAAAACAAAATGAATGCAAACAGAACTTGTAAAAGATCTGCCACCAATACCACCAAAGAAACAAAATAAAACTGCCACTCCATCAAGCAGTACCGCCACAAAACTATATAGTGCAAACACAACTGCACATCCACCAGAAGATAGAAAGAGAAATATTTCTTCTAAAAAAAAAGTGGAGGTCCAGCAAATGACACAGAGACAGAACTCTCTGGTCCATTTAGATTTTCCAACCCAACTGGTGTGAATTGCTATTCAAATGTAGCAATTAAACTTCTCTTCCAATTGCTACCAATTGTTGAAAACATTTACTTGAACGGCTCAGACCAGTTGTGTTTGCAAATGCTCGTCCTTCATGGAAATACCACAAATAATACTGACAACACTTACAGTGTCTTTGGAATAAAACAAAAATTGGACTATTGTACGGGAACAGTACAATTCACCATAAAAACACAGGAATATCCACAAGAATGTCTAATGTACTTACTACAAGTACTGGAAACAAAAAAACACAAATATAAATGAAATCTTCCAGATTTCATACACATGGAAACATACATGCATTCTCTGCAACCATGTTTCACAAGAGCACATCTCTATTGAATGATTTGTGTATGTATCTATACCAAATTGTGCATCCATTCCATCAGTTGCTGCAAAATGCAAATCATGCCATATTATGCACTTTTTACAATTCATACAATCATTCCACCAAACACATAAACTCACATAGCCAATAACTGATACTAATGCTTTTAAGGTACAATGCAGATGGTACCAACTGCAAGCTTACTAGCTTCACACATGAGCAAATATATCTTGTCAACAAAACCTTCACAACAGTAGGCATAGTCTACCACACTGGTGCCACTGCAAGTCACTATACTGCATACATTAAAAAAAGAAGAGGTTCGTTTGAATGCACCAAAACTTCTCTTACTCTAAAACAGAGATTACCAGTAAATCTAACAAATGCCTAATTAATATTTCTCAAACCTCAATTTAATCACTGACCTGTATAACTATCAACAGTTAGAACACGCCAACTGGTATCTAACTACATCTACAGTACTGCAATGCTGCTTTTAAAATGCAAAACAGTTTTAATACACCAACAGGTATCTAAGTACTTCGAAAATACCTTTAGAAAATAGTACAATAGTACTTTTGAAAAGCAAAACCGTTAGAATACGCCAACAGGTATCTAACTACATCAAAAATACCGTTCATTACACTTCAATTCAAATACACCATCACGATTCGTCTTACTCCATAACTGCTTGTAACAAAAAAAGCACATATCTGTGCACTTTAAACATTCCCTTAAGTACAGCACACTTCAAACAAACATACTGTCAAACATAAAAATGTGTCCTTACCTCTGTGGCACCCTCACCTACAATCCGACCTGCATCTTGGAACTCGGACAGTGAGAAATAGCAAGATGACCGCGGGAGCAACGCACCACCTTTCCTTCCTCTGGTCCCCTGCTCTGAGGCACATAGTAGCCACCTGCTTCATTATTGGCCTGGCCCATTTGCAAATTGGAGCGCGGCTGAAAGCCGGGAGGTGAAGCTGGCACCAGCTTCAAGGCACAGCTATAAGGCTGGCCATCCTGTCTTTCCCTGTCTTTCTGGGATGCTGGAGCCCAGACCTTTCCGAGGTAAGATCTGCACCTCTCCCGGTAGATCTAGCCAATTAACTTGACCTTATTCTGTCCATTCATTTCAACACCATCAAACTCAGACTGCTTCTGCACACCATCTCTGAACCTTTCTTTTCCGATAATGCTGTCTAGATACTCTTGTCTCTTGGCCTCATTGTTTGCATTGCAATTGTTAAAGGTTGGCCGGCTATTATTGCATGCTCGCAGCATGTGATGAGATATGCTGCCCTATCTCGCCTTAATCGAAAGCATGACAGTCACCTACCCGACCCCGCCGTCAATCACCCCGGCTGACAACGTAATGTTCACAGACCACCACATTAACAACTTGCCCGCTCTCTTAATAGAAAGGGAAAAAAAAATCTCAACTACGAAACTAACCTGAATGCCTCCCTCCTGCAACCACGTTGACTATTTTCTAAGTATGCCCTCCTTATGATGAGTCCCCCCTTCTCTTGTTGTCCATGGAACGGTCTGCTGCATAATTTCACCTATGTCGCATATGCTGCCTGTCACTACCCTTCATAACATGAGGCGCGGCTTTGCCTGTCCCTGTAAACCAATCTATCCTGACATGTTTGCTTCCCAACATATCCCGCATTACACGGAGCAAGGCTGTGCTAGACTGTTCTCTCCTACTTAATCGGACATATATGCTGCCTGAAACAGCCTCCCGTAACATTAGGCGAGGCTGTGCTAGTCTCCGCTCTCCTACCTACCCTGACATGTAGGCTTCATTACATAGCCCCTATTTCACGGAGCAAGGCTGTGCCAGTTTCTGCAATCCTACCTACCCTGACATGGATGCTGCCTGACACAGGCCCCTGTAACATGAGCCGAGGCTGTGCCAGACTGGGCAATCCTATCTTTTTTGCCATTTATACTATCTGATGTTGCTCCACATAACATGAGGTAAGGCTGTGCCAGTCTGTGCTTTCCTATTTAATCTGACATGTATGCTGCCTGACACAGCATCCCAGTAACATGAGGAGACACGGTGCCAGTCTGTGCTATCCTACCTACCCTCACTTGTATTCTGTCTGACATAGCCCCATTACACAGAGCGAGGCTGTGTCAGTTTCTGCTATCCTAACTACCCTGAAATGTATGCTCCCTGACACAGCCCCTCGTAACATGCGGAGAGGCTGTGCCAGACTGGGCAATCCTACCTTTTTTGCCATTTATGCTATCTGATGTTGATCTACATAGCATGAGGTAAGGCTTTGGCAGTTTGTGTAATCTGATGCATGCTGCTGTTTGCAGCCTCCCGTAACACAAGATGAGGTTTGCTACCCTGTGCACATTCTATGAATGCAATCATTCAATGTAACCGTTGTAAGCTATGTTTGTAACATTTACAAGAAAACTTTGAAGCAATCTTCTTAAGTTAAAGCGCCCAGATGCCTGAGGTTTCGGCACGCTATACAAATACCAAAATAAATAAATAAATAGACTCACATAAATATAGTCATTTTAACAAAAATCCTGAATGGATTTTTTTCCCAATGACCCAATGATTATGCAAGCAGAAACAGCAACTGTGCAGAACACACAGTAATGCTGTTCCAAACAGTACTTAGAATGTATTGAATATGAGGGTCTAAAAAGCACATGAATATGTGAGATTGTATGCAATAAAACATTTTAAACTATCCTCCCTAACATATTATACTGTGTTTTTTTTCACAGAGAAAGAATCAAAGAGTTCTCCTTCATTACCATGTACAACAAACTCAACCTATACCCTCAATTGTACAGCAATCATAAGTACTACTAGAACTTCAATTGTATTATGTCACCATGTTACAAATACTGTATACTGCCCCTACATTACCTAGAATTACCATACACATATTATTATAATGGTTGTGGCCAGTGGCCAGATTTAATTAATATACACATATTATTATAATGGTTGTGGCCAGTGGCCAGATTCAATTACTATACACATATTATTATAATGGTCGTAGCCAGTGGCCAGATTTAATTACTATACACATATTATTATAATGGTGTGGCCAGTTACCAGATTTATGGGTGCATGGCACCACCACAGCATAATTAAACCATAGATAAGAAGGACCCCTAACATCATGGGGGTAAAAAGCAAAAGTCTGCCTTACTCCCCTTAGTTGAAGATTCCAGTACTATTAAAATAACAGTCAGAATTCAGACTGAGGTGCCATGTGAGCCTTTGGAGATTGCTCCCATCTTCTTATTGGGCAATAAACAAAAGGTTAATGCAACAGCACCGGGAAGTGTAACTTATTTGGCTCCAAACATGGAAATCTTAACAACTACTGCCGGAACCAGATACCATCTCCCCTAGCTACACAGTCCATTACGGTTGGTCTTCCTGGAGAGACGAGGCTTTTGCAGGCAGCTCAACGTGATAGTACTAGTCATCAGCTATCTGGAGGGGGGTCTAGGCCTGGTTATGAGGTTGGTGCACATGTGCTCTGTAGCTGTGGGAAGGCTGCCTCAGATCGCCCACTACGGGAGCTTTCTTAAAGACTGCAGGGTCCATCTCATATGCAATCATCAAAGGTATATATCTCCAGAACATATGTGACTAATCCAAGGCATAGCCATTTGAACATATCCACGATCTTATCAATTATGAGTGAAATTCCAGACCTGCGTTTCTTCACTATTGTTGATATTGACTATATCAAATGTCCCTACAAACCCTTGTCTGATGTGGTAGAGTTGGGCTTAAAGACGAGACAGGGGTTTGACGCAGTGTGGAGAGCCGGTCTGCAATGGATAAAGAGGAGGTTGGAATTGTATATGGATTTGCCGGCTAGTGTTATTGCTGTGCAAGACATGGTTCCAAAGCGGGAGATTGGTTCAGCCAAGAAAATGATGCTTGCCCAAAGCAAAAGGGAAATAACTAACGATGTATGTTGTCTGGTTCCAGAAATTGTTTCTCAGGTTTTCCTTAAGCTGGGTCTGCCTAGGAAGCAGCTCTAGTAAAGGACTCCATTGACTTATTGAGCTGGAACACAAGGGGTCGTATGTCCTTTATATTGGAAAGTAGGGGAGCCTATAACTTTAAATCTTTTGACCTGGTTGTTTTGCAGGAAATGTGGCTCCAAGTTACGTTTGTGGTCGATGACTATACCATGTTCCAACAATTGGCGGTGGGAGGGGTTGTTGGACATCCATCTGGGGGTCTGTGTATTGCCTGCAAGAATTAAATGTTCTCACAATCTGTTATTTTGTCTACTGATATAGTGGGCATTTTGACTGTGAGGGTGGTTTCGAACATGGAAAAGGGCTTTTTAAAATGGATAACATCTATTGGAACCCTGTGAAGTAGGATCTCTCGAGCTTTCATCAGTCTCTGTCCGACCTCTTTTTTCTCTGGTCTGAGCAATTCCCAGACTATGATCTGTTGGTAATGGGGGGGTTTTAATTCCCAGTGTATACAGACTCAAGTACAGGGTCATCAAATCTTAAATGACCTTCTATGAAATAGGTTGCATGGAAGAATTTTCTTTCAGGCTGGGACATATGGATGGCTAATGGTTCAATTGAGGGGGATATCCCTCTGGCGCCTACCTGGCGTAGGGATTCCTGCTTTTCAACTATTGATTATTTGTATCTGTCTAGACCATTATTTAGGCAATGTTCAAACTTTATTATTATAGATGGATCTCCCAGTGACCATGCTATTCTGCAGGCAGGTTTCAGGATAAAACCACACGGGGTGGTCCAGCGTTATGCTAAAAATCTGGTTGTGAATAAGGGGGGGAATAGAGTTTTGAGATTCAAAAACGATGGCCGTGTCTTGACAGATCGGCTGAGTAGGGTGACAGACCTCATTTCAGAAGGAGAATTGATGAGGAATTGCCAAACGCATTAATTTGTGGATTTTCTTTGTAATATCTATCTCCCAGATAAATCGGCTTGGCAATGCGGATTAAACATCCTCATCGGTTTGTCACACAAACTTGGGAGAAGAAAAGAGAGATGAGATGAGCAATAAGAAAGTCCATGCATGGGGTGGGCCCCGGAGTAAAGTGAATAATGAGATCAAAGCTAAATAAAAATAGCTTCTGGAATTGGTCCCGATCACATCGGTTCCAACGATGACAACTAGATGGAGAAATTATGCTTAGGGCTATTGGGCAAAATAACTCCTGAAATTTCTGTTCGATAGTGGGATCCTTTGATAAACCGGATCACAATGAGCAGGACGGTATTATTCAAGAACAAGTGTAGATCGAGTACTTTAGTGGACTTCATGGTTCTGTCCAAGTATCGAGTACCAGGATTGATACAGATATAGGTTGGGCCTTGCCATTTACTGAATATGAAATCAAAGTTCTAATAAATAAATCGTCCTCCTCCAGAGCCCCGTGTCTTAATGGCCTGAGTAATACAGTTCTTAAGTCAGACTCGGACACCTGGGTCCGTTTGCTGGCGACCTTATTTTAAGGCAACATAAATACCAAGAGATTTCCGAGTTCTTGGAGGAGGGCATTTGTAATCCCTATTTTTAAAAAAGGATGATCGCTTGGATCCCTCTAAGTAACCTCCTATTTCATTATTAGATGCGGATAGGAACATTTTTGCGGGGCTGGTCCTTAGAGATCTAGAAACCTGGGCTAATTCAAAGGAGATTATCTCAAGATACCAAACAGGGTTTAGGAGAGGTCTGTCGACATCCCTAAATGGCTTTGTCATGAACACGGTTAGTAGGGGCCAGGCAACCTTTGTTTGGGGCATGGATTGACCTGTCCCAGGCTTTTGATACTGTGAATCGAGACCGCCTCTGGGTGAAGCTGAGAGAGTGGGGTCTGCCTGATAATTTACTGGCAATTTTGATTCAACTTTACAACAACACAGATATGCAAGTTAGACTTGATGGATCTGGGCTCCTCTCTAAACTGATTGTAATAACTAGGGGTGTTCGGCAGGGCTGTATATTAGCCCCCTTTTAATTCAATCTGTTTTTGGCCAATTTGGTAAAATGGTTACTTAACTTGGCATCGGCCAGCCCGAAAATATGAACTATTAACATTAGTTGGCTTGCCTATGCTGATGATATTGTATTATTGGACAAGACCCCGATTGGCCTGCAGAGGTTGCTTACAGCATTTCAGACATATGCATAGATTAATGGCCTGAAGACCAACACAGATAAATCAAGAATTTGGATTTTCAAACATTCTCGAAAAGCAAGCAAGTCCTTCGGTTGGTGCCTGGATAATCAAAGAATTCCAGTGGTGAAAGAGATTACCTACCTTGGTTCTGTAGTCAGAGCCTACCCTAATAATGGGTTGGTAACGTCCGACTTGGAAGCAAAGTTATTGCAGTCAGGGTCCCAGATGAAGAGAATCTTAAGTAAATGCTGTAAGTTATCTCTGACTCCCCTAAGTATTATTATGATAAGATCGTCCCAGCCTTGTTATATGGTCTAGTAACTAATCCCCAATCTTATTGCTTCGATTGGGAGAGGCTGGATGGTATTCTCTGGACGCAGTGGTGGAGTTTACTCAACTGTGTAGCCTGAGGCATGAGCTGGGTCTGAAATCACTAAGGGCTTGTCTTGAATGGAGATGGATTTCTCAGTACAGGCTGATCTTGACTCCCCCTCTCAATTCCCTATATGAAGATCTTCTAGTAACT
The DNA here is from genome assembly GCF_040938575.1 of Ambystoma mexicanum. Lineage (NCBI taxonomy): Eukaryota > Metazoa > Chordata > Amphibia > Caudata > Ambystomatidae > Ambystoma > Ambystoma mexicanum. The sequence continues at coordinate 140,291,470 of NC_090928.1, forward strand.
CTAAGGGCGTGTACAATCAATGCCTGAATATTTTGAAAAAACATCTGCATTAAAATCCTAGTGGAAGCAGACTGTGAGGAAGCCATATTGACTCAAAATCCAGTTAAGGCCAAATAGCTCTTAAAACGAATGGATTGGATTAGAACAATAACCCATATGAGATCATCCAGGATGTTTGCTTCTTTAACATTAACTGAGAAATATAGGTCTTCTTCCAACTCTGGAAATTAAGTTTATCACAGATTCTGTAGGTACACCTAACTCGGGCTGTAATAAATGTGGTGGTATAATTTCTCAGTCCCTGAGGTATTTGCTAATTGATTGTCCTGGGACCTTGAAGTTGAGGATCCTAAGGTTGGTGAGATTTGCTCCTCAGGATTGGTGGCTGAGCACTGACTGTTTTTGGCATAGATTGGCCTCGGGTAATGACATTTTTTTTAACTATTGAAGTAGCAAAACTTCTGAAGTAGTGGAATTTATTAAGACTCCCAAAAGAATAGAGAGGAATTACACTATATATTATGTAATAGTCTTGCTTTATTAATAATTAATCTTTCGGTTGAATCATTATGTTATATAGGTTAGTATGTATTTCTTATTTCATGTGTGTCTCTTTTTTGTTTTCTCTCTCTGTCTTTTATTAAAGGAAATTTTTTTAATAAGGCAGATCTGTATATTATGAAAAGTGTGTTCAGTTGTTTCAGGTATATGTTTGTTTTATTTGGTACATGTTGTTGTGGTCTGTGTAATTTTATGAAGTTTGGTGAAAAGTCAAATTTTTATTGAAGGTGTTTTTGACGATATCACAATAAAAACAACCCTATTTTTCCCCTATGAAAACATCCCGATATCATCTATTTTCCACTATCCTACCCTGAATAAGCTCTCTTTTCAGTCACCAAATAACCCCAAATGTGTTTCTCATGATGTCCATCCAGGATGCTGTCAGTAAGACTACTGCAGTCTCCGCAGACTACCACACCACCCGTTGGCTCTTTTTCCACCTATACAAAGAGCTCCATATCATCTTTTGCCATCAAAAAAGTGGTCTTCCGTTGAGTCGAGCAACTTAACCATAACTACAGGGCCGCAACCGATATTGTTATATTTATGTATGTATATTAGCGGCCCTGTAGTTATGGTTAAGTTGCTCAACTCATAGGAAGCGCACTTTTTGGGCGGCTTATATCTTCACGCCCACTGGACGAATCTTTACCAACCTTTGCAGAAAAGTATATGGCCCAGTCTGAATTTGTTTGTCAAGTTTCGTGAGGTTTCATCAAGGTGGGTCAAAGTTATAGGGGGGGTCCAAAATTCTTCAAACTGCTGGACATATTTTCACAAAATATGCGCCCAGAGCAGTGGCTTGGCCGCGAAAGCAGCGTGCTTTTGTCAATTTGGTGTAAATCGGTCCAGTATTTTGTTTTAAAACAACCTAAAAGTAGGTCCCAAAAAATTTGTGATATCTGGGTTCGGTCCATGAACCATTTCCCTGTTAGGTCTGCGGACAGGCATCCGATTGGCCTTGAGGGTGCCGTGATGTCTGCGGACATCGGACGCGCCCACTGATTCGATGGTGAAAAGCGGGAAGTGCATCTGATTTTTGGAAACGGCCACCATGTTGGATTTGCGGACATCCGCCGTTGTCCACGGACACCGCAGTAGAAACATAGAAAAAAAACACAACACTGCACTTGTCAAATTTATCTAATAATCTCTGGGGAGATGAGGGGTGATGAGGATGGGATGGGATATGGCTGTAAGAAGCCAAAAAATTGGTGGTTTTCACCCACGAAGTCCGCGAACAGCCGGAAGTCCGGGGGCAGCCTTGTGATGTTCGCGAACACTTCGGATGTTCGGGGACATCTATGCCTATTTCTGAATGAAAGGGTTGGGGAAAAGCAGTTCTTGGATGGCTTATAACTTTGTCGCCATTCAATGAAAATGCTATTCTGAATGGTTCTGCAAAGTGTGGAGCTGTTTTTTTTGTCAAGACGGAACAAATTTAGAGGGGGGTCCCAAAATATTGTAAAGGCTTATAAATATGGTGCCATTTGACAGATCTGCACAAAGGTTTGCTAAACAATTTTGAATCTAGATATACATGTTTTTGTAAAGTTTGGTGGGATTTTCTCAAGAGGGGGCTAAATTAGAGACAGGGTCTCAACATTTGTAGATGGCTTATAACTTTGTTGACGTTTGATGAATGTGTACAAAGGTTTTCAGAAATATTATAGACCCAACCTTCAATGCTTGTGTAAAAACTGAATGGATTTCGTCAAGTGGGGGCTAAGTTATATGACTATTGTATGTACATACATTTTGACACTTTTGAAAAATAAAACATGGGCGTATTTCAAGCAAACTTGTGTAAGGAGCATTGGCAAGGACCTTAAAGCATGGTTTTGCAAATGTGCCTGTGTTTTATTTTTTGACAAAGCTCATAATGTAGGCACAAAAAATAGTGATATACCTTTGGTGACTGAGGTATAGCCTGTGGCCATGAGCAGTGGCCAGAGTGTCTGGGTCATGGTATAAGGTCATGACCCGGACAATCTGGCTACTAGCCATGACCGCGAGTGAGGTAAAATGGTGTTAAACTGGCCATGTCCATCTGGAACCAGCTATGTGGTAAAGTAATTTGAAAGTATAATAGGTTGGAAAGGGAAAGAAATGTGCTTGTGGTAATATGGTCATAGGGTTCTGACTTTGCCTTCTGCAGGCTGCCATGGAAAGGGAAGAAGGGCTCTTTACGGAGCCCCACCTTCTTTTTCCGTGGTGGCCATCTGGGAAAAGGATTTTACTTCCGACAGCGGGATGCCGCAGGTGTCCCGCTGTAGGAAGAAAAATCCATTTGTTAGCACCCCGGGTTCCCGCTTTGGGATCCAAGGGCGCTGATGACTTTTATCCACCATTTCAGGGGCAGCAATGGAGGATAATGGTCCAGAGCCCACATTATTTATTTATTTATAATGCGCCGAAGCCCACAGGCATCAGGGCGCACACAGACACACTTTGCTTGGGCCGATAACTTGGGCTGCCTGGCCATTATGCCCTGTTCCGGTCCCTGGAACAGGGGATGAACGTCACATTTTTACCATTAGTATAACACAAACATGCTAATGGGAATGTTGGAAAAACGTAATGAGTCTATGTACTTTACAGAGAAATGTAAAGTAGATGGAAGAGTAATCAGGTATCTGGGAGCCCTTCTTCACTTTGTAGGCAGCGCCAGCACACAAATTGTCAACACAAGGTAGTTTTGAAAATTAGAGTATATTAAGTGTGGCCTTTATTTGAGACACGTGTTTCGGCGATACCTTTGCCTTTTTCAATTAGGGCTAATAAGTGTAACACTGGCTGTATATCTGTTTTATAATTTGCTGTTTTCCCTGTTCATGGGTTAAATCCCACCTCGAAAGTGTCGGTTCAGTCCTCAAGCATCAGCGTCGGCAACAGTTTTCATTACTCTTCTAACTTAAACAGAGCAGGGGATAATCTCCATTACTTCACCGGGCAGTCGACAACCACCTTAAGAGCAGGACACCAACAGGTTGATATATCAAGACCCCCCTTTCAGTGAATAAAGTAGATGGAATCTATACGATTTATTTTAGTTCTATTTTGTATCTGTGAAATGTGGTTCTTTAAGGAACCTTTCTTTTGTTGTTTAAACATTTTTTTTTTTGCAAGAGAGGTTAGAACGTAAGGTGAGGAGGGAAATGAGGGAAGAGGCACCAGGCACTAATATGGAGGGGCAGGTGGACAGTTGAAGATGTTGTGTGTGTGTTACTTCTAAGGTAGTGGGTAGAGTTTCTCATGCTGCTTGATTATAGCTTCAAACGCACGTCAAAACTGCTTCCCCCTGCAGAGTGGTATATTGCAGTATATACAGAGGACTGTTGTCTTCCAAAGATATGGATCAACAGCCTCTTTTATTGCTTGCAGGGTACCTGGTGGGATTTTGTGTCCCACAGAAGTAGGTTGTGTGGTTGCAGTATTGGTTTGGGGAAGTTGATGAGGAGGAAGATAGCCTACTACTTGCTAAGAAAGGAACAATCTTTCTGAGATCATTGCGGTAGTTGGATTTGGTGTGGCGGCGCATGGAGGTGGTCCCATAGGAGTAATGTCCAGGTAATCCCCTACTGAAGTTGCACTCAGTGAATTTCCCTTTTGTAGCTTTAGCCTTTGGTACATTCCCAACAGTGGTAAAGGACTGCCACACCCATGATTTTCTCTGTAATAAAAACCTATGAAATTCACTGAAAAAACTTTGTTAAAGAGAGATTGTGGTTAAGTTGCACTAATAAAAACCTATGAAAATCAATGAAAAAACATTATTTTACGGTTACAAGTAAAACCGAAAAACCTCAGAAATTCACTAGTTATGGTAAACTAAGCAACCATAACTCACACCACCACACTGCACTGCTAAGACTAACACCCAGGACATCAAAGATGACATTGCATGTCATCTTTAACAATGTTTTTTCATTGAATATATATACATATATATATTTGTCTTAGTTTCCATCCAATGTTTTCATCCTTCTTTTTCATTATACAACGTGTTCCTCTGCTAGACTTTCATTTGGCTCCTCAAACAGTCATAAAGCAAGCCTGCGGTGCAAGCTTTTAAACTGATTTATGTGGACCGATGTTTCTTCTGTCCGTTCTCCATTTGGGATGCAGATCCTGTAGGCAACAGGTGATGTTTTATCTGCAATTTCAAAGGCACCATGCCAAGATGGGAGGAATGTCCACTCCTTGGCCCGATTCCTTAGAAAAGTGTACAAGTAAACCTGATCCCCTACTTCATGTTCTTTCTTGGTGGTCTTTAGATCATAATAGGTCTTTATTCCTTCAGCTGACTTTTCTAAATTGTGCTGCGCATACGCAGAAGCATGCTGGAGGTGCTCCCTTACATTTTCAATGTACTCATGAGTAGTGGACGCATTTATCAGTGTCTGCTCCTGTGTCCTATAGTGCAAATGCCACTGTAACACAATTTCTTGTCCGGTCATGCGCTCAAATGGAGATATATTTGTTACAGCAGATGGTGTATACCTAATAGCCATCAGGACAAGCAGTAATCATTTGTCCCAACTGGGTCCAGAGTCTGCCACAAACGTCTTTATGATACTCACAATTGTTTTGTTGTATCTCTCTACCCGCCCCTGCTTGAGACCAAGCGGTAGGCAATGTGAAGTTTTCTTTTTACCCGTAGAATCTCCCATATCTTTGCCATCACCTCACTGGTAAAATGGCTACCTAGGTCTGACTCACTCCTTTGCTGGAGGCTGAAATGAGAAAAGAATCGGTTGAAATTAGTGAAGCAGATGAGATGGGAAGTTGTGAGTTCACTGTTCACATGAGTTTGTGACCTGGTGACAGCAGTAACTTGGATTTCACCCAGCCAGGATTCTGTTTCTAGGAAATCCCTGTGCAGAGCTCTGGATTTAGCCAGTTGGTTAGCCAGGTAATTACCAGTCTTATCTGGACCATCTATATCGGAATTACCCCTTATTTTCTTCCAATAGATGGTCATTTAATTGGAGGTCACTAGATTGTCAATTGACTGGATCATTTTGGCATGGTTAAGGGTTTATTGTTGACACAAAGCATTCCTCGATTCTTCCAGTCAATCAGGTGCTCCACAAACCCGTTCCTGATGTCATTGATTAAGACCAGTTCATTGAGTTGGTGGTGCACTGCAGAGAGGATGGCTTGATGAACAGCCATCAACTCTGTAACCTGACTACTTCCGGGTCCTACTTTATAACCAGCAGAGGATTGCACGGTATCATTCACCCAGGCATTCCCAATGCCGCCCACCAGTTCTTTTTCTGCATTGTGATTAACCTGGTAGGAGCATCCATCCACAAAAACTGTGGATATCCACTGACACATGTCTTCTTCATAGACCTGTGTGGGAAACTTAAGTACGCCTCTATTTTGTTGTTGGTCATTAGACTTTCGTGCTCGAGACAGTTTTCTTGTGCACAGTCATTAAAAGTCTGCCAACCCTTGCGCTAGGAGACTCTTCTTGTTTTGTCCATATCTGACCTCCACAGGAAAGCCTTGCGTGTACAGAATCCAGGAAGTAATTTTGGAATTACTAACATTCCCCACCCGAATTCTGTCACTTCGTTGATATTGCAAGGGTTGGTGGGGAGTCTCGACATTGATGTGCTCCCACTGTATGAATAGGCAGTCATTTTTCAACACCCACACTGTTGCCAGGAGTGCCTTCTCGCAGTCATTGAATTTTTCCTACGGAGAGGATAAAGTCTTGCTTGCGTATGAGAGGACCTTGTCTTGCTTTTGATACAACACTACTGTTAGGCAAGTATCTGAGAACCCCTGTCTCCAAGAATAACTCATTGTTCTTTATAGGGTAAGCCAAACAAGGAGCCTGGCAAAGGCTTCTTTTCACTTGTTGAACTGCCTCAGATTGTTACAGACCCCACTCCCATTTGTCTAAGGCCTTGAATAAATGGACCAAGGGTTGAGTGACCTCTGCATACTCTTCAAAGACCTTACAACTATAATTAGTGAGTCCAAGAAGGCTTTTTAATTCTTGATGAGTGGTAGGGTCTTTTAATTTCAATCAGGCTTCCACCTTCTTTCCCTGGGGATTAAGACCCTCAGGGGTGTTCTCGTGCCCTAAAAAGTTCACTCAGTTATTATACCACTGTGGCTTCTAAAAGGACAGTTCTTCTCCAGCTATCTGCAATGCAACTGGGTTAGAACATAGCAGATTTCTGCTATATGTTCCTCCACAGGTGAGCTCTTGATCAAAACATCATCCACATATGCTAGGTTTGCCCTTTCAACCAAATCGGGCATGGCCTTAAGAAGGAAGATATTGAACTCATTGCCAGAGTTTATGTATCTAAAGGGGGTTCAGGTCGAGGTGTACTGCTGCCCCTGAAGGTAAAGGCAAGCTTGTACTGGTATCCCTACTTACGGGTACTGTACAGTAACCGTTGGTCAAGTCAATGGCAGTGTACACCTTTAACCCTTGGATCTGGGCCAGTCCCTCATCGATGTAGGGAAGGAACCATCTTGACATGTGGACCCGTTAGTTCAACTCCCTCAGGTCTGCATATAGTCTCCATTGGCAGTTTGGTTTGAGTATCCCCAGTAGCGGGTTGTTGAAGGTACTGTGGATCGGATGTAATATACCACGGGATTGTACGTTTTTAATAATCTCTGTGATTGATTCCATGGACGTGTGAGATAAAGGGTATTGTTTCACAAATACTGGCGCCATCTCGGGGTCCATGGAAATGGTGGTTGAATGAATTAATGTGCGTCCAATGAAAAGATATTTTAGAATTCCAAGAAGACCTGTTTTTGCTTTTATCTTTGCTCCTCAGTTTCACAGGCATCAGCAAGATTGATCCTTTCCTTGACCTTCTACTTGAAGCCTTTGAAGATCTCAGGCTTGGCTATTTCGGCAGTATCCTCCAGTTGGATGGAGAGCTCCCTTTTGATGGTGTTGACCTGGACAGGGGATTCGAGGTACTGGTCCTTGCCTCTGAACACTACCTCATCCATCCTAATGTCACAGGTCACCACTTCCACACCGTAGGGGCAGGAAGAGTATACCAGGAAATTCCACCCGTGCCTAGTAAACATCTTTTCTGGAGGAATACCGTTGCTGATGTTGAAACAGTCCTTTGGGATTGGTCCCATGATTTCATTGCCTAAATCAATAGAATAATGTTGGGCATCATGCGCCATTCCAATAAAAGGTATCTGTTCCCAAAGTAATACTTCGAGGGTTGCTGTTATCCACCAATATTCGAATGGTGTCATGTTCTAGGTCAACTAGAGGTGTCAAATTTAAATGCAAACCTTGTTGTTGGTGATGGGAATTTAGATGTATATAGGCTTCCTGATGTTTGACGTTCTGTCCTCACAAAATTTTGAGAGGGAGAGTAAATTGTCGCACCTGCCCTTGGATGGTAACTTCTTCTCGCACTTGAATTTCAACAGCATAAGGCAACAATTGAGCCAACCAGAATGCTTTTTCAATGATGTCAAAGCCCATGGGGTATCCCCCCAGTCGGGACCAGCCTTTATCATTAATTAGGTCCAACTTGATTTCGAATCAGTTGAGACTGTCAGTTCCCACATAAAAGGGGGACGGGACATCTATCACGACCCAACAATTATGTTGTATGCTTTTGTTGCCATTGACATTTTTAACATACACCTGTTAGCCAGGAGATGTTTGGAATTTGGAGTTTCCAGACCTACTTCCCATATGTCAATCAATTTACATGTGGCAATGGTCAGAACTTTCAGGAGTTTCCTCAATAATTCTTTGCTGATGAATCTCCTTCCATTATTCAGGCATACTCTGGCGAGCAACAGCTTCTCCCCCTCATTTAACTGAATGGGGAAAACAACTGCTTGCCCTTTTTCTGAATGTCTGTCAGACTTTGAGCAGGTTCTTCCTTGTCTGGTTTCACGGGACTCGATGTTTCTTCTGATTTTGGACTGGTGTAAAATTTGAGGGTGTTCCCTTCCAGTGTGGATTGCCACTTAAAACTGGGAGGAAGGTTGATTTTCAAGAATGGAGACGGGTTCCCATCACCAGTTTGTTCTCCTACAGAGATGAGAATGATGTCTGGGACTTGGTTATTCTTGAAATGGAACTCTGCATTCTCAGAATGTTGATCAATTACATGACGGGTACCATTCAGGCTTACATAATTGGTACTCATTTTTAATTTCATAAGGCGGTTAGTCTGAGCCCAGAGGACCTTGTTTACACAGTCAATCAGAGGTTATAGCCTCCTCAGGAGATCTTTCCCCAGTAAACAAGGGGTGCCCTCTGGAGTCACAATTATCACTGGATGTTTCAGCCAATGCCGTCCAATTTTTTTTTTAGATCCGCAGTCCCTTTGACGGAAATACCATTCCTGTCGAAATCTTTGAATTGTCCGGGAAGTGGTGTGAGTGGAATTTGGTGGTCCTTCCCCCATCCTGAGTTTAGTTAATCGAAGGCCCTTTTGGACAGGAGGGTGGCTTGGGATCCAGTATGCACCAGAGCTGATAATTCACACTGACCCTACACCTTGACCAGTGCATAAAACTGGCCTTCTTTCTCCTCCAAGGTGCACAGAAAGTGTGAGTTATTTGACAGCCCAGTCGTCTTTTTCTTAATATTTAACTCTGACACTGTGTCGAAGTTCGGGAATCTGTAAAAAAAACATTGCAACTCGCAATGGGAGTTCTTGGGGAACCCTCCCATTCCCTGGCTTCTTGGCTGCCCACCGTTACCTGGCAACAGGTCTCAGAACCTGTTTGGAGAAAGGACACCCCCTCAATTTCAATTCTGTCTGGCTCACATGTTTGGGTTGAGTAGTTTCTGGTTCTGAGTCTCCATGCATACCCTGTCCCACTTAGGGTCTTTTGGGACCCATTTCTCTTTAGGAGAGATCCCCTGTTTTGGAAAGAGAAGGTCTGCTTACCAGAATCCTCCAGGAATTCTTCTCACTCAAATGGGATAATCCGGAGTTCCTCCACAAATTGGGTTCTTCTTTGGCCTCTCCTGCTTACCCTTTGCTCTTTGGGTTCTAACATTTCGAGGGTAGAAGAGACTGTTTTAGGTTGAGAGGTTTTTAGGGGTTCTGTTTGGGTGAGAAAGGAAACTTCCTCTAGGGATAGGCATCTGCCCTCCTCCGGACCCCCCTCCTCAGCAACCTGTGGTTTTTCAGAGGTGTCCTTCCGTGGTTTACCCCCTGAGCATCAGACCTACATGTTTGGAAATTCTGGAAGCATGGTTAGGTTGAGAGTTGGACTGAGCCCTCAGCAAGCGCCCCAGATCATCGGTCAGTTACTGGACCTGTCACTCCAGCTGCAAGACCGTTTCTGGGTGGTAGGGAGGTCTCAAGTCATATCTCTGCTGCTCCTGAAAAAGGTAACTGTCCCTTCTCCTGGAGTAGCTTGGGTACTGGAAATTTCCCCGATAATTTTCCATCCCGTATCTCCCTTTCTCCCAGGTTCAGGGATCTATTGTGCTGGAACTGGAGAGAGTGAGGAGGATTGTTTAGGAAGTTCTGTTTCGAGGGATATCTGGGGAAAATGTTCATATTGGGAGGTGGAGTGATACTTCTCTCAGTAGGAAAGTTTGGATGGAAGTTTCCTGGGCAGTACCTACCTGATTAGTTCAACCCCTTGGGCCAGGGGAGTGTATACATACCACAGGATTGGTTTAGTACCCTTGTTCCGAGGATTTAAATAGGGATAATTGTTCTGAACCCCTGCCTGATTACCATTCGATTGGGCTGCATTGGAGGTTCCCTTTTGCCTTCCATTTTATTGTTGGTAGAGCATAACTTTTAGCCCCCCTGTCTCCAGACCCAATGGAGGGGTAGTTTTTACCTCTGCCACCTTCACAGCAGCAGGGGTGTTAGATGGTTTGGGGGTTTGGGCTGTATTTTTACTCTCAGCATGCTTTTGCACCTCATAGATCCTAGTGGCCTGTTCAATCACCAAATCCAGGGCCCTACGCTCGTGAAAGTCATGCACTAACTGAGTCATTATTTATTTGGGGAGCGCATGGAAATATGTAGTTATGAACTCCCTACTATAGTTGTTCACCTGCCAGGAAGTCTGAGCAAATGCACACTTTAGCTCATGCACAAACTCCCTAGGTGCCTGATCTTCCCCACATTGCAAGTTATATGCAGCCGTATAGGCCTCTTGTGGATTCCTATGGGTGGACATTTTTTTCAATTTGGCCACCTTATAGGAGGACCATTTATATTGATCCTGGTCCTCCACTCTTGCAAAGAAACTTCATCACTCAGGTGAGAAAGTCCATTTAGCAAATGCTATACAATTCACATCATTTCTGATCTGGAATGATGCCATCATTTGCACATAATGCTCTAAGTGCTCCAATTCCGAATATTTTGGATTCTTATGGTAGGGAGTCAAAAATCTCTTTATGTCCTTTATCTGTCAAATCGGGTCTTTAACAAAACCCTTCTTCATTTCCCTGTATTTTTCTTTATTCACCTTCTGATTCAGAGCTGCTAGCCCTACCTTGCAAAAAGAATTATCAAGAAATCTTCCTTACTCCCAACCAGGACAGCCAATTAATTTTGTCTGGTCGTCACCAGATTCAAACCTAAAAAGGCAGAAGGAAGCAGTTTCCCGGTCATGGCGATGCAGCTTTGGAACGCCCTGCCTCCCTCATTAAGAGAGGATCAACCCTTCCTGCACTTTAGGCGCAACATCATAAATTGGCTCGTATCCAAGGATACCTAAGACATCAGACTTGCCTTTGTCTTGTCATCAGTAGTAACTTGTCTAAGTTGACACATGCAACCACTGCCGACTCATCTGTAACTACCCTGCCCACCCTTTTGTATTATGTAAATACCTCTGCTTTTTTATGTATACAACATTGTAACCATTGAAATTCACATTTCTGAAAAATTGTAACCCAAGCCTAATGTATTCTTTTATCTCTGTGCAAATGCGCCCAGATACCTTTGGGTTTGGTGCACAATACAAACCAATAAAACAAACAAAACAAAAACAAACAAACAAAACCTGTACTCCCTTCCCTGTCTTCTAGGCACTCCATAGCTCTATGGGACTGGGAATATCTCCCAGAACCACAGGGTCTGGACTCCTCCCGTCTGGACCATAGTGAACTCTTAGGGTCACTCTCAGTGGAGTTACTTTTAGGCCCAGGCTAGGACCCAGTTTCTTCATCCCTTCTAGCAGGGAGTCGTGAGAATTCCCCCCCTTCCCCAGAATATACAGAGGTTTTTAGAATGCCCTTCCATGGCTATGGGTGTGGCTTTTCTCCTTCAGCAAAACGTGCCAGGTTGTCTCTTCGTAGTCTCATCTTCAGCCAATCTAATTCCCTGACTTTCTCCTCATAAGTCTTTCATGTCTGAAGTACCTGCAGTTGCATTCATTCCTTTCCAGGACACACTGGTCTGGCCCTTTCCCTTCTGTAGGGTATAGATGAATATTCATTCTTATCAGACAAGGACTGGCCTTCTGGATTAGTTGGGGTACACCTGGATAAGTCCAACTGCCTCATGTTCCCTTGTTCTTTGTCGGTGGCATACATGGGGTCAGTTCCCATTTGTACCTGGGAGGTTGTAAATGACAGGCCTGAGGCCACTGATGGGAAGGGCGCTTCATCTTCATAAATGGGCCCTGTCCCATATTCTGATTGGTCAGGGTGCCTCAAGGCGTGTTTATGATTTTCAATTTCCTTGGTTAGGCTCTCACACCTGCTTCTCTCTGTCCTTATTTCCTGTTGGTATTCAGAGAGCTGGCTTTTTAATTCTGACACTAAGGCCTGATTAATCCCATGCACTCTGCTCTGAGCTACCAACCAATCTTTTTTTTTTGCTGCACCTCATGCTGAAGTGATTCATTCTCCCTCTGTGAGCCTTGTATGCTGTGTGCATATTAAAGGTGATTTCCTTTCAGGAGACTAATCTCTTTCCCTTGCTCAACCCTACAATTCACTGCCTCTGATAGTTCAGCTTCTATTTGTCTCACATTCCTTTATAGCTAATTTCTTTCTTCTCTAACTCTGGTCAGTTCCTGAGAAACTGACTGCTCCTATTCTACTTCCATTTCCAACTGATTTCATCTCTGTAATAGGACATGGTTATCCTGATTCAAGAAGTATTTTCCTGAATCAGCTGTGCCCTCTATTGTTTCAGAGTACACATACCTTGATGCATTTCCTCAAACTCCTTTTGTGAGTCCATTGAATTTAATGATAAACTGACCAGTTTCCCTTTCTACGGTCTTGATTTGTTGCTTGAGGGCCACAACGACATCCAACAACCCTCTTTTATGGCACATTTGATCATTCAATTGGCCTTGAAGGCGGCTTACGGTATCTGCAACCTCAGTGCATGCATTATGCAGTGCAGTGAACTCTATTCCTCTCTCTGCACTGGCTTGCTGTTTTGTTTTCAGCTCATTTTTGAGTTTTTGAACACGATCCTGGGCCTGTGACAGGTCTCCGGTCTAATTCATCCTACTAGTCACACTATTTTGCCAACGCTCTTCCACTAAAAGCAAATGAAAATATAACTGAGTAGTTAGCTGAGCCATTTGTATCTGTTCTTCACAAGCATTCTGGGTCATTTAAAAGCCTCTAGTTCTTTGTACAATATTCCACCTTCAAGCCAAATATCATTACTTACTGATGTAACCTTCTGCACAATTCTGGTTTGCTGATTTCCAGCCTCACTCTCAACCCATTCTCAATTAAGAAATAATGTAACTAAGAGATGCTCCCTAGCTTCACCAATTTGTAGAGTAGGCATGTACACAAAGGTTTTTTTGCACCTTAGTAAAACTTTCTTCGTGCAGGGGCAAAAACCACCCTGTTTCTGCTTGATTTCCTCACACAAATCAATTCTTACGCAATCTTAATTGTTCACCTAAATTCCTCCCTGGAACTCAGGGGTCAAGTCCTTGCTGCACTTTAAATAAACAAAGACAACTTTCCTCCACCTTAATGCAATTGCAGAAAAATGAACAGTCTGTCACAGTGTACTTGTTATGGGTGAGAAATAGGCAGCTAAATCCTGGCCACAAGCCCCCATTTTGTAACTGTTTATGGAGAAGCCACCCTCAACAAGGGGAGTTACTTCCCTCCCACTCAAGGTGTCACGCAACAACCTGTTTAACGGATTATATTATTCAGGCCAACTTCAAACACATATCACATTCCTTGTATCGCTCCCCGCTGAGCTAAAAATGAGCCAAGAACTAGGTTGGTGTACAAGAAATATATTTGTATTTATTTAAATTAAAAGTAATAGAAATCACACTGACCTACACGTGCCACGTTCTTTGTGGCTCACCATTGACTTCTCGTTACTCAAATCAATTACACAAATTAGTTAAAAAACATAAATCACAATTCTTAACTTTCTACACATTTCCCTTCAAGAAATAATGAAACTGACCAATAACCAAAACACTTATGAAAGTAGTGCTGTGCAATTTTGAATTTCCTGTAGGCTTCTAAGGCTAGCAAGATTGGTACAAATACATATGGCAATTGCGATTTCACCCACAATTTTGGTTTAAAATAAACACAGGGTGATTTAGCGGTTTGTTTTTCAGGACCCTGCCCCCCCACTTTGATCTGTGTTGGGGAAGTTGGACAGATTAATTTGAATGATTTGGGGAATTTGGGATTTCAGACTGCCTCCACTGAAAGGCCTGTGTTGGGGAAGCTGGGTGGTAAAAATTGGGATGATTTGAGAATTTAGGATTTTCAGCCCCCTCTCCCCACTAAAAGGCCTGTGTTAGGAGAAAGTTGGACAAAAAGATTGCACTGATTTAAGAAGAAAGACACCCCTCTTCCTTACAGAAGTCGGGGTCAACAGGACGAAAAGGATTACCCAATTAAATTATAGGCTATACTTTTTCAATGCACACTGGGAAGTGAGCTTTGTTAATTTCAAATTTTAACAAGAAATACCCCATAGTGTTCCACCAAATGGGGAATTATTTAAATTAATCTTTTTAGTTAAATAGGCTAATGATCTATACAGTGTTGCCCCCCCCACTATAAAGGGAAAGGATTTAAGGTAAGCAGACTCCCCCACATTCTGGTTTCCCAGGGCTCAGTTCTACTTACATAGAAAGCCTCTGTTTAAAGTTCAGGACAGCCAGTTGCATATCAGGACCCTCTGGAAAGATAGGGAAGGGGTCTGGTCACTCCACTCTCAAGGATGGCCTCCTATTCTCCACCATAGGACCCAGTCAGCATTTAGGCCTTCCTAGCAATAGCGCTCCACCCAGATGCTCTCTCGGAAATCTCCTCTGGTGTTTCCTTTCAGCTGTCAGATGTAAGTTGCAGCAGCACTTTTTTAATGGTAAATTTCAGCAGCTCTGTCCCTTCCTCCTAGTGCAGTCCTCCTTATATAGCAGCGATGACACCACCAATTTTACAATCTTGAGGAAGTACCCAGTCAGAGTTCTCGCAACCAGGATTGAATAGTTACCTCTCTCTCCTCCCCATCCCAGCCCCTCTGTATGGATTCGGTTAAGAGTCTAGAACATACATATGGCAGCTTGATGTACAAGCCCCATTTGTTCTCATGTCACATTTTTGGAAAAAACTAGTGATGTGGCAAAACAGATAATTGTACTAATAACTGCCATAATGTACAGAATTTCTGATTCAGCTAATCATGGGGAATTAAATAAGATGACAGCAAAGTCTGCACCATGTTGCACAGCCATGTGGCAATTTTCTGCTGTTTCTGTTAAAAGCATAACAGTTATGAATATGTAATTTATTATCCATAGTCCTAATTTCAACCTCCACCCATTCACAAACTCTCACATTTGGAAAATTTTCAGATCCGCCAGAAACACATCTTAGATGGCCAATACAGTTCGCTGAATCACAGGTGGATTAATTTTAAATCTCCCAAATTGCCTGGAAATTACCTAAAAAATGGAACATAAATGAAGGAAATCTGCCTTATGGTTGTTGTGGAAAAAGGCTTAAGTTATAATAGTCCTTTAAAATTAATTGTAATGCTTCATGTAGGATAAATGGCATTTCTCCTGCCTTCAGGCCATATGGCCACACTGGGTCAGCCTGTAACCCATGTTTGTATTATTCTATTTATGTTTGCAGCTTGCTCTTTTTAGTTGGTTGCCTGTTTGAAGTTGGAGTTTCAGCCTCCCTTTTCAAACCTATTGTCTACGTTCATTTACAGAGAGCCCAGCATTCAGTTACAACACCTTTCAGGAAGCCACATTGCATTTCATTTGTAAACACTAGGATGCCAGCCTTTTAGTGGTGAACTTCTCTGTGACAGGCAGCAAAAGGTTTTGCCTCTGGCCTACAGAAATGTTCCCATGGAAAACAAAGTGGCTTTTCAAATGTCACTGGTATTTTGTATGTGAAACATTATAGACATTACTTTTGTCAACACGCACCATGTATTTTTCCCTGACATGTTTCCTGTTAGCAGTGGCAAATGTAAACTGCAAATACATATGCCTAGCCTTTGAATGCATCCCACATAGTACATTATGATAGATTGTGTTACGCAATGCCATATCACCTCATATTTTGTTATTTCACATTTGCAATTTAATGTCAATTTCATTTCAATACTCAAGGCCAACAAGAGCTTTGGAGCAGTGAGAAAGTGACATGTACCACTACCCCATGCAAATAAATAAATAATATATTTGAGTGGAACTCAGTTCAGGCAAAGAGCCACATTTCCTAATGTATACCTGCAAATGCAGACTCTGCAATGCTTCTTAAACCTAAGACGACCCTACTGCCTTCTTTTAACAGGATGCGGTATCTACGGCTCAGGTTGAGAAGGGGAGACAAGGCAGATTTATTTTAACTCCCAAAATCAAACTTCAATACCCCATTACTATTCCTGTGAACCTCTTGGCAGGCCTCAAGGACCCCCAGACAGCCCGGGCCTGGGCCTTACCCCCAGTGGAGCCACAAACCAAAGTGTCCTCTCATTTAAGATGGCCCACAGTTCCTCTCAGGTTTCCTGTCTATAGAACATGGCCTTTTCTGACCTTTGGAGGAACTGGAAGAATGTGTGCATCACTTGAATACACCTAAGCAATGCAGGAACTCCTCACAGCCTGCTAATAAGGTGCCAGACAGCATCTGCATGTGGGCCATCTGATGGACTGTTGCCAACTAGTGTGTTTTCTTCCTTATAGAGTGCTGTGCATTCATTTGCAATGTTACCTCAACTTTATTCTCTCAAACTGTATTCCAGTGGGCTTAATTACCAATTCACAATATATAAGGGCAACACAAATTCTCCCTTCTCAATGCAAGGCCAATTTGGTATGGCTCTGGGTAGGGTCAGTCCATTTATTCAAACTCTACTTTGTTGGCGGCCAGCACTCATTCTGCATACAGCCAATTCCTGGCTCTGCCACCTCTGTCAGTTTATGAGAACTTCCTATGGCAATCAGTAGGAGGAGGGTCCAACACAATTATCTGGTTAGTAGCTCCTACAACTCCCAGGAACTGCTGAGAACACCTCACACATCTACAACATGACTTAACTTAATATCACAACCACCACACTAGTGATGGTCTCCATGAAGATTGTACCAGCTATAAAAGGGAAGCGCTCATTCCTTCTTTCATTTATATTTTCTTAAGGTCAAAACACTGTAAACTGTACATTCATCCCAACCATTACTCGCCTTTTTGTTTTAATTTCCCTACATGCTGAGAGTACATCTGTATGTTTTTGTCTCCAGGACTTTTCTCACTCTTCCCCTTTCTCGATCTCCTCGACCCAATTTCTTCTTCACTCCATAGACTGCGGTGTGGCTGCCACCTAGGGATAGGGGCACATAAATCGCCTCTACTTGGACCAGTATTGGAGCTTTAAGACCACTATCTTTGTGAAGTGGGTGGTATAAAATACAAATAAAATAACTTCAAGTCACAACTTTTGAAATCAAATTGTCTTCCAGACATGAAAGAATTATGGGGCCGATTCATGGAATAATTGTGTGCTGAAATCGGTGGCGCAAGCGAGAAAAATCCAGCGCATGTGTGCGAATCGCATGCAAGCGATTCATGGAAGTCTGTGCGCGTGTTTTTCCTGGGAGCTTGGCCTAATCCGCGCCTACCTTACACGTCACTGAGACATCCCGAAAGCCGTGTGCGACGCGCACAGCAAAAACGTACAATGTGTAGAGCACACAACAAAAAGGGGGCAGACCACACGGAATGGGGAACAACGCATGAAAATGAGGGCGTAACTGGGGAAGTACTGCTGGGAAATACATGGAACGCCCACACGCTTGCGAACTTCACATATTCATGGAATCGAAAAGGGAAAACCCACGCACACCAAAAGACACGCACAGGCGTAAACTCGTCCGCCACACGAAAGCAGGCCGAAGCGCCCCTGCGCAGTATAAAAGTGCACGCAAAACAACAAACACGCATATACAGCTATGATTAATGTCCCATTTCTCGCAGCAGTAATCGTGGGACACCGCAGGAGGAAGAGAATAGCCAGGCCTTGCATTTATCTGCCCAGGACCAGCCTTTTTGGGATGCCTGATGACCAGGTCTATGGCAGTTATAGGTTTCCACCTCATATCATCCTAGACTTGGTCACTGAGTGGTAGGATTACCTCACATCACCCACCTTGTGCTCCCAAGCACTGAGCCCCTTGGAAAAGGTGCTCAATGTACTGCATTTTTTGGCCACTGGGTCATTTCAGCGGACAACTGCCATAGTTGGGGGTGTCTCACAGGCCACGCAGTCACGCTGCCTACACCAGGTGTTGGCAATCATGACTGCGTGTCCCCCAGTCCGCAGGCACATATACATGCCCAGAACACCCACAGAAAGGCAGGCCATGGTCCAGGACTTTTACAGGGTGGCACACTTCCACAAAGTGTTCGGTGCCATAGATGGCACACATGTGGCCCTACGTCCAGCTAGGGCCACTGAGAACATCTACCGCAACCGCAAGCACTGGCATTCCATGAACATACAGGTTCCATGCGATGCCCAGGGAATCACCACCTCTGTCTATGCAAACTATTCTGGGTCTACCCATGACAGTTTCAGATACAAAATCTCCACCCTGAGCCGGGCCCTGGAAGCCGGGAAGCATGGCGACACATGGCTCATTGGTGAGTAGAAATGTCTGTGCACATGCATGCATGTCACACAGACAAATACACAAACCCAACTAATGAAAACCATCATCACCTCCCCAGGGGACAGTGCCTACCCTCTGAGCACTCACATGATGACGCCAATACGGAACCCCACCACACCACCCCAGGTAAGATACAACGCAGCCCATATTGCAACCAGGGCCATAGTGGAGCGCACATTCGGAGTGCTCAAGTCACGCTTCCGCTTGCTTGACTGCTCTGGCGGGCAGCTGCTATATGCACCCCCAGTAGTGTGCAGGATCATTGTGGAGGCATGTTTCCTGCACAATGTTGCAACACGGCGGGGCGTACAGGTGGACATGGTGGTGCCCCCACATCCCCAACCACAGGCACAGGTGCTGCGCATGGGAGGGGAAAGGGCATGTGACGAGGAAGCCTGGACCCAGCTTGTGGCCACATTTTTCACCTTAACTCCCACCCCTGCGTAGTGCACACAGGCCTGGCACATACCAGGTGACAATCGATGATGACAAAGAGACAGTCAACTGTCACAACTTTACCACCCTGAGAATGTTTCCACGGAAGTGCTACATTGGGCCTCATTACGTGTATGGAGGTAGCCATGCCGCTTTTAGCGGCATGGCTACATATACCGGGTACCGGGTCCGGGTTCCATGAATGAGGAATTACCGGGCCATTCCGTCCTTGGAGGGCCGGGTAATTCCCTTTCCTGGGACCCGGACCCGGTACATCCCCATTCCCATTTGAGCCCCCATAGGGTTCAATGGGAATGGGGAGGATGCTAAAAACGGGCCCGTTAATGACGGACCCGTTGTTAGCATCCTGGTCTGCTAGTGGGTCCCGCTAAGGATGCCTGGTTTTACCAGACGTCCTTAGCTGGACCCGCGAGCATACCTCGTAATGAGGCGGTAGAGGGTTAACAGCGCCGGCAGCTCTACCGGCGCTGTTAACCCTCTACCGCCTTCCTCTTAATGAGGCCCATTGTGTGCATCCCTTGCTACTTAAACATAACCAATCCGGTGTGACCAAAAGGAACACATGCAAGGTGCATATCCCACCACCCCCCTGCAAAACAGGCCATGAAAATCACTGGTATGTCACCCAAACCCTCCCAACCCCCATGACCCTCATCGGCCACACCATGACATGGCATGCAACAGCAGAAGAGCAAACCAAATGCACAACACATGACAAATTAGTCCTAATGTGACACGTGATAAATGGAAACAGGCCTGAGACAATCACACCTGACATGGAATCAGATGAAATGACTGACCAACAACCACCCACACATACAAAGTCATAGATAAATGCATGCCACCAGAGGTACCATCAACAAAAGACAGAATGCCTGTTGGCATGCACATTGGACAATCTAAATCTGCAAATCCCAAAACCGGGTGCTGTATGTGTCCCCTGCAACACAATGCTCAGCACACAGCACAGTGCGCAGCCATTGTGTTGGGGATACACCTTGAGCATCATATAAAAAAGGACAAGCAACAAAAATTACCCTGTGATGCATGTACACGATACGAAAATTATAAGTGATCATACGCTGCAGGGACACAGCATGGCAGAGAAGGCAATCTGTGTGCACGTGTGGGCATGGATGGGTGGTTGTATGTGTGGTGGTACGTTGTGTAAGTGTGTGTGTCAGAAGGGACATGCACTCAATACATGCATGTGAAATGAACTGACCCTCAGTGTCCTGTACACATCACATGTGAACATTGCCCTTGTGGACGCCGCAGTGAGTTAAACCAAACCAATCCCCTGACACCTGAAAAGTAAACCCAACACAGGAACATCCATTGACCAGCAGAACACATCATGTTGTCAGGATTGTCAAACATATCACAGGATTCCTCAGAACCGGTACTATTTTGACCCTGATTCCCTTCCTCCTCACCTGAATCTTCTGATGATGACTCGTGTCTTCGCCCCTTTCTCCTTGAAGTTTTCTTTTATGTGAAGAGAAACGGCCTTCTGTGGTAAGAAGCCACCCTGTCTCCCTGAAGGAACAGGAATGCAAGGGACCCCCTTCGGAAGAAGCCGAAAAGAGAGGAAAAAAATGATGCTAAAAAAAAACCTCTCTTATAGTTGAGTCTATTTGTCGAGGAGCTGTACTTTCAACTTGAGGTAGGTAGAGACTCCGAGGAATGGTGGATTCCGGATATTAAATAATTCTGCCTCCGAAGGTGAAATAGAATAGAGAACACGCCAATGATCACGTGAAGCGTGGAGAGGAGGAAGTGGAATGTAGATAGCTGGAACGCCGGAACATTCAATGCAGCGGGAAAAAAAAACACAGAGCGGAAGACAGGCGGCTGGAGCCAAAAAAGAGCAAGACGAAAGGACCAAAGGAAGAAAAGCAAAGGTAAGAGGCGGAAAGGGGTAAGATAATAAAGAAAGCAACCAGCCAAGGAGGAGCCGAGGGGGCGAAGGAGAAGGGAAGGCTGGAACAAGGTGTAGGAAAGGAAAACAAGCGGAGCGAAGAAAGGCAAAGGGCGAGCAAGCAAGGCGCCAAGGGTAGTAAAGGCAAACAAGACAAAAGAGGAGGAAACAAGAAGACAGGAACCAGACTGGGACCAGTAAGGCAGCAAGAAGAGGCGAACAGAGAGCGGAGCTCAAAGCGGGTACGGAGTGATGACGCAAAAAAGTTGCAACGCGCCGAACCAAACAAAAGGGAGGAGCTAAATACGGAAACAGAGGAACGTAGAACAAAAGACTAGAACAAAACAACAGGAAGTGGAAGCACAAGCATGGAACATTCTAATGGGGGTGAACCAGCCATCGGTCTCCTAGCCGCCAGGAAATCCTTCTTGAAAATGACGGCACGACAGTATGTCCCCTCCTGAGGGGCACACCACCCGGCTTACCAAGGTGAAAACGATGATACTTTTGCACCAGACGGGGGGCATGGATGTGGTCCACTGGCTCCCAAGAATCTTCTGATGGTGACTACTCCTTCCAATGGACCAGGTACTCCAGCCTGCCACCCTTATATCGGGAATCCCAGATGGCAGCCACTTCATACTCCTCAGGTGGTAAATCCTTGGTTGCATGATTTTTTGGTAAGGGACGCTGGTATGTGTCTTCCTGATACTCCTATAACAGTGAAGAATGAAACACTGGATGAATGTGCTTCATGTAGTTTGACAACTCGAGCCGGTAGGCCACTGGATTAATCCTGTCTAAGATGGTTTTCGGTCCCAAATAGCGTGGGGCAAGTCTGGAGGGATGTAACCATCGGGGAAGGTACTTCGTAGAAAGCCAGACCTTGGATCCCTTCTGCCATTGGGGTGATGGAAGGCGTCGGGTATTACTGAAAGAACTATAATAAAGTTTGCTGGCCATGGCATGCAAAGACCATCTTGTGAGCCTCAGATATGCTGGTAAGTAGGGCATCAACGGATGGAGTATAAGCTGGAGGGAAGGGAATAGAAGGTATGAAACGGGGATGAAAACCATAAGTACAAAAGAAAGGACTGAGTTTGGTGGCACTATGAGAAGAGTTGTTGTATGCGAATTCTGCATTTGGTAATAACGCCACCCAGTTGTCTTGCTGAGAATTGACAAAACAGCATAGATATTGCTCTAGTGAGGCATTGGTCCGTTCCGTCTGGCCATTGGTCTGTGGGTGAAACCCCAAAGACATCGCTCTTTCTACACCTAGTCTTTTACAGAGGTCTCTCCAGAAGTGGGAGGCGTACTGGGTTCCTCTGTCAGAAATGATTTTGTCAGGTATTCCATGTAATCGGAATATCTCTTTGGCGAATACGGAAGCCATCTCTGCAGCAGTGGGAAGACCAGCCAATGGAGTGAAATGGGCCATCTTGGTAAAATTGTCTACTGTCACCATAATACATGAGCACCCTTTCGACGGAGGTAGCTCGACAATAAAGTCAGTGGAAATCACCTCCCATGGTCTTCTAGGCGGTTCTTCTTGTTGGAGTAAGCCCACAGGTTTTTGAGTGCTGTATTTTGACTTATAGCAGATCAGGCAGGACGAAACATATTCGTTTATCTCCTTCTCCATTTTGGACCACCGAAAATGGTGTTTGAGAAGGTCAAGAGTATTTTTAACCCCTCTATGCCCTGCCACCGGATCGTCGTGGCACCATTTAAGGGCACTTTATCTGGATTTAGCATCTGGTAGGTAGAACCTATGCTTGAAAAAATATAAACCTGCCCGTAGAATGAGATCCTCTGAAGATTTAGCTGAAGGCGGGTTGTTTAGATTAGTAGTGGCTCGGCGAACCCCTTCCAGGAAAGAATTCATAGTACATATCACCTTCTTCTGTGGTAGCATAAGACTTGGTTGATGCTCTGGTTGATTTTCCGGAGATGGTATTCTAAAAAGTGCGTCTGCAAGCAAGTTCTTGGAGCCAGGTAGATATGACAAAGTCAAATCATATTGGGAGAAGATATAAGGCCCATCGGGCCTGCCGTGAATTGACGCATTCCATATTTTGTATCACTCTGAGGTTTTTATGGTCTGTGCGTAGCTCGAAAGGGTAGACCGCTCCTTGCAGGAGGTGTTGCCACTCTTCGCATGCTATCTTCATCGCCAGAAGCTCTTTTTCAATAACAGAGTAGTGGCTTTGACTGGGAGACAGGGTTTTAGAAACATATGCCACAGGGTATTTAACACCTTCATGTTCCTGTAGCAGAGCTGCTCCCAAAGCTGCGGATGATGCATCGGTCTCTACAATAAAAGACCGCCCTTGATCCAGCTGACGTAACACTGGGGCAGAACAGAAGGCCTCTTTGAGTAGTTGGAATGCATTCTCAACCTGGTTGGACCAAACAAATGGTGATGAGGATTTTTTTAACAAGTTGGTAATGGGCAGAACCTTATGGGAAAAATCCGGAATAAACTTGCGGTAAAAAATTTGCCAGTCCCGAGAACCTCTGTACTTCTTTCACTGAATTAGGACTTGGCCACTGAAGGATGGCAGCTACTTTGTGGGGGTCGATAAACCCAAGGTAGGGAACTGTGGACACTTGGAATACGCATTTGTCTGGATTGGCCTTTAAGTGAGCGTCCTTAAGTCTTTGCATGACCTGATGGAGGTGCTGTGAATGCAGTTCGGTGGACCTAGAGAATACCAGTATGTCATCCAGGTAGATTATAGTACAATGAAACAACAGATCAGAGAAGGTACGGTCCATAAACCGTTGAAACACAGATGGGGCTTTTACCAAGCCGAAGGGCATTACTCGGTACTCAAAGTGACCGAACGGGGTTCTGAATGCAGTTTTCCATTCATCCCCGGCCCGAATGCGTAGGAAATGGTAAGCACTCCGTAGGTCGATTTTGGAGAATATACTGGCTCCTTGCACTGCTTCAAGGACATCTTTGATGAAAGGCATCAGCTACCGGTCACGGATGGTAACTCTATTTAATCCCCGGTAATCGATGCACGGTCTTAACTCAGAAGTGTCCCTCTTAGGGACGAAGAACAAAGAAGCCCCGGCAGGAGAAGGTGAAGGTGGAATCAGACCGTTTTGTAAGTTAGAGTCCGGGTATGTCTTGAGCACTTCTTTTTTCTTTAAGAGAGAGTGAAAGCATGCGACCGAACGGCACCAGGGCTTCTGGTACC
This sequence comes from Ambystoma mexicanum, assembly GCF_040938575.1. Lineage (NCBI taxonomy): Eukaryota > Metazoa > Chordata > Amphibia > Caudata > Ambystomatidae > Ambystoma > Ambystoma mexicanum. Next base: position 140,315,782 of record NC_090928.1, read on the forward strand.
AAGTCGATGGCGCAGTCCTCGGGTCTGTGTGGAGGTCATTCTCATGGTTCCGGGTCTTGGAAGACGTTGCTGTACTGTGCAAGGTCGACAGGTATAGTATGTATACCCAAGGTATCAGATGATATAGAGGACTCAGAGATGGCCCTGACAGTGGGTAATTGGTCTCAGGTTGGCATGTCTTTAAGCAATAGTCGGATGAGAAGGACATTTGATTAGTCTTCCAGTTAATGGAGGGATTGTGTTTGCGTAACCAAGAAACACCTAAAATAACTGGAAAATGTGCAGCTCTTATAAGGTCAAACTGGATGGTTTCAGTATGTTGTAGCATCTTCATGGTCATAGGAGGTGTAACGTGGGTAATAAGACCGGAGCTTAAGGGTTTGCCATCCACCCCTCTACCTTTTGATCTTCGTCCTTCTCCACACGTTCAATTCCAGACTTATTGGCTTACATGATGTCCATGAAGCATCCTGCTGCACCACAATCCAATAATGCCAAGACATCATAGGTCTTTTGGAGTAGGTTAAGCTGAACTGCCACAACCATAAAACGATTGTCTTCAGTAGAGGTCACCGAAGTGATTGACATTGAGACGAAGGGACCAGGCAATCCTCCTCGGTAACCAGTCCCTATTAGTTCCGAGGAGTGGCGTTTCCCGACCGCCGTGGTGGTACATCTGCACAGTCTCGTAGAAGGTGTTGATTCGATCCACAATATAAACACAGGTTATTGTCCTTCCTCCTCTTCCATTTATCTGGAGTAAGGGGCCCTCGAGTGGTGCCGATTTGCATGGGTTCTTCCTTGGTTTTATGGGTTGAGGAGGAAATGGGTAAACAGGGTTCTGAGGGCATAGTGTAGGTTCGGCCTTTCCTTAGTTCTGAACGTCTCTTTGAAAGACGGAAATCCAATTGCAGAACGGTTGACCATAGGTCGGACAAGGTTGCGGGTCTAGGCACTCATGCCAATTCATCCTTGAAGAGACCTCAACGGAATATGGTATATTGGGCCATCTCTTGCCACCCAGTTTCTGCAGCAACTCGTTTAAAACGAGAAATGTAGGATAAGAGATCAGAGTTACCCTGACAAATATCAAGCAGCTGTTCACTGGCAACCAAAGCAATTTCTTGTCTCTCGAAGGTTTCTTTGAACTGGGCGGTAAAACCCACTGTAGTCCTGGAGCAGCGGGCTGGCGCTAGTAACAAGAGACGTGGCCCAAGCCAATGCATTCCCTATGAGATTAGAGATTAGGAATCCGATGCGTACATTATCAGAGGCATAAGTTTGGGGTCTGAAGGTGAAGTGGATAATTCACGCCTCCATGAATTCCTTAAACGTGTGCAGGGATCCATCGTATTTACCGGAGGCTAAGGACATGGGGGGTAGTTCTGCAAGTGTCTTTTCTTGGTTGTCTATGCGTTGTTTCAAAACAACATTCTCAGCCTTCATAGTCTGAAGTTCTTGGGTAAGGTTATGAACAGTAGTGAGTAGTTCCTGAACCTGTTCAGCAGTAGCCATAGTGAGTTCTTTTGGGCGTTGCAAACTGTCAGGATTGTCAAATATATCACAGGATTCCTCAGAACCTGTGATATATTTGACACAGATTACTATTTTGACCCTGATTCCCTTCCTCCTCACCTGAATCTTCTGATGATGACTCGTGTCTTCACCCCTTTCTCCTTGAAGTTTTCTTTTTTGTGAAGAGAAACGACCTACTGCGGTAAGAAGCCACCCTGTCTCCCTGAAGGAACAGGAATGCAAGGGACCGAAGAAGCCAAAAAAGAGAGGAAAAAAGCAGCTGCTAAAAAAAGAAACTCTCTTATAGTTGAGTCTATTTGTCGAGGAGCTGTACTTTCAACTTGAGGAAGGTATAGACTCCGAGGAATGGTGGATTCCGGATATTAAATGAGTCCAAGATAATTCAGCTTCCGAAGGTGAAATAGAATAGTGAACACCCCAATGATCACGTGAAGCGTGGAGAGGAGGGAGTGGAATGTAGATAGCTGGAACGGCGGAACATTCAATGCAGCAGAAAAAAAAACACAGAGCGGAAGACAGGCGGCTGGAGCCAAAGAAGAGCAAGACGAACGGACCAAAGGAAGGAAAGCAAAGGTAAGAGGTGAAAAAGGGGTAAGATAATAAAGAAAGCAACCAGCCAAGGAGGAGCTGAGGGGGCGGAGGAGAAGGGAAGGCTGGAACAAGGTGTAGGAAAGGAAAAAAAGCAGAGTGTAGAAAGACGAAGGGGGGGCAAGCAAGGCGCCAAGGGTAGTAAAAGCAAACAAGACAAAACAGGAAGAAACAAGAAGAAAGGAACCGGACTGGAGCTCAAAGCGGGTATGGAGCGATAACGCAAAAAAGTTGCAACGTGCCAAACCAAACAAAGGGGAGGAGCTAAATACAGAAACAGAGGAAAGTAGAACGAAAGACTAGAACGAAACAACAGGAAGTGGAAGCACAAGCGTGGAACATTCTAATGGCGGTGAAGCAGCTATCGGTCTCCTAGCCACCAGGAAATCCTTCTTGAAAATGACGGCATGACACATGTACATAGTACCCCACATTGACAATGTCAGACCGTGACCAATAACTGTAGCCCAAGTGTACCGACTTGACATTGTCACCACCCGGCCCCCTCCCACCATCAGTGTGGCTTTGACAGTAAATGGTGCAGGCTACCGTCTACAGCATGAAGTGCATCAACCACGTATACAAGCAAGTAATGAAAAAACATCACAATCAACTTTAAAAAAAAAGCACAGTTCTAAACTATACTCACCAAAATTGATTGCAGACATGCCATAGAGAAAACATCCTTAATCCCCACTAGGGGTGTATAAACAAGTAGGACTGCAGACTGGCCACAGATATGACAAAAGTCCAATGCCCCTGTGTAATTTGCTGTCACACCGATCCATCCTTGCAAGCCCATGCAAAGGGGAAGCAGGAGTGGCATATTTGTCAGGACCCCAAGCCACAAACACAGTGGATGCTTTCAAATGCCACAAAGATTAAAATGGCCACAGATGACCTGGCGGGGGGGCCCCAGGAGGGGGGAGGTACAGGGTGTACCTCAACACCTACATGCGATGATGTCGAGATAAAAAAAAAACCTCCATGGGCTCAAAGCCTGCACGGTCCGACCTGTGTGGAAGATAAGTCGTCATCCTACTCACCATCTGGATGACAATCAGAAGGTGGATGTGACACAGTTCCCCGACCATGCCTATCCACAGCTTGCCCCTTCACGGCAGCAAGCATGCAGGTCTGGTAAGCCCGGTCCTGTGTGGCAATGACACGTAGGTCAGCATGCAGCAACTCACGTGATACGTGTGCTTCCTCTTGCAAGGTAGCACGTGTAAGACAGAGTTCTGCCTTCATGGCCTCACATGACATTCGGAGCACCTCCCGGCTTGCACGTAGCTCAGCCGAGATGGTGTTTTCAAGCTGCTCCATCCTCCCTTCTGACCGCTGCCTCTGGGGCATGGTGAGCACATCCAGAGTAGATCTGAGGGATTGGTTTTCTAACCTCAGGGCCTCCCTGTGTGCCTCTGCCTCAGCAGCAAGTGCTTCGCGCAGAGACACCATTTCAGCCCGGCGTGCCCTGTTTGAGGCTGCCATGCCCAGCCTGAGTGAGCGGCAAGTGGACTGTGTTGCCTGCAGCTAGAGCTCCACCTGCCTATCAGGGGGGAGCATGGATTGGCCACACTTTCCATGCCTTGAGCAATCTTCTCAATAGCTGCCCCCTGTTATACATGGCATGCTCCCACTCAGTATTCCCCAGTGGTGCACGGCCACCGTGTTGCTGGGCATTACACCTGCGGGACCCACGGAGCCGTGGTCCTTGCTGGATTGGCACCGCCCGTGGCTGCAGGACTGCATCCCTCCGTTATCATGATGCCCCAGCCACATCAGCAACTGGTGTGGAGTGTGACCGTGCACCCAGAACCACCACAGGCAGATGTTCCAGCACTGCCTGGCCCCTCACTGTAGGTGTCGCGGACAGAAGATCATCCACCTCAGGATCACTCACCGATGACGAATCGTCATGATGCGCATCCAACTCAACATTGTGCTCAGAGTGTTCATCAGAGCTTGACTGATTGCCAGCCCTGGACACGATGTTCTGGAGCACAAATGGGTTCTCGTGGTCTACCAACCCACGACCCCCACTTGTGCCGGGTTGTTGATGTAAAAGCTGGAATGACATCACCATCCGCTGACTCCATTGCGTCATCACCTGAACGCAAACAAAACAAACATGAGTACACATGTCACATAACACACACACACATAGACATCACTACATCGACAGCCAACAGATGAAGCAGACATGTCACACACAACTCAAACTCCGGCATGCATCCAGTGGCATTGACATGCAAGGGCATCCCAAAAGCAGAAATGGATGAGTGTAAATTGTGAAGCCTACACATATACTGAATGTAGTATATCGCCTGCATCACACACAACCTCTGGCAGGCACAGATCACAGGCAGAAATGACAGGTGTCAACAAAGAGATGGCATGTAGCGTAAGCATTTTTCTACAGTCAAATGGCCACAGCTGCAAGTGAATCAAAACACATCATTACACATGTAATATGCATGTAGACATGCATCACTAAATCATCATCACCAATATAGCTTCATCGATGTGCAGCTCAGCCCGTACCGGGCGTCATGGGCCCTGAAGACATAGTTAATGTCCCGAGCAAACCAAGGGCCTTCAATGAGGTATGAGGGACCATAACGCCCAGTACGGGCTGAGCTTCCGGTCCATGAAGTTTCTAGAACACCCTTCAGGGCCTGATTCAGCACTTTGTGCAGTGAATGTGCCAAAAAACATGACTCAGTGTGTCATATCACCATGCCCAGGCTCCACCAGTATTGCTAAGTGGGCCTGGGCGTACTCATAGTGCATGTCAGTGCACCTTCAGGATTGTGCCGGTTTGACATAACAGGCGCAATGCTGAAATCTCAGCAGCATTTTCATAAAATAACAACATATTTGTTATTCAACAAAAATGCTGCTGAGAACACATGTCTAAATAAACTCTTTCACACACACCAAAGTAAGTAGCTGCAATGTTGCACAACACAATGTTGAAGCTGCTTGCATATGTGTATGTGAAAGTGTACATATACACCCGTGTACATATATACCCATATGGCGTATATCAACACCTTCCTATACACCAAAACAAGCAGCTTCAACGCTGCTTGCTTTGATGTATGTGAAAGTGTACACATACACACGTGCAGGCAAGCTCCACAGTAATTACAATCCGATTTGCGGCCTGTAACCAATCTGCGGGCTATACCAGTTAGTATAGCCCGCAGATTGACCAATCAACTTTGCGAAACACCCTCTAGGGTGTTCTAATACAGAGTACATGTGTCACAGGATGCACCTGTACTACTGCGTTTCATAACAGTGAAGGGATGAACAACTGAACATACATGCCAGGTCAATTTGACATTGCAGCAGTGAGTAGTCATGTAGAACAGTGTAACTTGGCTCAGAAGTGGGTGGGTGCAGTGCAGTACATGTGTACGTTCCCAACAATCTACATCAACAAGTACGTGTTGATGTCAATCAGTTAACAGGACAGCAGTGTAAGGGCAAGTTCAGCCATCATGTGCAATGTGCATTCACTGGGAAGCATGGCTACAGTTCACCCACCCACCCCTTAGTGAAAATGCGGGGAGGCATTGCATGGCAATGAAAGGTTGACCAGAGAACTGTGCATTGGCAGACAGTGTTGGCTATCATCAATTGCATCATCTCAGTCAACTGACACCACAGCAGATGAGAATGGGACAGTAAGTAGGACACATGATGAACCCTCAGTAGTACACCCATTCATGCAGAAGGCACTACACCTGTTGAACAGTGTCAGGGGGCCTGCAACAGGGGGAGGCCTGTGTCCCACACAGACAATGACACCCTATACATGTGCGTGATGCAGGACAGAGACAGGGTGAGCATGGAATGGATGACAAAATGCCATGACACGTATGTAATTCTGGAGACGTGCTACAATGATCATCCTGCCAAGGACACATAGGGGCGTGCATGTAATGCACATGGAGCATAAATGGGCAATCATGTCCCCGTGAAGCATTTGCCATCTGCACAGCCCAAGTGAGACACCCTGCATCAAGGACAAAGGATGTACCCCACAGTATGTGTCGTGCAGTTTAGCAGAGGAAAGTGTGCATGTACACAAGAGCGTGGAACAGGCCATTTCAGTAGTCCAACATGTTCTCCACCAGTGCCATGGTGAAATTGAGGTGCAGGGGGGCGGAGTGGCAAGGAAGCATGCCCGCGTGGAGTACCCGTATGCAGGCTGACCACACATGCACGTCAGTCAATCAATGACATAGTCCGGGTGCTGAGTGAAATGACACCACAGGCTAAATGCAGACAGGACAGTGAGCTGGGACATGGACCAGAGGGGCAATCGAGTGACTAGCACGTGAGTATGGTGCATATGTGGTGATGAGGACAGTCCCTGTCTGCTTCACATGTCCAGCATGCATCACAACAGGCACGCATCAGTGAAGCATTGCATGACTCGCACATGAGAACCATGTACACATAGCATGTAGTGGCAGTCAAGCACAACATATCACACAAGCAAACAACACGTGGGCTGGAGGAACACGCAACAAAACTCACCGGACCATGCATCATAATCCAACATCTTTCCCACTCCTCTGATCAATTCTGCATGTATGAACTCTGCAGCGATCTCCTCATGCGGAGTGAGTTCTTCCTCCTCAGGTGGTGGCCCACTGCCAGTCACCTGAGTCATGGCATAATTGGAGGCACGCTTTTGTTTGCATAGCGTCAGAGGTCATCCTAATGCTTTTTGCTGTCCTGTGCTGTGCGCACCTGATATCCAAATGCATTAACACCATCCGCAATATGCTGCCAGTGGACCCAACGCTGGGCAGGGGTAGTATGACAATTTGGGACCACTAGTATATTGCGTTCGTGTTCCGACATGTAGCCCACAAGGAACTCCATTTGCTACTTGTTCAAAGGCTTCTTCCTCGACGTGCCGGAGGCCAGAGCCATGTCTGGTGTCCCAGCCTCTTGCTGTTGGGATTCCAACAGTCTTGACCTCGTTGTGTAGACAATGTACCAGTTGGGTGTAAGCAAAACCACACACACCAATTGGGAGATTGACCAGAGGAAGGAGATCAGCGGGACATCCGGTCACTACAAAGTTAGCACACAAACAAAGCATAACTTATAAACAACACAAGATCTGTCCTGTGGATATACAGGATGGTAAGAGGCAAGAATGCATGTAGAAAGAATGAGAAAAAACTAGCAGACTTTCAGAAAATGAATAAATGGAGGAAATCAAGGCTTACCACCGTGTAGAGATTCAAACGTTCTTCTCTGGCCAGAGGAGGAAAAGCTAAACCCGACACGCGGAGGCCTAAGCCCTAGGATGGCCAGTCTCTAGTCCCAAATAGCCTTCGGACCGACGACACGAGGACGGCTACTGCTAAGGTGACTAGTCTCTAGTCCCAAAATGTCACCGGACCTGACGGCACGAGGACGCGTTAATCAGGTGAACCTCTGACCAGAGAGAAAGAGACTTATCCTTGAAGCCCAGAGGGAATAATGGCCAGCCAATCAGCAGGTGTTCTGGAGGGATCAGTGTTCAAATATGGAGTCTGATACACTAGAAATGCTTTGATGTCTTCCGCTGATTGTGGAGTATACACAGTAAGTTTTTGGTTGCTGAGGATAATGGAAATGCAAGCCTCCTGGCAATTCAGCAGCCAGATGAATGAACAATGTGAGCAGGCAAATAGAATCCAAAGAATGGCCGTGAAGCAGAAAATGAGGTCGGCAACTGGCGGTCGAATCCAAACAGATGAGGGTAATCCGAAGGAAGGTCCGTACGGCAGGCAGGGTTCAATAATACCAGGCAAGAGCGTGATTCAGAAGGGAAAATTTTGGAACAATAAATCAAAGGGCAAGACAGAGGCAGAATCCGTAAGACAGAACCAGAATCAAGAAACCAGGAAACGTAACCAAGAGCAGCTTCTCGCAACAAAATTGACTCAACTAGAAGCGCCGTGCTTCTTCCTGAAACAGTTTATGAGCCGTGTGTCACGTGACCGCATACCACGCTGCACGTGACCATGGGAGGACGAAAAGCATCCTAGTTTCCAAGGCAACCACACACGTTCAGAGAAACGGGTCCGGGCTGTAACAAAGACCCGATGCACCAAGGATACAGGGCATTGTCGGGAGCGGGGAACTCTGAACGTATCAGTACGGACAACTTCATTGTCCTTAGGAGATTGTTAATGTGGGAACTGGCCAGCATTGATAGTTTGTTTCTTAACACTTGCGCAGGAGCAACCTTCCTCCTCTTGGGCAGTGGTACGGACTCTGACTGGCAAATGCCACCCTGATCAGTAGGGGCAGTGACGCTGGTGGACTGGACCAAGGGAGTGGCAGGTGGAACCAGGACGGAAGCCCTGACTTGCGTCAGTGGCTGCTGGGTTCTCTTGCCAGGACCAAGCGCAGCAACTGCTGCTGTGCCAAGGTCTGTGACTGACACAGTCCTGGATGGCAGACTCACAGCTGGGGTGGTGTTGGCTGCATCTGCCCATGCAGTTGCCAACACCCGGCTGCTTGGGGCAGCAGATGACAACACTGCCCCAGGGACATGTGCCTCGGTCAGAGCATCCCTGCGCGCACATTGCTTGTGCCTCCTGACCACCTGGAATTCAGCCTGAGAGTCCTCAGGTGCCAACGCATCATGCGCTGGCCAACCCAGAACCTGGGTGGTGGTCGCCACAGCTGCACCTGCAGCTACCACTAGCATTGGGCCTGTGACAGCAGATGAAACTGCCGGGTCACATGGGCACCAGTGTCAGATGCAACAACTTCATCTCCCGGAGCCGCAGGGGGTGGTGGCATGACTGCACCAACACGTGGCAGAACATCCTGCCCAAGTGACGCACCCCTGCCTCTTCCCCCTCTGCAGCCACCCCGGCCACCCTAGACTCCCCCTACTCCCTGATCACCACGGCCACGTCCCTGACCACACTCAACACATGGAGGACGCCCAGTTAAGCGCCCCTCACCTTTCGTGGCCTTCCAACCATGGTACGGATTTACTAGTGCCACTGGGAGGTGTACATGACAATTGTCCTGGGCAATTGGGGTGAAGGGAACGGGGTACGTGATGTAAACAGCAGCCCTGTGCTCCTGCAAGGTTGTATGTGACCCCTGGGGGAAAATGACGGGTCATGCAATGCTCAGGAACCCCAAATATACAATAAAACCATGCACACAACCCCCGGTAGCCCATTTATGTGGAATTAACCTCCCGCAGTACACGGTGGTACCCAGGGACACAAAAAAACGTGTATGCGTGGGACACACAGGATACTATGACCTCAAAAATGGGTACGCAATACACAAGAGAACCCGCAGTGGAAAAAATAGCATGCGCGACTCACCGTCTGACTAGCGTGGGAAAGAAAGACACGCATAGACAAAGCCCCCCCCCAAAAGAAGAGGTACATCCTCGATCCGCTGTGAAGTGATGGCGTGTGAAATAACAAGAAGCAGCAAAACACACGCGTCGGTCTCCACGAAAAGCACGTACAGCGTACTGCTGGCCCGCGCTCACCTTTAACCTGTGCCGAGGGACACGCCCACGTGCGTCACGTCACTTACGTGCTTAAGCGCTAAGGCCCTTTCCTCGAATTGCATGCTGATGTGCTGTTTTTTCATGTGCTAAATCACTCTGCATTGAGCTGGCCACGTGACAACACATGGAAGATCACGCTCCTGCCCAGAAGGCCATTTACCTGTCCCCCAGAGCCCCGAGCAGCCTCACACAAGCCATCTGCTGCTGCCTGCCTGCCTGCCTGCTGCCATCGTCCCCGGCTATTTGGTGCCTGCACATCAGCCATTGCCAGGGGTCCAGTTGCCGTGACCACCCCTGCTGGAACAGAAGACTCCCGACTGGTGGTACATTGCTCCACAGCCCAGCCCAGCCCCAGGACCCAGATGCCCACCCACACCTGCCTCAGGGGTTGCCATGCCGGGGCAAACACCATCTGAGACCACTGGTAACCCCCAGCCAGAGAGGCAGAGGGTTATCAGCTTCTCAGCCACAGAAGTTGGCATCCTGGTGGAGCAAGTCCTGGGGCCCTCTTCAGATGAATGAATTAGGTAAGTCTATTGTGGTGAGAAGAGTTCCCCTTGTTTGTCCCTTTGTCTCACCTTGTTGTCCTTTGTTCCCCTTAGTGGCCGGCGTATGGCGAGGATTCAATGGAGATTGCGCCGACCCGTGAAGAGGAATAGTACCCCCGGCGGTAATCAGGTAAGTCTATGGGGGTAGTTACTATTGCCTCTGTTTATTCCCTTGGCTCACCTTTGCTGTTCTTGTGTTCTCCTTAGGTGCCAGTGTGTGGCGGTAATGCGCAGAAGGATGCGATGGATCGTGAGGATGCTGCGAAGGCCGGTGAGTTCAGCGCGGCGCTGCAGCAGGCGAGGCGGCGCGCGTAAAATACTTATTTCTTCCAGCTCGAAGGAGCGGTGGATCCGGAATTCAGGTAAGGATCGAAGGTTTGGCTCTTATTCTAACCTCTTCTCCTTCTGTTCCTCCCTTTTTCTAGGAGCTGCAGACTCGAGGGGGGCGTGGCAGAAAACTGGATGCAGGCTTGCAGACACGGTGAGCGTTACGCTGCTGGATGCAGAATAACGCGAAGCGTGTGCTGCTCTTCGGGCGTGGTTTAAATAGCCTCCAAAGTAGTCCCAGGTAAGTATTCCTCCTCAGCCCCACCCGAGTAAAAAATAGTCCCTAGGTAAAATAGTCCCTTCCAAGCCTCATTTGGCTTGGAGCTCTGCAGCATGGTCTGCATCAGGTAAGTTTGCAGCATGGTCTTCATCAGGTAAGTTCTACGCTCTGAGCCTGGCGCCATAGGCACCAGGACTGACTCTCCATATGAGCCTGGCGCCTTAGGCGCCAGGACCGCACCCAAACAGCCCCTAGCAGGGGTTTTTGGGCTTGCTCAAAATAACTTGATGCCTGCTTCCGGGGTTGCTGGACCTGGTCTGGTCCCCGGGGGTAGGCATCATGACAGCACTCCCTCCCAAGGCCCCTCCTAAAGTTGTTCTTCCCCGTGGTTTTGGTTTGTCTGGGAAATTTCGGTGGAATCTTTTCACCAATCGAGGTGCATGCACGTGGTCACTAGGTTCCCAAGACCTTTCCTGTGGTCCGTAACCTTTCCAGTCGATTAAATAAAAAAGTTTTGACTTCACCATCTTGGAGTCCAGGATGTTCTTAACTTCAAATTCAGGTTCCCCGTCTATAAGGATGGGGTCTGGTGGCTTGGTTAGTCTTGTCCCTGGTTGCACTGGCTTCAAAAGTGACACATGAAAGACGGGGTGAATTTGCATATTGGCAGGTAAGTCCAATTTGACGGCCACCAGGTTGATAATGGCCTTAATAGAGTAAGGTCCCAAATATCTAGGGTAAAAGGTCCACGATCCCTTGAGAGGTATGTGTTTAGTGGCCAACCATACTTGGTCCCCTATCTGGTACTGTGGATGTCACTTCTATGCCGATCAGCATCTTTCTTATATTTCTCCTTCGCTTGTTTTAAATGTGCAGTTGCCTCCTTAAAGGCATGTGTAATCATAGCATGTAGATGGTCCACTGCGGGCATTTCTAAGTGTTGGGGTGAGTCAAGGTCTGAGGTTCGAGGGTGGTGCCCATATAGGGTATAAAAGGGGCTTTGTCCAGTTCCAGAATGTACTGAATTATTGTATGCATATTCGGCGATCCAAAGAATGTCCTTCCAATTACTCTCAGTCTGATGTAACATACAACGCAGGTATTGTTCAAGAGTCTGGTTGGTCCTCTCCGTTTGACCATCGGTCTGGGGGTGGTGACTGGTCGATAATCTCACGTCGATTTGCGCCAATTGACAACATTTCTTCCAAAAAATGTGAAATTAATTGACTGCCCCGGTCAGAGACCAACACGGACGGAAATCCATGTATGCGAACAATGTTTTCGAGGAATTCTTTGGCCAGTATTGAGGCTGAAGGTAGTCCTTTTAAAGGAATAAAGTGGGCCATCTTGGAAAAAAGATCCACAATAACTAGAATGGTGTTAAACCCATTACAAGGAGGTATATCGGTAATAAAGTCTAACGATAAGGTGTGCCATGGTGTAGGCGGAATGTCTAAAGGTTGTAAGAGTCCGGCTCGTTTTTTCTTTTGACATTTGTTTTGGCCGCAAATGCCACAAGACATCACAAATGATTTAATATCCTTTCGCCAGGTGGGCCACCAGAATTGTCTTTTAATTTTAGCTTCAGTTTTTGCGATACCTGGGTGCCCCTACATTAGGCTATCATGATAACGGGAAATGACTAGCTCTTGTAGTTCCTTCTGTGGCAGAAATAGCCGCCCTTGGTAATAAGGCAGATCATTGGTGACAGAGTAGTCCGGGTCTTTCTTTACCCAGTCCTGCAGGGCTGTAGGATCAAAGAGTTGTTGGATCTTTACCTGAATGTCCTCTAGTGTCTGTAGAGTAGTCATGCCAAGAATACTTTGTTCGGAAATTATAGGTACTGGTTCTGGGTTCACTTCTGCCTCTTGTCTCTTCCATCCCTATTCGGGATAAGGCGTCTGCTTTACCATTCTTACAACCTGGTTGATAGGTTATCAAGAAATCGAACTCGGGAAAGAACAATGCCCATCGGAGTTGATGTGACGATTGGGCCTTGGCTGTTTTTAAATACTGTAAGTTCCGGTGATCAGTGATCACAGTAATGGTATGCCTGGCACCGAGAAGATAGTGCCGCCAAGACTTGAAGGCGGATTTAATGGCTAATAACTCCTTGTCGGTAACCGCATAGTTTAACTCGGGTGCCGAGAACTTTCTGGACCAAAAAGCTGCTGGGTGAAGCTGGCCAGTTTCAGGGTCCTTTTGAGACAGGACAGCTCCCATGGCTAGACTGGATGCATCAGTTTCCACTATGTATGGAAGTTCAGGGCGTGGGTGCTTTAACACAGGTGCAGACGTGAATTTCGCTTTCAGCTCTTGGAAGTCTTTTTCAGCTTCTTCAGTCCACATAAAGCGTTTATTTTTTCGCAAGAGTGCTGTGATGGGATGTACGACATGTGAAAAATCTGGGATGAATCTGCAGTAGAAATTGGCAAAGCCGAGCATGCTTTGTACTCCTTTAACTGAACTTGGTGATGGCCACTTAAAGATTGCGTCCACCTTCCGTGAGTCCATTCAGACTCCCTTTGGGGTCAGGATAAACCCAAGGAATTCAACTTCTGTGACATGAAAAATGCATTTTTCTAGTTTTGCATATAGTTTGTGCTGGCGCAATTTCTCAAGGACTGCTCGGACGTGCTTCACATGGTCAGATTCTGAAGAGGAGTATACTAGAATATCATCGATATACACGACAACACAAACGTCAATGAGTTCACGAAGGACATCGTTCATGAAGTATTGGAAGGCTGCTGGTGCATTGCACAACCCGAAAGGCATCACCTGATATTCGAATAACCCATACTTAGTGCGGAAAGCAGTCTTCCATTCGTCGCCCTCTTTTGCACGTACCAGATGGTATGCCCTCTGGAGATCTAATTTAGTGTATATACAAGCGTCCTTCACTTGGTCTAGTAGTTCAGGGATCAGAGGGAATGGGTATCGGTTCTTAACAGTTATCTGGTTCAATGCGCGGTAGTCTATAAACGTTCTGAGGTCACCTTCCTTTTTGGGCATGAAGAACAAAGCTGAAGATGCAGGGGACTTGGATGGGCGAATAAAGCCATTGGCAAGGTACTGGTCTAAGTATTGTCATAGGTGAAGGTTCTCAGGTTCCGTAAGGGCATAGATCCTGCTACAAGGGGGTTGTGCACCGGGTATGAGATCGATTTGACAATCGTACGATCTGTGAGGAGGTAAGGTGTTTGCCTGTTCCTTTTGGAAGATATCCTGGAATTCTTGGTATTCTGGAGGTAGTTGCATGACTGCTGTGGTTACTGTGGCCAGGCCTGCGTTCTGATTTTTCTTTGGGTAACAGGTTTGTGCACAATCCGGGAAGGTTATTCTCTTCTCTCGCCAATCAATTCAAGGATTATGTGTTTCCAACCAAGGTATCCCCAGTATTATTTGGAACTGTGGGGCTTTGATTAGATCAAACACAATAGTCTCTCGATGCACATTCTGACCCAATAGTGTCATCTCTGCGGTGGAATGAGTTACAGGCCCAGAGGCAATTTCAGTTCCATCGACTGTGGTAATGACATCTGAGGTGGTTTTTTGGCAGAGAGGTAGATTCATCCTGGAAGCCAATTCATAGTCCACATAGTTTCCTATGGCCCCGCTATCAATGTATGCCCTTACTGCGTGCATACTCAATGGCTGCCCTGGATCTACGAGGACCATTGGTATGATGAAATGCAAGGTCTGAGTATCCTTCTTCAAGCTCGGCAAGCGGACCTCTACGCTTGTCGGGCGTGGTCGTTTCCCGAGTCTGACTCCATATGGCTTTTATCAGCAGCTCCTACCACCTTCTTGGGTGGTCTTACAGGGCAATCCTGTAGTAAATGCCCAGAAGTTCCACAATGTAGACACAATTGCATTAGCTGTCTCCTTTCTCTTTCCTTCTGGGTTGAGGGTCCTTTAACCCCTCCGATTTGCATGGGTTCTGAAGCATCTGCTCCTTTGGGGTTAGCATGGGTTTTGACCAACACCCGATTCTCAAACTAGGCTCGATCAGCCTTTCTGTCTGAAGTCTGTGTTCTAACTGGACCACTAAGTCTATATATTCAGCGCAGTCTTGAGGTGGGTTCACGACTAGAGCCAAGACATCCTTGAGTTCTCCTCGAAGCCCTCGATGAAATAACGTGATTCGTTTTACCTCAGGCCATCCAGTTTCCACTATCAACCTATTAAAGGTTGCGATGTAGGATAGAAGGTCCTGGTTACCCTGTCGTAGGGACAAAAGTTCGTTATCCAGGGCCTGTCCTTGGGAGTGCCGGGCAAATAGTCTTTCCATGCTAGTTTGAAAGCCCTGACAATCCCGAAGAATTGGGTCATCCTGAGTAATTAGTGGAATTGACCAATCAGCTGCACTGCCGCTGAGATATGACAATACAAAGGCTACCTTGGATTGATCGTTTGGGAAGGCTCCAGGTCTGCATAAAAAGTGCAAGCGGCATTGGTTCATAAACACGGCAAACCTTTTGGGATCTCCGGCAAAGTGTTCGGGTGGAGCTAATGGAATATTTCCTGATAGGTTTATTTGCACAGGGTTACTCAATAACACAGGAGCTGGTTTCACCCGGAGCCAGGTAGGGGTGCTTGTCCAGCCTGGCTTTGCAATAGTTGCCTAGCAAGGTCATCAGCTCGCTCTTTTGACAAAATCAGTTCTCTCCTAAGAGCATTGGTTTCTTGATGGGCGGAATGCACTTCAGCCCTCAGTTCCCCTAGTAATTTGGCCAATTGGTCAGTCTCTGAGGTATCCATAACACCCGGGTGGGAATTTGTGGGTAGGCTTCGCGTTCTGTTACGCTGACCTGGCTTCCACAGAGGCGTCGATCTGAACTGAACAGCTGCGGTCGCCACCAATGTGACGCGTAGGGCCGAGATGACGGACTGGACTGGCCCACGTAGCTTCGTTTGCTTGGCCCATAGGAATATTCTTCTGCAAATGGAGAAAGGGGATTAACCACCCGTGGAGTTGAGTGTAAATCCCCGCACCCCCGCTGTTCTCCCCACAGATCACCTTTGATGTCCCCTCTTATAGTCTCACCTGATAGTTTGAAAAGATGAGCTCTACATCCTGCATTGAGCACAGGGGCAGGTTGATAACTAGTTGCTTCACTGGCTTGAAGGAATTGGTGAGTTCCAGAACAATATTGACTCCGAAAAGTATGTAGTTCGTAAGAGTTCACATGTCTGACTTTCACTCTTGTCCGATTCCTTGCAGTTTGCAGCTTGACCCCAGCGAAGAGTTCCTCGTGGTAGCTGACGAAGTTCAGGTAAGTATTTGGCTTATCCTACACAGTTCAATAAAATAAGGCCAGAATGTAACCTGGTGCTTGCTCCCTTATTCAGGTGTGGAGAGAAAATATGAAGTTCGGGGAGTAATGCCTCCGGCAGTAAAATTAGGTAAGTCTATTGTGGTGAGAAGAGTTCCCCTTGTTTGTCCCTTTGTGTCACCTTGTTGTCCTTTGTTCCCCTTAGGTGCCGCGATACGGCGAGAATGCAATGGAGACTGCGCCGACCCGTGAAGAGGAGTAGTACCCCCGGCAGTAATCAGGTAAGTCTATGGGGGTAGTTACTATTGCCTCTGTTTATTCCCTTGGCTCACCTTTGCTGTTCTTGTGTTTCCCTTAGGTGCCAGAGTGCGGCGGGAACGTGCAGAAGGATGCGATGGATCGTGAGGATGCTGCGAAGGCCGATGAGTTCTGCGCGGCGCTTCAGCAGGCGAGGCGGCGTGCGTAAAATGCTTCTTTCTTCCAGCTTGAAGGCGCGGTGGATCTGGAATTCAGGTAAGGATTGAAGGTTTTGCTCTTATTCTAACCTCTTCTACTTCTGTTCCTCCCTTTTTCTAGGAGCTGCAGACTCGAGGCGGGCAGGCTTGCAGACACGGTGAGCGTTACGCTGCTGGATGCAGAATAACGTGAAACGTGTGCTGCTCTTCGGGCGTGGTTTAAACAGCCTCCAAAGTAGTCCCAGGTTAGTATTCCTCCCCAGCCCCACCCGAGTAAAAAATAGTCCCTAGGTAAAATAGTCCCTTCCAAGCCTCATTTGACTTGGAGCTCTGCAGCATGGTCTGCATCAGGTAAGCTTGCAGCATGGTCTGCATCAGGTAAGTTCTACTCTATGAGCCTGGCACCATAGATGCCAGGACTGACTCTCCATATGAGCCTGGCGCCATAGGCGCCAGGACCGCACCCAAACAGCCCCTAGCAGGGGTTTTTGGGCTTGCTCAAAATAACTTGATGCCTGCTTCTGGGGTTGCTGGACCTGGTTTGGTTCCCCGGGGGAAGGAATCATGACAAGTGGGTACATTGGATGGTGGTGTGTTTGGACTGGGGTGGTGCAGCGTGGGTGTGATTTGGGTTTAGCATTTGTAACGTTGACCTGTATTGGGACAATGTGTTTGTTGGAAGGACTTGCTGGCAGGTTGCCATCACTGTGGGTGAATATGATTGGAGACATGCCTACTGGCATGCTCACAGGTGATGGGGGCTGCCTGCTGGCATGCTCACGGGTGATGGGGGTCTCTGTTGTGGTGTGGGCTGCTTGGGAGATGCATTCACGGGTGATCCGAGCACGCGCATCCTTTTTCACGCGATTGGGCTGGCGCGAGTGGGGTACGCGTATTCCGGGGATGCACGAGGAGTCTTACACATGATTGGACTGGTTCAAGCAGGGTATGCGTATTCTGAGGGGTGCGTGAGGAACGCGTACCCGGCTTGCGCCAACCCAATTGCGTGTAAGACTCCTCATGCACTCCTGGAATACGTGTACCCTGTTCGTGCAAGCCCAATTGGCGCCAGCGAAATAGTGTGAAAAGTGCACTCGCGTACCCCGGAATACACGTACCTGGCTCGCGGCAGCCTAATTGCGTAAAAAGCATGCTTGCGTACCCCCATATTCACACAACTATGTGGTGAGGAACCACATGCACCCCCCGCAGGCAGCCCATCACCCCTGGCCATGACCCGCAGGCAGCCCACACCACGGAGGGACTTTTCCCATGCGATTTTCCTGGCGCAGGCGGAGTACACATATTGCAGGGGGTGCGTGAGTAGATTATCATGCGTTTTGGCTTCCGTGAGTGGGGTACGTGTATTCATAGGGGTGCGCAAGGAGTTTTACATGCGATTGTGCTGGTGCGAGCGGAGTACACGTATTCCGAGGGGTGCGCAAGGAGTTTTACATGCGATTGGGCTGGCACGAGCGGGGTACTCGTATTTGTATGGGTGTGCAAAGAGTTTTACACGTGATTGGGCTGGCGCTTGCGGGGTATGCGTATTCCGAGGGGTGCGTGAGGAGTTTTACATGCGATTGTACTGGCGCAAGCAGTGTATGTGTATTCCGAGGGGTGTGCAAGGAGTTTTACACGCGATTGGGCTGGCACGTGTGGGGTACGCGGATTCCGAGGGGTGCGCAAGGAGTTTTACACGCGATTGGGTTGTCGCGTAAAGGGTTAGTGGCGTTTTTAGCGCGATTTCATTGTTGGGAGGCTGTATGCTGGTCCACTTGCCTTTGCGCCATGTAGGGGATTAGTGCAGATGTTTTTGGTGCAAGGGGCGGGGTTGGGGGCGTAACTGGCGCTGCTGCAGGGTCGCTTTGCCACCCTGCACTACGGCTGATTATGGATGTTTAAATCCATGAATATGCGGTGCTTCAAAATGGGTTTTCTGCGATTGATTTTTTGAATTTGATGCCAGCATCGAGCTGGGAACTGTAAAATATGCAACGTCTTCACTTAGTTAATTTAATTTAACTTTTTCCATGTAACTTCTAATGATGCAGTGGCATACATTTGAAGGAAAAGTAATGTTCCTCTTGGTTAACTGGATAAGCAGAGATCAATAAGTTAGTGAAAATTATCGAGAGGTCAAGCCATACTAGCTGATAACACTGGCCACCACCCAGGGAAAAGACTGAAGTGAAGGGAGGGCAATTACTAAGGGCAGCAGTACCGCTGCCAGTTGGTAACAACCAATTCCTGTGTATTATTGTCATTAGCATCTGGTAAAACATCTGATTATGGCTATTTTGCGGAATGGGGGGGGTTGAGATTCAAACAGAGAACACAAATCTGATTGCTGATTTCTTATTTAATTTGTAACACATCACAGACAGACGAAAGTACATCAAGCAGTGGTCAAAGGTGCTCTCTGTTGTTCTCATACTTTTATTTTCAAAAGAAACTGTTCTGGGATGGTTTAGTTTTAAAATAAAAGTTTAGGAAGAAGTTGAAACTTGCACTTCAGTGCAGTGCACTGAACATTCCGTTAAACAGAAGGTGCGTTTGTTTGGGGGTTTGGATTGCGCGTGTGCATGGTGATGGGGTTTGTGGGAAGGTGGGGCAGGCCTGCAGGGAACAAAGTTCCACTACTTCTTTTCATAAACTTCAACCACTGGCATCAAGTAATTATTCAACCAAGAAAAACATTTCTTCAAACTTGGCATCCGTGACAAAAACAAATGGAGCCCTAGAAAGAACCCATGTTTTTCTGTTGGTTGCAAGAGTTGAGGCACAGAGCAAGGGGCAGAAACATGCTGGCAGCAGGTACATTTAAATGTTTCATTTTATTTGAGCTAATGCAATTGGAGCCATGAGCGGGGATCGCCGAGCTTGCCTTGGATTGCTGGATGGTCCAATGTTGTGTGATGATTGGTGCAGAGACCCAGCCGTCGTGGTCATGGCCACAGGGTTTAAGGCCATCAGGTTTAACGGGGGTGACGATAGAGATGCGCTTTCTCGCCTCTGCATCTCTATCTTAGGAGTGAACAATTGGTACATGGGAAATATCCTTTCTAGACGGCCATTTTCCACTCTTCGCTCAGAGGGAATGGCCGCGAGGATGTGAGAAAGAGATGCTCGGTACCTGGTGCCAAGTCCACGAGATTGCAGAGGTGGCAGGCTGCCAGGCAAACACAGCCTGAACCCGGCTTTATCAGGACCCTGAGTTACCATTAAGAAGTATTATTCAACAGGCCCTTTTTTTATGAGCCTTTCGTGCCCGTAATAGTTTTCTTCTTTTCTGGGTTGTTATGGCTGTAATATAAATACGGTTCTAAAAATGTCCGACTTGAGGAGTTGCAGGGCCAGCCGTGCCTTTTAGACACAGATAAAGCAACCAGAAAGTGTCCTCTTAATAATGCATTCATTTTATATTTAGTAGAACTGACAAGTATACACAGCACTAACCTTTAGATTGCGGTATAGTGGCTATAAATGATGCACGATACACCAACTGTGTTTAAAATCGTGAACAACAAAATGTGGGAATTTGAAAAGCTCCAAGACTAACTGCCCCTCCCCTCAGCGAAACAGAGTTCAAACTGAATGCTACATGAGCAATGTAAGAAGCACTCCTCTCTGTGTATTCTGGGATGCCTGGGTGGGCTTCTCTGATAAACGTGGGAACAGGATCTTTTATTGCAGCATTTCAAATGTCTGAGAGCGTTCGATAAACACAAATATAACCATAATTAGCACCAAAAAAAAAGGTCTCAGGAGCAGTCAATTTACAATAGATTAATGGTCTCATTACGCGTTTAGTGGTGCAATAAAATAGTGGTGGTAATTACGTTACTGCCACTTTTTATGGCGTAACGGAATCACTGTTAATTTTACTGCACCGCTGAATTTGGAGTTTGACCTTGAATTGGAGGATTACCACTTGTGGTAAATCCACCACATATGCCCATGGAGCCTTGTGGGGTAACTTCTCGACAACCAGACCGAAAAATAACAAATCCACTAGGGAAAAAAGCCAGGTGTGCCCTTTTGTGAGAAGAACAAGAGCTTTATTTGTATACAAAAAGAAAATGGCGATAGGGTATTTATAAGTCCACTGCCGCAGAGCCCTCCTTATTGTCTTTAAAGCTAACAGCACGTTATCACTGTAAAAATCCTCATTTGTGACGCATTCGATATCCAGCGTTCATCCTCCACCTTCATTGGCTGCCACCTATTTACATGCGAATATTCACATATAGACCCCTTATTTAATTGATCGCATCATCTTCTCCTCCGACTCCTTTACACGTGGGATTTGATTTCTTCACCTTGGGTTGTTGTTAGGTGATTCGTTAATTTGTTCAGAAGACTTCCCTGCCTAAGGCCTTCATCACGTGATGTTGATCTGGCCATCAACATGAGCTCAGTGGATAACTTCGAGATCAGTCTGGTCCTTGTGAATAAAGCAACTCTTTTCTCATGCCAGACACACAGGCACCACCACCATGCCTCCCTGTTGTAATGTAATCCTATGACATTTGGCATCACTCTTTGTTCTCCCTGGTACAAATCACTGGCCTCCTTGTCCTCTGCTCCTCCTTTATCAGCTACTCCTCCCCAGTGGCAGACCTGGGTTTCCTGCAGGTCCCACTAATCAGTCTAAATAGTGAAGGATTTAGGAGTATTCCTCATGGGCATCTGGTAGTTCAAATGGGATGGCCATTGTCCTGTTTGGTGCTATTGTCCTAAATCTCAGCTTGCGTTTTGGCATCTCAGACCCCTACCCTGGCTTCCATGGGTTTGTACTTCACAACCGGCCGCATCTCTTGTTAATGTTGGACAGTTACATTCCTTTCTAATTTCGCAAAGTTCTAACAAGATATATCTGTGTGTGAATGTGTTCCCTACCTCGCCTGGGGTGGGGATGGACCTTTGCCCAGAGGGTCTCATTGTTCTGTGTTCCTGACATGGCGTGCAAGGATTCAGGCCTACCTTTGAATAGATTGCCATTGGAATTCATGCTATGTGCGTGTGTCGTGGGCATGCAATATATCTGCCTATCACTCTATAAAGCTGGTCATTAGTCTGTCTTAAATTTATATAAACCCCCACAGTAAGCATGCCCTGAACCATTCAACTATATCTCACAAACTCCCCCCCTCCCTGTACCCGCCCATATGCATTTCCTGTGTGTTAATATATTGTCTGCAATCTGAATTGTTTGGTAATGGGATTTCCACAGCCCTAACCCAACTGGTTATACCATGACAATACCATTTGTCGAGTGACAGTAACGGTAAATAGTTTTGCCAATAAATCAGAATTTGATCTATAACTGCTTTCAGAGTAATCCTATCAAATATGTTCTAAGGATATTTTTTATTCCTCATTGTTTCTGCTCGCAGTTTGTTTTTTCAAGATTTCTAACTTTTTTCTTTCTATTTTGTTACAGGTTCTGGTAATTGGAAAGAACATTTGAAATTCATTTATGAGCAGTTGAAGCGTGAAATTTGATTCTATCTTCCAGAAAAATATTTTTTTTCAAAATGTCAATACCTCCAGATACCGAAAGTCATTTAAATGTAGAACTTCCACTATCAGTCAAACAAAGAAAACGGATAACAGACTTTTCCTTGTGCATCTTATGTCAACAAAGAAAGGAATCTCCCCTGTTTAATCCAAAATGTTATGAAAAGTTTTAAGGGTGTATTAAGAAGAGAATGGAGTGGAACAATAAAGAATACTTGAACAGAAGTCTATGATTAGGCAACTTAACACCTGAAGAACTGAAAAATGAAAAAGAATCATAGCATTCAGAATGCTACAAGCAATGTACACATACTGCAAACATGGATCGAAGCAAAATATTTTATGGAGATCAGTTATGTGAGCCAAAGCAGTCTATCTCCAGCCATGAATACGAGGAAGAAGAATTTGATAGCCACTGATTCAGCAGACATCCATTAGAAGAGAGCAGTAGAACTATCTAACAATGACACATTAACGATTCGTCTTGGCGATTGTACATATCCTGGAGACCCTCACGAAAGGGAAATTGCATATAACAAGCTATGTTGGAACACACATGTAGTGAATGTTTTACAACACAAGCCTACACTAAGCAGAAAGATATTGCCATATTCACTGTTTTGCAAAGCAAGAAATGTTGAATTTGTATCTTCAATCAGTGATTTTCTCCTTGAAGGCAATGCAACAACAATGGGGGAAATTGAAAGCTTTACAGGAAAATTGCAGTTTACAATGGTTTAGAAGAATGACAGATGAAACCAAATCAAAAGTTTCATAGAAGAAGCGCTTGAATGTTTTGGAATTACTTTTTAGTTATCTCAAAAGGGTACATGAACCACAACACGTATCACTGAAATGCAGAAGAACAATTTGAGGATTCTGAGAAAAATATGAGAACCCTTCTTGAAGCAGCTATGATTTTGCAAAGAGCCATACTAACTTGTGAAACAAGGAAATTCACTGGAAGTTTTGAAGAATTGAATTTGGCAGATGTTGTTACAAAGGGAGTTGTTCTTTTTTACAAGTGGTTTTGTCAATGACAGATGGATATGAAAAGTAATTCAGAAAAGGGGGTTCATGAATTGTCAGAGATCTTTATATACGAAATATTATCAACACAACAAGCTTCCTACGCAAGCACTTCTACCACATGGTGAAGGCATGCCCACAAACGCTCAAGCCAGAAAGAATACAACCGAACCAGAACGGGGCCCAGTCAAAGTCCCCCCTTGGATTCCTCCTTCTTTTTTCATGCTAACTCCTAGTCCATGTACTGCAGCGATGATAGTTCCAACATTTCAATGTCCACATTCATTCTCCCTAGGTTCCATTCCTCCATATCCCCCTCTTCCAAATACTCCCCACGGGATCCTCAGAACCTACCTCTTCCTCTCTGCTGTCCTTCTTGCCCTGCTGGCCAGGGTACTGTGTGTTCCTGCCCCACTGTCCTTGTCCTCCTTGTGACCACACCGCAACTATTCTGGGGTTCACGAAACTAGGGGTGTAGTCTGCCACCTTTGTCTGTGCTGGCGTCAATACTGACGCCTCCACAGTGACCGTAGCTACTTTTTTTGTACTAGTTTTGCTTCTTCTGCTTGTTGCCTTTGAGTCATTTCCTTGTCACGCTCCTTTATTCTTCTGCAATGGTGTACTATTATGCTCTGTACTTCGGGCCACCCCTTGCTTCAACCCCCACAATTTTGTCCAGTGCCTTCTGCACCTCTTTGGGCAGGCCCTGTTTAACAATGATGTAGAAGAAGGGTATAGATTGTTTACATATGTTACCCGTTTCTGCTCTCCACATCTCCTGAACTTTAAGAATGAATTGAGCAGCGTCTTCATCGTTGTCCATAGTACATTGCATGATCGACTGCAAGTCGGGTGTATCAGGACATGCCCGTCGTAGCGCATCCCATAATTTCGCTTGAATCTTATTAAAGGCTGCTCTGTCATGTGTGTAGTTTCCCAAAGTTACAACCAGGTACCACCCTTTTTACCCATGCATCGGCAGCCTGATCTCTAATAGTAGCTACCAATAGGCTTTTGATTCTCCTACTGCTAGGGGCATTACCGCCGTCTGTTTTTAAAATGAATAGATCCATTTCCCTGCACCCGCCGATTGTTTTTATCCATCGGTGCCCATGGTACATAATGAGGCATGCCGATTCCCTTATGTATGAGGGGCATTTGCAGTTATGTTCTGTTCCCCTCTGTCTTCTTCCCATTTCCCTTCTTCCTTGCTACTGCCATCCGGCAAAATCTGCTCCTTAACCACTCATCCCATAGACTTTCCACCCTAGGGGTTTGTTTGGGTGCCTGTCCTGCCTCCTCATCCTCGTCATCCTCAAACTCATCAAAATGTAATCTACCCATCAGCATTGTCATATCCTAGGCTGTCCGCCCGCTCCTTCCTTCTCCCTCCTTTACCACATGCACATTTTTATGGGTGTATTATCTACCCTGAATAGAAAATCTCCTGATTTCCGTCCATCTGGTGCCTGCTCTATTTATCTGTCAGGTTTCACTTAGTTTTGTGCTGTTCACAGTCTATTTAATTCTGCTCTTGCTGAGGCTAATCCCACCTCTAAATCTCTTTAGTTGACATTGGCATGACCTGGGGCATCCATATGGGAAACATATAGGGTTGGTGGGGCTGTCGCTGCTGTGTACACATGCGTAGGGTTAGTATAGCCCACTGCGGGATGGGCCATTAGCGGTTATATGCCTCTGCGCTCCATCTGTGCTCCATCACCGCCCCACCCTCTTGTCCTGGGCACTCACCCCCGCTACCATCCTGTCCGTCCTCCCCCTTACACTCTTCTGTGTATTCAAACATCCTCCAAAGGTCTAAGATCTCCTTCCTCCTTTGTAACTGTTTTCACTTATATTTGGCTGTCAGAAATATGGACATATTTTCTAACACACCATTATTGTGGGACCCCTGCTCTGGCCATGAACGGGGCATACCACCTCCTCTTGTCTCTGTCACCCACTGCTTATAATACTTCTCTTCTCTGTCTCAATATAGCGAGAGAGCCTTACACGTATTCTCTATTGGGGTTTCTCCTCCCATGGTGGTGGTGGTCACGTCCTTATTACCCTTATCTATCGAGCATGCCATAATTGCAGTGTGGAAGAATGGCAGTTGCTAACTAAAAGATTCAAAGAGAGAAGATATTCGACAGATATAGTGAAAAAATCATGTCAGAAAATCTGATCTAAAGAAAGAATCTCTATTTTATAAACTCACACTAAACCTAATACTCCACCGAAAAAGAGAGATATCATAACTCAATACTCAACTGATTACAACACACATTTTCTAATTGTCCAGCGACACTGGAACATCTTACTTATGGACTCAGATCAATGCCAAAGTTTAGACAAAAGACCCAAGTTCATTTTCACACAAGCCCCTACCATTAGGACCACATGCTGTCATTCTTTTCTTGAGACAGAACCTAGGGGCGGTGAATGGCTTACCAAAACAACAGGTTTCCACAGATGTGACACATGTAGTATATTGGTAATATGCGCATGGAGACTGCAAGGAATTCCGAGACTGCAATGGCTCTATAATCCGAATCAAAGATTTCATCAATTGTAAGACCACATTTCTGGTGTATGCTGTTATATGTGTTTGTGATAAATTGTATGTTGGTAGCACTATTAGACAGCTACGTGTGAGAATAAGGGAACATATGTCCAATTTAGTCAGCCAGGACAATAGACTACCATTCCCAGTGCACTGGCACGAATGCCATCAGATGGCAAAATGGAATGACCTTAGATTCATTGGTCCGATTGCAGTCACAGTGTGGCAAAAGCGGGGTGATCTCAAACTTCAAACGAGAAAATTTGAATCAAAATGCATATGCCTTCTGAGATGTTTTAAACTGGGACTTAATTCTGAACATGAGATGAATTTAAAAAAATAATAATTCTGCAATGGCAGCAATATCCTGTATCCACCGGGAAGAGGAGTACTTAGTGTGTGGTAGCCATAAGACACTGCCACTTCCATCAATTTGGCTGGCCAACCTTATGCCCACTTGGTGTGTTAGTGGGCATAAGGTTGGTCAGCCAAATTGATGGAAGTGGCAGTGGCTTATGGCTACCACACACTAAGAACTCCACTTCCTGGTGGATACAGGATATTGTTGCCATTTCAGAATTCTTTTTTTTTTTTAAATCATCTTATATTCAGAATTAAGTCCCAGTTTAACACATCTCAGAAGGTATATGTATTTTGCTTCAATTTTTCTCAGTTTAAGTTTGAGATCACTTGTAATTACGATGAATCTCATGATTCACCATTTATCCCATTTTCTGGAACACTAATCTACATTTCACTAGACCACGGCTCCAGTTACATTGCCAACTCACTGGCTAACAATTTACTACATCATTACATGCAACAATGTGCATGGGCTTCAGCAAGACTCACAACAGGTCGAGCTTCTGGGCTCCAATAATCCTTTATCTATATGGCAATTCCAACAGGCACCCAGCGGCCTCTACCATATTAAAGATTCATGATGATCTCAGCCACATGGCTGCCCAAAATGTTCATTAGTAAGTTTGCACGGCAAGCAAGTTTCCACAGTATATCGGTTATTATGGACATCTGAGGGTTAACGTTAGTGATCACACTGGTCATTCCTGTCTAGCCACGGCCATACTCATAACTTACTGTTTAACAATTTACTTTATCAGTAAATGTGACATTGAGCATGGTTTCTGTAAGGCAGAATCCTGTGCAGTTCCCTTAGGGAGCACTACACAAGATTAGGACTACAGGTGAGAGCAATAAATCCCCTTTGGTATCAGTCTGTACCACAACGATTTAGTTGGTAGCTGTGGCTACAAACAAGGGATCCTCTAACAATTCCTCACAAGGGGGGATAGCACAAGTTATATAGAGATAGGTTCTTAGACACCCTAGCAACACTTCCCATATGTTTGTGGACTCGTTTAAGCAAGACAGTGCATCAGTATTGGCAATACTTAAATGAAAACTGAGCAAAATGGCATTTCACAAGGTTTAAAATTGGGAAGGAAAGGGTAGTTGAAAGAAATAGGTGCATCACACAGTTCTAGCTGAGAATCAATCTAAAGAAGGCAGATCTGTCACCACCTGGGGGGAATGGAGTGTTTGGAACCGCTGGAAAAAGGTCCGCCATTGATTGTTCCATCACATAATCTGCTACGTCGTGTGCAGGTCTAGTTCTTTATTGCTTCGTGTCCGAAGCCGGTTGTTTAACTACAGCCACTTTCGGGTTTCGGATGCGTTGCAACGTTCCTACGTTTTTCCCTTTGCTGTTGTGCTTCGCTCCCGTGTTTCCTTCTTGCGGTTTCGCCCGCAGTCTTCTGGGCTTTGCCTTATCTACTTTTTTCCACCTTTCCTGTAGCCGCTTGCGGTTCGGGTTCCTCCGGCTCGCCTTTCCCTCGTTCCTTCTTTTCCTTCCCTCTGCTTTCCCACCTGAGCCTTTCCCCTGCCTGCTCCTTCTCCGTCTACTCTTTCCTCTGTTGCTTACCTGTGTACCGGATTCCTGGCCTGTCCCCGCATTGCTTCTACTTACCCGCTTGCCTTGTTCTGCTTACCTGTGCACCGGATACCTTGCCTGCTCCTGGATTGATTCATCTCAACCCGCCGGTGTTATTCTGCTTACCTGTGTACCAGAATCATTTTCCTGTCCCCGGATTGCCTCTGCTTACCTTCTGGTCCTTCTCTTATTACCTGTGTATGGAACCTTTTGCCTGCCTACGGAATGCTGTATCTTCACGAGTTTGGTGCTTCTTCTGCTTGTGAGCCAAGGACTTACTTTCTCCCATCTGTTAATACTCTGTTGCGTTTTTTTGTGCCGCTGGCTTTTTCCCCATATTTGGCCACCACGGAGGATCACCCACAGCTCACCTATACGGTGACACTGTGGCGTCCTTCTGTGGGTGCCCTTATCTACATAAAAAAAGGAGACGCCAGGAACAAACGTGAGAAAGAAGACAGAACCCAAGTGGAAGACTAAAGGTGAGGAGAAGGGGGAGGGAGGAGAGACGGAGTCCTCTTTTGAAGAAGAGGATATTACAGACATTTGTGACAAGTTGCAACGCCAGAAATCATCATAGCGACTCCACAACAAATACAGGAACTAGTAGCAGCGGTATAAAATCTTAACTTGGAAGTGCAGAATCTGAAAAGTACTAATGCTACCCTACAACAACGAATGACCGAGATAGAACGACCTTCCACAGATCTACCCCCGCTTCCTTTGGTGTCGGAAAAGTTTGATGGTATGCCTAAAAAGGTGAAAGAGTTTTTGGATGCTTGTAATCTTCATTTTTCATTTCGGGCACAGACATTTACCTCTGATCATGCAAAAGTGGGATTCATGATCATACACATGACTGGAAACGCTCTGGCATGGGCCACTCCATAAGTGAACCAAACCGATCCAGTACTCCAGGATTACAGCGCCTTTAAGACTCTCATTCAGCAGACTTTCTTATGTACCGCAAGTACATTTTTGGCTTCGGAAGACCTTCTGAACATCAGACAAGGTAGTACCAACTTATTGTCCTACATGTTAGGAAAGATTTCTTAATTGTAGGTAATTTTCCTTCCATGTGGCAACCCCTAAACTTTTTGCTGTTGTTTTCACCCTGATCTAGACTTTGCCAGAGAAGCGCAGCCTTCCGTCGCACTCCTCTGGGCTTTCGCTCCATTCTTACGGGGAAACTGACATGCCCTTAAGACAGTCAGTACCGGGAAACGTTGTTTTCCGTAGTTCTTTTATCATGTTGCAGCTTCCGCGCAACATGACACAAGAGGGCACTGTAAGCTAAGTTACTGCTCTCTTGGGTCTCTAGTCACTGTACAGGCCCTAGACACTCTCTTTGGATTGTTAATGAACGGTGCAAGTGAATCACGGACGGGACTGGTGGCAGCGATTGTTTCTTTGTGTTTTGAGCTCCTTTTGGCTGTTTAAGCGCGTTTCGCGCTTAGCCCAAAATAGTGGCCTGGCTCCCAAAATGGCCAGACCACGAGGCTCTTTGTTCTGCCTGCTGACCGTCTTGCCCCCTTCACCTTCCCCAGGTCGAGCCGACCCGGGGCCTTCCTTATTTGGGCATGTACTTTCCCGCGAAACACAGATGCTTTCGCGGGCTTCTACAGGCCTTGTGTGTGCCTCCAGGATGTGGGCTGGGATGTCTGGTCCAAATACACATCCTGGGTGCCAGAGAGTCTAGTGTGTCTTGAATGCCTGGGACCACCGTGGTCCGTGATAGGTCCACGTATGGTGTGAGTGTTTTGTGAGCAGATCTCCCATTGGGTCCTCTCCATTTTGGCGCGAAGGGAACTCTGGATAAGAGGAGGCTGGAAACACCACTACCATCTCAATCTCCTGAGTTCTCACGAACGACGGATACAGGAGCCAAGTATCCTGCAACTAATAGGCTGAACCGAGGAATCGCTGATGACCCTCTGAAGGACTGCTCCTCTGCACTGCTGTCGCCCTGTGAAACCATTCTGCCTCTGATCGAACGAGAAGGCATGTACTGGTACTTCGGCCCTTTGGAATAGTGGAAACAACTATTCTCGGCATCTTCATCATCTCCTGCACGTAAGCCTTTGGAAGCGTCTCTGGGCCATCCGGTGGACTGACCAGCTTACCCAGGTGTCTTGCTCTGTAACCGCCGTCAGGTTGCTGCTGTATTCCGAGTCCTTGACACTCTCACATGATTCGTACACTTGGCATTCCCAGGTCTGAAGTGAGAAGTGTACATTGGGCTGAAATACACACAGCCGCTTCGTTGCCCTGCTGTGGTAACAAACTGTGCGGGTTCACTACTTTTGGGATATCCTCAACTCTAACTTCTGCTGCTGCGGAATCTACACGACGCTGAGACGTCCCCGGTTCGCATCTGAACCTGCCAGCACTGAAACTGACGGGGAGAAGCCTGGGTCTGCCTGCATCGGGGACCGGTGAGTAGCAATGCTAGGAACTGGTCGCCCTCCTGCAGTAGCCCGTAGCTTTTCCTTGCTGTGTTAAACAACACACCTTTTTCGCACTCGTGCTCTGCTTCTGCCCGCAAGTAGAGGCCGCGCTTGAGTAGCAGAGATCTGTTCGCCATCCTTTGTTCACCACTGTGAACTGCCTGACTTCCTTGAAGAGACTCTCCTTGGCCCATTGGCACCAGCGTGTGCAGGTACTTTTGAGCACAAGGCTCCACTCTCACGAGGGCTCGGACTTCCTTCTAGTTAGGTGGCCTCTGAAGGCGAACTGGGTCTAAACGATTACTTGCACTGCCTGTTTTCCTCCCCATCTAGGTGGTCTGCATATTTCGTGCTTCTAACTCTTTAGACCCGTCGGTAATTGTATATATATTGTATTTGATGGTGATGTGTTGGTTTACTTGAGTTTTATCGTGATTCTTCGCTATGGTCAATATTACAAAGGCCTTGTAATAAATGTGTCTATATTTTTAATATAACACCTGCTTGGAGTAATTTGTAAGCGTCCTTGCTCTGTGTGCTCATTGCGGGCTTTCAGTCAGCCTCACCCCTCTTGAGACCTAGTCTTGACTGTCGCGATCGCTACCTTGATTGGTCTGGCTTGTCCAGAGGTTACCCTGTTCCAAGAAACTATGCTGGCCTTCTGAACCTCTGCCCCTCCAGGACAGAGTTCAGAAATCCATCTTAACACTACATAACTACCTTCAAACAGATAGCAGCTGAAGCCGGAGGGCAGGAACAAGCACAATATGCCATTATTCGGAGAGGTCTTAGGAAAGATCTAAAAGATGAACTGGCTCGAACAACTCGACCTCCCACTTTCGCTGATCTAGTTACCGCCACCCTCCGCATCGACTTCCATTTGACAGAATGTTGAGCTGAAAGAAAGAAAACCAAAACCTTTGGCTCTCCTCCCCTGGAAACCCTTCCTCCTACTCAATCACCTGCCTCACGTACCCCCGAGATGAGCATATGCAGATAGGTACCACTCGTGCCCCTCTCACCTCTGAAGAACGTAAGAAGCGCAGAGAAGGTAGCCTATGTAATTATTGTGGTGCTTCAACACATTTACTACGAGATTGTCCTGATGTCCCACCCAGGTGCTCGGGAAACGATCGCCCTCGGTAAGTGTTGGGACACACTTCCGAGGGGTTACTACCAGTCCCTATGCCACGCTCTCTGTCACTTCCTCTGACAGGACAGAAGATTCTCGACTCATGGTCATTTTTGTGACTTTACATCTGGGAGAGTCCGAAATACATTCACAAGCCCTACTTGATTGCGGTGCTGCCGGAATGTTTATTGACACTCAGTGGGCAGAACAGAAAGGTTTGAACCGGCTTGCTAAGACAGAAGACCAGAAAGTAGAGGGTGTTGATGGTGAGCCCTTAAGCTCAGGTCTGATTACCCATACCACCGAGGAACTTACTATGTCGATCCAACATTCTGAGTGCATCATTTTTGACATTATACGAGCTGCGCATTTTCCCATTATACTTGGAATCAGTTGGTTACACAAACACAATCCCACTCTAAATTGGACAAAGAATCTCTTAAGTTTCCATTTGTCTCTCTGCAAGGCTGAATGTCTACCTGAACCAAAGTTTGAAACAGTAAAGACAGTGTGCAGTTCAGAACCCAGAGCCGTCCATTGTCTGCCTAATCATTTAAGGGACTACACCGAAGTGGTTGCGGAGAAGATTCCCTTAGAGTTACCTCCATACAGACCGGAGGATTGTTGTATTGAACTCACTCCAGGAGCCCTGGTACCTTTTTTGCCGCATGTTTCCTCTGTCAGTAGAAGAGAAGCAATATCTCAGAAAATACTTGGATAACAATCTCGCCAATGATATGATTCGCCCCTCAAAATCTCCGGCTGTAGCATCATTGTTCTTCATCCCCAAAAAAGGGTCTCAAGAATTGCGACCTTGTATCGATTACAGGGGTTTAAACAAGGTGACAATCAAAGATCGATATCCCATGCCACTTATAACTGAAATTATACAAGCTGTCCAAGGATCTACCATTTTCACTAAGCTCAATTTGCGGAATGCTTATCATCTGCTCCGAGTCCAGACAGGAGATGAGAGGAAGACCGCCTTTCGCACTTCATTTGGACTATTCGAGTATCAAGTGATGCCTTTTGGATTAGTCAATGCCCCCTCGATTTTTCAATGTTTTATGGATCGTCACTTCTTACTTACTGAGCCACACTACTATCGTCTACCGCGATGACATCCTGGTATTTTCTCGCACTCAAGAAGAACATATCAGGCACGTAAAGGAGGTATTTCGGAGATTACGGGACAACCATCTGTCTGTCAAACTTGACAAATGTGTCTTTTCGGCCACTTCCATCTCTTATTTGGGGTTCATGCTTTCCCAAGAAGGCATTTCCATGGACCCACAGAAAGTCGTATCTATCCTTGATTGGCCCTCACCCAAGACTGTCATGGATGTCGAGAGATTTTTACCGGAAGTTCATTCCTAATTTTTCCCAGGAGGTCTTACCCATTACTATCCTCCTCAAAAAATCCTCTACTCCATTCTGTTGGTCACAGGAAGCCGAAGACAGCTTCCTGCACCTCAAGCAATCGTTTTGCTCTGCACCCATTCTGCGACAGCCAGATCAGCATCTCCCTTTCATTCTAGAAACTGATGCTTCTGCGGCGGCAGTAGGGGCTGTTTTGCTACAAAGGCATCAAGATAAGGAACACCCTATATCATATTTCTCGAAGACACTGAATACTAGCCAGAAGAACTATTCAGTCATTGAACATGAAATTGTCTTGTCTTGAATGGCGGCATTTACTTCAGGGAGGTGAACATCCTTTTACTATTCGGACCGATCATAAAAACCTGCAGGTCTTACGACAGTTTGAGTGCTTCAATACCCGCCATGCGAGATGGGCCCATTTTTTTGCTCAGTTCAACTTCAACATAACCTACATACCGGGCGAACTTAACTTAGTTGCTGATGCTCTCTCCCGATGCAGTGACTATTCCTCCGAGTCTGAACTTACCAAAGAATTGATGTTCCCACAGACCAAGAGGATTGGAACTCTTTCCACCTTTCTGCAACAGGTAAGAGAAGAATCCGTAGGACTCTTTGAAGTAGAACGACATCACAAGAATACCATTTATGACATCCAGGATAGACTTTACCTAATTAAGGGAAAACTTTACCTACCCACACAATCTCTAAGGAAGACTGCATTGACTTGGTGCCATGATTCCAAGATCGCAGGCCATTGTGGCAGTAAGGGTACCCTTGACTATCTGCAAAGACATTTCTACTGGCCAAGTATGAAAGAAGACACCAAACAATATGTTCAATCTTGTACCACATGCCTTCCGGAACAAGGTACCCACTCAAAGACCCTCTGGGTTATCGGAGCTGTGTGCCATTCCTACAAGTCCCTGGAGTACCATCTCGACTGATTTTATTGTAGAATTACCCAGTTCCCAGGGGTGTACCTGCATAATGGTCGTTGTGGATTCTTTCATGAAATTGGCTCATTTTTCACCCTTGCCAGGTATTCCTTCAGCAACCGAGATGGCAGAAGTCTTCATTAAAGAAGTGTTCTGTCTACAAGGGATTCCCACCAAAATTATCTCTGACCGTGGTAGTCAGTATACCTCTCGATTTTGGAAAGCCTTCTGCGAAGGGTTGGGTATTGAAAGGGCATTGACTTCTGGCTTCCATCGCCAATCTAATGGACAAACCGAACGACTCAATGGCATCTTGGAACAGTATCTTCGATGTTTCATCAATCAGCAGCAAGATAACTGGGTCAGACTCCTTCCTACTGCAGAATTCTCTTATAACAACTCTATACATTCCACTCTTGGGATGAGTCAATTTTTCTGCACCTTTGGGTACCACCCTCGTTCTGTTCTACCCCTTGCGGGTATCTCTTCAAGTATCCCCTCCATTGAGTCTTCTCTCACGCTTTTTCATGAGGTCCACAGTAAAGCTAAACAGAGCCTCCAGGAGGCTCGAGATCGTCATAAGAACCAGGCCGACAAACACTGCAGACCTGCCCCAAACTGGGATGTAGGATCTCGAGTAATGCTATCTACCAAATTCTTACCCCAATGGGTACGCCCTTCCAAGTTGTCCCCTAAATTCATCAGACCATCAAAATCACCCATAACATAAACCCTGTGGCTTTTCGTCTCCAACTCCCGAAGAGCCTGCAAAGAGTCCATCATGTGTTCCATACTTCCCACTTGAAACCCTTTCAGCCTGATAAATAGGCATGTACTTCCAAAAATACCTACTTACCCCCTGATACGACCCAAGATGAATATGAAGTCACTCAGATATGTGACACCAGGTAACATTGAGGAAGGTTGGAGTACCTAGTACATTGGAAGGGATATCCCTGGTCCGAAAATTGGTAGGAACCCAAATCTCATATTAATGCCCCTCTCTTGTTGCGCAAATTTCACCGGTATCATCCGGGCAAACCTGGGGGAATTAGTCTCAGGAGGGGGCATACTGTCACAACCTGGGGGAGATGGAGTGTTTGGAACCACTGGAAGAAAGGTCCGCCATTGATTGTTCCATCACGTAATCTGCTACGTCGTGTGCAGGTCTAGTCCTTTTTTGCATCGCGTCCGAAGCCGTTTGTTTAACTACAGCCACTTCCGGGTTTCGGATGCGTTGCAACGTTCCTAGGTTTTTCCCTTTGCTGTTGTGCTTCGCTCTCGTGTTTCCTTCTTGCGGTTTCGCCCGCCGTCTTCTGGGCTTTGCCTTATCTACTTTTTTCCACCTTTCCTGTAGCCGCTTGCGGTTCGGGTTCCTCCTGCTCGCCTTTCCCTTGTTCCTTCTTTTCCTTCCCTCTGCTTTCCCACCTCAGCCTTTCCCCTGCCTGCTCCTTCTCCGTCTACTCTTTCCTCTGTTGCTTACCTGTGTACCGGATTCCTGGCCTGTCCCCGGATTGCTTCTACTTACCCGCTTGCCTTGTTCTGTTTACCTGTGCACCGCATACCTTGCCTGCTCCTGGATTGATTCATCTCAACCCGGCGGTGTTATTCTGCTTACCTGTGTACCAGAACCATTTGCCTGTCCCCGGATTGCCTCTGATTACCTTCTGGTCCTTCTCTGATTACCTGTGTACGGAACCTTTTGCCTGCCTACGGACTGCTGTGTCTTCACTAGTTTGGTGCTTCTTCTTCTGCTTGTGAGCCAAGGACTTACTTTCTCCCATCTGTCAATAGTCTGTTGGGGTTTTTTGTGCCGCTGGCTTTTTCCCCATATTTGGCCACCACGGAGGATCGCCCACAGCTCACCTTTACAGTGACACTGTGGCGTCGTTCTGTGTGCGCCCTTATCTACATTAAAAAAAAGGAGAAGCCAGGAACAAAAGTGAGAAAGAAGACAGAATCCAAGTGGAAGACTAAAGGTGAGGAAAAGGGGGGAGGGAGGAGAGACGGAGTCCTCTTTTGAAGAAGAGGATATTACAGACATTTGTGACAAGATCTAACAAATGTGACCAGAGTCAGTAGGCCTGTGCCAAAGTCAGTTGGTATAGGACAAGGGTCCAGGGGCAAAATGTTCTTGTAGCTGTAGTCAAGTCTTTGGTTAACGAAGTGGAAAAGGTGGATGCAGACGTTGAAAAGACAATGTTAAGAGAGAGGGGCGGCCAACCCAACAGGTAGGTAAAGGATTCAAAACACCTTTAGTGCTACCGCGAAGAAAGAGCGGCCTGGCGGAACAATGTACCTTTAAATGAAGAAGTGATTGGCAGTTGTTCCTGGTAGTTCCTACAGATTGGGTGATCCAGCAGAGGAAGAGAGGCTCTCGTCGTGGAGGAACGTTCGATGTACTGCACTAGCCAGGGTTGAAACCAGCCGCGGTGCTGCCTGACGAATAAAAGGTGCGCTCCTTTAAATCGCAGTCCAGGTAGACTGGCTATCCGGCCTCCGAGTACAGGGTACGGGAGATTCGACCAAGGCAGGTCTGGGATGGCGATTGGCAAACTGGTTGGCCCCACCAGCTCACGGAAAGAAGGCTCTTGTAGATGAAGAACTCCTCTCGTCGTGTGGAGAAAAGTGGTGAGACGTTTCAGCAGGGCTTCACCGGTGGTTCAGTCATTGCAGATGTCTTTGGCTTCTCTCCTCTTCAGCTTCTTAGTTCCAGTGGTGACATCATGCCCTTCCAGTCCTCAGGACCCTGCTTTTATGCAAAAAGATCCTCATTCATGCAGCCTAGCTGTCACTCACACAGTGGAGTGGTCATCTTGGCGGGAGACCCTCCACCCTATCAGGATAGTGTGCGACATGGGTTGCTGAGGCAAGCCTGTCTAGGGGTCCTACTCCCCTCCCACACAATGGACTCACCCCAGACTCAGTGGCGCCGAAAGGAGGGCTTCTCTGCTGGTTTCTTCTTTGAAGTCCTGGGTTTCCCCTTTGGTTCTGGTTGCTTTGAAATAGCAGTTAGTAACTCCAGTGGAGTAGGAGTGGTTTCTTTTTCTATCATCTCCTCAGAAGAGCCCCTCAAGGTCCTCTCCCTTGCAGGTCTGGTAAGCTCCTGTAATCTCTTACTAGGAGGTCTGGGGGTACTTGATACTACTCCCAGATCATTCAGATCATTGCCCAACAGCACCCTTCCTGGCACTTCAGATTGTACACTCACAGGTATCCTGACAGTCATTTCATTGCACTGGATGAGAGCTGGTAATTGGGGAAGCATCTGCACAGGCCCTCCAGCTAACTTGGTGAGGCGTTTGGGTGCCTTAGCAACATCCTCCACCTTGAAAAACGATTCATCCACCACAGTTATGCTGGCCCCAGTGTCTCTAATGGCAGGGGTTTCCTGACCGTTGACTAGGACACTGTCTTTATAATACTCTTTAGTATTAGGAGGGATAGAATTATACACATCTAAATTATGTTGTTCCCACAACCCTAGAGATACTAAAGATACACTAGCTGAGACTGCAATGGGATCTTCAGCTAGCAGTTGAAAGTTTTCACTGGCCATATGTACTTCCTCTTCTGGAGCGAAGGCTAAGTAGACAGTGTGGACCCCTGAAGGTTTACCCATACATCTAGGATCCCCTTTCACATGATCAGTAGAGCCACAAACATAACATTTTACAAATGTCTTTATGAATGGTGGCTTGTTCTGACCCCCTTCTGGTCTGGGACCAGAAGGTGCACTAGCCTGATTAGGTTTCCCTTGTGGCTTACCCTTAGAATTTTATTTCGGGCCCTCTTTGGAATTGGAATTATTTGAATTCTGTTTGTTGTATTTCTTAGGCTGCTTTCCCTCATCCTTTTTCTGGGTTTCCCCTGAATCCTTGTGAGTAGCCCTGTTGGCAACCAACAAGTCAGCAGCCTTAGCTAGTTTCTTATAATCTAATTCTTTTGAATCAGCCAAGTGCTGTCTAAGCTCAGGAGAGCAGGCATTATAGATAGACTCCATCATGACACGATTTCTCATTCCTTCATAAGTGTTAACTCTATAACCCTTAATCCATCCCTCTAAATTCTTCAAACACTCATTCACCCAAGTAGCCCAAGGGGTACTATCATGCTTTTTGAGGGTCCTAAACCTCTTAAGGTACTGGGAAAGAGTCTTCCCAAATCTAGCTATCAAAGCCAGCTTTACACATTCATAATCCATCCTATCCACCTCCCCCAACTCCATTACCACATCAGATGCAACAGGGCGGGGGCCTAAAGAACAACCAGGGGATCAACTGATTCCCTGTGATATCCTGGAGCCCATGATTATATTCAAACATAGCAAGCCAATCTAATACATCCAACTTAGGTTCATACATACCCACAATCTCTTTAGGCATCCAGGGTCTTTTTGGACTGGAAGATCTAGAGGATTCGGGGAGAGAAGCATTTTCCAAAGACAATTTCTTCATCTCAAGCTCATGGTTGAGCTCCATTTCTTTGAGCCTTAGTTCTTGATGTCTCTGTTCAGTTTGGGCACTAATTCTTTTGAATTCAAGCTCAAGTCTCATTTTTTCTAGAGAGATAAATTCAGGACTTAATGTGGGACCTGGTAAGGGTCCAGTAGCCACATGTTGCAGCCTTTGAGCAGGTAGAGGGCCACAGGGGGTGACATTGTTATCCTCCTCTTCCTCATATGTTTCAACAATAACATCTTCAACATTGTTTTCCTAAAGATTTGCTACATTTGCTAGAGTAGTGGGCACTACAGCACCACTGTCCAGACTTTGTTTCTCTCACAGTCTATCAATCATTTCTAATTTCTTGCCTTTGGCGGGAAGACCTTTCTGTCTACACAGATCCCTTAAATAATCATCAGTATTAGTAAGGAGGGTCTCCTGGCTGTAACTTTCCATAATTTTGACTTCTGTTTAAAATAAACTTGTTGTGATACTTAGCCTTGTGGTTATTTGAACCAAAGCACTAGGAGAACTCTAAAATGTAAATCCAATACTTTTATCCCAGCGCTGCCACCAGTGTTAGGCAAAATCCTGTGCAGTTACTCTAGGGAGCACTACACAAGATTAGGACTACAGGTGAGAGCAATAAATCCCCTTTAGTATCAGTCTGTACCACAAAGATTTAGTTGGTAGCTGTGGCTGAGCAGTCAGACTTATCTCAAGAGGGAGATGAGCAGTATTCAGGGTTTACACAATAGGCCTACAGGACCATGGCACAAGGAAACACTGACAAAAGCTTTGTATTAAAAAGTAGTTATATATTTATTTTATACACTTCTGCTAAAACACATGTATCACAGTCATCAAGCAAGTTATATTAAGTCAAAGGAAAATGATAGACACTCCCAAGTTAAATTGTAGACCAAGTGAACCAGAGTGAAAACTGAGCAAAACGGCACAGTGACAACTACACACAAGGGATCTTCTAACAAATCCTCACAAGGGGGGAATGCACAAGTTATATAGAGATAGGTTCTTACACACCCTAGCAACACTTCCCATAAGTTTGTGGACCAGTTTAAGCAAGACAGTGGGCCTCATTACAACCCAGGCGGTAAGTTACCGCCTGGGCCGTGACTTTACCACCATGGCGTAAACTGCGTTTACGCCATGGTGGTAGGCGGACTTACCGCCCTATTCCGAGGTCGACGGGGCGGTAAGTCCCCAATCCCCATTTACCCTTCCCCATTCCCATTTTTGCCCCATAGGGCATAATGGGGGTGGGGAAGGCGTTAATTACGCCACCGTAAATTACGGTGGCGTAATTAACAACATGGTCCCTTAGCGCCATGGATTTTAACACCTGCTAAAAGCAGGTGTTAAATCCGCCATGGCGCTAAGGGACCTCGTACTCAGGCGGTAAGGGTCGGCGCTGTTTACGGCGCCGTAAACCCCTTACCGCCTGAGTTGTAATGAGGCCCAGTGCATCAGTATAGGCAATACTTAAATGAAAACTGAGCAAAATGGCATTTCACAAGGTTTAAAATTGTGAAGGAAAGGGTAGTTAAAAGAAATAGGTGCACCACACAGTTCTAGCTGAGAATCAATCTAAAGAAGGCAGATCTAACAAATGTGACCAGAGTCAGCAGGCCTGCGCCAAAGTCAGTTGGTACAGGGAAAGGGCCCAGGGGCAAAATGTTCTCGTAGCTGCAGTCAAGTCTTTGGTTAACAAAGTGGAAAAGGTGGATGCAGACGTTGAAAAGACAATGTTAAGAGAGAGGGGCGGCCAACCCAACATGTAGGTAAAGGATTTAAAACACCTTTAGTGCTACCGCGAAGATAGGGCAGCCTGCCGAAACAATGTACTTTTAAATTAATAAGTGGCTCATGCGGTGGCGGTTGTTCCTGGTAGATCCTGCAGTTTGGGTGATCCAGCAGAGGAAGAGAGGCTCTCATCGTGGAGGAAGGTTCAAGGTACTGCACTACCCAGGGATGAAACCAGCTGCGGTGCTGCCAGACGAATAAAAGGTATGCTCCTTTAAATCGCGGTCCGCGTGGATTGGTGCCTGGCTATCCGGCCCTCGAGTACAGGGTACGGGAGATTCGACCAAGGCAGGTCCGGGAAAGCGATTGGCAAACTGGTTGGTCCCACCAGCTTAAGGGAAGAAGGCTCTTGCAGATGAAGATCTCCTCTTGTTGTGTGGAGAAAAGGGGTGAGACGCTGCAGCAGGGCTTCACCGGTGGTTCAGTCATTGCAGATGTCTTTGGCTTCTCTCCTCTTCGGCTTCTTAGTTCCAGTGGTGACATCTTGCCCTTCCAGTCCTCAGAACCCTTCTTTTATGCAAAAAGATCCCCATTCATACAGCCTAGCTGTCACTCACACAGTGGAGTGGTCATCTTGGTAGGAGACCCTCCAGCCTATCAGGATAGAGTGCGACATGGGTTGCTGAGGCAAGCCTGTCTAGGGGTCCTACTCCCCTCCCACACAATGGACTCACCCCAGACTCAGTGGCGCCGAAAGGAGGGCTTCTCGGCAGAAGCCCGCCAAAAGGACGAACAAAGGATCCCCGACCTGGGTTAGGAGTTAACCAGCGGTATGTTAGAGGCTGTCAGAAAAAGTGGTAGCCCCGAACAATAGGAAAATCCCATAGGGAAATATTCACGGTTGAATATTTACGGTAGTAACCACTGCCACCAGCCAGAAACTTTTGAGAGAGGGACTGTGCGGTACCCCCTCGAAAATGAACATAAGGGAAAAACTATTAACCCTTTCCTGTACCTCCATAGTAAGATGGGCTGTACTGGTTAAGTTCATAAAAATGACTAGTAAAGTCAATGAGGACTTTACATGCCCTGGGAGACAGTAGTCAGTCCAAAGGTATGGAGTCTATGTTTGGGGGTCGCTACGACACCCCTGTGTCACTGCACTGAAGGTGCTGTGTAACACATGTGAATAAAGGTGGTTCCTATGGTGGTGAGAAAAATCCCATAGACATTAAACACAAAAATAGCCTAGAACACACAAAGCAAAAATGCCTAAGAGTGGGAAAAAGAGTCTCACTCTTAGCAGGTAAAAAGAAACAAACTCTTCAAATCCAGCAAAGCTGCTGGGGGACTCAATAGGTAAGGGAAATTTAGCCATAGAATGAGAATTCTCCCTAACCGTTTCCACTTATACTGACCAATGCGATGGCCCGAACATCTGCGCATTATAAATCTTTTATTCACATTATAATCCGCACAAGCACCCAACCGCTTTTATTGCACAAGCGATGCATCTTGGTCTCAGCCACACAGCTGCCGATTGTATTCACAAGGAAGGATGCATGGGAATTTTAGTACAAGCATGTCCTCTCTGTTTAACGTTTACCATGTACACCCGAGGGACTACGTCACCCTTTTACGACATACCTCTTTGCTGAACGACAGCGTTACATCACACGCATGCACGGAAGTAATGGACGTGTAAGAATAGTATAAACACAATCCACGATAGGCGCCTGCATGCTACCAGACGTGCAGTGCCAGGGATATATCCCAGTGACTCCATTCTGCTATTTGGTAGGTGGGGAAGGGAGGCCAGCAGACAGATACTTAAGTTCTACTTTATAATGGGCAAACGGATGTGATTTTGTATTACCGCAATCGTTGTGGATAACATGGACAATAGTAGCAAGACATGAATTCTTTCCATAGTTCACTAGGATATTCATCTGGGACACGGACGTAGCAACATGACCCAGCAAGGTTAACCCAACCAATGACTCTCATAACCTTTCCGCATTTTGGGCAAGTTCAATGTTAAGGGGATCAGTGATATCTCAGTTCTGAGCAAGACTTAACAGCACATAACGTTATTCAGCATTTCCTTAACAGGTTCTGAAATACAGATATTAGGTAAGAAATTAATGTTACGTAACATCTCCACTGTGATTAAGCAATCAGCCAACTGCACTTCTGGGGGAATGTTGCAATTTCAATACTTTACAATGGCTTTCATTAATTCAAAGCACTGGGCACGGGCTATAGAGTGCCGCACACAACTAATCCCAATGAGTTAATGTGTAAATTTACCAATAACTGGCAACACATTTTCATCAAGACAACACCTGCTCAATTTGAATTTTATTTTGTGTGCAATATGTAAGTATCTTTATTATAATTTTTCATGTTGATATATGTTTATCTGTGCAATTCTCTTCTATGCCCCATCGATGGCACATATTGGTATGTTACATTTTCTTTTCCTTTTCATTCTGTTACAACATCATATTTTGTTCACTAATTTTATGATACAAAAAAATTCCTTGAATGGCCAATACATGTTCTTGATTTTATGCATGGAATATGCCAATAACTCTACAGCCTTGAGAACGACCTAGCGTTGAAACACGTGTCGGTTGAACATAAGATTAAAAGCAATCAGCAAAACTTTGAATTGACTTTTTTAATGCATTTTAAGGACAATTATTAGCAACCAGCACTTGAACACTATTGGACTATTTGGCTGAGCGCGAATTGTATCAGACCAACTTCTTAATCTGTAATTTCGGGTGGGTGGGGGTTCTACCACCCTGTGATGGCTACGTTACCAGCCAAAATAATAGATTTAAGGGCTTGAGCGCACCAACCCCACGGTTATACCCTTGTTCTTACTCTGCTTTATTGCCCTTATGTTTGTACTAACGCACCTCACACAATGTTATAGTTTGTCAAAACACACAATCACTTTTCACCCCCTGTCAAAAAATTCAAAAGTGTCCTTTTCTTTCCCCTCCCACAATTCTTTCTCTCCACACTGTTGCTCACACACTCAACACACTCAAATATACCACAAATCACTCAACGCCCCTCCTAGAAATTGGCCGAACTAGAAGCAAAAATCACAAATAAATGCGGACCAACAACTCCAGCAAAAACCCATAAAGCCAATAAAATGTACTATTGACAATTCATCTGGAAAATGGAAGCCGTGAAATCCACGAAAAGTCTGAAACAAGAAACAGAGAAATCAGAAAACTGGGAGTGGCTAGCTGGGGTTTTAGGAAACCCAAAATAACAATAGTTTCATACAAAGGAGAAAGATATAAACCTCAACATCGGCCCATGGTACACAAGGGGCTTTAGATCCTTATTTTCAGAAAATTCCAGAAACTTGGCACAATTTGAGATCCTTTGATTCTAAGAGACTAGGATGAGAACTAATCCATCATGTGAAGGCTTTGAGACACATTTGAATCCAGCTGGAAAAGGAAGGAAGGGAAGACCATACTCCTGCCTCCTGACGATGATTAAGGTGGACAGTGGGTTGAAGGTAGAGAGGATACTGTACCCTAATCCCTATGTCCAGATACTTAAAATGAGCAGAGGGATGGTGGAGCGGAAAATCCAAATACTGCTGATAAATACATACTGGAGTGTAAAGATAAAGG
Source organism: Ambystoma mexicanum (assembly GCF_040938575.1). Lineage (NCBI taxonomy): Eukaryota > Metazoa > Chordata > Amphibia > Caudata > Ambystomatidae > Ambystoma > Ambystoma mexicanum. The sequence goes on from NC_090928.1 coordinate 140,359,145, forward strand.
ATAAAGCCTTTATAAAAGCATTAATGAGCCAGGTGGATGAGGCCAGGATTGAAAGCAATAAGCAGCATATCATCGTATGCAGAGATTTGAATATCCGATTGCTGGATATAGTTGGGAAATGGCAAATAGAGACACTCCTAGAGAAAAGAGCCTGAATGTGGGAAGAGATGGAGTCTCGGAATCTGTCAATGCTAAATGGGCAGACAAACGGTGAAAGAACAGGAGCCTACACCTGAGGAAGAGGATTATATCGAACTTGCCTAGACTACTGCTCCTTCTCTGAAAACACCACCACTCAAGTAGAGAAATTCAAAATAAGGAAACCCGTATATATTTCATCATCAACATAACTTTATTCGGTAAAATAGCCATTAAAGTATACAAATCAACATCACAATTATAGTACCAAACAAAATCAACATTCAAAACAACCAGGGTAGAAAGCAGTTTGTCAAGAACATCTCTGAGAGCAAAATTAGGTCCAGCAACCCTCACCATTTATCCAATTTAGGCGTTATCATGCTGTAGATACTGGTGATTGTAAGAAAGTCTATTAGCCCACTTCCCCCAAGAAGGGTGGCATTTCCACCTGTCAGCACCGGACCCAGAAGCCCGGGGACCCTGGAGTGAAAACCCATTTTGATTACACTGTTAGCCCGGGGGATACGAGACTTGTAGGCTTTCAGTATGTCTCTGGCCACAGCATTGTTACAGAGTTTCAGTTCAACAGTATCATCCTCCCCATGTTTGGATGTTCAAGCACAGTTGACAATGTGTTCTTTGGTCACAAATGGGCATCCACCTATAGTTTTCAGCCAATGTAGAGTTTTGTTAAGAAGTGCTTCCCTGGGTTCTTGGTGTGACTTGAGAGTGGTTTTGGGACTCTGCGCAATAGGATGATCCCAGGGTCCAGAGGCCTGGGGTGCATGAGTGGAAAAGGATGAACATTTGAGGGAGACAGCCTCGATGAGGCATCACGGTGCGACCACCCCTTTTGGACTTGTGTGAAATGAAGGGGCTTGGTATGAGGGGGCTTGGTATTCGCATTTGCCTTCACAGAGTTGTGCTCTATTTGCCTGTGTGTATTTGGGCGAGGGCAGATAGGGGCCCTTGGTACAATAAGAGGGGTGGGGTTGGGGTGGTTCAAGACATGCCCGACATCCCCATGATTTCTTATTGGTTCCCCTGCAGCAGTTGTGGAATCATCCCCTTTAATGAAATTTAGCAGGAGAGCCTTAATGTGCAAGAGTTCGGCCAAGACCAAGTTGCAGTTGCAACAGCCTACAGAAGGACTCATTCCGCCTGCCTCATTCCTTTCTGGGGCAGAGATAAGCGTTGATTTGGGTGTCGGGTGGGAGCTGACCCAGGCATACTGATCAAGGGAGGTGGGTGACACAGAGCTGTTGTGCAGATACTGGGATTGCATCCAACCCTCCCTCAAGCCCCATGGCTGTGTCTGTTAGGTGTTTAGTTGCTGTTAAGGTTACTAAGTCGCACAAAGCCCCCGTAAGTGGCATCAGGACCCCCACTCCACTTGAAGATACAACACAAGGCCCTTCTCCAACGACTGGTACAGGTGGTGCGTTTTCGGGGGCCGCACTCTCCCCTTGCCCAATAGGTGATTTAGCAGAGGGCGGGACCATCGCAGTAAGTGTCTAAAGCCGGAGGAAGCTCTTTCCACACTTCTTGCTGCGGCTGTACAGCATATGCCAAGGAACGGGGGTGAGCCGAATCCCCCTCTCCAAAGGCGGTTGAACAGGGAGTTGAACCAACAGCGTTCACCACTGCACTAAGTGTGCTGGGCAGGGACTCGGCATCTAGGGCAGCCATGTCTTGCATCAGGGTGACAGGGACCTCTCCCCCTGAGCTGCCCAAAAATTGCCAGATCTCTTTAATCAACATATGAGCATCCCCGAAGGCTGCGGATGCTACGGGTGCTATGTCCTCAGAAGAAGCCCCTAACACACCATGTGAAGCATGAGCAACTTTGTTTCCCAGATCCAAATTCCTCTTCAGTTGCCAGGTTTTTTGCTTGGCGCTTATTGCAGGGCCCATGCCAAGCTCAGGACACAGGGGGTGTGGGGGCAGGGTACCCCCCACTGTCCTTGCCATAGGCCTCAGGCATATTGACCCCCAGGGAGTGCTCCAAAGGGGTGACTCAAAGGACACAGTAAGTCACCTTTCACCAATCAGGCAGTCAGCGGACAGTAGGGGCAGTCCTGGGGTTCACTTTGTACTGACACCCGCGTAGGTTTAAGAAGAGTCCAATAGTAGACTCCAATGGAGTCAGGCCTGGATCCAGGGGGCAAAGGATCAACGAGAATGGCAGAATCCCTCCTTTTTTAAGCAGTTTTAGGGGCGCACAGGGTGGCCGAGAAAAAGAAGCAGAAAACAGGTACCTTCTTGGATGTCTGAGGTGACTGCCATGCAGCAGCAGGGATCAGGGAGCGGCCTTCTTCTCCAGGTCTGTGCGGGGTGGGGTCGGGCAGGCTTTATGATGGCGCGGCTCTCACCCCCTCAGGCCGTGAATACCTTGCGGGATGCCAACACCCGCCGCCCTTTCCCCCGACGGGCTTCCACCCTGGCAGGCTTAGTGGCTTTGCTTTTAAACAAAAGGGGGCGTGGCCAAATGACGGCAGCAGCAGTTCCGGTGATCCTTGGGGCAGGGAAAGCCCTGCGGGATGCCAACACACGCCGCCCTTTCCCCCAACGGGCTTACACCCTGGCGGGCTTAGTGACTTTGCTTTTAAGCAAAAGGGGGCATGGCCAGCGTTCTTCCATACTCGCAACTTAGGAATTCACTTTGACTCCTCTCTCTCTTTTTCCCACCACATCTCTCTCACCTCTCGATCCTGTCGCTTCCATCTCTTTAACATTCACAAAGTCCACCCCTTACTCACCTTCCATGCTACTAAACTTCTAATCTCTTCCCTTATCTTCTCCCGTCTCTTCTTCTGCTCCTCCTTATTCTTTGGACTACCTAATTCCCATCTCGCCCCCCTCAAATCTATCTACCATTCTGCCGTCCATACCCTCTGTCTCCTCTCCTCCCGTGACTCCATCTCTGCTTCCCTTTCCTCCCTTGGCTGGCTCCCCTTTCACTCCCAACTTAAATTTCACTTCCTCTGCCTAGTCTTTAAATCTCTCCATGGTCTCGCTCCCCCTTATCGCTCTTCTCTCCTCTCTTTCTACACTCCCTCCTGCTCCCTTCGTTCTGCTGCCCACTTCCTTCTCACTGTCCCTCCATCCCCCTGTCCCACCTCCTACTTCCATTCCTTCCAGCTCCTTGCCCCCCTGCACTGGAACTCATTAACTCTCTCTATCCGCTCTATTCCTTCCATCTCCTCATTCCGCACATCCCTTAACTCTCTCCTTCTCCATCCTCTGCCATGAAACCCCTTCCCCCTCCTGCCCCCCCTCCTTCCTTCCTCTCTCCCCCTTGATCATCTCCTTCCTCTCTCCCTCCTACCCACTCCCATCCTTTTCCCCTTACCTTCCCTCCCTTTTCTCCTTCTTCCCCCTCCCTCTCCCTCTCAGTTCTACTGCTATGCTTCCCCTCCTCCCTCCAGTTTAATTGCTCTTCTCACTGCTTTGTTGGACTGATTCAATATTGTATGTTGCTTCCACTGTCATTGTTTTATGTATCATGTTGTTCTGATGTTCAGCGCTTTGGCGTAAGGCGCTTTATAAATAAAATAAAATACAAAATGCAAATACAAACGACGGCAGCAGCAGTTCCGTTGTACCTGGGGGCAGGGAAAGCCCTGCGGCACGCCAACACCTGCCACCCTTTCCCCTGATGGGCTTCCACCCTGGCAGGCTTAGTGGCTTTGCTTTTAAGCAAAAGGGGGCATGGCCAAATGACGGCAGCAGCAGTTCCGGTGATCCTGGGGGCAGGGAAAGCCCTGCGGGACCCCAACACCCACCGCCCTTTCCCTCGACAGGCTTCCATCCTGGCAGGCTTAGTGGCTTTGCTTTTAAGCAAAAGGGGGCATGGCCAAATGACGGCAGCAGCAGTTCCGGTGATCCTGGGGGCAGGGAAAGCCCTGCGGGATGCCAACACCTGCCACCCTTTCCCCCGACGGGCTTCAACCCTGGCGGGCTTGGTGGCTTTGCTTTTAAGCAAAAGGGGGCATGGCCAAACAACGGCAGCAGCAGTTCCGGTGATCCTGTGGGGCAGGAAAGCCCTGCGGGACGCCATTATCTGTCGCCCTTTTCCCCGTTGGGCTTAATATGCATATAGCTAAATTAGGCTTTACATATACATTTTAAAATCATCATCTCATCATACATTTAAAAAAATGAAATATAAAAATACAACATAATACATAGATAGTAAAAAGGGTTTAAAACAACTCTAAAATGTAGTGAAAAACATCCTGAGATAACTGTTTAAGTATTCAAGGCAATACTGTCAAGATTGGAGGCCTTATCCCCTTCCTCCTCACCTGAATCTTCTGTGGCGGATTCCTGTGGATTCGACTCCGTCTTCTTACGGTCCTTCCTCCTTACAGGAGTCTTGTCCTTTGATGTCTTGGCTTTCTTTTCGTGCAAATAGGGTCGGGCCCCTCCGGAGGCCACCGTAGCAGAGATAGAACCCTGTCCGCAGGGACCCCCAGGGGGCCAGACCTAGATCAGGGAAAAAGCACGAAGGCAGAAAAAACCCTGTTTCCAGATGGGTTCTAATAAGGAGTTGAGAATTCCTTTCATAAGTAATTGAAGTCTGGCTGCAGCTGATGACTAATGAAGTTGACCAGCAACTCCGGTGGAGAGAGCAGTTAAGCTCTGCATGACAGTAGGGTGAAGCACACAGAGGAAAGATACAGGAACCCAAAAAACCAATAAGTAAATTTTAAGGAAGACAGAACAGATAGAAATGCCCGTAAATAACAGTGCTAAGTAAGAGATTGTGTGCAGGTAACCTTAAGCAGAAAGCAGAATTACACCTACAGACTGCAGTAAGTCTGCAAACGAGAAACGAGAGTTTAGAGAAGACGAAAGGCAGAAAACGCCGAACAACAAAACTGAAATGCTTCGGCGGAAACCAAGAGGTGTAGTACAGAAGCTAAGCGAGGCGGAGCTGTAGAACAGACGAGGAGAGGCAAAGAAACACTCGTAGAAGTAGCAAGACCCAGGAGACAGGTAACAAGGGAAGAAATTATGTAGAGCACAGAAGGTAGGCACAAGGAAGGCAAAAAGGTAGCTGCAAGGATGGTCGACAAGGAGGAAATATCCAAGAACGAAGTTCCACACGAACCGGAGCGATGTGTACAGATACAACGCACCGGTTTGGGGGAGGAGTCAGGATTTAAAGGTACGGCCACCATATTGAATGAGGACTAGAGCGCTCGCAAGTCAATGCTTCCAGCGCTTCCAAACCTTCCATTCTCCGTTCCTGACATTATACCCCCGTCTTCTCGGGGGACTCCCTGGTTTGCCCGGATGAAGGCGATGGAACCTCTGCACAAGGCGTTTGGCATGTATATGGCTCACAGGTTCCCATGTCCTTTCTTCTACTGGATAACCCTTCCAATGAACCAAATAGTGCAACCATCCCTTGTGGTATCTGGAATCGACAAGACGAGACACCTCATATTCTTCTGGCGTAGGGCTCACCTGAGCACGCGTTTTGAACACAGGTCTCTTAAAAGGGTCCTCCTTATGTTCCTTGAGAAGGGAGACATGGAAGACGGGATGTACCTTTCTGAGATATTCTGGTAGCTTGATCTTATATGCAACAGGGTTGATCTGTTGAAGAATGGGAAATGGCCCAAGGAAACGAGAGGAGAACTTCCCCTTATGAACCCATCTGGGTAGAAATCTGGTGGACAACCAGACAAGCTGCCCTATCTTCCAGCTCGGATTGGCAGTACGACCCTTGTCTGCCCATTTCTTGTGTGTAAATTGACTCGCTTGGTGTGCTTCCTTAGCAAGTCTGTGTATCTCCTGTAGGTCCTGTCGAACCCCATCCAACGCCGGAATTTTGGTAGAAGGAGGTTTGAGCCAGGGTAAATGTTGAGGATGATATCCGTAGGTACAATAGAAAGGACTCATCTGGATCGAGGTATGGAGAGAGTTATTGTAGGCAAATTCTGCCTGTGGGAGGAAATGATACCATTCTTCTTGTTGCGGACTGCAAAAACACCTGAGGTACTGTTCTAGGCTGGCATTTAATCTTTCAGTTTGGCCATTGCTCTGTGGGTGGTATCCAGAAGAGAGTGCCTTGTGAATCCCTAGAACTTGGCAGAGAGAAGCCCAGAACTTGGAGGTGAATTGGGGTCCTCTGTCCGACACTATGGTCCGGGGCAAACCATGTAGACGGACTATATCCTGAAGGAAGGTTGCGGCCATTTCGGAGGCTGAAGGAACCTGTTTAAAGGCCGAAAAATGGGCGAGCTTGCTAAATGAGTCAACTGTCACCATAATCGTAGTCATGCCATATGACGGAGGGAGGTCTACAATAAAATCAGTAGAGATGTGTTCCCAAGGATTGTCCGGTAAGGGTTCTTGCTGCAGTAGCCCCAGAGGTCTTCCCGTTCGGTGTTTGTTAGAAGCACAAACCGAACAAGTGGAAACGTACTGGCTTACGTCTCTTCTTAAGGTCGGCCACCAGAAACCCCTCCGTAGCAGATCCAATGTCTTCCTGATTCCAGGATGTCCAGATAAAGGAGTGTCATGACACCAGGAAAGTATCTGATTTTGTAGCTTCTTAGTGGGGACATAGAGAGCTCCTTCATGATAATACAATCCGTCCTTATCTTGAATGACAGTTGACGGAAGCTCGGTGCCCATCTGATACTGTGGAATTAGGTCTTGAAGAAATGAAACAGTTGAAGCCAATACCTTGAGATTAGGGAAAACCAATTTGTGTCCCGTGTAGGAGCCAGAGGTATCCCCAAGACCTCTTGACAAGGCATCAGCCTTCATGTTCTCTGTACCAGGTAAGTATGTAATTACAAAATCATATTGTAAAAAAAAATATGCCCATCTGGCATGCCTGGCGTTGGAACATTCCAACTGTTGTAAAACCCGAAGGTTACGATGGTCTGTTCTAATAGTAAACGGATGAGTAGCTCCCTGTAAAAGATGTCTCCACTCTTGACAGGCCAGTTTGATAGCCAATAGCTCCTTTTCTATCACAGAGTAGTTGCGTTCACTACAGGTAAGTGTTTTGGAGTAATAAGCTATTGGATGTTCATAGTCGTCATCTGACCTTTGAAGCAGAACTGCTCCCACCGCCCCTGTAGAAGCGTCTGTTTCCAGAATGTAGGGTCGATTCTGATCCGGTTGGACCAGAATGGGGGCTGTTGAAAAACATTCTTTTAGAAAACAGAAGGCGTTTTGGGGCCCTTCATCAAATACGAACTTGACTCCTTTCTTCAATAGAGAGGTCAGTGGAAGTACCTTGTTAGAAAAGTTGGGAATGAACCTTCGATAAAAATTGGCCAATCCTAGGAAGCTTTGGAGTTCTTTGACATTGCCAGGATTTCTCCATTCTCTGATAGCCTTCACCTTACTGGGGTCCATCTCGATACCTTCTTTGGATAAGATATATCCAAGATAGGACACGGACGTGGCTTCAAATGAGCATTTCTCCGGCTTTACCAGTAGTTGATGGAATTGCAGACGCTGTAAGACTAGTCTGACCAGTGACCTGTGCTCCGATAGAGTCTTGGAAAAAATGAGGATGTCGTCCAGGTACACTACCACCGACACAAACAGCATATCTGTGAATATCTTGTCCATATACCTTTGGAAAATGGCCGGTGCATTCACAAGACCAAATGGCATCACTCGGTATTCGAAGAGTCCAAAAGGGGTACGGAACGCTGTCTTCCACTCGTCCCCTTTCTTGATCCTCAAGAGGTGGTACGCCCCTCTCAAGTCAAGCTTGGTAAAGAACACCGCCCCATGTACTGCCTCCAAGATGTCCCGGATCAAAGGCATAGGATACCTATCTCGAATGGTAACCTTGTTGAGCCCCCTGTAGTCTATACAAGGGCATAGCTCTGCTGAGTCCTTTTTAGGAATGAAGAACAAGGAAGCCCCACAGGAGGATCTGGACTCTTGTATGAGTCCGTTTTGAAGATTTGCGTCGAGGTATTCTCTCAGAGCCTTCCTCTCTGGTAGAGACAACGTGTACATCCTCCCAAAGGGAACCACCGCCTCAGGTATCAGGTCTATACCGCAATCCTCTGTTCTATGAGGCGGGAGTTGACGGGGAACGGCATCCAGGAACACCTCTGAGAATTCTTGATAATGGATGGGAACTGATGCCACTGTGATTGGAACTGGAGTACTGTTTCGGTCATATGCTAGAGTGTTAGACGTCGAGGACAAGCTCATGCAGTGTGATTTACAAAATGTAGAATTTAAGACTACCTTGTTAGCCGTCCAATCAATTTGAGGGTTGTGCCTCCTTAACCAAGGAATGCCAATGACCAACGGAAAATGAGCTGCTCTGATCTGGTCAAATACCAGGAACTCCTCGTGATGGCCTAACCTCATTCTCAACGGAGTGGCCTCATTGGTAATAGGTCCCGAAGATAAGGGTCTTCCGTCCACCCCTTCCACCGGAATGGGAGTGGCCTTAGATATTGTGGGAACAAAATGTTCTGCAGCCCATTTGGAGTCGATGAAATTCCCTGCTGCTCCACAGTCAAGCATGGCGAGTACCTCTGTGGGACCTGCATCAGACAGCCATAAGTCAACTCGAAACACCATTAGACTGTTGTCATCCGGAGTGGTTACTGCTCTTGTGTAGTTGCAAGGGTGCTTGTTACTTCCCCCGAAACCTCCCTTGCTGTAGATCGGGGGTTGAAGTTTCCCTGTCTTCGAGGTGGCACCTCAGGACAGTCTCTCAATAAGTGCTTCGAGGAGCCACAATACATACACAGTCCAGCCTCTCTTCTTCTTCTTTTTTCTTCTTGAGTTAGAGGTCCTCGGGCCGCCCCTATCTGCATAGGTTCTTCAGGAGGATGGGTAGCTCTGGTGGGAGGGACAGGAGAGGGGAGGCCGGTTGGCTGTGGAACGCCTCTGGTTCGTCTTCTTTCTAATCGTCTCTCTTGTAGACGAAACTCAATCTGAAGAGATAATGTAACCAGATCTTGAAAGGACGCAGGTCTCGCCACTTGGGCCAGCTCATCCTTGATTTCATCACGAAGGCCACGTCTGTAGATGGTTTGCTGAGCGGAATCAGGCCAATCTGCCTTGGTTGCCATCCTCTGGAAACGAGACAAATAGGTTTGTACGTCAGTGTTTCCCTGGCTAACATCTAGGATAGCTTCTAGAGAGGAATAGAAGACTTCTGGTCGGTCGAAACGTTCTTTAAACACCTCCGTAAAACGATCATAGTCACCCAAAATCGGGTCGTTTCCGGTGACAAACGGTGTAGCCCATGAGAGCGCAATACCCATTAGGTTTGCAATGATAAACCCGACCTTAGATCTAGCAGTCTCATAAGCATGAGGTCGAAAGGCAAAATACACCTTACATGCGTCAAGAAAGTCCTTCAGCCCTCCCGGTTGACCATCATATTTGCCAAAGGAGAGTGGCATTGTAGGCAGGTCTCCCCTGTCATCACGATGCAACACAACCTGTTGTCGGAGGGCTATGTTCTCTGTTCTCAAAGCCTGGACCTCCATAGTAAGGTTCTGCATCGCTGCTACCAACTCTTGATATTGTTCTAACGATGCCATGGTAGATATTGGGCGTTGTATACTGTCAAGATTGGAGGCCTTATCCCCTTCCTCCTCACCTGAATCTTCTGTGGCGGATTCCTTTGGATTCGACTCCGTCTTCTTACGGTCCTTCCTCCTTACAGGAGTCTTGTCCTTTGATGTCTTGGCTTTCTTTTCGTGCAAATAGGGTCGGGCCCCTCCGGAGGCCACCGTGGCAGAGATAGAACCCTGTCCGCAGGGACCCCCAGGGGGCCAGACCTAGATCAGGGAAAAAGCACGAAGGCAGAAAAAACCCTGTTTCCAGATGGGTTCTAATAAGGAGTTGAGAATTCCTTTCATAAGTAATTGAAGTCTGGCTGCAGCTGATGACTAATGAAGTTGACCAGCAACTCCGGTGGAGAGAGCAGTTAAGATCTGCGATGACAGTAGGGTGAAGCACAAAGAGGAAAGATACAGGAACCCAAAAAACCAATAAGTACATTTTAAGGAAGACGGAACAGATAGAAATGCCCGTAAATAACAGTGCTAAGTAAGAGATTGTGTGCAGGTAACCTTAAGCAGAAAGCAGAATTACACCTACAGAGTGCAGTAAGTCTGCAAACGAGAAACGAGAGTGTAGAGAAGACGAAAGGCAGAAACCGCCGAACAACAAAACTGAAATGCTTCGGCGGAAACCAAGAGGTGTAGTACAGAAGCTAAGCGAGGCGGAGCTGTAGAACAGACGAGGAGAGGCAAAGAAACACTCGTAGAAGTAGCAAGACCCAGGAGACAGGTAACAAGGGAAGAAATTATGTAGAGCACAGAAGGTAGGCACAGGGAAGGCAAAAAGGTAGCTGCAAGGATGGTCGGCAAGGAGGAAATATCCAAGAACGAAGTTCCACACGAACCGGAGCGATGTGTACAGATACAACGCACCGGTTTGGGGGAGGAGTCAGGATTTAAAGGTACGGCCACCATATTGAATGAGGACTAGAGCGCTCGCAAGTCAATGCTTCCAGCGCTTCCAAACCTTCCATTCTCCGTTCCTGACAAATACTCATAAAAGTGCATCATATGGTAAATAATATTAAGATCATTTCCTATTAAGAGTTTCTCCCAGATCATATCCCTATTGTTTAGATCACAACTGTTGTTGTATGCTTTGACATAGCTTAGTCTTATAAGAGATAAACTTTCACACACACAGATCAGATGATATGCTGTCTCAATGAGATCATTTACATATAGCCGACATCTTCTTTCTTTTCTCACGATGCCAAGTCTAGCCCCCAAAATTTCAAGGCATTCAGACATGTTGAATATGAATATCAAATGACAGCAAATTGTGTTGGCATCAGGATATGCAGTTAGATAAAACGGGATAATAAGGTAATTCTCTGTATACTGTAAAAACATGCCATTATAACTTTTTGTGGATAATTGCATTGTTTCTTTCTCTTTGCCAAAAGCCAATATTTTCTTTTTCAGCAAGAATTTTATGTTCGCTGTAGAGAATGTCAACCAACCAATTGCATTCTATTTTGTCCATTTGTAATATGTGGATTTCCACCAATCAAGTGTTTGTAAAACCTTATTTGAATCTATCAGATTAAATGTCTTGCTCATTTCTACCATTAGTGTTTCATTAGTTAAAGTACATAGCTTTGTATATAGCATAGCAGCCCTATATTCCACAACATCACAGATCTGCATTAAATTGCACACAAGAATAATGTATTCATTGGGTAGGGCTTTCGGCATAGGAAGTAAACATTTATAAATTTTGCCTTCAAATTTGTTCAATTTCACCATTAATTTAATGCCCCAAATCTCTACTCCATGCAATAAACACAATACAATTTTTGTCTCATATAACAACAATATTGTCTTAATAGAAATCCCTGCTTGTTTCCCAAAGCAATGGCTCAATGCCATAGTACTATTCATACATCTTGCCTTTATATCTGCCCACTGCTGCTTCCAAGATAGGTGCTGATCCAAGATCACCCCTAGGTATCGATAGCATTCAACAGTTTCCATTTTTTTGGCCATCAATGGTCCATTTAATTTGTTTTTAAGGTGCACAGTTCAATCTTCTTTAAAATACTACAACCTTTGTCTTACTAAGATTTATCTTGAGGCCGTTCTTCAACGCAAATACTTCTAGTACTGACAATGGCCCTCATTACGACCCTGGCGGAAAGCGACTGACCGGAGCGCCACAGCGTAAATAGCGTTTCCGCCATTGCATGAAGGAGCAAAGTGCGGCCCATTCCGACCCATCGGGCACGAGCACCACGGCATGGCGGAAGTGCAAAGTCTGCGATGGCGGAAATGACCCCAAAACGGCCCACACCGCCGCCGTACGGCGCCCTAGGTGCAATACCGCCACCCCTCTTAGCGGTCACCGCAGTGTGCGCCTACCGGAAAGTACGGTGGCCGGAAATATACGGAAACGGAAGCTAAAACATGGGCCCGGAACGGGAAACATCCCGGCGTACACCTATAAATACACTAAAACCACACAACCACTAAAATCACTACCCCGAAACACACCCCAACCCGCCAACCACCCTAGCGAAACCAAGAATAATGGGAAAAGCAGCGAAGAAAGCGTGCGACCGCAAGCGGCAGGTCCACTTCTCCCGTGAGGAACTCACCGTGCTAACAGAGACCCTCCAGGAGAATGCTGCCGTCGTCTTCTCCACGCAAATGACCAGGACGGCACTTGCAAACAAGAAGGCCATATGGGCTCTGGTGGCACAGCGGGTAAGTGCGGTGGGGACCGCACCCCGCACCCCACAGCAATGCCGCAAGCGATGGGACGACCTGCGGATACGCGTCCGCAGCATACTCTCTGCCAACCGCAACATTGCCACAGCCACCGGGGGAGGTCCTGAATCACCCATCAAGTTGACCCCCTGGGAAGAAATCTGTGCCTCCACCATCGGAATGGAGAGCATAGAGGGAGTCGGAGGGATGGAGAAAGGAGTGCAGACATCCGAAGATTCAGGTAGGTGGCCCAGATAAAACAATGCCAAATCCACAAAGTCCATTCATGTGAAGTACCATGTGTCCCCATAGTGCAACAGAAACACATGTCCAGGAGAACGTCCACACACATCGGCCTGATAGCGCACGTTAAAACCCACAATAAATACATAATTAATTAAAAACCCCTAAAACACGCACTACACGTGCAGCAGGCACACCCTAACTGCAGGCTGCCAAACAACTGCACCCTCACTCCACACACAAATGAAACCACCCCCAAGACCCCGACCCAAATCACCCTCAGGCACCACCCCAATGCATGTGATACAATGCCATTCCAATTCCCACTGACCCATCAATAACCCTCGCCCTCCTTTACTCCACCACAGGGTCCGATCCAAACGACGAGCTACAGGACACCCCTACCAGCACACCTGCAAAGAGGGCCAAGACCAACGGCCAGAGACCCTCCACCTCAGCTGCACGCATCAAGACACGGCAGCAGCACAAATCAGGTGGCAGCACAGAGGAGGGAACATCAACAGGCACCCCAGCAGCCAGCATGCCCACAACACCACCACCACAGGTCCCCCCAACGGATGCCACAGAAGGCACTGCCTCTGGTGGCAGCAGCACCATAGGTGACACCCCATTGATGGCAGCATGCTCCGACACAGAAGACGGGGATGTCGAGGTCAGATCCATCCATGACCTGTCCCAATCCCCCTGTCTGTCCCCTCCCGTACAACATGAGGATACCACGCAGGGGCACCCACAAGACGACGACTGGCCATCCCCCACAAGCCCTGTGGCAAGGCAACATGAGGACAACAGCCCCTCTGTGACACCACCGCAAATGGCCATGGCCCAGCAGAGGCAACAGTCCCTCGACAAGTTAATCGTCCAACAGCAGCAAATGGCCACACTCCTCAAGGGCCATGCCGATGAATGTGGGGGCACCAAGGCAGACATAGAAACATCAACAGAGACACTTAGGGCAGAAATGGAGAGAGGTACAGAGACGCTAAGGGCACAAATTGAGAGTAGCACCGAGAGCCTGAGAGTCCAAATGGAGAGTAGCACCGATAGCCTGAGAGTCCAAATGGAGAGTAGCACCGAGAGCCTGAGGGGGGAACTGCATGCGACGTCCAAAGACGTATGTGCCGAACTTGCCGCAGTGCGCCGTGTGCTCACTGAGCTCTCGCAAACCCTTAGGGACATGCATGGACGTGAGCAGGCAGACACATCATCCGTTGCAAGTTCCGTCCAGGGCAGCCCCCAACGTAGATCTGGAAGGAACCTGCGCTCCACAGGCAGGGGTGCCCCTGATACCCGCAGAGGGGGCATGCAATAGCGACAGCCCACTGACAATGAGCATCTTTGGACACTGGTGTTCGGGGGGGAGGTAGGAGGGTGGAGGGGGTGTGTTGGGCTCACTTGGGTGGCGGGTCGATAGGGTGTTCAACATGATATCACATATGCCATAAAAAGTGCACGATCAACCAATGAGAAGTGTGGACATTGATCTTTGTGTACTAGGCCATCATAGGCGTACAGTCCATATTGTGCATGTCCCAGACACACGCAGTGCCACGAGTCCCGTGTCCATGCATCAGCCACCAGGCGTGAGTGCTAGAAGCATACATCAATGAGATGCTGACGAATGTCACGGCCCTCCGGTGCCTCGCAGACTCCATGAGGTGCTGCCACATCCCCACCCTCATCATGACCATCTTCAGGTGCTTGCAGTTCTGCGTCAGGGGGCATGGGCACATTTCTACGTACGCACATGTTGTGGAGCATGACACATGCCATCACCATCTTTGCAACCTTCTCATGGCGGTACAGGAGTGCCCCGCCAGACCTGCTGAGGCAGCGGAAACGACCCTTCAGTAGGCCGAATGCCTGTTCAATGACTACACGGGTACGTGAGTGGGCATGGTTGTAGTCCTCCTCATGCTGGTCCCGTGGGTTCCGGACTGGTGTGAGGAGCCATCTCTTCAGTGGATATCCAGCATCACCTGTATGTGGACGAGAAACGTATGATGTGGAATGCCATTGATACGTACGCACACCCCCCCCCCCTTCCTGGCAGGTCATTGACAATTCACATACCCCACATCATCATGCATGTAATGAGACTCACCGAGTAGCCAGGATCTGTTCCCTGCGTGTCGTTCCATGTAGCGTGGTATTGTCGAGTTCCTCAAGACCATAGAATCATGGGTTGATCCAGGGAATCGGGCACAACAATGTGTAATGATCCTGTTGGAGTCACACACCATCTGTACATTCAGGGAATGAAATTGTTTTCGGTTGCGGTACTGGGCCTCCATGGCATGTGGGACGACCAATTCAACATGGGTGCAGTCGATGGCACCAATGCAACCCGGTATGCCGGCAAGTGCATGGAATCCCACTTTTGTGTTGGTTATTTCCAGCTCCGAGCGTGGTAGAGAGATGTAGTCGTCTGCGTGCTTCAGGAGGGCATCGAGCACTAGCAATAGTGTCCGTGAGAACAGTGGCTGAGAAATGCCATGCAACTGTCCGACTGTGTGCTGGTAGGTGCCTGTGGCCAGGAAGTGGAGTACAGACACCACCTTCAGTAGGGGTGGGATGGCGGTTGGGCTGTCTATCATGCTGACAAGGTCAGCCTGTGTCATGTCCACAATGGCGGCTATGGTGTCCCGGTCCAGACGGTAGAGGGTGTGGATCTGCTCATCAGTGAGGTTGAACGGATGTGCTCGGAGGCGTGGTATTGCGGGCTGCCTGCGTGGTGGTAGTGGCTGTGCTGGTGGGCCTTGCTGGCCCTGCCTTGGCCTCCTCCTCCTCCTGCGTCTCCTCCGTGCGGCTGGTTGTAGTTGGTGTTCGTCTACTTCTTGGAGTCGGAGCACTTGCAGTGCTATCAGGTCCCCCAGGGCCAACATCGCGAGTCCTGCCGGTAGCATTTCGGTGTGGTTGTGGGAGGGGACTGGCTGTGCAATTTATGTGTTTTCAGGCTGTATGGCCTCCACCTGTGGTGATTAATTCCACCTGTGCAAACTGCTCTCCCCTTTGGCCGAGCACGTCCCGCGCACAACGCTGCAATTCGGGGAATGGCATCTTGCTATTGCAATCATGTATTTGTACCCGATGGCCGTGTAAGATTGGTTGATATGTTCATTCTGCTGTGGTCCCATTGTTTCACGTACTATCTGTGCAGTCGCGAACAGACTTGTGAGGGGTCAGTGGGACGTAGTACTCGGTTAACGGTGGGCCCTCATGCATCACTGTACCGAGTTGCAACGACGGGCGGGGCGTCCCATTCGTGGGTGAAGGCAGTTGCCATTTTCACACACAGCCGCACTCGATGGGATAATTAGTGATTTCAAACGGCCACAGATGCCTTTTCGACGTGATGTTGCAAATGAGGAATTCGAAGGGCGGCGCTTTCGGTTTCCAGCTAGCGGCGAGGAGATGCCCACAGGTCTGACTGCAAATGTAACGTTCTATTGTTCTATGTCCTTGAGACAGGGCCCATGGCGAGGGAGCAATGATTGATATGAATAGTTTGGGATGCGCAATAGCTACGTGGGCGATGAGGCCGTCCGTTCCCAAATACATGTTACTTCACAACACTGGAATTACGGGCTGGGGCACTGTGGATTTAGCAGGCTGCATAACGCACAGACTCAATGGATGTTTCTAATGTCATGTGAGTAATTATTCAGGCATTTTGATCCCGGGATGAGGGAATGATGGATGGATGCATGGGCAGGTGATTTGGTACAGAGTTTGCCATGTACAGGGCTTCTTGGGACCTATCCGCCTCCCCTACGCTATGTGATGCAGGGCTGCCATAGTGGGACCATCGTCCATCTGGCCTTGTTGAGCCCTCCCTGTCTCGAGGCGCCCTCAGACACTCGTTTGTGATGGTGTTTGCACCTCGATATAGATGGTTGTGAGTCGCAGGTGGTTTTGGGGTGGTGATGTTCCTTTGGAGTGGGCTAGCATGCATATGGCTGTGGATTTCGTGTGATCATTGAAGTGAGTTGTTGGTATGTAGTTCTGATGGCCATTCTGTTCTTTTTCTTTTCTTTTTGTTGACAGGTATCTCCTCCCCTTTTGCCACTGCCATCTGTATGCCACTCCTGCAGATGGATTTTACTCCCGACACCTGCTGCTTCGTGTTAATCAGTGGAGCAGCATTACGATCTTATGGGACGATCGCCAATGGCCCACAGGCCCTTACGCAGTACTGGTGGCTCGGAGCAACATTTCGGCCTTTCAGCTGGACTAGTGCCTCCCCATTGGGACGGCCCTGCGGTTGTGTGCGCTTCCATGTTGCCTTTTCGTACGTGAATGTGGCTCTGTGTACCATGGGGGAACAGGGCGACACACAGGTAGTGGCTGGTCGTTTCTTGCGGAAGCAGCCCACAATGGTGGTTGGTGTTTTGGATTTCATGGCCTGATGGCTGTATGTGCTTGGTGATTTTGATGTGCATAAATGTCTATTCTGATTTGGCCCGTGTAGCGTTTTTCTTTGCAAGTGATGTGGCATATGCCTATTTGGGGGGCGATGTATTGTGAGGAGATCTGCATTGGGTTCCAGCTTCGGGGTTTAGTTGCGTGGTACTGTGCTGTGCGCGTTTGCCTACGAAGCCCAGTGAGGTCAGGGATGGGGGCTGCCAATATGCCAGTTTGAATGTTGTCATGCTCAGGGGCGGGGGATTGGGTTTTGTGTAACAGATGCCGGTCAGCCAGGTGGACTGGTTGAATGATGTGGTTTTCGGTATATTGCTGGTCACAGGTGCCTGTGTTTGCGTGCGTTTCTTGGTGGGGGACTGTGGTCATGTCCATTGGGATGGCTTGTGTATTCGTGCCATCTGTGCCCTGCAGCTCCCATTGGCCCCTGTTGTGTTTCTTTTGTTCGTTGGCATGCATGGGTGACTTGTACATTTCAATGGTTGCATTGTGGCTTCATTGCACCTACGGGGAGTTGTACTTTGTGGGCAGGGAGCGGTGTACAGGCACTCAGTGGGGCCGTTTACGGTTGATTCGCGATGCCGTACTTCTCGCCATGGCGGTATGGTCCATTCCGCCATGCCTGATGGCGTTAGGTACATGTCCGCTAGGGTCGGAATTGGCGTACCGTTGCACCATGGTGGTGTTTGCGGTTTGGCATGGCGCGCGCGCGCGTGCTTGGTGCAGTTAGCGTTGGCGTTCACTACGGTGTCGCTAATGGCATCGTACTTTGCGGTGACGGGTCATAGTCGCACCGAGCGCTATTCGATGGCGGTATTGCATTTCCGCCATCGTTTTTCGATTTCCGCCAGGGTCGTAATGAGGGCCAATGTATATTGGAGACCTGCCGGTGTGTAGTCTAATAAGAGAAGATCATCCGCGTAACCAAGCCAACCTATTTTCAAGGCACCGATCTTTAGATCATTTGGCAATATTTCATTCAAAGCCTCTGGTAGGTCTGCAAGATATAAATTAAAAAAGGGTAGCAGCTAGATTGCATCCCTGCTTGACACCTCTGCAATAAGGAAACAGAACTTAAGTGATCATGACATCCTAGCCATTCAAAAACAAACAAACAAACAAACATTACACTACAGATGCCTAACCATATGCAGGAGAGAAAACAAATGGCACCTGTATAAGTAAACTGGGGCAAGAATAGGCTCAGAATCAAACAATCAGTAATCCCAAGAATTACTTCGTATTACGAACAGTTCACTAAGGAGAACCCAACCAAGGTCGTATGTGCCTGGATATTGAAAGAATTCAAAGAGAGAAAAGATACCGGAGGCAAAATAACCTTGACTCCAAAACATGCATATGATCATGATCTAGTGACAGCAAGAAAAGTATTCAGGGCCAATGTCAGTAGGATAAATAGGGAGAAAGGGACCGGTATGAAAGAAAAGATAACAAAACGGAAACAGACATATCAGAACTGGATTCGGACGTCAAGGGCTAGAAGGGCGCAAGTGGATGCCGGAGAAATGCTAACAGTAATCTGCACCAAGAATACGAGAAATCTTTGGGACCTCATTAATAATGGAGGGAACTTCAGACCGGCACACCTGATGGGTCAGGTGTCAGAACAAAGATGGGTAGACCACTATGCAACGCTATTTACCAGGAGAGGGGAGCCAAGCGCAATAAGTGAAGTGACAGGAAAGGAGGGATGGTCCTTTGAATTTGATGCCCATGTGGCAAGATGGATCATTGGTAAGCAATCTTTTTGTGTCTGTCTTACTAAGAGATCTTAATGCATGGGTTATAAAAGTGGGTCGATTAGACCACGGACAGACGGGCTTTGTAAAAGGGGTCGGGACCTCGCTCAACCTGTTTATTCTGAACCTGCTAAAATAGAGAGCCCTGGAAATACAGAGCAGATTCTACCTGGCCTTCATCGACCTGGAGCATGCATTTGATGGGGTAAATCATGAGCGCTTGTGGGCCAAACTTAGGGAGACCTGTTAGAGGCAATACAATCCCTGTACACGGATAAATCAAGCCAAGTGAGACAATCAATAGAAGGGACCCTGTCAAGAAAAATAAAGACCTACTGTGGATTAAAACAGGGATGTACTCTGGCACCACTGCTGTTTAGCCTGCACTTGTTGGATTTGAAGGAATCTCAAAAGAACATCAGAGCTTTGTCACCTAAGATAAATTCTGTTGAGATACCTTGGATACTGTACGCTGACGATTTGGGCGTATCTGTCATACTGCCGAGTTCCTGGCGTCTATGGAGCCGCTGGCGACGCGGAACTTAGCTCCGTTCACTTCGGCCACGCCCCCTGTTTCCTGATTTCTCTTCCTCTGATTCTTATTGGTTGGGCGCTCCGCGGGCCGGTGTTTTAACCGGCCACTTCCGGGTCACGGATGCGTCGCAACACTTCCGGTTTCGTCCGTTAGCTCTGAGTTGCTTGCTGCCTGTGGCTTTCTTCCGAGTTTCTCGCTTGTCTGCTGGTCGGGTCCTCGTACCCTGTCCGGCCCCTTCTGTACTTCCTTCCCTCTTCCGCTAGTCCTATCTGCCTTTCTCTCACTCCCTTGGCTTTGCTTTCATTCGCCCGTCTCCCTTGCCCTCCTTCCAACTTGCTTACCCTCCCTTCTTCCCATCTTCTCTTACCGCTTTTTCTCCTCTTGTCTGTTCAGTTTATTCCGCTCTTCTGTTTCCTTCTTCCTCTCGCTCTGCTCCGTTCCTTCCGTGTTCCAGTACCCTGCCTTGTCCTGTGGTCTTCCCTCGCCTACCTTCAGTATTGCTTGCAGTGACCTTCCGTGTACCAGACTCCGGCCTGTTCTCCTGGACTGCCTTTGCTTGCTGTATTTGTTACTCCCACTCCTAGCCTTGTGTACCAGATCCTCGGACCGCTTACTGGACTGCCTGAGTTCTGGAGTATTCACTCCATGTGTAGCCTCCAGACACTTTCCACCAGCTCTTGCCTTTCAAGTATTCCTGGTTCCACGCCTCCCAGACACCCAACGATAATACAGGGTTTTTTTGTGCCTAAGGGCTTTTTCCCCTCTTGGTCGATACCGGGGGTGGGGCCCCCTGGTCTCCCCTCTTAGGGGGGCACGGTGGCTTCCTTCCGGGGTCGTCCCTATCTACATAAAAAAAAGGTGCCAGCTCGAAGAAAGGAAAAGAAGGGTTCTTGGAAGGAAGAAGAAGGTGAGGTGTCGGGGGAGGGGGAGATTTCAGAATCTACACTTTCGGACGAAGATATCACCGACCCCGGTGACAGTTTGCGACGCCCAAAAGAGATGGCCACCCCACAGCAGGTACAAGAACTCGTAGCCGCTGTACAAAGTCTAAGTCTGGAGATGCAGAACCTTAAGACAGCTAACGCCACCCTTGAACAGCGTCTGACAGACAGGGAAAGACCTTTAACCGATTTACCTCCACTTCCCCTAGTATTGGGGAAGTTCGATGGATCCCCAAAGAAGGTTAAGGAGTTCCTGGATGCATGCAATCTTCATTTTTCCTTTCGCCCTCAGACCTTTGCCTCAGACCACGCCAAGGTGGGGTTTATGATCACCCACATGACCGGGAATGCCCTGGCTTGGGCTACCCCTCTAGTAAACCAGCCAGACCCGGTTTTACAGAACTACAATGCCTTTAAGGCCCTGATTCAACAAACCTTTCTGCGAATAGAGAGTACATACTTGGCCTCGGAGGACCTCCTTGACATCCGTCAGGGGAATTCTGATCTACTGACATACATCACCACTTTCAAACAGGTGGCAGCTGAGGCAGGTTGGTAGGAACAGGCTCAGTATGCCATATTCCGGCGAGGTTTAAGGGAGGAATTGAAGGACGAATTAGCCCGAATAGAAAGACCGGTGTCTTTTGCCGAACTCCTGACAGCTACCCTCCGAATTGACTTCAGAATGACGGAAAGACATCAAGAAAAGAAGAAGACCAGGTTAAGTGTACCCCCTCTCGTGGAGACTCACTCACCCGCATCTGTACCCTTCCAACGGACAACTAAAGAAGAACCCATGCAGATTGGAACCACCAGAGCCCCGCTCACACCAGAAGAAAGGAAACGGCGCAGGGAGGGTTCCTTGTGTATGTACTGTGGATCTTCATTACATTTATTAAGAGATTGTCCGGAAGTACCACCCAGAAGGTCGGGAAACGCTCGCCCTCGGTAAACATTGGGACGCATTACCGAGGGGCTGCTCTTAGTCCCTACGCGCCTCTTTCTGTATCCTCTACAGAAACATCTGAGGACTCCCGGTTGATGGTGCTCACAGTTTCTCTCAGAGAGGCCCCAAGGAAGTAACCACTTTAGCCCTACTCGACTGTGGAGCAGCAGGGAAGACATGGATACCCATTGGGCAGAACGACATGGAGTCAAGGGGATAGCCAAACGAGAAGATCAAAAGGTGGAAGGAGTTGATGGCAAACCTTTGAGCTCGGGTTTGATCACTCACACCACTGAAGCACTTACTTTGTCCATCCAACAACACACCGAAAGTATCACATTCGATATCATCAGGGCTGCTCACTTCCCTCTTATCCTGGGTATCTGTTGGCTACGCAGACACAACCCCAGTATTGACTGGTCTAGAAACTTACTTAGTTTTCAGTCCTCACTATGCAAATCGGAATGCTTGCCAGAACCAAGATTCGAGACCGTCAAGACCACAAATAGCTGCAAAGTCAGAACGGTGCACTGTCTCCCACACTACCTGAAGGAGTTCAATGAAGTGGCAACTGAAAAGATACCCGTCGAGCTCCCTCCACACCGGCCTGAAGACTGTTGCATTGATCTCACCCCAGGTGCATTGGTACCCTTCGGTAGGATGTTTCCACTGTCATTAGAAGAAAAACAATACCTCCGAACGTATCTGGACAGCAACATGGAAATCAGGCTCATAAGGCCTTTAAAGTCCCCTGCAGGGGCATCCCTGTTCTTCATCTCAAAAAAGGATTCAAAGGAGTTGAGGCCGTGTATAGATTATCGCAGTCTAAACAAGGTTACCATAAAAGACCGGTATCCTATGCCATTGATAACCGATATCCTACAAGCTGTACAGGGTGCTACCATCTTTACCAAACTCGACCTGAGGAATGCTTATCACTTACTCCAGGTGCAGAAAGGAGACGAATGGAAGACAGCATTCCGGACTCCTTTCGGACTTTTTGAATACCAGGTAATGCCGTTCGGGTTGGTAAACGCCGCGTCAGTATTCCAACGGTTTATGGACAGACTATGCTCTGATCTCCTGTGCCAAACCACATTGGTTTATTTAGATGACATTCTGATATACTCTCGTACACCTGAAGACCATGTGGAACATGTCAGGGAAGTATTCAGAAGGCTCCAGAGAAATCATTTGTCTGTTAAGCTCGCCAAATGTGTGTTTTCAGTCTCCTCCATTCCTTATTTAGGATACATTCTGTCAGACCACGGTATCTCCATGGATCCTAACAAGGTGTCTTCCATCATTGAATGGCCCTGACCCACCTCAGTCAAAGAGATACAGAAATTCCTGGGGTTAGCAAACTTCTACCGGAGATTCATCCCTAATTTTTCTCAAAAGATACTACCCATCACCTCGCTCTTAAAGAAGTCTGCAACTCCCTTCAAATGGTCAGCGGAGGCGAAAGACAGCTTTGGTAATCTTAAGGAAGCCTTCTGTTCAGCACCCATTTTACAACAACCAAACCAACATCTACCCTTCGTTCTAGAGACGGACGCTTCTTCAGCCACAATAGGGGCGGTGCTTCTTCAAGATATCCAGGGTACAGAACATCCGGTGGCTTATTTCTCGAAGACCCTAAACTCCAGTCAAAGGAACTACTCGGTCATTGAGCGAGAGCTTCTAGCCATGAAAGCGGCCTGTGTAGAATGGCGCCATCTGCTTCAAGGAGGAAGGTTCCCGTTCACCATAAGGACGATCATAAGAACTTACAGGTTCTCAAACAGTTCGAGTGCTACAATACTCGACAGGCCCGATGGGCTCACTTCTTCACCCAATTCGAATTCCACATAATCTACATCCCTGGCAAAACGAATGTGGTAGCCGACTCTCTTTCCCGCCGGAGTGATTACCTGCCAGAGACAGAGACGCATCTTGAACGGATGTTTCCCCAGTCCAGGACTATTGGAATTATTTCTAAATTCCTTCAGCAGGTACAGGAGGATTCTGGAGGTCGTTTTGAAGTTGAAAGACATTCTAAAGATCTGGCCTATGAAATCAGGAACGGCCTTTACCTTGTAGGAGGAAAACTCTATCTACCCACTCCGGCTTTTCGTAAGACCGCACTTGTCTGGTGTCATGATTCCAAACTAGGAGGACACAGGGGAGTGGCTGGCACTCACGACTATCTTCAAAGACATTTCTACTGGTCTACAATGAGAAGGGATGTAGAGCAGTACGTTCAGTCATGTATCGTCTGTCTGAGGAGTAAGTCATCCCGTAAATGACCAATTGGTCTACTGGAACCAAGTGCTATACCCAAGGGTCCCTGGAGCACGATTTCTACTGATTTTATAGTAGATTTACCCCCGTCTCAAGGATGCACCTGTGTCATGGTTGTAGTGGATTCATTTACCAAATTGGCTCACTTCTCCCCATTGCCTGGCATCCCTACTGCAGCCAAGATGGCGGAAGTGTTTCTCCAAGACATATTCCGGTTACACGGTCTACCCAACAAGATAATTTCAGACCGGGGTAGTCAGTACACCTCCCGGTTCTGGAAGGCCCTGTGTGTCAGACTAGGTATCGAAAGAGCTCTCACCTCTGGATTCCATCCACAATCCAATGGGCAAACTGAACGCCTGAACGGAACCCTGGAACAGTACTTAAGGTGCTTTATCAACTCCCAACAAGACAACTGGTGCACGCTACTCCCTCTACTGAATTCTCTTACAATAACTCCACACATGCCGCTCTGGGGTTCAGTCCTTTTTTTGGTACTTATGGTTTTCACCCTCGCTCCATTCTTCCTGTCTCGGGCCTCTCTACTAACGTACAATCAGTAGATTCTTCCCTCTCCCTCCTTAGAGAGACACACAAGAAGGTAGAGGAAGGCCTTAAGTCAGCCCAAGCCCGATATTGCATTCAAGCCAACAAACATCGTAGACCTGTACCAGGATGGGATGCGGGTACCAAAGTCATGCTCTCCACTAGATATTTACCTCGTTGGGTACATCCCTCCAAGTTATCTCCCAAGTATCTAGGGCCATATGAGATCATACAGAAAATCAATCCTGTGGCTTTTCGCTTAAAACTACCCAACAACCTTAAAAGGGTCCACCCTGTTTTCCATGCTTCCCAACTCAAGTCATTTCATGCTGACACATGGGCACGACAGGTTAGACAGGCCCCGATTCCTCAGGGTTCCACTCGGGCTGAATATGAGGTCGCCCAACTCTGTGACTCCAGGTATCATAAGGGCAGGCTGGAATATTTGGTTAAGTGGAAGGGCTACCCTTCCTCGGAAAACTCTTGGGAACCCATCACACACATTAATGCTCCTGTCCTACTTCGCAAGTACCACTTCTTTCATCCAGGGAAACCAGGGGGAGGAGCTTTTAGGAGGGGGCATACTGTCATACCGCCGAGTTCCTGGCGTCTATGGAGCCGCTGGCGACGCGGAACTTAGCTCCGTTCGCTTCGGCCACACCCCCTGTTTCCTGATTTCTCTTCCTCTGATTCTTATTGGTTGGGCGCTCCGCGGCCCGGTGTTTTAACCGGCAAATTCCGGGTCACGGATGCGTCGCAACGCTTCCGGTTTCGTCCGTTAGCTCTGAGTTGCTTGCTGCCTGTGGCTTTCTTCTGAGTTTCTCGCTTGTCTGCTGGTCGGGTCCTGGTACCCTGTCCGGCCCCTTCTGTACTTCCTTCCCTCTTCCGCTAGTCCTAACTGCCTTTCTCTCACTCCCTTGGTTTTGCTTTCATTCGCCCGTCTCCCTTGCCCTCCTTCCAACTTGCTTACCCTCCCTCCTTCCCATCTTCTCTTACCGCTTTTTCTACTCTTGTCTGTTCAGTTTATTCCGCTCTTCTGTTTCCTTCTTCCTCTCGCTCTGCTCCGTTCCTTCCGTGTTCCAGTACCCTCCCTTGTCCTGTGGTCTTCCCTCGCCTACCTTCAGTATTGCTTGCTGTGACCTTCCGTGTACCAGTCTCCGGCCTGTTCTCCTGGACTGCCTTTGCTTGCTGTATTTGTTACTCCCACTCCTAGCCTTGTGTACCAGATCCTCGGACCGCTTACTGGACTGCCTGAGTTCTGGAGTATTCACTCCACGTGTAGCCTCCAGACACTTTCCACCAGCTCTTACCTTTCAAGTATTCCTGGTTCCACGCCTCCAAGACACCCAACGATAATACAGGGGTTTTTTGTGCCTAAGGGCTTTTTCCCCTCTTGGTCGATCCCGGGGGTGGGGCCCCCTGGTCTCCCCTCTTGGGGGGGCACGGTGGCTTCCTTCCGGGGTCGTCCCTATCTACATAAAAAAAAGGTGCCAGCTCGAAGAAAGGAAAAGAAGGGTTCTTGGAAGGAAGAAGAAGGTGAGGAGTCGGGGGAGGGGGAGATTTCAGAATCTACACTTTCGGACGAAGATATCACCGACCCCGGTGACAGTATCTCAGATACCATACGCTGATGATTTGGGCTTCATTGACCAAACACCCATTGGCCTGCAATGGCGAATAGATGCCTTCAATAGTTATGTAAAAGAAAATGGAATGATGATCAACGTATGGAAATCCAAAATCCTGACAATGGCATCAGCACTAAGAAAACAGAAGGAAACTTTCATTTGGAGGGTAGAAAATTAGAAAGTTGAAACAGTCAAAACTATGGTATATTTTGGAATTGTGAGAAACAAAAATATGGATGAAAAAGGTCAATATAAGATATTAAGAGATAAACTGGGACAATGGAAAAGCTCTCCACAGAACATATGGAAGCTTCTCAACCCTCCCACTCAGTTCTTCTACAAACAAAAGGTGGTACAGATATTGACATATGGAGCAGAAGCCCTTTTAAATATGTCCTGGAAAATGTGGGGAGTATTGGAGGCGATCTTCTGGCGGAAGACTTCCAAGCTCACTGCCAGGATATGCAATTAGATATGAACTGCGACTACAATCTCTTACATCAATTGTATTGTGGAAAACAATATCTCTCTATAGAAAATGTCTAGACGAGAACAGCCCTATGCCATTTGCCATCCTAAATTCTACAGAAGATGTACAGGACAAGAGTCTGGCACGCTGGACGATGAAATGTAAAATGTACCTTGAAAGCTGCCATATTCAACCGGACCTACTTACATCAAATCCATGTAAGGTCAAAATAAATTTGCTAAACATGGACTGGATAGAAAAGTTGGCTGCAAGGACTAACGAAACATTGAGGCCCACTCTAACTGTGGAGCAGAAAGGACTAAATCAACCACCACTTTACCTCCAAAAATGTTCATCGGCCCACTGCAGAGACCTCTTGATGAGATGCCGGCTGAACATCCTGGTGACCAGGGATGTACAATTTGCCAGGAAACAAATATTGAAATTGAACTTCTACTGTAGATACTGTGGAGATACCAGCAAGGTAGAAACACTTTACCACCTAATGACGTTGTGTCAGGCCCTGACGGAGACAAGAATGTGATTCCTTTGGACCCTTGCAAAACAAAAATGTTCAGTGATGGAAGAAGAATGGTGGGAGAGGGTCTTGATGGGGGACAAAGTTGGCTGGTCCTGGCTGCTATGAAGTTTGTAGAACATGTAGTGAAAGAAAAGGACCAACCAATTAACTAGGTAACTGACCTACTGAGGAATTGAGTAATGTATGAATGAAGAAAAGAAGAGGAATATTTTAATTGACGAGTGAATGAGAAATTGCTTTTCCATTAAATGTGATTAAAATTGGAAGATTGTTAAAGGTTTAAACTGTAAATAACCAAAACAAAAAAGAAATATGCCACAGGCTGACAGAAAAGACTTTGCGAAATTGAAGCACACTCTGGTCTTAAAGTTTGGGAAGACTCCTGCCCAATACTTGAAAATATTCAGAGATTACAAAAAGAAAGAAGGTAATACTTGGGTGTTTTATGTAGCTGAATCTTTTTGCTTTTTGGTCCCCTGAGTTTAAGCAGCACTTGTATATCTCTAAGTAGATAGATCCTAAGAAATTAGTCATTGAAGCAGATTTACGAGTGTCACACATAGTGTCACATAAGTACAAACCTGCTTCTGGTAAGCAGGAGCAGGGGAAAAAGCACAAAGATAAGAAGGGTGGGGGATCTGAAAAGTCTTCCTCTCAGATGGGCCACAAAAAGCTTAAAAAGGGTAAGTCACCTGAGAATAGTCAGAGTAGTGAGAGTAATCCTTCCAAGCATAGCTCGGGTTACAGTAAGCCTCCCTATGTACACAGACACAGTTGTTCTTGAGTGGCTTTCGAAGCAAGTGACCATGTGAAGGGGGACACCAGATGAAAGGTCAAAACCTTGGGGGGCCATTCTGTGAGTCAGGCCTTCCCCTTGTATGAGGAGGAGGAAATGATCACACAGGCATCCGTCTCTTCAGACTCCTTCCCCAGTGAGATAGAATCTGAAGTAGTCTTAGTTTCCCTGGGTTCCTGAGAGCCAAGAGTTTCAGAAGCTTATGCTAGGATACCTGACAACACCAAGCGCTACTTTAAGGCTGATCAATGGAGTAGACACCCCTGCCCTCAGGGAGAGTGGAGCCAGCAGAACTGTGGTGGATGCCATACTGATCAACCAAAGGGAGCTTGCAAGAGCTCCCATGATCCCCTTGACTCTCAGACATCCTCTGGCAACAGGTTTATCATGGTGCTGGTCAACCATGCCACCAGATATCCTGAAGCCATCCAGTTGAAGTCAGTGACTGCCAAGTCAGTTGTTGAAGCTTTAGCTGGCATATTTACCAGGGTTGGATTCCCTAAAGAAGCTGTGTCTGACAGAGCTAGCCGCTGTATCTCTACGTATATGCAAGACATGTGGAAGGAGTGTGGGGTCACTTATATGTTTTTGTGTGCTTATCATCCACAAACAAATGGCTTAGTCTAGTGGTTTAATAGGACTCTCAAAGGCATGATTGGGGCTGTGGAGAAAATGCGATCTCCTTATACCATGCTTACCCTTTGCTCACAGAGAGGTACCTTAAGAGGGGGATGGTTTCAGCCCCTTTTAGCTTCTGTTTGGTCACCCTGTAAGGGGACCACTGGTCATAGTCAAGGAAGGAAGGGAGCTCCCCACTCCTCCTGTAAGTACCAATGTAGTAGACTATGTGATGGGATTACGGAAGAGCATGGTCCTTATGATGGCTCAGGACAGTGACATGTTGAAGGCTTGTCAATCCTTGGTCAAACATTGTTATGACCAGAAAGCTTAAATTGTTCACTTTACCCCAGGCCAAGAAGTCCTGGTCATGAACCCAATAAGGCCTTGTCCCCTACAGGATAAAGGGTCAGGTGCTTATTCAGTTGTAGAGCAGCTGGGTGAGGTCTATTCTTTGGTGGAACTTAGTAGGCCCGTACAGGCCCTCAAAGTGTTTCACAAAAATAGATTGAAGGCTTTCATCCCCAGGGTTGAAATTGCTGCACTGCTGCTGGCATCAGATATAGAAGAGGAGGAATCAGAACCTCTCCCTGACTTATTCCAGAATGGTTCTTCAGGTAGCTCCATTGAGGGTGTACAAGTGGTCCCTTAGCTGACTTCTGACCAAGAAGGGGAAGTAAGAACGTTGCTTAGGCAGCTCCCCTCCTTGTTCTCACTAACTCCAGGTTTGACACCTTGGGGCAAACATGAGATAGACACTGGGGATAATGTATCTACCAAATGTAGGGGCTACAGAATGTCAGAGAAGGTGTGATCCTACATCAAGGCTGAGGTCAAAAATATGTTGGATCTTGTGGTGATTGAGCCTTCCAGTAGTCTATGGTCCAGTCCTGTGGTTCTAGTGCCTAAAGAAGGTACCTCTGAACTCAGGTTCTGTGTGGATTGCAGGGCTCTGAATGCTGTCACCAGGGCAGATGCTCATCCCTACCCAGAACAGATGAGCTGGTTGATAACTTGGGTACCTCCAAGTACCTCAGCACATTTGACCTCACTGTAGGTATTGGCAAATAGCCCTAGCAGTGCATGCCAAGGTGAAGACAGCATTTTCAACTCCAGAAGGACTTTACCAGTTCAGGGTAATGCTATTTGGGGTG
Source organism: Ambystoma mexicanum (assembly GCF_040938575.1). Classification (NCBI taxonomy): domain Eukaryota; kingdom Metazoa; phylum Chordata; class Amphibia; order Caudata; family Ambystomatidae; genus Ambystoma; species Ambystoma mexicanum. The sequence continues at coordinate 140,388,479 of NC_090928.1, forward strand.
AAAAATGTACCTGCCACTTTTAGGAGGCTTGTGGACCATGTTCTAAATTGGATGGATGAATTCTGCATAGCATATATGGATGATATAGCAGTCTTCAGTGCCAACTGGGAAGAACATGTGGAGCACCTTAGCATTCTATTACAGGCTCTTCAGAAGGCCCACTTAACCAAAAAGGCCAGAAAGTGCCAGATTGGTCAAGGATCTGTGGTCTACCTTTGGTATGAAGTAGGTGGAGGGGGGATTCAGCCTCTACCCAGTAAAGTACAAGCAGTACAAGACTGGCCGCCTACCCTTACTACACAAACCCAAGTGAGAGCCTTCTTAGGACTCACTGGCTACTACCGAAATTTTATGGCAGACTATGGCACCATAGCTGCCCCTCTGACTGCGCTCACCACTCCAAAGAAGCCTAAGAAGGTCTCTTTGTCTGAGGAGTGTGAAAAGGCCTTAAATGGCCTAAAAGACACCCTGTCCTTACTGTGCACACAGATGCCTCTGACACTGGAATAGGTGCTGTACTATCACAGATAGATGACAAAGGCAAGAAACACCCGATTGGATTCAGTAGTCATCAACTTAAGGACACAGAGCTCAGGTGGTCCACTGTGGAGAAAGAATGTTTCTCTGTTGTGAGGACCCTAAGGAAGCTGAGGCCTTACCTCTATGGGACCCCCTTTAATGTGCAAACTTACCATAAGATCTTAACGTGGCTAATGAACATGAAGGGAGAGAATCCCATGTTGCTCAGGTGGTCCATAAGCCTGCAAAGGTTTGACTTCACCATTGAGCACAGGCCAGGTGTCCAACACAGAAATACTGATGGGTTGTCCAGAATGTTTAACTGATCTGAACATGAGGCCCATCCAGGGGTGGATTGGTTCCCCCTGTCCTTGGTCTGGGAAGGGTGAGTGTTAGGAAAGATGTCATCAATGTGTAATTTCTCCTCCATTTATGGATGCCCCAAACATTTTGCTTTTGTTTGGCTAGCGCCAAGGGACCACTCCGGTGGTGATAGTGCGCGGTACAAATGTCCTTTAACATTAACATTAGCATTAACATTAACATTAACATCCTATCCTGACTTTTGCCAGAGGAGCACAGCCTTCAACTGCACTCCCTTGGGCTTTTGCTTGATTGTTATGGGGAAACTGACACGTCCTTCACACTGTCAGTACTGGGAAACTATGTTTCCGTTAGTCTTCGACTATGATGCCATTTCTTGGAAAATTTTGAACAGTATACAATGTACCTTCCAGTACAGTGCTCTGGGATCCTTTTTGTTTAATGGCCCTAGACACCCTCGAAGGATTTTTTGATGAATGTACGAGTGTGCCTGGAATGACCTGGTGGCAACAGTTACTTTTTGTAAGTGTTTTGCTTCTTTTTAAAGCATCACATCGCGTTTACGGTCTTTGTTTGAAGACTGTGGCCAGTTCCAAAAATGGCTGAGCCACAAAGTCTTTTGTTCTGTTCCATGGCTATTTTGTCCCTTGCCTACACCCAGGTCGAGGAACCTGGGTTTTCCCTTATTTGGGCAGGCAGCCTCCCACGAAAATCAATCTCTTTCTCTGGCTTCTGCATGCCACGGGTGTGTGACACAGGAAGCGGGATGGGACTGTCTAGTCCCAATCCACACTACTGGTGTCAGGATGTCTGGAGAGCCTGAGTGACTGGGACCACTGTGGACCGTGATTGGTCCATGACTGGGATGCCTGCATGCGGGCGGATTTTCTATTAGAAGTGCTCAATTTTGGCGCAAAGCTAATCTTGGTTAAGAGATGGTGCTCTGCGTCCATTCCAAATTGATCACCTGAGTTCTTCCCGAACTACAGAAGGAGCCAAGTATCCTGCATGAAGACGCAGACTTGTGAAACTGCCGGAGACACAGTGGAAGGTTTTGGCACCCTTCATCCTCTGCAGTCCCATCGGACTCCTGTTTTCTACATTGATCAAGAAGGCCTGCCAAGGTGCTTCACCCCTTTGAAGTAGTGGGAATAAATACTTTCAGCTCCCCCTGTGTATGCACCAAATGAGCCCCTTTGGAAGTGTTCCTGCGCCATCCAGTGAACTGTCCAGCTCTACCTTGGGGTAATCTGCAGAATCATCACCGTCTCCGGTTAAGATCCGAGACTTGGGACATCGCTTGCTTCTGGTCCCATGCCCACTCCTGCCAATTTTCACAGGCCTAGCTCCTCTAGGTCCCGAATTAGTAGAGTGCGTAATGCTGCACATATCTGTGATCCCTGCATCACTACCTGTTGGTGACGGTCGCTGTAGGTGTCTTGCTGACCTGCTCTCCTGTGCCCTGAAGCTGGCTGCACCAGAATTTTCTTTGTATCTCCTTCAGAAGCTGAGAAAAGGCAACTGTCCTCTCATGAACGATCGTTCAATCCTGCAGCCGCTGAGAGCCGGAACGCCATGAAACTGCAGGACTCTAACCTACTAGCGACCTCGACTAAACTGGCAAAGTTTGCTCTGGACTATGCCAAGGGTCGATGAGTACTTGCATCACTTAGTGGCGGCCCCCTGGCAAAACTGATCTCTTTTACGCACGAATATCCTTAAAAAGGTATTCGCTATTGACTGGGTTAGCCTGTGCTCCCTAGCTATTCTCACCTTTTGGAAAACTGGTCTGCCACCAAGCAAGGAAAGACCCTAATCGAATAGTGGGAACCAATTCTTCATCGCCTCAAGCCCCTTCCTGACTTGCTACAGCTCTGCCAAGAAGACCCTCGTTTTGTTCTGCCTGCGTGATCGTGCATTTTTACGCACAACTGTACTGTTGAGCACAATGCTCCCCACTTCTTAGGGCTGGACTTGAAAGTTAGGGAACGACTTTGAACAATTGTCTAATGCGCCTAGTGTGTTAACTCACCCTTCTTTTTACGGGTTGTGGCTGTGTTTTACTCCTTTGTCGCATTAGGAAACGTATTGTACATATGTTTTCTAGTATACGATTTGTGTGGTAACTGTTTTTACATAACTGAAGTTTACATGAGTCTATTAGTCCGTCCAACAATAAATGTATAGATATTTTTTATATACACTTATCTAAGAGTAGTTTGTGCTTCGTTACTGTGTGTGCTCAATGTTGGCTTCCGATCACTCTCACCCTTCCTAAGACCTAGGGCCTCATCACGAGTTGGGCGGAAACGCCGGCGCTAATAGCGCTAGTGTTATGTGCCCTACCGCCAAACCCACAGGTGCTATCAGTGCCGGATCACGGGTTTGGCGGAACGGGAAATCCCCATTCCGCATTGAGCCCATTCGGGAATGCCCCATTCCCCATTGGGCTCAATGGGAAAAGTTTGCGCTCTTACCGCCGGTGGATTTCCTGCCGGCGGTAAGAGCGTGACATTTCAGTGGATTTCCCCCCAGCTAATAGCTGGGGGGAAATCAGCCGAAGCCGTGATTTTGCGAACCCTTACATTCGGTGGTAATAGCGCTACCGCCACATTTAAGGGTTACCGCCAAACTCGTGATGAGGCCCTTAGTCTTGACCACCTGCCAAGCTACCTAGATTGGTCTGGCTTGTTCAGAAGGTTACCATTTTCCACTAAACTAGGGTGGCCTCCTAAACTTCTGCCCACCGGGTCAGAGTTTTGAAATCCATCTTAACAGCAGCCATGGCAATGCAGCAGAACTTGCACATGAAATCTGCTGTCACCACGTCTCGGCGTCCTTTCTGTGATCACACTTCCTCGTGAATTGCCAGCATCATGCTTTTCTACTACTGCTACTACTGTCAGCCTTCCAACTCCTGCTCCAGCTCCTTCCTTCTCAACTCTCCTGCTGTAGCCTTTTATGCCTCACAGTTTTGGAAATTGGCTCCAGGTGTGAGCCATTGTTTTCTATTCCCTGACCCTTGCAAATGCTGTTAGACCTAATTGCCTGACTACCACTTCTATATGCTTCTTAAGCCCTCTTATTCGTCTCAGTTCCTATATGATCTGGGACATGTAGTTTACTTCAACAGAATCAGGTTTTTCTACTTCTTGAGCATTTTTAAGGGTAGATTGAATTCCCTTAGTATTTGTAATAGAGGAACTGTATGTTATAACTTTGCTAGAGGAAGAGGATTTAGAAAAGACATTTCCACCATTCCTTGTAGTGAACCTTTGGTATTAATGAGGGCATTTGATTTTAGGAACCATAAGAATTCCTTTCGAATAATATACTTTGGTGTTACAACCTTAGATTCCATAGGAGTTTGAGAGACATTAAAATGACATTAAGCCATAACCTCTTCTGGTAAAGCAGTAACATATCCTTGATAGAGGAAAAGTAGTGTGTCTCATCCCACGGAATCTCCCCACTTCCCTGGGCCTTGTCTCCATCCAGGTGATCCTCCCGCAGTATATCACAACCCAGCATTGGGATCAGGGCGCGTCTGCCCGCCCCTGGCCACCTGGGAGGAACCTTTAGGCAGGGTTTCAGTGAGGGATCCACACAGAGGCATAGGCAGGGTAGGGCCTGAGGGGCAAGGCCCACCCAAAATCTGTAAACGCCCATTCAGCAACTCTGTGTGGGCATTTACAGATATTTTTGTCAGTGCAGTAGGCCCAACTACATTAGCTTCAGGCCCCATTTGCTAGACAATCCTGGCTACGCCTCTGGATCCACAGGATTCTTCACACTATGCAAAGCAAACTTGATTGTGTCACCTTGAACACATTCTTCAGTTGAGGCCACAATTCAATGGCTGATTATGAGGAGGAGTGAAGAAGGTAATCTAACATGAAACAATATTTCAACAAACCATGTACCACCTCTCCGTTAGAAGAAATAATTTGGATGAAAATGCAGTGGAATTTTCAAAAAAGTATTTTTTTTTAGTAAACACAAGTGTGAAAAGACCTGATCGACTCTCTAACCAGAACAACATATGTTACTTCCATATGGCTTTAGTGGAGCGGCGCCCATGACGTTTTTATTAAGGTTATGTATTTGAGCATCCATCTTCATTCGACTGGTACTAATTGCTATCTAATGCACCCTTTGCTACTGTGCACAGCGACCACATGCTCCCCTTGACACGACCATTGCCAGAGGGGGCGGGAGGGGCGGCAATGAACTGGTCTGCTGGCCGCAGATATGAACCTGCTGCTGCTGCCGGACCACAACAGCTGCAAATGGTCTCCTTTTAAAAGCTTATCGTGTTGATACTTGACTTTAGCTATTACACAGTGGAACAAGCAAACAGAATGAACAAGGCCCCCCCTGGGCAATTTGTTCTAGAACAGCAAAAAACGCCTCCACGCGCTCCCCGCCGCTGCTTCTGTCACAGACGTGACAGTGATGTTTAACACGCACGCTTCTCAATTGCCCGCCCTACTTCCTAGAAACGTGACGGAACCAATATGGCGATGCAGAAAAAAAACGAAAAGAAAGCTTGGGCTTCCTTGGAAACGAGTAACCTGACGGATGTGCACTGTGAAAAGTATGTGTGTTTCAAAAGTTGGTTGGGGATAGACACGTTGTTAGGAGCGGGAAAAAAGTTTAAAAAGTCAAGTTTAAAGTTTATAAAATTGCAAGTTTAACCACTTGCTTTACAACTGTTTATTTACCATAGAACGCCTTTAACTTCGGGTTTTTTAATGGGAATCCAGGGAACCAAAACCAAAAAGTGTTGCTCTTTCTTTCTTTGTATTCCTTTTGTTTTTAATTTGCCTCCATGAAGAGTTTTATTTTAGTGGTGTAAAGGAGTTGTTAGCAGGAATAGGCCCATGTTGATCAGGCTGGAGAATGGACCAGCGCTGGTGCACGGACAAGCGCTGGTGCACCAACATGTGGAGACACGCTCTATGCATGATTCAGCACTGTTGGGCCATTTCCATGGAGCATGCATGGAGTGACAGATCTGTTCAGCATGTGCTTTGTGCAGGGAGATCTACCGCGTCACCCACTGCATCTGTCTCTTGTGCCTGCGGAGAGAAGGAAATCCCTATGGATTCCATCTGCATTTACATGCCAGAAAAAATGTTGTTGGATTCCACAGGAATCCGTGCATTGTGGGCAGCCAGCTTTCTATGCGGCTGCCACCATTAGTTACCACCTCCCCGTGCACATGCACACCTGTTGGAGAGCATACTACATTTTACGCCTACTGTGAAAAAATGGCATGGAAACATAGGGACAGCGGTGGTTGCCAGAAGCGGTCTTGGTCTCCTCCACCGGATTTACTGGAAGCAGGCGGACCTTGGCGGGATCAGGCCATGCTGGTGCTTAGCATGTGCAGCACGAGGCATGTGATCCATCAGTGGCGGTGTGCACAGCTATTTGCTGCTTTCATGTTTCGGGTGACCATGCCTTGCTTGCCAGTTGTTTGGGGTGGAGCGCACAACGTGTTCCATTGGCGGCAGCAGGTAGGCAATACGTACTACTTCGGTTCAATGTTTGGCTGCCTTGCACAACACATGAATGATTCTCTGACAACATGCAAAAGGAAATCTAAATGCTGTGAAAAAATTGTCTTTGTCGTCAAAGTGGCATGCAATAGGAATGAGTGCAGACATCAGAAACCTGGACAATGAAGTGGCAAACACGTTTTAGTGAAAACAAGAAGGCTAAAAATGAAGAAAGTACAACACAACTTTCATCAAAGAGACGCAATAATCCAAACAACACTATGCCCCCTCATTAGCATAACCTTTTCTCAGAAGTTGTCTGCATTTTTATACAATAAACACTATTACTCTTAAGGGTGACAACATATAAAAGTTAACCAAGATAAAGCGGAATATGTGTCAAATTCGCAACTAAAAACACCAGATCAAAAGAATAATTAGGAGTGGACTTTTCTACAAAATTTAAACATAGACATCTTTTGTTATTGTACAACCCTAATCGCCAACTATTTTCTTATTGCACAACTCCTAAATGGCCTATACGTGTTTCACTGAAAATGGGAGCTTCTTCAGGGCTTAAACATATCAACTACATGGAATTCACATGTAACAACAGTTATACCGACATCCTCTCGATCTGCATTGTACGGTTTCTTCTGAAATTAAATAAATGAGAAATCTTTTCCGTCTGTACACTCTGATTTTGCCAAATTGCATTGTTTCTATTGTGATCATTTCAAGAGTGTTCCTGAAGTTCAAACATCTAAATCTGTTTATGGTTAATCCATCTGCACCTGTAGGCAGCAAAGACTTGCAGCAGACATGCTGCTTGTAACAGGGGTGGGTGCTCTGGGGGAACTTACGTGGAACATGTGTAATGGACCTGGCCATCAGTGGCATCTGCATGATTGCGAAAGGACCTCCAAATTGAGTTCTCTTACCATGCTTGCTCAAGTCAAAAACCAGTTTGTCGTGGCACAATACTTAAGCGACATAAAGTCTGCTTTATTCAATTAGTAGTCTTCATCGACTGCAGGGATTTGAAAGACTCTGTGCCAACTTTTTTCATCAGTAAATATGTCCAATATATTCTGACTACACACTTGCGGATGGCCACTTTAGGACGATTGACCCCCCCAGTTTTTTGAGGCAGTGGCATGCAGTGGCGCCCACAGAAATGTTTTATAGGGGTGGCCTGATGAGGCCAAAGGAAATCTTGGTGTGGCACACCAAAACAAACACATAACTGAATTTCAGGAAATCTATTATGCCGATGCAGCATATAGTCCAGTTGAAAACTATGTATATATGAGAGTTAAGAAATTGCATATTGATATAATTCCATTGATTATTTAACTGTTAACTAATTTATGTACCGGATGCGCACACACTAATACCAGTACGGTTCACATTTTGAGTTTCACAATCCTGCTTGTGCTATGTAAGGAATATGTGATGTGTATATGCATGTTGGGCAATTTATTGTTCTTCAAATAGAATAGTTGTTCAACTTTGACTTGAAAAGTCAAATATACAGTTTTAAATTAAAGGAGCACATTGATTGTAAGGGACCAAACATTTACTGAGAACCCGCCTACCACCTGCACCTGCCACCTTGCTGGCTGCACTACCTTTTGTATTGTTGTACCCCTTGCTCAGCCCTTTCCACTTTTCCCATCTCCCTTGCACTTCCACCCCTACGCTCCACCCTGCACTTGCGCGTACTCAGTGTCAGTGGGCCTAGTAAGATCGTTGTTTTGTCTTCCCTTGTTCCCCTCCCTTGCCTTGTCGCGCTCGGAAACACTTGTGTATGAGCGCGATACAGCTAAAATATCATATACCATATCATAGCCAGAGAATCCTCTAAATCCTCACTCACAAGTTTTTAATTGCCAACATGCCTATCAAATATGGTGCACTCAGCAGGGTTTGACTTATGTAGAAATAGAATACTAGATGTATCTTGTCTTTGGACTGCATTTATGATGGGAATACACCCAGTACATTTTATGCATTGGTCTCCACAAAGGAATCTTAGGGAAGACAGGTTGATGGTAAAATGAGGGTCTACCAAAAGGCTTATTTTCAGTTTCTGAAATGGCAGTTCTTCTGTCGTCCCCAATTTAGTTTTAAGAATGTTACTTGTAAATTTGAGCAACACATCTTTCCTTTATTATTTTCTGTTTCACTGAGAACACAACCTAGGTAAAGTCACCACCTGTCAGTGTGCATAAAAAACCCAGGCAATTTAAAAGTTAGACTTTCTTAGGAATACTCTTGTTCTTCAGACTGTATCTCCAGACACACTCTGCTTACCTCTCAGCTCTGAAGTGCTTGCTTCTTGCCTGCCTGGTGGAATCATCTCTCAGCGTTGCAGCCCAGGTCTCCTTTGCATGCAGTACCACTGACAGCCTTGGGCACACCACATGAGTTTCTCTTTACCTCCCTGACCCGCACTTGTGATAACCTGGTTCTCTGCCGTGTGGGCACAATACACCAGCGCGGGAGGAGCCTCGGCTAGGTGAGACTACTGTTGCAGTAAGGGGTCCAGTATAAATACATAATACATTATAATTTCCATAATGCAGTGGATTCCCTTCCACAGCTCTCTAATGATGTTCCTGTTTCACTTTGGGCTTGAAGAGATGCGATTGCCTTTCCACTGGCGCTTTGACTCCATGCATTGCCAGTGAATGGTGGCGTTATATTTAAGATGGCTTGCTTTAATTTTAATGGCTCTGGGATATATCTGCAGTGAAATGCAGCTGTATAACTGGCCTGGCCCTGGGTAGCAAGGTCATGGGAATGCACCTCTGCTAGCTTGCCAGCAGTGTGGCTTATGGGCTCCCCTTAAAATGATGAGATCCGTAGTGTGGAGGTGAGGCTGGCTGTGGGCTACCTGCATCGGTTCCTGCATGGCCCCTGCTGCTGCTGTCTGCCGGGCCGTCTTTCTTAGGTGCGTGCAAAGAAATGCACCACTCTGCGGATAGGGGAACGCACACTTCTGGCTCACTCCCCTGTCCTGGGCTCACATTTGGGGACCTGCCCAGGCAAGCCACCGGCACCTGGAGCTGGCCAATTAGAGGACGCGTCCCACCGCCCCTACATCCATACACAGGAGTGCTGTCTCTCCCCTGCTTAGCCGCTTGCAGGACCGCCTGTAATTTGAGCTTGGCAGCCTTGAGGTAATTCAATTTAGGCTTCAGCTTAAAGCAAGGAAGGGAAATAAAGTGCAACATTTCTCACCAGAGCCAAAAGGCAAAAAACAGAAGGAGTTGACTGAGCCACTCACAGGATAGGCTCTGTTGTAGCCGAGAAAACAGAAGTGACGGTGGGGGTGCTGACTGTGTGTGCACCAGCACCGCAGACATAGATGGGTGCAGGGTAACTGCTGTGCCTCTGGGAGCTGGTCAAAACATCTATTGTGTGGTCTGCTGCTCTGGACATGGTGCCTGCACGCTGCTACATGGGTGTGACGTCTGCCAACCCCAGAGAAACAGACAGAGGCAACCTGGAGCCACTCGGCACTGCCCAACATATGGGCCACACACACGCATTGAATACAGTGGGACACACATTGCAACGACTCCCGCCCTGCAGGCTATATGTTCTTGGCATACATGTTTTATGCCTTAATTCATTCTCTTGCCCCAGACCATCAAAGGTTGTGGGACACAGCAAAAAAGGAAAAAATAAATCCTTTTTTTCGCACTGAACTGGGCATGTCCATGCACAGTTCAGTGCGAAAAAAAAATATTTTTGTTGCTTTTTCACGGGGGTGGCCAATAGGGGGGCCAGCCTTTCTATAAGGGTGGCCGTGGCCCCCCTTGGCCACCCTTTGGAGGCGCCCCTGCATGGTCATTTACACTTTGTCGCTCTATACAGTCATCCCTTGGAGTTTCTTCCTTTCCAGCCTTTCACTTACATGGACAAATGCCCTTTTTAGGCACAAGCTTTGCCTCTGTTGCAAAAGTGCCAGGAAATTGCTTCAGGGGCACCAGGGCACTCTTTAGGTTCCATGTGTGTTTCCCACAGGACACTTTTACTCAAACCCTATATACCTTCCCTTGTGCAGGGGGCACCCTTGCAGCCCCCCTGTGTCTCGGCGCCCATCTCCCCCCACCCAACTCCATCCTCAAATGCGGGGCACACCCAATACTCGGGCTCTCCTGCCAGGCCCGCTCACTCTTGCCACCACACCCCCCTCTGTCCCCACTACCTCTTCCCCCATCTACTCTCTCCCCATCTTAGCTATCACCCTTACATCTCCCCACCTCCTACGCAGTCCTTAGCTCCTCAGTCCGCCATTGCTGCTGCCCCTGCACATTCTGCCCGCTTTCAGTGAACACTCAAAATGTTTGATGACAGTGGGTAGTTGGTACCCTCCCCATATTCATTATAACATAACGTAAAATAACGTAACAGAACATCAAGTACAGTTCTGAAAAGAAAATGTCATGAAAATACTTGAGTCATGTGAGTAAAATATTTTGATAATTTCAGGATGGAAAACAGTAGGAGTTAGAAATACCTTACATGGTGCTGTGATATAAATTGAAGCTTTTAACATGACACACGATTCATACAATTCAACCATGCAATCTATGTATTTCTTTTTACAACTGTTACACGTTTTTCTTCCATTCAATATACTAAATAAAAAAATGTTCATTTCCCACATTAATCATTAAATGTATTTATTTATTCATACTATCGTAATTGTCAATACTTGTTTTGAATAATCAAATGCTTTGTTGATGCTTAAATCTGTAATAGAAAATGTGGCATACTGAACAAGACTTCATAGTTCTGCTCATCTAACTTACCATATCATAAGAATTTGAAAAATAAATAATGCATAATCTAAAAACCAAGATTAATAGAAATGTCATACCTTTTGCAGGTATTATGGACACAATTTGTCGAGAAACATATGTTTATGACTTTCCGAGTTGGTTGGATGCTTCTATATGCAAATTCAATATGCTAACTAAAAATATATAAGTAAAGAACCTTTAGAGGAAAGATTGTGAAGCTTTTTTAGACCAAGCATTGGTCAGAAAGCAGTGAACGTATCCATGCTTTCCAACTCAGGGAGCAAGCATAGCCTCCTGGGATTTACCATCATAGGGACACAAGCTATTGTCTACAGCAAGCTTTTTCCATCGTGAAATAAGGGGTCTTGTGGGTAATTGTGCAAATCTTGCTTTGGTAATCCGCCTTCTGAGTGGGGCCGGACATATAGATGCAAGAAAAGGTTCACTGCTCATAGCAGTTTTGCAATGCAGGTATGCGTTAATTTTAGGTAACACTCTTCATGTTTATACAGGACTGTTACAATCTAGTTCTACTTTCTTTTGTTACTTCCTGTTGTTCTCAATACATACTTTGTGCTTCTCTCGTATAAGTAGGAATCCAAGTCCACATAATGTTTGTTTGTTTTGTTTGTTTATTTGTTTTATATAGCGCTCCAGACCCTGGGGTAAATGGGCGCTTAAAGGACAGGTTACATAGGTACAATATACATAGATTATGCAGTCATACAATTGTAGAGGTAATATGCAATATACAATATATACAGGAAGGGTAGTTAGGTCGCACGGTTAAACATTTCTAAGGTATGTACAGTATATACAGTTTGTAGTGTGCTTAGTCTATCTTAAGGTTGGTTTCTTCAAAAGCCAGCTAAAGACAAATTTCCTAAACAGGTGGAAGGAATTGGTCGATTTCATGTTCAGTGGCAGGGTGTTCCAGAGTTGAGGGACAAGGACAGTGAAGCTCGAGCCACCAGCTCTTTTAGAGGTGAATCTGGGCACAGTGAGGAAGAGGGTATTTGTTACACCATCCACTGGTCACCTTACGCGCACGAATGCCCGTGCAGCCACTAAACCCTCCATCTCAGGTCCTGATCTGCCTTCCCCTTCTAATCACATGTCCTCACTCCCTCAAGCAGCACGGCAGCGGCGGACCATGCTATACAACAAGAACACATGAGGGCATCCAACGGGCTATGGTCATACTCACCCGTTCCTTTCGTTCTAACGTTGGCAGCTGCCCTGGCGTCTTGGAGACAGTCGACGGAGACGCTGGCTTTTTTCTTTGCTTCACAACGCCCCCCGGGAAGACCCGGCAGCATTTTGACAACTTGGGTCATGTGACAAGGAAACGTGCTACATTATCAGTCACGTGATGGGGTCATGTGACACTTCTAGGCCCCTTCAAAACCAGAGCGGGAACGCTCATTCAGTGCTTCACAGATGACCCAATCAGGCACTGTTCGCCATCTTCCTGTCTCCACATCTCGATTCTGGACTACGGACTGCTCTTCTTGGATTTCCCTGTCAAGCCCTCAGATACTGTTTTGCTCTGCTGTTTCAGGACCTTTTGGACTGTGTTTTTGGATTCCTTTGGATTACCCCAACAAACTGGCTTTTGACCTTGGAACTCTTAACGGACTGTTTTGAGATTTCCTCTTCTGTTACCTTTCGGAGTGCCCTCTCTATACAGGTTTTGCAGTGCCAAATTCCACAGCAGTCTTCCAGTACTGCGCCTACCCGCTGCCGCTTGCTCCACACTGCAGCCACATGGAACACCTCCATTTCATCTGTGCTCTTTCTGTATCCAGACTCCTTTGTACCTTGGTAAGCCCCTTGATATTAGTTACCTTGCTATTGAGTGAATTGTTTTCCATTATACTGACCCATTGCTTGTTTTACAGCAGTCGAGGGGTCACCGGTGTTCCTGGTTCCTGGCGTTCTTCGGCACTCAAATACCTGTGGCCTCAAGGATCGCTCAGGAAGTTATTTGTACCTTTCTGGAGTGGAACTTGTGGACAGAGGCCCCATAATCTTCACGACCATCAACATCAAGTCATAACAGTATTGGACGATCTAGTGATTCTTGTGCATGGGTTCAGAGTGAGTTTGTTGGTAAGATAAGGGGGGCTAAGTGGTTGAGGGCTTTGTAGGTAAGGCAAAGGGTTTTGAAGTCATTTTTCTGTTGAAAGGATAGCCATTTGCAAGATATTCCAGTATGGGAGATATGTTCTCTTCTGGAAATATTTAGCGCTGCTCGCAGCGCATTGTTTTGAAGGATCTGAAGTTTATTAATTATAGCTTGGTTGGCACCTAGGTAGAGGCTGTTGCAGTAGTCAAGCTTCGATTGTATGAGGGCCCTGGCCAAAGTGAGACAATTGTTCGTAGATAGGAAAGGTCTGCAGGCCCTAATTAGTTTCCCAGTGTAGGCTGTGGCAGAGGCGGTCATGTTCACTTGTGGGGAGAGGTTGGTTTTGGCGTCAAGGTAGAAGCCTAAGGTTTTCACGTTTTCAACGACTGGGATGATGTTGCCATCTATGATGAAATTGGAATACTCAAGGCTAACTTTCTGTAGGTTGTGAGGGGATCCGACCAGGAGGAGCTCAGTCGTGTCATCATTCAGGCAGAGGCTGTGTGTGGCCATCCATGCCTGAATGATGGAGAAGATTTCGTTAATCCTGGTGGAGTCTGTATCGTAGTTACCAGTAATGGTGAGGAGTATCTGGGTGTCATCTGCGTAGTTATTGTAGGTGACACCCAAATGGTCCAACATATCAAAGAGGGGTTTTGTAAAGATATTATAGAGGGTGGGGGAGACGCATTACCCTTGTGGGACACCACAGGTGATGGGGATGGGGTCTGCTGCAGCCACAGGTGAGAAAACCCTCATGGTTCTGTTGGCTAAGAATGATTGAATACATAGGACAACAGAGGGGGAGAAGTGGGCAGCAGATGAAAGGTGGTTGCAGAGTATTTTGTGGTCAACCAAGTCGAAGGCTGCTGAGAGGTCTAGGAGGAGTAGGATAGCTGCTTTGTTGTGTCCTTGATGTCATTAATCTGACTTTTGAGGTCAACAAGGGCGGTTTTTGTTCCATGTTGAGGACGAAAGCCAGATTGACGTGGGCCTTGCAATTGGTTGGACTCTAAGTAATCTTGAATTCGCAGGTAGGCAACTCTGTCGAGGATTTTTAGCAGGAAGGGGACAGTGGTAATGGGCCTGTAATTGGTGGGAATGGCGGGGTCAAGGGATTGTTTTTTTAGAAGAGGGAGAACCCATGACTGTTTCAGGTTGTTGGGTCCAGAGTTAGTCGAGAAGGATAGGTTTATTGGTTTGTAGATGAAGGGGGCTAGGTCTCTCGCAGCATCTTTGATGATCTGGGCGGGGCAACTATCACCTTTGCAATTAGAGGGTTTGAGGGATGCTATAATTGTTTGGACTTCGGGTATAGTGACCATTTTGAATGTGAAGCCGGAGGTGTTGTTGGTCGGGGCGGATGTGCTGGGTATGAAGGCGTTGCTGTTGGAGAGTTGTATTCGTTTGGCCTCAATTTTAGTTTGAAGGCCAGTGATTTTGTTGGCCAGGGCACTTTGGATGCTAGTGCACCATGGCTTGTCTTTCACGCAAGTGTCGGTCGGAGGGTTAGGATTTTCTAGTTCCTTCAGAATGGTGAAGAGTTCTTTGGCAGAGGATTGTGCATTGTTTATTCTAACATTATAGGCTTCCTTTTTTGTGCGGATTATCTCTTTCTTGTAGTGGGTGGAGATGGTCATGAGATTGGATTTGTTTTCTGCTGAGGGATTAGTTTTCCATAGGGATTCCATCTTGGCTTTCTTTTTTCTAAGGGTTTTGAGTTCCGGTGTACCAAGAGTTCAGGTGAGCTCTAGGTTTACCTTTGCGTAGCTTTAGTGGGGCAATGGTATCAATCGCATTAGTTAGGGCATCATTATAGGCGTTGACTATCAAGTTAAGGTCAGCGGTGGCTGGGAGTGTGTTTAGGAGTGGGAGAATCAGTGGTGTGAGGGTCTCCGCAGTGATGTTGCGCTTGTTTCTAGTCAGGCAAGCCGGTGCGTGAGGACGCTGCTTGGGGTTAGGGTTGTTATGGTTAATGTCGAATAGTATGAGGAAATGGTCAGTCCATGCAAGAGGTTGTGGGGCTTTGCACATGATATTGCAGTTATGGGCCGCGACCCAATCGATAGTTCTACCTTTCTGGTGGGTAGGTAGTGTAATGACTTGAGTAAAGTCATGCTCAGATAGGGCGTTCTCCAAGCAGGCGGCTGGAGTGTCGTTAGGGTCGTTGTACCCTAGATTAAAGTCTCCTAGAATGATATTTTGGGAGTGAGGCTGAGAGTTCTCTGCTATGAGGGTGGTGATATCTTCCCCGAAGGAGCCTGTGGGGCCTGGTGGTCTGTATATTAGTTGCAAAGTAATTGTGCTCTTATTTTGCAGTTTGATGGTGAGGTGCTCGCAGGATTTTAGTGGGGGGGAAGTGATGGGTCTGTGGTCCAGTGAGGATTTGAATATGACTGCTACACCTCCTCCGCGAGCATTGGGTCTGTCCGCTCTGAGGATGGAGTAGTTGTCGGGAATGGCAAGAGTAAGGTATGGTCCTGCTGCTTCATGTAGCCATGTTTTTGTAATAGCAAGGAAGTCAAGGTCTGCTGAGAGGATGATGTCAGCGATTTCAGTGGGGTGAGCTACTAATGATCTAACATTGAGTAGTGATCCTTAGAGATGCCGTGTTGGTGGCATTAGCGCTATTCTTGATAGTGGCCTTGGCCATGGGTATGGCAGGTGGCTTGCTGGATGTGGTATGGAGTCTAACGCCGAGTCTATTGTTACGGTCAGAGAGGGTAGGGTTGGTTGTGGGGCGGTATCCTAATGGTTTGGTGGGGTTAGGGTTAGTAGGAGTGAGGTCATCTTTGGTAATGTTGGTCATGTTGGGAGGAGTGTTAGTTAGTGAGGCGCTAACTTTAGCAGTGTGGTGATGGTGGATGATGTGTGGGAATGGTGGAAGGGTGGGTAGGAAGGGTGTAGGGCAGGGGATGGGATGGTGCCTAGGGCAACCGAGTTTAGCTAGTTCGTTATTGCATGGTATGTATGGTTGCAATGAAAAGAAGGCATTGTTTAACAATTGTGTCCTTGGCCCGAGACAAGGATTAGTACCCAATGAATTCAAGTCTGCAGTCGAAAGACCACTTTAAAAAAAAATACATGTGTTCCCCAAATAACATTCTTGAGAAGGCGGTGATCTCTCAGTTCCAGCTGTTTGTGTAGACAAATGCTCTTTTACATCAGCCGCAGATGGGCTATAGGCCTGGCATGGGCACTGAAAGTGTGTTCATTAGAATTCTGGATGAACCGCATGCCCTCACTTGGAGGCTCAGGGATTCGTACTTTTGGACTTGTCCCCAGCATTCGATATAGTGGGCCTCAAGAAGTTTGCTGGATTGCTTAAACTAACAACTTTTTAACGGTACGAGACTCAAAGGTGTTAAATCAAACCTGTCAGAATCCACCCAAAAATGTCACAAGTGGTTCTCACAAATCTAGAAAAATGCATATAACTTGTGGGGTTCTCGGGGTTCAGTCTTGTCCGCACTATAATGTGACCAACATGCATCTCCACTAGCAGATCTGATTCAATCACATGGACTTAAGTTCTTAAACTATGCAAACAACTCATAGCTTATTTATTATCTGGCTGGATTACACATCTTGCATGGCTGCCAATGATCAGTGGATGTGTCTAAACCACTTGAAGCTGCATTGTAGCAAAATAGAAGTTCTGATTATTAATTGTGATCCTAATTTATGGTCCAAAGCATACTGACCTATGTATATGGGCTCCTGCACAGAGGATATAAAGAAAGTAAAGAGCTTACATTTAAAATGGATTCCCGCTGCCTATCTACTATGTATCTTCAGCCCACGTGCTCATATCTCTACTGACTTTCAACAATTGCACAAATATAGGGGACTCAGCCTGATAGATAAGCCTTTCTATGGGGTCAAACACTTATTCCTCGCAAATAAACTGACTTTGGTCATTCCAGCTCACAGAATTTCTTGACCTGCTGACAAATTGTTAAACAATGCCTTCTTTTCATTGCAACCATCTTGCATTGTCGGGCGGTTTTCCTGCCCGACAATACATCTGAGGAATGTGTTGCCATTGAAATTTAGAGGAATTAATAACCTCACCTGCTCCTGTAAGCTGTTAAAAGCCTGGCTCATCCCAAATCAATTGGTACTTCATATCGTTTGATCAGATCTTTCAGAGCAAATGTCTTCTTGTGTCAAGATACTGAAAGGTGTATGTATACGTTATAAATGTCATAAAATAATATAACGAAATAAATAAATTAACCTACTTTTGCCAGGGGAATATGGTGGTCCACTTCCTTTCCCATTACTTCATCTGCAGTTCCCCTAGTCAAGTAGGCAGCTGAGTTGTATCACATCGAATCCCACGGATTTGTTGGAGCTAGTGCCACTCTGTGCATGGTGATGGTTATTCCCATTTCCAAATATTCAAGTTATTTTGCCAATGAGCTCGAAAACATCATTCGGGTTTTCAGGAATCTAAATTCTGTTTTTTCGTTAACCTTTCCCAATCCCGGTATATATGCAGCATAGATTATGAGTTCAGAAGATTTAACCTTGTCAACATCTAAGATGAGTTTTTCCAGTATTGTCTGGCAATGCTTACTGAGCTTAGCATTTCCCAGACTGGGTTAAAATCTGTTTAGAAGATGTGGAAGTGTAGAATGGTACGCAGGATGTGGTGGTAGGTCCTCTGCCATAGATAATTGCCAGCTTTGACATGGTCTGTTCTTGTTGCGGCAGTGGCGTGGTGGAAGAGACATGATAGCAGGCTTGATCTTCATTGGAGGGGACAATCTGGATGTGCAGGATCGTATTCCAGAAGCTACATGGTTGAGGATCTATGTCATGGTATGTGAGTAGCCTACAAGTTCAATCATAGAGGGCCTACATGTTGTTTAGTTTCAGATGCATCTTTTTGTGGCTCCCAGTAAGTTACATAGGCCGTAGCCTGTTCATATTGCACAACTGTTCGTTGGGATGTTGGTATCAATACCTATGTTACAGACGTATGCCTAGAGACAGTCTAAATATGTGCAGCAAATTTGTCTGAAGAAAATGCAGGTTTCTTAAGAGCACAAATAATCAAAATTCTCAGCAGACTTTAGAAATCACCTATAGATTTTTAAATGTTTGGAAAGTTCCATCAAATTTCCCCTCTGTATCTGCTGAATTTCTGACTCTGCAAATGTATGAAATATATTTCTGCAGATTAAAAACAAATCGACATAGATTTCTACTGTCTTTACTCGTGTCCTTCTCAGCTTGTCTGGGTCCAACCACCAAACCTGAAATTAAATTGTCGGCAAATGGTATGATGGGACTTGGTGAGAAACCACTAAGTGAGCGCTAGTCTTCTATAGGTTGTTGCTGTTAACCTTTAAGGACTTCATCTGCCCACTTTAGGGTAGCCTATTGCTTGTTGCCATCCTCCTCCATGGCCATCACCTGTAGTACAGATCAGTGCTATCAGGTATAGCGGGTTCAGTTGTGTCACATCAGTTACTATACCCAGTCTTTGAGGTGGTAAAGCTGTCTTAGGTCATGCTAGCTGGGTTGCACATCATATAAGACCTCTACTGATGGAGATGGCAAAATCAGATGGGTGAGCTCCATTCCCTTTGGTCACATTGGTTATTCTCTCCCTGCTTTGCTGTTTCCTGTTTGCATCAAACAGGAATCAGTACATCAGCATCTGTCCGCCGGTCCCATAATTTAGTGTGGTAGGAAAATAAAAAATGACTAATCTTCCTCTCCTGATTCAGGCCCATCTGTCTCTAGTTAAAGGACTCTCTCCACACCTTCTTATGAATATTAAAGTCGGCTGCTACATCCATAGGTGGCAGAAGAGATTGCAGGCAATTTAGGAGGCAACATCCAGGAGGCACAGCAGATGGTGCTTCAGGGCACAGGACACACAGCAAAGGGTGCTCTCCATGAGAGACAATAGTACTGCAAGGTAGGGCAAAGAACCATGAACCAATGGATCAGAGACAGCCAAAAAAGAAGGAGTAGAGACACTGGAGACTCTGCCAAACTATTTATCTACTAGAAAAACTTCTGATTCCCTCGGTGGCCCTACATGTGCCTCCTTCTCAATGAAGAGCCTTCTCCATGCAGACTCATTGCTTCTTATTTTATTGTCTGTCTCTGATCCAATGGCTTATAGCACTTGTCCTAGAACTGCCAACTGTCCTCTCTCATGGAGAGCACTCTCTACTGTGGGTTGTGTGTCCTGAGGCATCTGCTGCTGTGTGACAAATTAACAATCAGTGCATGCACAAGTTACACAAGCACATTGGTTTTCTATTTAGTAGAGCATGTTTCATTTGCAGATGATAAGTCTGACACTTTTCTGATACATACTAGAAGATGTACTTGTGAATGGCTTGAAATCAATACATCCCAAATCGAAAATACTTTTATTCAGTTAACAGGTGGACTTTGCAACAATATGTACAGTGGCAAGATTCACTGGTTACGTCTCAAAACAAAATGTATTTGAAAGTCAAGCTTCAAGACCAATACACACAGGTATGCTTCAACCTATTGTAATATTGGCCCTAAACACAATGGGCCTCATTCCGAGCAGGGCGGTAAGGGATACCGGGCACTGGTAAGGCGACCGGTGCCGGTAATCCCTTACCGCCCTAGTAAGAGTTCCCTTAGCGGGTCCCTCCTTTAATGCCTGGTCTGACCAGGCGTTATGGACGGGACCGGTTAAAGGAAATCAGAGCCAATAACGGTACTGCAACTTGCGGTACCGTTATTAGCGCCTTCCCCATTCCCATTGAGCCCAAGACTTCAAGATATGCCATGGTACCTACCGAAATTACTCCAGTGCAGAGAAGAAAATGTGTATGCACAGAACAAGCTTTGTAGCCTCAGGATAAACAATAGGTTTAGTTGTGGCTATTAATTTGTTAACAACGCCCAGGGACAATGCAGAAAGTGTTTAATGCCACTGAAATAAAACACTAGTTTATTACAAAAACCAATATCGCTTATCACGGATGTGGTTGTCAAAAAATTCAGATAGGATCAAATTTTTGCAAAAGGAATAATGTCAACTAAAAGGACTGTGTAAGAATACATGCAATAGTTGATGTGCCACTTTAATGAAGTAATTCAAGGGCCAGGGGAAACATGCCTCAAGTTGTATAAGGATGATGATTGCAACAGAATAACTGCACCACAGAATATGACCAGAATTCCTGGGTCTCTGCTTACTATCCACATTATGTTGTACTGTAAATTGTAACAACATTTACTCAAAACAAGCCTTACAGCTAAAAGGCATATAAACATACATTGTTACACTCTAAAAATAGGAAAATGTGCCCAACAAAAATGGGAAACCAAGAACACAGAGGAGCCTTCCCCCTGCTTCTACCCACAAGGTTCCACTGATATGTATTTGAATCAGTGACCAGCAGAGCAGTGGCATAGGTAGGAGATCTAATAATATTACTGCCCGATGTCAAGAGGAATTTTAAGGGGAAAGAACATATTTCAATAAGCATGAAATATCCATACTGTCCAAGCTAATTATTTTCTTCCTCCTTCAAAGATAATTTGATTCCAAGTACGGAGTAAAATCGTATAAGAGCCCTGTTTTTAACCCTGAAATAGGAGGTGAAATCACAGGGTACATAATGCAGCTTATAGTTTTGCTCACCCTTCCTCTCCACAGCTGAGATAAAATGCAAAAAGAGCCTTATAGAGGTTTCTTCAGGCGCCCCATTGAAGAATATCACATATATTTGCCTTTTAAGTCAATAGCAGCAATGCTCAGGGGTACAACAGATTGAGTGCCTTTTTCTTTGACTAATATGAATATAATTTAAAGAAGATGCATGGGGATGCTAGAGGCAATAAACGCAAACTCATGATTATATTTAAAAACCTTCAGCAGCCGAGAATAGAAAGAAACAGAAGGTGTAGTTTCCTAGACTGTTACTGGAGTTTCTTATCCTTTAGGAAACAAACAACTAATTTCCTTCACTGTACTATACTGCCAAAACATCTGATTTGATTTTTGAAAGTTGCTGATTTGTTCTTCAGCTTGAAAGTGAATTCTCTGTGCCCTTCCACCCATACCCCTCCCCAGATCCTGTGCTGTCCTCCATTACTAGACTGTAAAAAGTGAGGGATTGTAGTAGCAGAGCACTAACATGAATGCTTGCAAATCCACAATACTTTGAAAGTAAAACATATTTAAAGCCTCACCATGACATTATGTGCAGTTTAAGAACATGTTATGAATCTACATGTGCACAATTACTATGAAGTGAATACAAGATTGTTTGCAACATAACCCACCTTTAAATTGTTGGGTAGGATAAGTGCTCAGTAATACTGTGTTTGTAAAGCAGCACATTATCACATAATATGTTAAGGCCTATGCCCCATGGAACTCTGAAAACATGGAAAGGATGCATATTGTGTGAAAAGCATGCTAGCTATTTGACTATCTTTTGCCCGAATACTATGAACAACAAATGGCAGGCATAGCCCATACCTATTGTTCCTTGCAGGCCAAGTAAATGATGTTGCAATGTTGTTATCCACTTATAGGGTAATGTTAGCTTACTTACAGCCTGTATGCGATATATGAGCTGACAGTTGGGTTACATAGTCTGGGTGACACTTTAGCTAAGGCACCCTGAGTAACAGAAATTCTTGTGCTTGAACGTCATTCGTATTATAACAAACAGAAAACAAGTGGATGTAGGTACAAGTCTGGTAAACGTTTAAAGATCCAAGGTAGGCATAGTGACGGTTCTCTAGTCATATCTGAATGTAACCTGTGGCGGAAGTTAGAGTCATAAGGTTTAAGTGTGGTAGAGTCAAGCATACGAGTCATGGGTGGGGCGGGTATCTTATTTTTTTAATGTGTGCAGGCATATCTTAGCAATTTCTTCTGTTTGTGGCGCCACCTTTTCATTTTAGTTTTGAACCTCACTGTCCTCAAGGCCGAAATCTTCTTCCTCAGCATGCACACTCCCAGCCTGGCCATGGACATAATAAACTGACTTACTCCCTTTACTATTTCCTATGGAATCCATCTGGCATTGTAGATTTTGTAAAGGGAAATTGGGCAGGTACATTTTGTCACAACCACAATTTCCCTTAAAAACAATATTAGTACACTAGACCCTAGAGTTGCAATAGCAATCACCATAATATTTGGGTGGACATAGGCACCCTGCACCCTCAACAAAGTACTCAACACTCTTAGGCCTCACTCAGACTCAGTCTTGCAAGCCGTTACCACCCTGTTCATCCACAAATTCAGGGCTGTTCGTTAGAGTGTAAGGAATGTGGGGTGTAACGGTAGCCCCAAGACAAAAGGAAACTGTGTTTGTCTGACTGGGGCCTAAAATGCAGAAATACTATCCTGGAATTTAAAAGCACACTTTTAACTGGCAAACTGAAAGGACAGCACAGACATTTCAACACTGCGAAATACACCAACAGTGTTGTCAGAAGAAGAAAAACAAAATGAAATGGGCCATCTGCTGGTACAATAAGGCCCAAAACCAGAGGCTTACTTTTCAATAAATGTGACTGATGCCCATAGTGTAACTTAACAAAAGCATGTTGCAGCTTAGAACGATGAAAACATGGAAAACAAATCTCCATTGCCAGAGTAATGCTAATTTATTTATGGATGTAAAGATGAACATGGATAGCATGGTGCAGGAGAAATCTTCATAGGTATTGAAGTCAAATATTAAAGTAGGTCTCATTTGTAAAAGGAATTGCAAAATTCAAAATCATCATTTTCTGTGCATGAAGAAAAGCTGGGTTTAGCCTATTAAGAAGTTTTTCTCAGGAGGTATATAGGCCCAGTACAGCTCACTTTCCTCCCATCAGAGGCCAGGCTAAAGCTCTGCTCTATTTAAAACATATTTTTGAAGCTTAGAGAGCCAACACAGAGGACAAAGTTTGTTCTGAGCTAAAGAGTTGATGAGGTCTAATGCTGACCTCTGTGAAAACAGAAGATCCAGCTAATGGAAGTAAGACCTTATAAAATACATGGATCACAATTTCGAGTCATGGTGTAGGTCAGGACCTGATTGACAAGTTACACTCTTCAGAGACTGCCAGATGATGCTAATGGGTGGAGCTATACCATCTGGGTTTGAAGACACAATCACTTCTGCAGGCCTTTGACTTCGCAAGAATGTTAAGTGATTTACACCAGGCGAAACTAACAAAGAAGTCATTGACCTGAATTGCACGTGAGGTTCTTAAAGAAATATGTGTAACTGAAGTTAAATATTATGCAGATGCCATGGAATTATTATAGGTGTTATGGGGAAATCATGATTGTTGATAATCTTTGGAACCATGACTTTTACAGAAATGTAACAAATAACATTAAACAAATATCATTGAAAAAAATATGAATAGGGCCATATAATTAGACCATTCCCCTAAAGATCCGACCTTGGGAACTGAAGTTATTAGCTAAAATGTGATGATAGCTTCCCAGAAAATGGTGTGAAGCAGAGATTTGGGGAGGTGATAGCTTATTAAATTACATATCTGTATAGAAAATGTTGTTTTGATAACTCTTATGTTCTGAATAAATCATGAAAATCTGTCATTCGAAACTGCAACATTGTGCCGGAATGAGACGCATTTCATTAAGTCCGGAATGATTAGGCCATTTAGGATATTTTGCCGCTTGTATTTATATTGTCAAGAATTTTGCCACGTTGTATTTTTTACGTCATAACGGAAGTGAAAACAAAATGCAACTTCAATAGGGTGGAGTTATCATTCAAATGGATGATGCCTGGTAACTTCAGGAAGCATTCATTGCAATGGGATTCACAATAGAGGTACACTCCAAATTAGGAACCAATAAGCTAGTACCTGATAATTTAAATATTTGTGGGAGTGGTCTAGATTTTATAAGCAGATGTTCAATAAAAATAGGGGAGAAAGGAAATAGGAGATCTGTCTTAACTCATCTGAGTTGAAACTGCTGACCAAATTGCTGGAGGAAACCAGGGAAAGACTACAATCTGGCTGGGACCCATACCAGGAGAGGCAAATCAAAAGGTATTGATGCTGGAGGTATCCATGACTCAACCTGGAGAGGCCACCTGACCAGATACCCGACCTTTCCCTATGAGATGTAACCCAGAGATATTCTATGCAAGTAAACCTGTCCAACCAAGCCAAGTCTTTTGGGGATCTGTTTGATTTAATATCTTCCCAGATTGATTGGGTGTGAAGACTAAGTAGGTCCTTAGTATTTTTACTAAATAATAAGTTAATTCCCCTATAACCAACTGATACAGGGTGATTTTGTTGACATTTGGAAATCAACAACATTGCTTCTAGTGTGGATTAAAATATAGCGCTTTGGATTAAGGTGCTATATAAATTAACACATCATTATCATAGTCTGTTAATGTAATTGGGTACTCCTATTTCTTTTCCCAACCACAGAATGTTGATATAGGCAGGGGTGTGCAAAAAGGACATTTCAAATTGCTGCCTATTCCCCAGACCTGGTCTTAAAGCAGAGGGGTTTCAACGATAAACTGAGTATCTGTGTTTGTGTGCTGGTGCAGAACATTTTCTTTCCAAATTAAATAGAGTGAAGTCCCTGATTTAAATAGCACACTCTCCCCATAGAGTGAGAAAGTGACTCCTGATTGAAGAGAGTTTCTGCATTGGATTGTAGTGAAGGAAGAAGGTTTCTTTAAATATGAAAAGAGTTTGACATTAAAGGTCTGTTGTGCTCCAATATTGTAAAGTATGTCCAAGTGAGCAGGGAGATTAAATAAAGAGGGCTACACCTGTCAAAACCTATTTTACCATGGCAAAGTGCTAGATGTGATTTAAGTTGAACCCCATGGAAAGAATTGCCAAGCTTATGATCTTGTCATGTTTCAAGTTGCTGCATCAATTTTGGCGTTAAGGGATTTTTGTGTGTGATAGAAGGATTGAACAGTTTGTTTGACCTGTGTTTTATTTACATGTGAACGAAAAGTGAAAATGCACATGTGGTGTAATCTTAGATTTTTTCTTAATGTCTATTCCCAAAAAGTGAGTTCTTGATATTGAAGCTTTGTGTTGGTGCCGCAGAGGACGTAGTGTATCATGTGATGCTGTGTAAATATAAATGTTTCTATTAATTCATAAATATCTATTCTTTCTACTGACGGGGCTGATTCTTGGCTTACCAATGGCACAGGGGTAAGGGATCTACATGGTTCTATATGAGTCACAAAACCATAGGTGGGATCCCCTACTTCACTGGCACTCAGAGGTAGAACAGTTATATATTAAACAGCAATTGTGCCCAGTGGAACATAAGGGAAAAACTAGGGAAGGAGACAAAAAGCTGTGACTAATCAACCATTAATATATTGTATTTCCATTCTTATTTAGTATATAAAAAAGTGATACAAAATGGATTCACTAAAACACTATTACTGTTTCTCATTCATTCATTCATTCATTCATTCATTCATTCATTCATTCATATTCCATACATAACATTAATTTCCAGCATTCTAAAACAATTCATCTATAAAAGCTAGATTTTTACACATAAACCTTCTGTTCCAATTTACTTAAGTTCAAATTGTCTTGCTAATGATAATATATCCACTAATGTTAATCGTCCACATTGTAAACTTTATCAACTATAGGTGTCCCACAGTTTTGTCTTCTGGCTTGCATGGGACTTCCAACAAATGAATAGTTTAGACTCAACAATATCTAGTACATTTCTTCCAGATAATTGTGTATGTCTTCTTCAAGATATGTGAACATTTGTAATTTTCATTCCTAAAAACAAAGAAAAATTATACTATTAAAAATTAAATACTTTGCAGCTCACATCTCTTCACTCCATGTATCCATTTTCATCTATTAAATTGAGTTAGGAGAGCAAACTTTCAATTTAGAACTCACACCCATTTTCACTATTTCCTTAAATAATAGGGGGCCGACATTATTTGTTTACCCTGCTCAAAGCCCATCACTTAATTAGCAAAAAGAACAAATCTCAACGTGTTAAAGCCTTCTTATGAGAGTCTGTTAGATCATCCCTTTAGATTCATCATTTGTGCACAGAAGGACTCGAGACATGCACTTCATTGACATTAGAACCATGCCGCAGTTCACCCTGATCTCCACTACCAAATGGCTAGCTCGTCTGTGTGGCTCACGGCACACTGTGTCTCCATGATATTTACCTTAGCATCTCAAGAGCTCAATCATATTTCTTTTGTTTTTCTTATTTCCCAAGAGCAATAACAGACATGTGTTCCATCCTTGTTGGGTCTCCTCAGTGAGGTGAAGTAAGCTGCTTCTCTAAGGCACGGTGAGCAAGGGCTCCACGTCTGGATTACCCAGGGGTATTGAGTGCCTGAACATACATGCTGCTCATCTGTGTTTCTTTACATGGGTGATTTTTGCTTGTGTTTTATTTATTTGCATTTTTTTAATTGTTTGATGAAAAGTGTATATTTTTATAGAACTTTGATTGGACATTCCTTTATTTTGGACTCTTCATACTATTGCTGTTTGGATTGCTACAGCTATCACCTCACAACCCGCCTGAAAAGTACAGCTTGCCTTTGTCCCACATTATCACAAAAGGTGAAAGAGGTATACCCGTCAAAATATGTCTGGTTTAACTTTAGAATGGGGCCCACTGCTGGTCTAGTAATAGTGTGGGGATTAGTAGGCAGTTTAGCCACTACTCATCCTCTGTACTACTGCGGAGCAGCAATCATTTCCTTTCATCACAGTGGGCTAGGGTGCCCCCTATAAAGCTTCAAACTCCCCTGGGTTGAGGGATTTCCAGCTTTACTTGCTGGCAACGGTGAGCCGAAAGTGAGTGTGTAGTATCTGTAGTTGCTCTGATCACAAAAGGAAATATGTAGTGGTTGCTCCATAAAACGCGGGTGGAAGGGACTGTAGTCAAATACTCTTTGCAGAAAATTGCCTCCAAAGTATGTTTGGCTGAGTGCATTGGTTTCTTGACAATCTGCTTAAAGTAGAGACTGATGTAGGAGCTCAGTGATTTGGCTGAGGTTTACTTTTCTTCCTTGAACGAAATATTAAAATCTCCAAATATAATTAGGGGCTTGTGGTCCACCAAGAGGTTGTCAGCAAAATATGCGAGCTTTTCTGTGAAAGTGGGATGGTATATACACAGGAAAGATAAGTCAGTATGACGTTTGATTTCTAGGTGGGTGAGGAATGAATCATAGTTTGTAATGAGCAAAGACATTGAGGTTTAGGATCTCGAGATGCTCCTTGTGTGGCCCAGCTATTCCTCCTTCCCTTTATCCTTCTCGGTTAGGCTAGCCATTTAAAGTTGGTTGGGAGGGTTTCTTGCCCATCTACGTTGCAGTCAAAAGTATGGCAGTTCCTGCTTCATTGACATTCTCTGGGATCTCTGTTCTGTGCTTAGCCACAGAGTGAACATTGCTCAGGATGCAATGTCTCTCGTTCTTTCATATACAAGCAGCATTCAACTGTGGAAGGGAAATATAAGTGACATCATAATGATTCAGATCAGGGGCAGCAATGCCTTGGTTGGCTTCTTGCTACTGAATGAAGAACTAGATCCACCAGCTACAATTCACCAATGATGCCTACAACCAGCGGTTATATTTCCTGGATGAGGAATAATTTGCCTTTAACATCTAACAAAGTTATAAAATGCATAAGAGACCTACAGATTCAAATGCACTCCTGAGTTTCCAAAGCTAAAATCCATTATTATTGATGGAAATTCACCATTCATACAATTTGTGCAGTGCAGAAGGAGCTCTAGCAGTTCATTTGCCTACCAACTACAGTTATCTCAGCAATCTTAAACTCTGTGTGAGAAAGGGTATTAAATAAGGACTATGCAGGGGGCTAGACAAAAGCCAACACAACCCCCTGCAAAACCCCAGTGATGACAAACACCCAAGAGCACCAAGAATTGCGAAGTCCAGTAGATCTGGCTATTTACGGTTTGCGTTAAGACAGGATTTCTATTTTTGGGCATAGGGACACTTTTTAGTGTCCTGTAACTTTTTGCTTTTCCCCCTTTTTATTTTTATAGCACAGGCATATTTTTATAGTGGTCAAAGGGACGTCTACTGAAGTCCACGTGTCAATGCAGCCCTTTCTGGCTCATTTTGAGTATATGGTTCTTAGTTGCCCATTAGGCTCAGAGTGCCATGGGTGCTTCTTAAGTACCAAATGTATGTCCTAGGCTGATTATATGAACCCTCCATTGTTTTGAGGGAGTAGGTTTATGGCAGATGTTATTTAGTTTTGGCTTCACCCAGGGTGCAATCCATTTTGTCATTGGTAGCACAAGATACCTTTTAGGTAGCCATTGTTGTGGTAAGGTATTTTTTCAAGTCCTGCTCTTGTTCATTTCATTTTTAGGGCTTCCCGGACAACCACGAGGTAGGCTTCAATTAAATGTCCATTCTGCATATGTATGCTCTTTGTGAGCCTATATAGTAACCTACATATTGGTTTTACTAGTTAAGACCAGTCTAGCTCCTCAGGCTGACTGGCCATATTTTCTGGGAGTGGTCTAGGTTGAGTGGCAGATTCAGGGGCCAACCAGATGGCCTGGCCTATTGTCCATAATCCCCTAATGTGATTGTTGGGCTGACTGTTGGTAGCCCCTGCAAGCAATGGCACTTAAGGGGAAGTCCTGTACTAATTATTGTAACTGACATTTTCAGAAGAGCATGGTTAATTGCCTGCTGGAGGATTTCCTACCAATGCTGCAATTTTGGAACCAGTTTTGGCCAATCTGGTTGGATGCTATGTTGTTTGCTGATCTCTGCTATGGACTTTCTGCTGCTGGCCATTTGTACTGTGCCTCCTGAGGTCTCCTCCTGACTCCACTTGTCTGCTGAGTCGGCTTTCCATGCTGAGACGTCTCCACGATGATCTGCCACTGTCCTCCCATTAAACAGCTGAAGTTGTCCCACCTTGTTGCGGCGAACTGTTGCTGCTCGGAAGGGTGCAGAAACTCAATAACCTAATCTCATCTATTCTTCAAGATTGTACTGGGTCCCCTCCACCACCATCTTCTTCATAGGACCATCTCCTGTGCCTGGGCACCATTCATTTGTACTTCAAACTGTTGAGATCTTCCTTGTTGGGTTCCGTCAGCATTCCAGAGTCTTCTTTGCCATTGCTTTTCCTTCCGGCTTGAGGGGCTCTCTTGTAAGAAGGCTTTTTAGTATTCTTGTCCTTTGTTGGGGCTGTCGATGGTCCGGCTTCCAGGCCATGACTTTTAGGAAGTACTTAACTGTGTATCCTGGGGTGGTGGGTTATTCTCAATGCTCACCATCAGGGAACCCTCTGGTCCAGGACTGAGACTTTTTGGAAGCAAGTTTCACACAGCAATTCCTTTTAGTTAACATACTGGATCTTCCTGTCATGCTGCCTCATCTTCTGGGGCTTCTGGTTCTAACATTGACCTCTCAATATCTTCATTCAGGTCTTCTATGGTCCTATATGGTGTAGATTGTTGCCAAATACACACCTGTGGGGTAGAACTATGAATTACCTGCATTTTACCCATAAGCACAGATTGCCTAAATGCGTTGTCCCGTTTACTTCTATGGACATTTCAATTCATCATAACACTCTCTTAGGGTGACTTTGGTGTTCGTTACCTGCCCCTGGACATTTTTCCTGCGTCCAGTGGGTTTTAGCCAAAGGCTAGATTTTTTGTATATACTAGTGCTTTTTAAAGTATTTTTAAATTCAAGCTCCCTATTTCTTCAACTGTGATTACATATGTACACTTTAACTATTGTTGGTAACATTGTAATTATGTTTCCCTGAAGTGTATTGCATTGCTAATTGTGGCTGAAGTGTATCTGGATTTTCTGCTGGCCTCTGGCTGTGTTTTGCATTTGTTTCCACCACTCTGGAGCCTTCATTAACAATGATATGGGCATTTGAATTTCCATAATACTATGTCCCAGAGCTTTAGAAATACCTTTGCCTTGTTTATGTTGGCACAAGGGCATTGTAATGTGCATTTGGGCTATGTTGTAAGGTCTGGTTACCTCCTCTTCCCCCTGTTTGTTTTAATATGTTTGTGCCTACTGCCAGGTAGTGAACCTACAAATTAATACAGGAATGGGTTATGCCTTATAGGATAAAGTCGTGAGTTTGTGCTGTGTTTGTACAAAGTAAGAAAGAAAGAAACAAAGAAACAAACAAACAAACAAACACAGAAACAATCAAACAAAGAACAAAAGAGAAAGAAAGACAAGTTAATCATGGAATTAAATAGAAAGAATGAGGAAATGTGATAGAATGGAAACAAAGAGAAAAAATACATGTGAAGAAAGCAGGGAAGAGGAGAAATGTAGAAAAGGATTGAAAGAACGAAGTAGGGAAAGAAAGAAGAAATAAAATAGAAAAAGATGGAAGCAAGAAATGGGAAGGATGAAGGATTAGAATAACCAAGGAAAGATGTAAAGACAGATAGCAAGCAGGTCACAATTTCATTGCAAAAGTTAATTTTGCTTTCAGAATTGTATTATTGTACTTGCGAGTTGAAGAATGTTTCCTGCTTAGAATACATTTATTGATATGTTGTAACAGAACCTATTGTCTCTCAGAGCTGTAGCAATTGTTTTGCAGTGTATAGACAAGTAACTGACAACATGACAAGTAACAGACACCAGACTCTTTGTGGCAGTGGGGAAGATGGCTGCCTCTAGAAACCAAATGGAGGGCTCGTTTTGTGTTGCTGTTTTGCGTATTTGACATCTAGATCAATGTTCTTCAAGTTATTACTGAGGCGATATGCCCCGAGGTGGCAGGCACACCCTGTTGGTAAGGGCTCACCATGCAATTTAAGGGCCAGAGCGAAGCAAGGATCCCTTAACGAGGGTGGTGGTGCCGTTACCGGTGGGTCGGCCGGCCGCCAAGTGGCGTATGGCATTAGCACTTGTGTAGTTTCCCTGTTATGTGTTTAAAAATAAACGTACCTCTGCGTAGTGCTGCTTGTCAGGTAAGTCAGCTTTCAATGTTGACGACTGGACTTCCATGACAAGCAGCGCTGCGCGGCGCCGGGCGGTGGGATAAAGGTACGTTTCTTATTTTAGCACTCATGTAGGAAACAACACTGGTGCTAAGTGGTGAAGGGGGAGCAGGGAAGGGAAGTGATGGGGCGCTGGCCACGGGATAAAGGTACGTTTCTTATTTTAGCACTCATGTAGGAAACTACACTGGTGGTAAGTGGTGAAGGGGCAGCGGGGAAGGGAAGTGAAGGTGGCACTAGCTGCCCAGGCAGCTCGGAACACATTCTTGTACTACAAAGTACAGCCCGTGTTCCGAGCCTCCTGATTGGCCTGCGCCCCCTCCACGGGTGCTAATGGTGACTACTTCCATTTAAAAAAATAAATAAAAGTGAATAATGAGAATGTTATTTTCTACATTGTGATACCCCTGTTACTGTGTGCATGAATAAATAGATTATGTATTCCATTACAGTCAAAATACAGAGAGCTAGGAAGATTAGCTCTAAGGAACCTGTGCTAATTAGCTGATAAAGTCACAACAGTGTTTTAGTTTCTATCTAAAAACCTGACTTAACTAAACCTAACTTAACTTCCCCTTAACTAAACCTAACTAAACCAACCACTTAACTAAACCTAACTAATCCTAACTTAAGTAAACCTAACTAAACCAACCACTAAACCAACCACTTAAGCACACACCTAACCCACTTTACCAATTCACTCATGGACAAGAGAACCCCATGAGCAGAAGGAATGATTGTGCTAACACAGACATTGTTGGAGGAAGGGCCGGGTATTGAGGTGACATGCGATGCCGGCCTGCAAGGATTGGTCAGCAGGTTGGCATCGCAAACAGAATGAGGAAGGAGTACCTGTCGGCCATGGTGCCGGAAGGGAGGAGATTGCGGCCACCATTGCTCTTCTGCAAGCTGTAGGTTGGATTGGAGGGTGGGTGGCTTGATGACGAAAGACAGTTGGGGGATGAAAGAATTGGGGAGAGGCATCAAAAATGGGCCAAAATCAGTAGGCATGGCAGCATCGGATGTTGGTCTTGGGCTAGCCCAAATAGACAAAAGAGTAGGGTGTGGAGAGGTTTGAAGATGGGGCGGGGAACAAATAAGGAAGGGACACAAAGGTGAAAGGTGTCAGTGGGATGGTAGGGTTGTCAAGGGGAGATTCAAATCATTCACTAGGTCTAGAGCCAGTTCAGAAGCAGCACCAAGAGAGGTGGTGAGGAATGTAGAGACCAAAAAGGTGAAGGGCAGAGCAAGTACTGGGAAAAAGGGTACACAGGAGTGTAATGTAGAGAAGAGGAACGATACTGAGGGAAATTGGAGTGAAGAAGAATGAGTACGAAGAAAGGAGGAGACTATCCCTACAAATACACTTTATAGGGTGTAGGTGGAAGGACGGGTGCAAAATAATGATATCCCAAGAATCGGGCACCAGTGAATTGTGAGGTATGGGCCCACAGCGTGGACTGCCTTTGAGAGAGGGGTGAAATAAAAGGGGAGGAACCAGAAAAGAAGGACAGTTTGCCATCATGCACAATTAAGGGTAACAAAAAAGGCTGAGGTGAAAGGGACTGGGAGACGTCAGAGGACAGAGGAGAATGGTTTCCTATGATTTCAGAGGAGAAGTTTGGGGAGGAGAGAGGATGGTGGTACACTCTAGGAAATGGAAATTGTCATAAGAGGGAAGGGCAAGAAAAGGGGAGATCAACTCACAGTGAAAAACATGCAGATTGGAAAGAAGGTGGCTACGTGAAGAGTGAGATAGAAAAAAAGGCACAGGCGTGGTGCGGTCCAAAAACAGCGGGTATGCGATCGGTGGAAAGAAGAAAGGAAAGGAACAAAGAAGAAAAGGAGGAGTGAGAAAAAGATGTATGGTCACGGCACAGGAAGGGGTGGGAGAATGGAACAGAAAAAAAGAGAAGAGCAAATTGCAAAGGCAAGAAAGTCAGCGGAGTTAATTGGATGCATTTGTTTGAAAGAGAAAAGGAAAAAGAGTGGGTTGGACACTGGAAAAAGAAAGAGAAAGACTATTTGAGAAGGGTTTAGAAGCATGGATAGGGGATGAAACAAAAGATAGGAGAGCATGAAAGAGAGGGTAGAAAAAGGGCAGAATGGAAGGAGGATTTGGTCAGGGGCAAAGAAGAGAAGCAAGGAATATATGAAGACGAAGAAACACAAGTGCAGTGGATCAATAAAGTAAGCAGGGCAGAAGGAGGAATGTGAAAGAAAAAAAGGTTAAGAACGAGATGTTTGAGAATAACGTTGACACCCTCAACATAGCGCCAGGTGTGTAGCTTGCTCCAACTGTTGGAGAATTAATTGATGGAGTGTCCGAAAAGTAATAATTCACTGACGACAAATGATGAATGTAGCCCTGTTTTTATTGTGACACGTGTTTCGGCCCCACTTGGGCTCTTTTCAAAACAGGGCTGTTGTTGCACCTGGCAATACCAATAGGTTGAAAGAATGCTTAATCGAAGGGCTCGTTCCATGGGACTTTCTTGTTGGGCAGGACTTTGCAAATTCTGTACTCGGCTTATGACGCTACTTTGAGGGTGTCAACGCTATTCTGAATTATTTGAAAATTAAGGTTTGAGTATGCCTTACAGACACCCATCAGTAGCGAAAGGTTGGCTATCACATTCAATTTGGAATATTTTGACCACAGCGGCACAGAGTCATCAAGTGATACACCCAATTTAAGAATGAGATGAGGCTACTTAATATGCTGGTTATGAAACCACTGGGGTGACACCTAACATTCACAATGAAAGAGAGGATTTGGAAGGGGGAGTTAATTGAGATATTTAAATTATTACACAGGGAGGTGAGGCGTAAACGAGGTTCTGAAGAAAAGGAATGGGAGTTGGCAACGAGGCCTAAAGTGCCTAAGACAATTGAGAATGGGACATCGTCTTTCTTATGTGTGCTAGTATAAACAGTGAGAAGTTCTCAGAGTGCAGTGTGGCTCTTTTGAAGTATATTCATATAATCAGAAAGGCAAAAATTACATTTCAGGGATTTGCACGGCTGCGATAGGATGAAGAGTTGAGGTCACAAATGGTGGACGATTAAGGAGAAGACTGGTGAAAGGTTGACGCTGAATTATGGTCACAGTGGATGGCCACCAGCAGGCCAGTGGTGGGTATGCACA